>NC_061811.1:1699662-2299662 GCF_021462225.1 Girardinichthys multiradiatus
GTGACCAAGAACAAATCAGGCTTGGCAATAAGAAGCTTTCAGACTCTGCCTTTGGTTCCAGACATCATGTGGAATCTGTTGCTTTATGTACAACAGGGTAAATGATCCATGTTTCAGACGTGCTTTTACAGGGCCAAGGAAGAAAACAGCCTAATTATTCAGACAAAGTTTGAGTAGGGTTAGAAGTCATTCACAACAGCATTATTTTAACAACTATACTTTGGAGCCAGATTTAAATAAAATAATAGATTTAATTCCATATGATTTAGAACAAATAGCTTTAAGTTAGAGAAGCAGCTACCTTAGTAGCCCCTGCAGCATCCCAGAGGTCAGCTCGGACCAGTGCAGGCCAGCTGAAATTTTACCTACAAAACACTCAACAAGATGAATCACTCCACCAACATTATGACGGCTTTCAATCAGTAACTGGGTTTAAAATTCACGTATCC
Source organism: Girardinichthys multiradiatus (assembly GCF_021462225.1). Lineage (NCBI taxonomy): Eukaryota > Metazoa > Chordata > Actinopteri > Cyprinodontiformes > Goodeidae > Girardinichthys > Girardinichthys multiradiatus. Next base: position 1,700,112 of record NC_061811.1, read on the forward strand.
ATCGTGTCCCAGCAACATATAGTATCTGTGACCACAGTGTAATGTTCAGGAATCATCTCATTTTGTTGCGGTGAGCGGCTCGTCTGCTCGCTAAAAGTTGGGAGATCTCCACTTTCCTTCTTAACGCCCAGCAAGTCGTGGCACAGACAACAGGTTTAAAACTCCTCAAAACACCCGACGAAATCACAGCAACTTCCCTTCAGCAACAAGGAAACGCTTCTTAAAGCTGCAGGTAAACGCGGAACCACATTTGAGGCTCTGATTTAGACGAGAAGTGTCTCCATATGCTTTGAAACGTTCTTTACAAATATGTACTCACCGGTTCGGCGGTAGCCATTTTACAAATCTGTGTTAGGAAAGTTTGTGCTGATTGGTCCAAGCTGGGTCACGTGTCCGGGCTCCGCGTCGGTTGCTCCGCCCTCTCCCCCTGTCCTACAGACGAAGGCATGGCGAGCACGGAGGCCAGAAGGGAGTGTGAGACGGAGGGCTGCAGCAAGGACGCCAAACTTCAGTGTCCGACATGTATCAAGCTCGGTATTCAAGGCTCCTACTTCTGTTCGCAGGTACGGCTGCTGTCGCTGCTTTAGCCGGTGTGAAACATGCTAACCGTGGCCGCAGACCCGGGCCCGCTGTCACACGAGGATGCTAACTCAGCTGTCAGGATGCTAATGTGTCTTCAAGCTGCTTGTAAACACATAAATAACTTATTTAGAAAACTTTTGTGGGTATATTTTCATTGTTTCGTTGTATAAAGGCTAGAAAGGATGTAGAAAGTTCAAGTCAGTGATTGTATTATGTTATTTTTAATATGTAAGGCCGAGGAGAGACGTTTAGCTAGCTGAGTGTTGACTGGCTACAATGAATGGTGGAAGATGCCAAAATGAGAGTATGTGATGAAGATCTTTACCCAGCAGGGTCACGTTACGTATTAAAGTAACGTGTATTAGGAGCATTCAGCAGATTAGTGAGCGCTTCCTGAGGGGCAAACTGCTGCTGAGATGCAGCACGTCACATCATTTGATGTTTAACCATCCTCCAGGATCTGTGTCTCTGCTGAAACCCAACGCCTTTCAGACATGTGTGAATTAAACTTTTACTGGTAGCTAAAATACTGCCTTTTTGCAGCATTGTAATCAGCTGAGCATCGAACAGATCTAAGGATCGACACATTTTAATGATTATATCCTCAGTAAATGTATGTATGCAAGTGCAAAGTGTGCTGTGGTATCTGATCCAACTGCAGTTTAGTGTGTGCAACCCAGACCTGCTGTTTATGTTTGCACGTCCATGTTGCATAAACTGTTGGCTCTGCACTGGCAGGTCCAGTAAAAAATGAAAGGAACCATTCCTTGAAACTGGACCTTCTTCAAAACAGACACACGTTTAGCAGAAGTTGCACAGCAGAGGCTAAAGCTCCTTAACAGCTGGATATTAAATTCCAGAATTCATTTAACAACAGACCAATTAATAAGAGGAGGCAAATCATCAGCTTTTTGGAAGCAGAGCTGCATGATTTTCAGTTGTGATATCAGTGATAAATAAACAATTAGTATACTGATGGCAATTATCCCACCTTTCCCTAGCAATTGTTTTTCTGTGGGATTTTAATGACCCAGATGTTTTATATTTTTTCATGGACCCTGTTTTGGCATTTCTGGCATGTTTCATGAAGAGGCTGGTTGCCTTCCTGTGCCGGGTCCAAGTTGCTCTACTGACCTGCAGCTTTTAGATGTGTCCCTTGTCCAACACACCTGAATCAGATATATGGCTGGTTACCAGGTTTCTGCAGAACTGAATGCTGATGAAGCCATTTTATATGTTTTCCACTCGAGATGCTGATGACGATAAATGTCGCCCTCCTAAAATGAAAAATATTTTATAAAAATATTAAATATGGATATGTGTCAACCTTAAACAGGTCAGTGTCTCAAGACATTAATGATAGTTCTACATATTTCTCTCTGCAGGAATGTTTCAAGGGAAGCTGGGCATCTCACAAGTTGCTACACAGAAAAGCAAGTAGGTATCAGAGATCACGGTTTCTCCTGTCCTGTGTCGTGTGTCACGTGTCTGTATGTAGTTTTGTGAAAGCATCGACTAAGTGACCTGTGTCACACAGAGGAAGACCAGCACCAGACTGAAGGTAAGAACTGTGTGGAGAAGGACACCAACACAGACCCATGGCCAGGATATCGTTACACTGGAAAACTACGCCCATACTACCCACTGGTAAACTGTCCCTGTATTCCTTTTTCTAATACTTACACAGTTCTCTGTATGCAGAGTTCATAAACTGTCTTGATAAGTTTGGAATTTGATTTAGGTATTCTGTAGGGTAGGATAAAAAACAGTATGGAAAAATATTTCCAGAAGTTTCTTTGTCCCATTGTCTAAACCATCCATCGCATCCATTGCATCCATCGCATCCATCCATCCCATCCATCCATCCATTGCATCCATCCCATCCATCCATCCATTGCATCCATCCATCGCATCCATCCATCCCATCCATCCATCCATCCCATCCATCCATCCATCCCATCCATCCATCCATCCATTGCATCCACCCATCCATCGCATCCATCCATCCCATCCATCCATCCATTGCATCCATCCCATCCATCCATCCATTGCATCCATCCATCGCATCCATCCATCCCATCCATCGCATCCATCCATCCATCCATTGCATCCACCCATCCATCGCATCCATCCATCCATCCATCGCATCCATCCATCCATTGCATCCATCCATCCATCCCATCCATCCATCCATCGCATCCATCCCATCCATTGCATCCATCCCATCCATCCATCCATTGCATCCATCCATCGCATCCATCCATCCCATCCATCGCATCCATCCATTGCATCCACCCATCCATCGCATCCATCAATCCCATCCATCGCATCCATCCATCGCATCCACCCATCCATCGCATCCATCCATCGCATCCATCCATCGCATCCATCCATCGCATCCATCCATTGCATCCATCCATCGCATCCATCCATCCCATCCATCCATCCATTGCATCCATCCATCGCATCCATCCATCCCATCCATCGCATCCATCCATCCATCCATTGCATCCACCCATCCATCGCATCCATCCCATCCATCGCATCCATCCATCGCATCCACCCATCCATCGCATCCATCCATCGCATCCATCCATTGCATCCATCCATCCATCCATCCCATCCATCCATCCATCCATTGCATCCATCCATCGCATCCATCCATTGCATCCATCGCATCCATCCCATCCATCCATCCATCCATCGCATCCATCCATCCATCCATCGCATCCATCCATCGCATCCATCCATCCATTGCATCCATCCATCCCATCCATCCATCCATTGCATCCATCCATCGCATCCATCCATCCATCCATTGCATCCATCCATCCATTGCATCCATCCATCCATCCCATCCATCCATCCATTGCATCCATCCCATCCATCCATCCATCGCATCCATCCATCCATTGCATCCATCCATCGCATCCATCCATCCATTGCATCCATCCATCCATCCCATCCATTGCATCCATCCATCGCATCCATCCATCCATCCCATCCATCCATCCATTGCATCCATCCCATCCATCCATCCATTGCATCCATCCATCGCATCCATCCATCCCATCCATCGCATCCATCCATCCATCCATCCATCCATTGCATCCATCCATTGCATCCATCCATCGCATCCATCCATCCCATCCATCCATCCATTGCATCCATCCATCCATCCCATCCATCCATCGCATCCATCCATCCATTGCATCCACCCATCCATCGCATCCACCCATCCATCGCATCCATCCATCCCATCCATCGCATCCATCCATCGCATCCATCCATTGCATCCATCCATCGCATCCATCCCATCCATCCATCGCATCCATCCATTGCATCCATCCATCGCATCCATCCATTGCATCCATCCATCGCATCCATCCATCGCATCCATCCACCCCATCCATCCATTGCATCCATCCATCGCATCCATCCATCGCATCCATCCATCGCATCCATCCATTGCATCCATCCATCCATCCATCGCATCCATCCATCGCATCCATCCATTGCATCCATCCATCGCATCCATCCCATCCATCCATCGCATCCATCCATCGCATCCATCCATTGCATCCATCCATCCATCGCATCCATCGCATCCATCCATCGCATCCATCCATCCCATCCATCCATCGCATCCATCCATTGCATCCATCCATCCATCGCATCCATCCCATCCATCCATCCATCGCATCCATCCATCCATCGCATCCATCCATCCCATCCATCCATCGCATCCATCCATTGCATCCATCCATCCATCGCATCCATCCCATCCATCCATCCATTGCATCCATCCATCGCAGAAAGAAGAGCTATGCTCATCCCTGTTGCTGTGTTCTAACTTGTCTTCTTGGTCCCTCTGTCAGACTACCACGAGACTTGTTCCAGATGACATCCAAAGACCCGACTATGCGGATCATCCCAGAGGTAACGAAACCTTTTTATGTCTTACTGGCTCATTGACTGGTTGGAAAGCATTACTGATGTGTAACTCTGAACTCTGGGTCCCTTCTGGGTTTCCTTAGCAGAGGTGTAATTATTTGACTTGTCTGGAGTAATGTCTGATTGAGACTGCCTGCAGAGAACGCCTGGGGCTGAACTGGGCTGGGGGACACCTGCCAAACATTTAACACCTGTTATGCTCTATGTTTCAAAATAATTAAAATAACTTTTTAAACATTTATGATCAGGATTGAAACTCTGCTGTGGTTTGTTTACTGCTGTAAATATTGATTTAATTTGTGATGAAAAAATGGGTTTAAGGTTATAACATTGACATTTACATATATAATAAAAGTTTTAAAGAACCAAAATGATTGTCCTAAGAATAATTTGGTCCAGGTTTGAATAGTCCGAGTGTTTTAGATCACAAATTAGAGCTTATCGAAGGTACCTCAGATTCATTAAAAGCAGTGAAATTATCCTTTACTTAAAGCGCCCTAACTTCGGTGTTCTGTTGGTCCATCTCACGCAGAGAGCAGGGACATAAAGATTTGTGGCAAAGGTAGGTGGTGTCAACTGAAGACTCGGCTCTATACGAGTCTTTGTAGTTTTCTGTACCGCAGTACTGGTTGCAGGAGGTCATTGTCACTGTGTGTAGATCTGTAGCACCGAGGTGTGAGTGGGTCTGGATCGAGCTGGCTTTTGATGCAGCGGCAGTGTTAAGTTGCTTCTAGTCCAAAATATAGCTGAAAGGATCTGTATCCAGATGATTCGAACAGGTTATTAGGTATGAAATCCATGGAGATCAAATAAAAACAGCAACAGCAAATATTTGAACTATCTGTTGATTTGAAGTTAGCTCAAAGAATTGGAGTAATCTTCCTAATCCATCCACCCTGTGTAATTCATCAGTACCACTGGGGATGGAAAAGATCGCATGATGCTACCATCACCGTGCTTCACAGTTGGTGTTGTGCTATTAGGTTTGAAAGTCTTGACGTTTCCCAACAGTTGTCTTGCCTTTGTGTCCAAACATCTCAATCTTTGTCTCGTTTGGCTTTTTTCCCGAAGTTGTTTGGCTCATCCACGTGAGCAGCTATAGATTTCAGTCCAACTTGAAGGGATTGATGTTGGAGCCGTGGCTTCTTTCTTGGTCAGCACCCTCTCAGTCCACGGTGATGGAAAAACTGGCTTTACTGTGGACAGAGACACTGGTGGCCCAAACTGTCAACTGAAAGTGACAGTTTGGGCCAGATCAGGGAAATTTGAGCACTGATGGGTCAATGATCCCAGACGCCTCCAAACTGGTCTTAGAATGGATGACGTTAGATAATATTAAACGTCTGAATATAATGACCTTCCCAATGCCCTGACTGCAACCCCGTTGGACCTTGATACACTGGTCAAGTATCCAGTCAGAATGATGGCTGGAGCTTGGTGATGACTACATGGGACATTCGGCCCAGTATTAGAGGGGGTGCAAATATATCTCTGGATCAAAAAAAATCTATAAATGTAAACTCTGGACAGAAACAGATGGTCACTGCAATGATTGTTATAGCTTCAATAAGGCCATTTCTGCTTTTAGCTTTGGGCTTATACAGTCCTGCCTTTTAAACCATCATATGATGTCTTATCGTACGTTTATTTGTGTGGCCAAATCATTCACGCTGCACCCATAGCAACCTTTGTGTCCATAGATCCATACTCAGGTAGTCATGGTTACGGTCTCCTTTTATTCTCCTGTTATTCCAGCTCAGAGTCAGGCACAGTGAGAGCCGGCCGTTAAAATCAAACCAAATCTGCTCAGCTAACGTTTTAAAAAGCCAACCGGATTGTTCCGGACATTTCTTTACATGCAATACCTCCTCTCTGAGCAGAAACAGGACTGCTGTATTTTACACAAATGCTTCTCCTGTTTGTGTTTCTAAGCAACTGATCACATTCAACCTGCATCCTGTTGGATGTTGGCATTAATAAATCATAAATGTGGGAATTGTTGTTTACACTCCTTGCAGTCCAGTAATAAAGTCTGGATCTATTGACTGCTCTGAGACCTGTGCTTCCCTTGTTCTTCTTATCACAGTAACAGCCCTGTTCTGTTCTACCGACCCGGCTCTGTGAGTGTCATTAGAGGCTTGTTCTGCTTAGGAGCTGAAGCTGTAGCGTAGTCTCTGCTGGAGCAGCTAGTTATTCATAGCACCGCTTTTCATTTTTCTTCTGTTTGGGATTCAAGCTGGAAAAACTGTCACAACAAGATGAGTTTACGTTATAAAGTGTTCATGTGGAGCTCCAGCGGCATCTAATGGAGTCTGAGGTGACTCACCAGGACAGAGTTTCCATTGGGTCTCTGTTCATTAGAAGAAATCTCATTTTTACCCCTGTTGCTCTACAGAAAATACTCAGCAACAATCTCAATATTCTGAGTTTTACATTATACTAATAACCTGATATTTCTACAACGTATTTTGAAACGCTGAATAAGACTTGGATGTTGATGACACAGCCAGAGCTTTTTAAAGGGTTTCAGCACAGCCTTAAAAGGTGTAGAAGTTGCTGTTTCCACATCTGTTTTCCAGAAGTCAAAAAGCTGATTTAGTTTTCACATTGACTATATTCTACATGCACAATACATAGGATCACAATCGTCTTTTTAATTTCACGTGTGCAATATTACAGAGCACTGTTTGGATGCTTTATCTTGTAATATTTATAGCCAGTTGGATGAACTACCTGCAATGCCCACACCTGCAGTATGTAGCTGAGAAAGCTCATAGAGAAGCAGGGGACATTGTTTAATGGTTGAGAAGGAAAGAGCCAGAAAAATACGGGTTAATCAGAACTAATATTGTCTTTGCAATTTTTGGCACTAGATACCGTGCGGCCCGAGACTATATGTATTTATTATAATAAGAAATTATTCACAAAACTATCCTGAATTGTTTGTAGTTAAATTATCAGCTAAAAACATTAGCATTAAATCTACATTTCTGGATAATATAATAAAATATAATATAATGAAAACAAGCTGAAGATCTTGGTATGTTCATAAGATGAGATATTTGCAACACAAGCTTCACAGCTTCCTCTATTTGCTGCATGTCTTCCCCTCTCTCTGCCCTTCTTCCTGTCCAGCTACTAATGAATTAAAGCCACTAGTACCACACACACCTTTTTAAAAAGAGATGGGCTCAACATAAACAAGACCTGGTTATCTAATATATCCGAAATCAACTTGTATCATGACAAAACCAGTCTAAAGAAATAATGAAACCGTAAATATTCCAAGCTAGAGATCTTGGTTTCTCAGTATAACAAGGTCATGAATGTTCTAACAGAACAAGCAGCAGTGTTGGGAGTATGATTATTGATTGAATAATCTTGATCAATAATTATAATTACAAATCATAATCTGACAAAATCAATTTCTTAACCATAAATCCTCATTTACAAATCGAGACCAGAGATATTTCTGGTGTTGTAATTGTGGCTCAACGCCTCTGACAATTACAACCGTTAAATACTCCGTAATAATTCATAAATATTAACGGAGATGTCACTGTTTAATCGACCGTTTCTGCCGAAACGTGTGGAACTTGAACCTTATTTTGACTAATGAATCACTTTTTGCACACAATGAAACACCAAACGCTCTCTCTTTATCTATGTGAATATTTATTAATTTTCACCTACTCAACATGCAAAATTCTACAAACACAGGGGTAAACAACATCTAAATAAGCAAAATCAACAAACGGTAGTGGGTATGTATGGAGTCAACCAGCAGTTTATGGCACAACAGAGGAAAGGAGAGGATATGAAAGGGGGGTTGGAGTGATGACTGGTGGGGGGTTGGAGTGCAGCTTAGAGTGTCTTTTATGATCTTCTGATCATAAAACTTCCCCCTTTACTCCTGAACACAAAGGATTGATAACTTTTGGCGGCAAGCTAGCACAGTGAGATTGAAGACAAAAGTAAAATGGAGAATTTTACCATGAGGTTGTTTTAACAGTCCAGTCTTGCAACGCACCTGTGTTCAGATAGTAAACACAAACAGCTCTGGGGAACACGGCGGATCCCGATATTACATAACACATCAAAGTTTCAACAAGCAAGGTTACATGCACATATTATTCAGAACACATGAGATCCTAACCAGCGATTCTGATCGCTTCTACAACCTCTGACCCTGCCCAGGCCTTCTAATAAAGAAATAAAAAAAAAGAAATGAGTTTTACTTGTGTCGTCTTCTTCCGAGCGAGGGAATTCGAGCGAGGAAACGTGGGCTTGAGTTAATTGTGCGTCCACAATTAACTTCAGGGGAACGGTCAGTCTTTGTCCTTCGGTCTTCTTGACAAAAAGGAAAATTATGATCTGACCATCAAAGTCGACTTGAAAATGAAACACGGTAGCGGTTCGTCTCTCCGAAGCTCCGTGTCTCCAGTTAAGTGTTAACTCACGTCTTCGATCGGCAAAAGTGAAATCTCTGGCCTTCTTAGTCCAAAGACTTCAGTTATGAATGGTTCGTTGTCCAACGAGAGAGAATGAATGAAACTCTTCACAGAGTTCTTCTCTTAAAGTGACGCGCTTCAATCACCAGATGATTTCTAGCAGAAGGCAAGTTTTCAAACATGAGCGCCTCCTATATAGCATCCTGTGACGTCAGACTGGGGACGCCCAGTCATATCAGTCGCAATGCTTGATGGGATATGTAGGAGCGGGCTGTCCTGGGTACAAAATGGCCGATGCCATTGGAGGGGCACAGTGACGTCCAACAACGTGCAGATAATCCAATACTCAGCAAACAAGTGGTCCAACAGCAGATACCACTTTTCAGTTATGACAACCAAAACGAACTCAAGATCTTTGTTGTTGAGACTCTGAACTACGGCTGCATGATATTAAAAAATAATATGATGGCGATAACATTGGTAATTATTACGACAACGGCATCAGGTGTGAAATCCGCCTATTTTCATCCTTCTCTCATCTGTGCCTCCATCACTCTGTGACCTTTAGCCTTTTGAGCGTTCTCATCTGTGTCCGGTGTGAACATCTGCTGCCGTGAGACTCTGTCCAACTGGCTAAATAATATATTTGCACAATAAATAGAAGTTCATAACACTTTGAATATATTAGCCAACAATTATTGCACTTCAGACAGTCCTTTTAAGATATGAACAGATTTAATTGGAGATGTAAGCCGGGAAGATTAAAACTAAAGAGTTTTGCATTCAGGAAATACGTTCTGAACTGACCGCTAATACACGCATACATGCCCCATGTGCACAATTATTAGGCAAGTCTTATTTTTCAGGATTATTTGTATTAATTACAACTACATAGTTCTCAGTTAATCCAGTTTATTAATAAACCTCAAACAGGAATGTTTAAGAAAGGAAAATTCAGGTTTTGGCTTTATTAGATTATATGTGCTTACTTACTAAATTACTTAATTACTGGGCAACTCTTACTTTGCAGAATTATTATGCAACTATATGAAAAACACACTTTTCCATTTGACCTTTTTATTTTTATTTGTTTAAGTGAGAAATAATAATAACTCAAAACCTTCCGATAAACCAATATAGCTGCCAACAGCTACAAGCCTCCATCCATGAAGTCTGTCAGTTTCTGGATCCGTTGATAATCAATGTTCTGTGCAGCAGAACCACAGCCTCCCAGACAGATGTTCAGAGAGCTCGACTGTTTTCCTTCACTTCTCCCGTTTAACAACTGCCCACAAGTTCTCATTGGGTTCGGGTCAGGCGAGGAAGAGGTTCAGTTTGTCATCTCTAACTCCTCTACTGGCTAGCCACGCAGAGGAGTTATTGGATGCATGTGATGGGTCGATGTCCTGCATAAATATCATTGTTTTCTTGAAAGATCTGAACTTCATCCTGTTCCACTGCTTGAAGAAAATGTTTAAAAACTGGCCCACAGTGTCGGAGTTGATTTTGAGCCCATCTTCAACCTGAAAAGGTCCAACCAACTCATCTTTACCAATACCAGCCCATACCAGTAACCCACCTCCACCTCGCTGGCGTCTGACTCTTTCCAGCCATAGGTCCATCCATCTGGTCCGTCAAGAGTCACTCTTCATCAGTCCATCAAACTTTTGAAGAATCTGTCTTTAGATATTTCTTGGCCCAGTCTAGACATGTTCAGCTTATGTGTTCTGGTTCAGTCGGGTTTCAGCCGTCCTTACCTCGCCCATGTCTCTCAATTCTGAACATCTTGTACTTTGAGGTACTCCAGGTAGGTAGCAGTTATGGAACATGACAGCACTGGAAGATAATGGGTTCCTGGTAGCTTCACTCTTCATTCTTCTCTAATCCCTGGCAGTTAATATGCGTCTTTTTCTCAACACGATTCTTGCGACCCAGTTGACTATTTGCAACCAAACGGTTCTGTGATCTTTACAATATTAAGATTGCTGCGTCCTGAGAGACGTCTGGTAACTGTTGACGTTTCAGAGACAGTTAAATATCTTTTTTGGCCCATTTTGCCTAAAGAAGAGAAGCTGCCTAATAATTATGCACACCTTGATATAAGTGTTGACCTCCTTAGGCCACGCCCTCCCTCAGTACACAGTTACAGATCACCTGCTATGATTAAATCTATTAAACATTCCAACTTTATCCAGCTTGGAGTTTCACCATATCATTTTAAGGCATATTGTCTAAAAGCTACTTGCCTTATAATTGTGCACACTATGTTAGGATCCTGCCTTGGCTTTCTGGAAGTTGCTCTTGCTTCTGCTGTACAGATCAGCATATATTGGTGTTTTTGGTCTTTAATTGTTCTTTAATTGTTCTTTAATTGTTCTTTAATTATTCTTTAATTGTTCTTTAACCTGTTCTAAGTTTTCAGGAATCAGGCACCAAAGAAGGTAAAATCTATAAGATAGTAAGAAAATCATAATTACACTATTCTGATGCTGTATGTAGTTGTACAGTTCACCTCTGTCTGCTTTTTAGAAAGTGTAAATATGAATGATTTCCCTTCAGCGTAACTGGATTTATTCAGACCTTATTTGTAGAGGAAACCTGAATTGATGAGGATAATTAAAATCCTGCTGTGTGTCAGTGTGGATCAGATGAAGAAACTGACAGCAGCAGCTTTTTCAAGGTCTTTGCTCACTGCGTATTGATACGTGTGAGTGATGTCGGTCGTGTGCCCTTGTTTTCTGCCCCACAGGGATGTCTGAGTCTGAGCAGTTCTTGAAAGGGACATCTCAGATCAAGATCCTCTCTCCTGAGGACATCGAAGGCATGAGAGTGGTGTGCAAGGTGACTCGATCGACTTCCATCTTCTGCGTGTTTGAAGTTCTGTTTTTGTGGTTCAACTTTGACATGCATCCTTTTTGCAGCTGGCTCGAGAAGTCCTGGACATTGCAGCCATGATAGTGAAACCGGGGGTTACTACAGAAGAAATCGACCATGCTGTTCATCTGGTATGGATTCACATGAACATTGTAGGACTTGATGATTCAAGTAAAAACACTTTTCACAGATAAGTGTTTCACAAAGATCCAGTCGAAACAACCACACTGCTGACATTGCTTCTCTGCTTCGGTTAAACTACCCACAATCCTGTGCTGTATCACTGTCACATGACCAAAGAAAAACTACATAGCCAAACCCACCCCACCCCCCACCTCTGAAACACAGACAGCAACAGGAAGGAAATAAGCATCATATCAGCTCAGTTTTCCTTGTGGCACCGATACAGATATGTTAACGTTCATATATCGTCCATCACTTCTGGAAAGGTTCAAACTCATTAGGAATTGATTTTTAAAGGCTATTGTATAAGTCAAAATTCAGATTTCTGAGGGTCTCTGCCACTGTATCTTCACCTTTGTGGTCTGAATAAAATACATGAATACATTTTTATGGGGGTAACATGAAATGAGTTGCAGATAATCGTAGCCTCCTCATATTACACATTAGAGTTAAAATGTTCCATTAGCTTTAGCTACTCTGTGTTCACTCCTAATTACAGTGTGTAGACACTAACTGGCTAAAGCAAGATGGTTCCCATGAGAGCAGAACCTGCCAGCGCCAGTGTTGGTATGAGCATGTTTTTCTGTTCACATCAGCAGTTTGTTCAGAGCTGCAGCTCCTCCGTTCAGCCTCAGAGATGCCCTCATGCTGGTGGTCCTTTTCCTATAACTCTGCTGATAAATAATGTAGGCACTGATTATTGATGCTCTGAAACATCCTTTCTGGTTTTTTGAGAGATCCTGACTTCAGTACCACCACTCAGTCACACCTGGCTTGGTTCTGGCTGCAGGGCTGCTGTATACACACACTGAGGTGTCCGTGTCCATCAGGCAGAAACAAGATCACAGACGGATCAAACATCAACTTCTCTTTTTGTTTTCAGGCCTGCATAGAGAGGAAGTGCTATCCCTCCCCTCTCAACTACTACAACTTCCCCAAATCCTGCTGCACATCTGTCAATGAAGTCATCTGCCACGGCATCCCTGATAGAAGACCGCTGCAGGACGGAGATATCCTCAATGGTCTGCTCCTTGCACCACCTAGCTTCCTACATCTGTCTCAGCCTCTTCGTTATATCTCTTAATAGGTTTAAAGATCAGTTTAGGAGCAGGGGAATGTTTTATTAATGGTTCAGGGGGAAATAGTTTCTTTCTGATGATGAATGTTTGCAGCAGCTATTGATGTCAGCAGGAGTTTGGCCAATTTTAGCCTCTTTATGAATGTTTCTGCTGAGGCACCACTCCCCTCTGAGCATCTGATGGAGAGCTTTCAGCCTCTCGCTGCGTGCTCTGACAAGACAAATAGTTTCATTATCCTTGTTGCATTGAGGCTCAGCCAGTCAGACTGCGATGTGGTCTTCTACCTGCTCATCTTCAGCTGGTTCCGTTTTTAAATGGCCGCCCTGCCCTCTTCTGTACACATAACAGATTTCCCTCTCTGTTAAACATCATCACATCGGTGTTTTGGCCTAACTCAGAACATCTTCATCTTCTACAGTGGACATCACTGTCTACCACAACGGTTTCCATGGCGACCTGAATGAAACCTTCTTTGTGGGAGAGGTGGATGAAGGAGGGAAGAAGCTGGTTCAGACTACATATGAATGCCTTATGCAAGCCATCGACTCTGGTAGGCACATTTTCTTCCCACCGAGGCAGTTTTCCTTATGTATGTAACTCTGAGATATCAGAGTGGCGTTTATTGATGTGTTGGATGGATGAAGCTGGAGTAATAAGTGGTAATAATTTCTGAGTTAACAGGCAGAAAGATGCATCTGAAATGCAAATCCTTTCATTCTCAGTGAGGTTTCTGTTCAGTTTCTAAAGGAATTAATATAAACAGTCCTTTTCCCCCCACAGTGAAGCCCGGCGTTCGCTACCGAGAGCTGGGGAACATCATCCAGAAGCACGCCCAGGCCAGCAGCTTCTCTGTTGTCCGAAGCTACTGCGGCCACGGCATCCACAGACTCTTCCACACCGCTCCCAACGTGCCACATTATGCCAGTGAGTCACCTCCTCCCTGCTGTGGTCAGAGCAGGAACGAAGCTGCTGAAGCTGCTCATTTCTCCACCTTTTTAATTTCACAGAAAACAAAGCAGTTGGAGTCATGAAGCCTGGTCATGTGTTCACCATTGAGCCCATGATATGTGAGGGTGAGTGGAAGCTTTGGAGATCAGCTTGTTGGATGAGTTTCCACAGCTCTGATTAATTCATGCTGTGTGTGTGTGTGTGTGTGTGTGTGTGTGTGTGTGTGTCTCAGGTGGCTGGCAGGACGAGACGTGGCCCGACGGCTGGACGGCGGTGACCAGGGACGGGAAGCGGTCGGCTCAGTTCGAGCACACCCTGCTGGTTACGGAGACCGGCTGTGAGATCCTCACCCGCCGCCTGGAGGACAACGGACACGCTCATTTCCTGAGCCAAATGTAGGCTTTACCGGAACCGGCGCCTTGGACTGGACCTGTCCAGACACCCAGCACCGTTGGGTCTCTCACACAAACTTACTCACAACTCAAATGAAGAGGCGCTACTCCCAGAGCTCTGTGGGAACTCGGCTCTCACGACTCTTAGAAATTAAAATCGGTTCCTCAAATGAAATGGAAGTACTTGAATGTGTCTTAAATAAGAAGATTGCTTTATTAGTTAGATCTGTGTCCTCTGGAGGAAATGGAAGAGTATTTATGACATTGAGTTTTCACCAGTCCTGTGGTATCTCTGGAACATTTGATCCAGCAGCTTGTTTAGCTCAGAGCAAACTCAGATAGAAACAACCCAATTCACATCTTTTCTGTCAGCCTCTGCTAATCTACTACTGCCAGAGACGGGCCGAAAAGGTGCCACAGTACCGAGGCGAAGGAGAGACCAGACCTGGGACTAGAAACAAATGGCAGCCCGTTTTAATACAGCCCATACTTTACCAGAACTTAGAGGAAACTTTCCTGAATTCAGCTGGTACTGTTCAAAGTTTCAGTACCAGAGGCTTTCCTGGAATGTTCATAGAACTCACTGGGTACTTTCAGGAACCAGGTTCTCCTTGAAGTTCCTTTTGAGGAGACTCTCCAGGACTTGTAACGTTGGGAGAAGTACAGACTGTATTATTTATGTTACTAAATGATTTGGGCCTAAAATCTTCAGAGGTTCAGGTTTGTGTTTCGAGCTTTAAATCTTTAGTTCATATTTCTGGACAGAAGGAAGATCCAAGCTGCTCTCAGATCAGTTAGTGGTGACATGAGCAGCCGGAGAAATGGCAGTTCTGGTTGGAGACTGATGGGCACAGCTTTAAAGTATTTAACATATCATTTGTTCGCTTAAGAGAAATAATCAAACACAAACTTATTCAGTGTATCAAGATGTTTGATGTAATGTGTTTGATACACGCTTCGTATTAACATGCAGACGTTAAGGAAAATAAGCAGCAGTGAGGTCTTTAAGATCCTGTCTTGGTCGTATTTACCTGTTCAGTACACCACCCTAACCCTGCTATAGTTGGTCAGTACTGCATGGCCACTGGCCCTCAGCAGCAGCTTAGAAAACTGCTGGTGTTGCAGAATTAGAGCATCTGCATGAAGGAGGAGGACGTTCTGAACCTTCTCTCTGGTGGTCTTTGGTACCATAAGCCCCAGTGTAGCAAAATGAGCCTTAACACATGGATTTGTGATCTGATGCTTGCTGGATATCTGAAGATCTGAGATGTGCTGTTTTGACTGCTCCTTTCACCTTCATTCTGTGGTCACCCTTTGCATCTTTGTGAGGAGCAGCATTCTTTATTTCTGTCTCATCAGAGGAGTGATGTGATCATTGTTTCTCTGCACTCTTTGTACTTCTAGTGGAGTAATAAATGACTCTTCTGTTGCTCTGTGTGGTTTGTCCTGCGATGGATCGCAGATCTGAATCTCTCAAGCAGACAGTTCCCCAGGCTTTCTATGATGCAAAGTTTTCTTTAAGGCCTTTTTAAACTAAGAGGACACTTCATGTTGAAGCTCCAGCATCATTCTTAGCTCTGCTGCAACAGATTTAATGTAAGATATTTAAGAAAATGTTTTGCAAATTTGGTTATCGTAGCTGCACTCCACTGATTATTATCGGTTCGGGTGGGCATGTTGACACAATGCCAGGGTGGAAGGACATCAGCAATGACTGTAGAGGAGCAGTTGTTGCTGCCCATTAATCTCTGAAGGCTTCAAATACTTTTTTTTTTTCTTTCTAAAAATATTTGTAATCATAAAAAGAGGATGAATCTGCAGGTGGAAAACATTTGACAGCTCCTAGTCTCTCCAGGAGTGGACATCCAGCAGGTTCAGTCCAACGTCTCAGAGATGTGACCAAGAAACCCACAATGCCATGTCAGGTTCTTGTAGAACCTCTGGAACAGGTCTGAGGCCTGCAGTGATGAGAGAAGCTAGGCTAAGAAGCTTAGAACTGTTAAGTTTAACAAGGATTAATTCAGCTTTTATTCTCACACAACTAAAAGAGATTCATAACAGAATCATTGCATTTTGGACAAGAAGTCCACACCTCTGCATGAAGAAGCATCTTCAAGCCCCATGGTTTAAATACCATCATTCAAAGCCTTTCATCTGCCAAAGTAAGAATGCAAACATGAGCAGCTGAAATGATGTTCCTCCACAGGGTGGCTGGGTTCTGCTTCAGAGGTAAGGACAGGAAGCTGGCGCAGACCTGCTGTAGACCACTCCCTGAAGGAGGCTGAGATGGTTTTGGCCATCTGATGTGGATGCCTTTCCTTGGAGGTCACTGTGACTTGCCCATTCAAGTATTCTCTCTGGTTTTTCCAGGACTTCGTGTACTGTGTATTTTCTCTCAGTATTCCTGCAGAGGACCAGCCTTCATCCCTACAGTGACAGCCCTGGAGCTCGTTGGAAATCACTGCTGCTGACATGGTCATGGAATTCAGCATGTGCATCAGATCTTCTGAGATGGGAACGACCCAGCCAACGTTCCCTCTCTCGCTCACAGCAGTCCGATTGTTTCCCAGCACAAAACATTCACACCACCAGCATAAATCTAAGCCCCCCTGGAGAGGAGGTGGAATATATCAGAGCAGATCAAAGAACATTTCTGAATAATTGGGTTTTGGTTCTTTTGTCTCAGAGTGTTCTTGTTCTGTCTGCTGGAGGAGGGGGTGGGGGGTGCTGATCTCCGTCTGTGTGCTGCTTGATTAAAACACATGAACATGAAAATGAAAGCTTTCATAAACTGCTGAGAAGCATGCCGGTGGATTTGTTTCTTTACTCCTGTGTCTGCACCTGAAGGACGACATGAATGCTGGAGGAAAGCGATGTATGACGAGGATGGACAGAAAAGGCCCGATGTTCAGTTGGATGAAGGTTGCCCTGTTTCCACTTTTTGTTCTTGGTAGAGGGCAGCAGTGGACAGTAGGTGCATCCTGGAAATGATAAAAAAATCTCTTTGCTTCCTCTAAATAATGCAAACAATACAAAATGCAGGTCACCATGACAACCATTAGAATCGCTCTATATAGCTGCTTGTTTGAGAGGATGTCAGGAAAAGCTTTTTCTATCCTACCGTCCCAAACGTAAACGGGAAGTTTGATCAACTCTACAGGGACTTTAACTGGAACCGTGATCTTTGTCAGATGAAACTCAGGTGGAGTTTTTTCATCAACAAACGCTCCAGGTGGGTCTGCTGGGAAACACACCTTATGTATCACCCACTGCTACATACAGTGGAAGATGTGTGATGCTGTGGGCCTTGGCAACCCTATTAGTGAATGGTGTCAGGAACTCTGAACTAGCAGGACACATGAATCATCACTGGGTCTTTCTGCAGGATTGTGATTCGAAACTTATGCCTCCATCAATGCAAACATGGTTGAGCACACACTAAATCAGCCTTTGTGGCCTCAGTCCTCAGATCTAAATCATTTAGAAAACCTGTGAGCTGAGCTGAGCTGTAGAGAACAAAGCACGTGAGAGGAACCAGGGCTCTGGACCACCTGGTCAACGATCCTTCCGTCTGCATGCACCAGAGATCCTTTACAGTCTGGTAAACAAGTTTGGATTAACTTTTAACCCAGAATTCTCAAGCAGAACTTCAAAGAGTTCTGCTTGGAAGTGTTGGCTATCCCATCATGACTGCTGCAAGACCCTGAAGGCTACAGACCCCTGAGTTTGACCTTTAACTGATGAGAAACATTAGTTTAAAGTAAGTTGAACAAACAGGACATAATACTGCCTATGAATGACCATTTACTGAACACTGCTGATCTGCTCTAATGTCTGCCAGCTTCACTGTGCAGCTGCAGACCTCCAGGAACAATCCGAAATGATCCTAAATTATTGTTTGGGATATAAGCTTTCCAGGGTCAGTACATAAACAAATGAACAAATGACATGAACAAAACCAGCTTTTAGAGGTTTGCTGGGTCCAGGTTCTAATGAGCTCCTAACTTGAGGAGATGTTCAGAGCAGTGAGGAGGACCTTTAGTGAACCTAAGAGTGTCTGAAGCAGAGAAGATGGAGGAAAGACAGAGAGAAAGGAGAGATCTTCTCCTCCAATGAACAACAGTGAATGAATAAAACGCTACCAGCTCCATGGTGCAGAGATCCACCTCCTAAACCGTCGAGTCAATGAGAACAGAAACTTCTAGAACAATCATATAATTATTAATATAGAGATAAGATTAACTTTATCATCCCTCTAGGAGGAAATTAAATAGTTTCAGCAGCAGGACAGGTTAAAGGTCAACCTCTAGTAAGATGATATTAGGAAGGATAAATAAATAATAAATAATCATGAATAAAAAGTGAACAAAATTAAAAACAAAATAGTACAGAATAATAAAAATATTTATAAACTGTTAAATGCTTTCATAAATAAATTTGGAAAAACTCGAAGAAATATATCAATATTTATACATAAATAGAAAGTGTCTCCAACAGTCCAATAATCTGAGCTCTATATCCAGAGCAGGAAGAAGTAAATGAGGTGAATCAGTATCTGCTGTATTGTTCATGATGATGTCAGCAGCCTAAATGATCATCTCCAACATCTGTGGAGACGTTCTCTGGTGCTGCTATCTCCTCTCTAGCTTCTGAATGCAGCAGGAACCAGAGCTGCTCACATTCCAGGCTGGTGCTGAAAGCAGAGGGAACGACGCATTGATCTACTGGGAATGTCTGTTGGTTCCCACCGTGATCCCAGAACCAAATCTACCTTTAACACTCCTCTCTTCTCCTCCACCAGCAGGCTCTGCTCCTCTGTTCAGTTTGGGTTTCTCCACCTTATAGAAAATGGATGGATTAATAGGAGCACATTGGTTTGTTTTGCAACAACCAATCATAGCTCTTAGAAGACACCATCACACCTAGCAACGAGGTCAACCACACCTCGTCACTAAGATAGGAGTTTCTGTCGTCTCTTCGCTCAGAGTCACTGAAGCTGAGACTCCTTAGCAGGAATGTTTAGGCTAAGGTAGGAGATCTCTGAGACTCTGAGGGTCGCTGGGGATACAGGTCCTGAATTTGAAGTCCTCTGTCCTTTTATCCTATTATTCTGGCATTTGGCAAATAGAAATTATTTTTTCTTTTTTTTAACTGACCTGAAACAGTAAACAGGGCGAGCTTGGGGGTGTCCTAATTTATTTCTCATTTCCAAATAATTTTATAGAATTACATTTTTCTAAATGCTTTAAAGGGTCTTCTCTTTGGTTTCTCTAAAATGTACATTAAATATCGTCATGTCCAGATACTTTCATAGTGTCCTATTTTTCCACCACTAAATACACAGAACATATGATAAAGATGTATTTCAGCGTCTGTGTGGGTATTCTGACTAATAGTAGATTTCCATTTTGATTCCATTAATAGCTCATGGTCATTTTCTCAGCGTTTGGAAGATGTTACCTCTGATTAAAAATTAATCCTAACACTGAGAAATAAATTGGTCTCTTAAAATGTGTAATCAATCACTGGAAAACTGAACACTGACTGATTTATTGATTTTATAATAGAATCATTTTATATTGTGTTCATGTCTTCTATATCAGTGCACCAGAAAAACATTTATGTTGTCTCCAGTCTTCACAGAAGCTTTTTCTTCCATTTCAGCATTTATTTTGCAAAACTGAATCTGTTGTGTTGACATTTAACAAAGTAAATATGCCCCTCTGGGACCAGAGATGCTGTTATTTTATGCAATTTAATATAACTTTATTCATGGTGCCTAAAATGTCCTGTATTAGATCAGAAAAAAAGGACAGAGGGTTCACTCAGAAAGGAACTCTGAAATCCATCCAAGCAGGATTATAAAATCACCACCGTCCAAGTCAAGCAAACACAGATATAATTAGTTTGGCCAGTGTAAACCTAAGCAGACACTCTACACATAATAAAAATATCATTAGGTTTGAGTAAAGAGAGAACTGTGGACAAAACTCCGAAATAATACCTGAAAACAAACAACGATTCCTGGAAGCATCTGCTTCAGCTTTTCTTTTATTAAGAAAAACACCACATGTTTTAATGATCATCTGAACTGAATTGATTAGAGTTTAGAAATTGTCATCATTCTCTGTTATTCCTGTTGTTCCTGAAGGCATCATGTTGGTGTTATTGAGGAGAAACAGTCATGACGGCCCGGATGCTGTGGAACAAAGAGTGAGAGAAAACTGAGCAAAGCTGAACGTTTTTATAAAGGTATTCATTTAAAAACACAGACTGGTACCATTTGCAGTTCTTCATAAGTTCAATGGCATCGTTGATGTGGTCCAGTGTCATGTTGTGAGTGATGAACTCATCCAGCCTCACCTTCTTCTCCAGGTAGGCTTTAACCATCTCTGCTACACCGTCTTTACCTTTAAACCCTGAGACACAAAATCAGCTCCAAATGGATCCAAATCACATCAACAGAACTTTGGAAGCTGCTGAATGAGAGTCTCACCTCCAAACATGGAGCCTTTCCATGTGCGTCCACAGATAAGGTGACGGGGTCGGATAGAGATGTCATACATGTCGGTCCAGCCAACAATTACACTGACACCCCAAGCTTCCATACTGGACTCCAATGCACTGAGCTGGATGGACAAGCAGAAGATTCAGTAGACCTGGTTCAGTTCTTTAACATAAGCACAAAACATCAGCATCCCTCACCATGACCTCCACATTCCCGACACACTCCAGAGAGAAGTCCACTCCCCCATTAGTCATCCCAGCAATCACTTCCTGGATGGGTTTACTGTGATCTTTGGGGTTCACAAAGTCAGTGGCACCAAGCACTTTGGCTTTCTCAGCTTTGTCTGGATTGATGTCGATTGCGATGATCCTTTTGGCTCCTGCAGCTTTGCAGCCCATGACTGCAGCCAAACCCACAGCTCCCAAACCAAACACGGCACAGGTGGAGCCCGGTTCAACCTGACGGAGAAGAAGACATTTATTTCATCAGTATAATTTCAGACCTCTCAAAAGTTTCCTTTAGTTTTCAAACTGTTGTAGTTAATGTTCCTATATCTATGCATTAAAAGGTCTCCACAAATAGAAATGTTTGGTCCTACCAAGAAGGGATGTGTAAATGGTAAATAGACTGAACTTATATACCACTTTTCCAGTCATGCAGACCGATCAAAGCACTTTACACTAGAGCCACATTCACCCAGTTGCACTGGCACAGTTATACACAGATCAGTAAGCAATTTGAGGTTAAGTGCCTTGCCCATGGCACATTTATATGGTAGGAGGAAGCTGGAATTGAACCCACAATCTTCTGATTGCAAGACAACTACTCTTCCGACTAAGCCACAGTCACCTAATGGTATCATGGTATCCTAACCATGCTTTGTTGGAGATCTGGTGAGCACTGGAGTTCAGTGAACTCACTGTCAAGTTCAGGAAACCAGTTGGAGATGATCTGAGATTTGTGACATGGAGCATTATCCTGCTGGAAGAAGCCATCAGAAGATGAGCCAAGTGTGGAAATGGGTGGAGATGTTCAGCAACAATACTCAGGTAGGTTGTAGGGTTTAAACAGTGCTTAGACGGTACTAAGGGACCCAAGGTGTGCCAAGAAAATATCCTCCACACCATGCCACCACCACCACCAGTCTGAACTGTTGATACAAGGCAGGATGGATCCATTCTTTTGTTGTTTCCATCAAATTCTCACCTGACCATCTGTGTGTTGCAGCTGAAATCAAGAAAGTGAAACCCTTATGGGCTCGGAACATCTTGGACTCATTGACCACATTGATGGTATATATGAACAAACTGGAAAACCTGTGTTGCTAAATGAACTGCATCAGTAGTTTTCTATGGTGCATTCATTCTTCAAGTGTTATGGCCTAGTTAGGTATTTGTTTTTTTTCTTTCAGGGGTTTAGAATTGGTCCTGCTGCAGGTGGTGCTGGTTGGCCTAATTGCTGCTACTGCTTAAAAGCTGCCATGTATGCAGCACAAGGGAGGCTCTCCCCTCCCCTGGTTTGGTTGTTAGATTGGTTTTTGACTTTAGGTTATTGTTGATTATTTCTGGGATTTGATTAATCTGGGTTTCTCATTTCAGGTATTCCTTTTCAGGTTTCATTTCTTTAAATAAACAATCTGTTTGTTTTTCACAAGAAAATCCTATAGTACCCACCTTGGCAGTATTCACTGCTGCTCCATAGCCAGTGCAGATCCCACAGCCGAGGAGGCAGACTTTGTCCAGAGGAGCAGCAGGGTCGATTTTAGTCACAGCTATCTGATTAATCACGGTGTACTCAGAGAAAGTACTGGTTCCCATAAATTGATGAACTCTCTTCCCTTTACAGGTGAACCTGGATTCGACTCCAGCCATAATTTCTTGACGAACTCTGGTCCTGGTTGAGAGAACTTGTGAGGTAAATAACTTTTAGAAAATATTGAAATTTGCTCTTGCCCAACTAAAAGATGCAAAACGAAAAAAGGTTCAGAATAAGGGACAATAGATTGAATAGCAGAAGATGAGGTCTCACCATGCTCTCTCACACTGGTTGGTCCTTGGACTCTTACAGAAACGACATTCCTTACACTGGCAAAGGAAAAGAGGAATCACCTTGTCTCCTGCAAGAAAGAAGAACAACTTCAGTATTGTCCCTCTATAAATCACAAGTTTAGACAGTTGAACCAGTGAAGCAGCAATGAGCTGAGATACAGAAGGTTTAATAACCTGTGGTCAAACATCCAGAGCAATGGGCATAACACAATAAAAGAGACGAAAAGAGAGCAAGCATTGCAGATATGATGGAGATGAGGGCTTGTGACACAATAACTGCTGCAGAAGTGAAAAAAACCCTCTGGACAAAATTAAAGAGGTAAGGCTGAGATGGTTTGGACATGAGCAGAGGAACAATAGTGGATTTTGGATAAAGGATGTTTGAAACAGATTTTCCAGGAAAGGGTAAAAGAAAGAGACCACTGAGAAGGTTTTTGGGTGCAGTGATGGAGAATATGCACTGAGTTGGTGTGACCAAGGAGGACAGTGGAGAAAGCTGAAGGACCAGGCCAGCGGTATGAGACCTCCGACAATGATGTGAACCCTTGTGTTGTGTAGATGCAGCAGGTATGTAAAATCGAAGCTTTCTTGGGTTAGTTTCTCTAATTTCACGTTACTGAGATATGGTTGATGTATTGCATTTGGTATATTTTCAGGCATCTTGTTTAGCTTTGTCCTAAGCCCACATGTCCATCATTCAGCTTTGCATGCTGAACAGGTTTGACTGACCGGGCTGAAATTCTGTGACTCCAGATCCAACACTCTCCACAATGCCGGCACCCTCATGGCCGAGGACTGTTGGAAAGCCATCTTTAGGCATACTCTGCAAAAGGTGGTACAGGTCCGAGTGGCACACAGATGTCGCTACTATCTGCACCACAAACAGTAACCATGACAACAGTGATATTAAAGGGGGGCAAGCTGAAGCGATAAACCATGCAGGCTTTTTAACTATCCCAAGCCAGATTTAGGCTTTCATGAAATTAATGTAATGGGAAACATCTCCTACCTTAATGCGGACCTCACTGGCCTGTGGTGGGGCAACTTCAATCTCCTCAATGACCACAGGCTGGTCGGGCTCCCAGGCCACTGCTGCCCTGCATTTGATGACCTATGAGTGAAACAAAAAAGAGTAAAGTACTCTATATCATTAAGCAGACTTCCATCATGTTCCTAGTGCAGGCAGTCTACAATGTGCTGCCAAGCGCAGTAGCCTTCAAGCCTCAAAATCATAAAGGCAGCTGAAGTTCCCTCAACACATAGGAGAGACTCCACCCAGATATGATTTTACCTCTAGCCCACTAAACACCTGATCATGCTGGAGCTTACAGTGTCCTGGAAAGAACAGGTAAAGGAAGTCAATAAAAAGAAGCATGCCAAGTACCAGGCATTGCTGGAAAGGTGTGGAGGCAGAGGCTGAAAGATATTCTATGAACCACTTAAGAAGGTGGCTGCAGAGGCTTCGCTGGTCCCTCCCTCTGCAGAGTTCTCAGCTGACTGAGCATTGCAGGGCAAACCACAAGGTGGCTTTTGCTGAAGAGGGTCCATCTGTGGGTAGCTGCTGAGATGCAAGAAACCCAACGACCCCAGGTCACATCACTGATGTCATCATTACAAGTCTAATATTGCTAAGAATTGACAGTTTTGTAGAAGTACAGTTGACCACTGGAAAAAGTCCACTGGAAAGTCTTCAGTAGTTAAAGATTTTCCACCGACTCCGAACTCAAATTAAGTTTTATTTATATAGCACTGATTCACAACCCTAATTTAATTAATCCTCACTATCAAACAGTGCAGTCAGATTCAGTATAATATAACGTAATATAATTGGATAAAAAGTTTTTCTATCTAAGGAAACCCAGCAGATTGCATCCAGTCAGTGACTTGCAGCATTCACTCCTCCTGGATGAGCATGTAGAGACAGTGGACAGTCACTGGTGTTGACTTTGCAGCAATCCCTCATACTGAGCATGCATGTAGCGACAGTGGAGAGGAAAAACTCCCTTTTAACAGGAAGAAACCTCCAGCAGAACCAGAACCAGGCTCAGTGTGAGCAGCCATCTGCCACGACCGACTGGGGGTTTGAGAGAACAGAGCAGAGACACAAAGAGAACAAAGAAGCACTGATCCAGGAGTACTTTCTATGGGAAGGAAAAGTAAAACATTCATGGTTGTAGCTCCTTTAGAGGCTTCATGTAGCAGAGAAAGACAGCTAAGCAGATAAACTCTGAGCCAGTTTTCAAGTCTAGAGGATGAAAGAGAGCACATAACTATACTTTAATCCTGTGGATGCAATTGAAGCTACAACCATCAGTCCTCCACCACCGTGCTTGGTAGTTGTGGTATGGGGGTCTTGTGCAGAGATTAGTCTTCTCCAAGCATACCACTGTGGAAAATCTTCACATTCTTTTTAAGTAGAGATAACATCTGAGGCTGGTAGAGTCTGAGGTTGAGCTCTTGTTTTTCTCCGAGGACTGCACAGAGTTAAGGTCGTTTCTGAGATTAATAACCACCAAGATGCCCCAGGAGATGCAGAGAGTGGAATAATAACTTTCTGATACAGTTTCTTTTTAGTTTTACAGCAGGCAGTCAGATCTTAGAGTGCTTGCAAGTGGTTCTGAAGAGTTTCTTTCAGATACAATATTTCCTAGTTTCACAAGAATGCATGATTCATCAGACAGTGCAGCAGAATAATTTACCTCAGCGCTAACAAAACACAAGACTTTAAAACAAGATCATGTTTCAACTGTAAGAATATTGGGCCAGTTCTGGTCCTGTGATCTCAATAGTAATAAGAATTAATTAGTTACAGGCGAATGGTCTGATCTTTGATCTTGACCTTTATACTGGACTGGGACCCAGACCATAAGATATTGGTTCTTTCAGAGAATGTTGAAAGACACCAAACCAACAAAATCTATACAATCTTAAATGAAAACAACAGTAAATGAAGTAAATTAAGATGATGATTTCAAAAATAATATATAAAGAGAGAAAACAGTGGAATAAAGAGAGATGGGATGGTTAGATAACAGCTAAACTGATGTTAATGAAGCTAAAACACAGAGAACACAAATATGTGCTTGATGAGGGTTTCTGCAACAGATCACAGCTTGTAGGCTTTATTTTACCCCAGGAGCAACATGACATGTAGCAGCTAGCGTCAGGGTAGAGTTCACCTGTTTCATTACAGCATCAGCTGAAAAAAAACCCACAAGGTGGGAAGTATAGTGAGTCAAAGACTGAAGAACTGCCAACCTGCACATTTAGTTGCTACATAAAAATCAGACATAGTGTTGGGACACAATATGTTCTTAGCTGTAATCTGAGCGTCACGGAAATGCTCGACATCTGTTGTGTAATACGGAGACAAATGAATCATGAGAGGTCTTGTACAGATGTGTAAATCTTCTCACCTTTCCAGCTGTGGCCATTTTTCCTGCAGAGATGATTGATTGAGCCGAACCCAGAGAGGAGTTAAGAGAAGATTGCAGGAGAACGGACAGAAGGAAGAAGGAAGAGATCTGTGCAATCTGGCATAAAGCGAAACGAGCAAGGACTTTAACCTCTCGCTGCTATCAGGTCCTTCGGGTATCGCCAACACATGACACATGAGACGATGGAGTAGAATGGAAAAAAGAAGATGCAGTGCTGTGAAAAAGTGAGGCTGTGTGCACAAGTCCAGTCTTCCAGAACCACCATCCAGTAGCCTTTAGATGGATCCCTTCTCCAACACCTCACCATCCAGCTCTGAAGAGGCCTGATAACAAGCCATTGGCTCAGGTTTATTTCTTTTCAGGAAAATATTTACTTTGTTGTTTAGTGAGTTTGGATCTGAGGAGATCCACTTTGGCTTCAGTGACTAAAAATGTCTAAATCATTTATTTCTGAGCAGGGTTGAAGTTCTATTTGTCTATTGCTTAATGACTTAGAGGAGCATTGCAGCAGTTGTTATTCATGGTAATGATTAACACAAGGGCCGGCTCAAGGTAGAAGCGAACTCTGTGGCAACTTAGGATCCCCTGGGGCACCCAGGACAAACTGGTTTCCCGCAGGACGTGTGGACAGACACAACAGTCATGCACTTCACTTAGGAAAACCTTCATGGCTGGAAAGTTGTGTCAATATATTTCTAATCTAATTGAATCATTTGTAACTGGATCAGTGAGGAGTTGCCTCATCTCTCTGGTTGCTTGTGATAAACAGGAACTCAAACTGCAGTGGAAGAGCAAATGAAAATATAAAAGAGAGCTCAGTGGTGCTGTGCTGGGCCTAAAACCCAACAGAACTCGTCTCAACATAAAACAGTCAGCAAAGAAAACTGAATGCTTGTATAAAAAATATGCAAGTTAGATTTTACTGGTGGTAATACTAAAGGAAAAATATAAAATACAAAATTCTTGCTAAGGTACAACAGACTGCGTTACCTTAAGTGCTTGAGCTTTTTATTTCATTTGACCTAAAGGCTGGTGTGGTTCCTCAGCCTTCTTCATATCATTTGATTGATTTTGTCCTGCAGATGATGATGATCCTTAGATCCTTAAACAGTAGGACTTGGTTCTGAATTCAGAGAGAGAGGAACCACAGAGGATCCAACACCGGTACCAGATGAAAATGCATGGCGTGATGACCAAGAAGCCGGCCAAACAGAGCTGACACACAGAACCTCCCGAACATCAAGCCATTGGACCCAGTCCAGTTTATTGAGAAGTGACACAAAAAACAAAAAGCTGTTTTCTGAAGTCAGAAGCAGCAGAACTACAGAGGTAGCTCAGGATAATCTAAGCCAGTCTAACTATAAGCTTTATGGAAAGGAAAGTTTTAAGCCTAGCCTTAAACATAGTCAGGCTGGATCAGGGTGTTTTTGTTAGGTTTAAATATCTTTAATAAAGAAAGGATCATGTTTACATCCCAACATATAAACCCACAGGATTAAAAGAGAGTGTACCTACTTTTCATCAGAAGGCTAGCTTTACTGTTAGAAATATTTCCTTTCAACATATTTTTTTTGCAATAGTAAAAAATTTACAAATGTATATTATTAATTTTAAGCTTTATATTAAATGCTACTTACCCCGTCCATCCCTGCCGGGGTCTAAAGAGTCTAGCAGGCTTCATTCACAATGAGACAACCCAGACGCAAATAATTCACTTTATTCTCGTCACAACTTCCAATCTGTGCCTAAAGCTGTTTATTTTTTTAACATCGCTCAAAGTAAGAAGCTGGATGGAAAACCTTGATTTCAGAACCTTTCATAAACTGTTTTATCTCTGGAAGCCTGATGAGATAATGAGCAAACTCAACCACAATCAAGAAGCTGCTGCTAATAAAGCTGCTTCTAAAAGTAAGATAGTCTAGAAAGGTTCACTGTTCAACTCAGTATAAATACAGCTAAATGGAAATAGCTCATTTATTCTGAGACATTTTAAACTCTGCAGGTATATTGGCAACAACGTAGTCACAATCAAAATGTGAGATGATTCCAGGTGTTTCATGTCATCAAGAACCACGATGATCTCACTGAGGAGAAACACTCAGGACTGTCCGGATGCTGTAGAATAAAATAAGACTCAGATTAGGAAGGTTTCAACTATTAAAATGCATTTTATTATTTCTCCAGTTATTTAGCAGCAAAGATTTGAGTAGGTGTAGAAGTGTACCACTGGCCGTGCTTCATCAGCGTGATTGCTTCATTAATTTGGTCCAAAGTCATGTTGTGAGTGATTAACTCGTCCACCATCACCTTCTTGTCCAGGTAGGCTTTAACCATCTGAGACACGCCGTCCTTACCTTTGAACCCTGAGACAAAGAGAGCAGGAACATCATCAGATATGTATCTTTTAATTGCAGGGCCGTATCTAAGACTGAAAGAGACAGGGGGCTTAGCCCATAGGGCTGTCCAAAGCTACAAATGTCTCATCTAACTTAAGACATGACCTTAATATATTTGTCTCACCTCCAAACAGGGTGCCCGTCCATTTACGTCCTTTCATGAGCTGAATCGGCTCAGTGCTGATGTCTTGCATGTTTGTCCAGCCAGCAATCACACTGACACCCCAGCCTGGAATGCAGGACTCCAACGCTCTGCGCTGCACGTCAACAAAGCATCAAGTCAGAGGACTGTTTCATTCTCACATACGACTGTAAAAGTTGATTCTCACCATAATTTCCACATTTCCAATGCATTCAATCGAGTAGTCCACTCCTCCGTTGGTCATCTCAACCATCACCTGATGGATGGGTTTACTGTGATCGTTGGGGTTCACAACATCAGTGGCACCAAATATTTTGGCCTTTTCAAACTTCTCTGGATTGATGTCGATGGCAATGATCCTTTTGGCTCCTGCAGCTCTGCAGCCCATGACTGCAGCCAAACCTACAGCTCCCAAACCAAACACGGCACAGGTGGAGCCCGGTTCAACCTGAAGAGATGACACTGTGATTCCCATGGTAGCAAACTAAGGCTCTCCTTGACCGTCATGGCCTTTAAACATGTTCAAACAAACATTAATATTCCTGGTTTTTCAGACGTAACATAAAAACATAAAAATCTAGATCAATCATTTTCACCTGTACAAATCAGGTAAGAGAACCTGTCAATAGCCTGGTGGAAAATTCCTAGTTAAAACACCTTTTAAATCAGTTTCAGTGTTTAGTTTCCTTGAGTTCACAACTACCACCAATCATAGAAGGTCTGATGAACCTGACAAGATGTTCATCTGTTTCAGTAGGTTTCTCCTGATTTTTGCTAATTAGCATCCGTCAGCCATGAAGTTGTTTGTAGAGAGGTTAAAAGGAGCAGAATAATCATAATATGCAAAGGTACAGTCAGGGGAAGGCTGCAAAAAATATCA
This sequence comes from Girardinichthys multiradiatus, assembly GCF_021462225.1. NCBI lineage: Eukaryota > Metazoa > Chordata > Actinopteri > Cyprinodontiformes > Goodeidae > Girardinichthys > Girardinichthys multiradiatus. The sequence continues at coordinate 1,729,986 of NC_061811.1, forward strand.
ATAATTAAAGAAAATGTGTAAACGTAGCAACAAAAACTAGATGTATTTTTTTTCAAAACTGATAAAAACACAAGCAGAAAACTGGTCTTTGATGGTTTCATGTGAGCAACACTGAAGAACCTGCTGGTATTTCAGCAGGTTCACGTTGGGTTTTACATGTGACGATAATCTCCTTTATTTTCCACATTTCTCCTCTTATGAGTTGGTTTAAAGATGGAAGCCTTTTCTTCCAAAAAAAAAAAAGCATCCAGGCCTGAAATCTTCAAAACATCGTTGGAGATTATGTTCTGGTCAGATGGAACCTAGCTTGAACTTTTGGACCATAACTCCAAAAGATGTTTGGCACAGTAAAAGGCACCAAGCGGGACCAATAAAAGAACCCCATAACCACAGTGAAACATGGTGGTGGCAGCATCATGCTCTGTACTGACATTTTTTCTGATGGAAATGTGTTTTTTGTCAAGGTGGATGAAGTTGTGAGCAGTTCCAAATATGGATCAGGTTGGACCCAAATCATTTATAACAAAAGCCTCGCTTCAACAGAGGACAAAAAACTGTCCAGAACTAAATCTGAGAGAAGATCTGTAGACAAGATCATCATCTGACAGAGGAATGTTGCGAGTTGGGAACTATCACCGAGTCAAGCTGTAGGATGCTCAATGTTACAACAAAGGTGTCCACAAATATGCAACCATCTCATTTTTTAAATATTTCTCCCCAATAGAAATGTTTTTGTTTTTATGTTGGTTTAAACAGGATTAATGTTACGATGCCTGCTGCAGCGGTAGAGAGCGCAACCGATAAATGACCTCAGTCATTGATGCAGCCATCCTGGGTTTGAGTCCCGACCTCAGAGACCTGCACTGCACGTCTTCCCTCTCTCACCACCTCACATCCTGTCTGCCGACTTTGGAAAATCTACAAATATAACTCAGCCTTTCAAAGCTATACATTTAAAATTGGGTGTTTGCACTTCTTAGAGCTGCTGTATGCACTTTTGCCACAATAAGTGACATACGTACAGACCTTAGCACTATTCACAGCTGCTCCATACCCCGTGCAGATGGCACAACCAATGACACAGACTTTGTCCAGAGGAGCAGCAGGATCGATCTTAGCCAAAGCCAACTCCTTCACCACAGTGTACTCAGAGAAGCTGCTAACTCCAAGGAACTGCAGCAGTTTCTTCCCCTTACAGGTGATCCTGGAGCTTTCAAAGTTTTTCCCATCAATATGACCAGCTGACCTGAAGACAATATATTTTCATATAAATCTACACAAAAATAAAAATATTAAGATTAAATTACATTTGAAAAGGAAAGGAAAATAACAAGCTCAGTACCCGTTGACACACAGGTTGGTCTTTGGACTCTTACAGAAGCGACATTCTCGGCACTGAGGCATGAACAGCGGGATCACCTTGTCTCCTAAACCACAAACATCCCTGCTCTGATACCCAGCGCATACAAAACCTACAGATTTCTTAGATTTAAAAGAGAACCTGGCAGTTCAGCTGGTTCTACTGACCTGGCTGGAATTCGGTGACGCCGGGTCCGATGCTCTCCACTATACCAGCTGCCTCATGGCCAAAAACTGATGGGAACAAAGCTTTGTCCATACATTTTAACAGGAAGTAGAGATCTGACTGACACACTCCTGTTGCCACAATCTGCAGAGAAAACAACAGACACAATGGAAGTAACGATGCTTTGTGTGTTTGGTCTCTTCTTTAAGGATGCTTCAACGTGCTGCAGGACTTAGATTCCTAAAGGAACTGGAAAACAACCAGTGAGCTATACTCTTATTTTGCTTTGAGTTTCAATAATAGCATCATATGCATTTACAAAATCTGAGATGTCTAGTATTATCATTAGCATGTCCTTTTTTATTCCTTCTCACCTTGATCCGGACCTCCTTCTCCTGAGGAGGTGCCACCTCAACCTCTTCGATCACCAAAGGCTTGTCGAACTCCCAAGCTACTGCTGCCTTGCAGCTGATGATCTGAAACAAGTGGTATAGAGTTAAATGTCCCAGCAGGCAGCAGCACCACTGGCAGGGTGAAGCAAAGCTTTTTAGATGCTGTTTGGGTTTTTTATTTCATCAGATACCTGAACCTGCTGGTTTGTGCTTGCTAAACATTGCATGATTAGATCAGATGAATTATCTTCATTTCCAAACATGTATTGGAAAACGTTCCATGTTGTACAAGAAGAAAAATCTAAGCTGCTTTGTAAAATAATTGGAGCCTATCAGGGATTTTTAAACACTTTCATATAATGTAAGAGCCATTATTTCAGTCAACGCCTTCAGACTGAGGCAGTGGGAACATGATACCTTCTATGACTTTTGACAGCCAATGAGGAAGCCTCACTGAGAGTGATGTCACCTGAGCGCTATGATCTTTCTGCATTGGAAGTTGATGGCTCTGGGGTGACAATGGGCAAACATCACATTGCTTCCAAAGTTTCTGCTTCCCAGCAATGTGAAAGCTAATGTTGAACAGGATGCACCTTCTACAGTTTGGCGTTAGGAGAAATCTAATTTGCTTTGTCTAGTTTGAACAGTGCAGCTATGTCCAACGACAAGGACTGCAGATGGTCTAAGCAAAGTCTGCAGACACCATACAATGGTGACGGGTGTTTTAAACTGGGAGTACTGGACAAATGTCTCACTAATAAAGCTTTAACCAGACGCACGGTTAGCACTAGTATGTATTAAAATCACATTAGTTTTATTAAATAAAATATTCGTTTTATTTGTCTCAATTCTTTATAAATCTGTTTATCTGAACGGTAAATTCTCTTCTTCTGGGAGCCCTAAAAAGCATTAAAAGGAATGATGGAAAGATTTAATGAAAAAATATTTATTCTAACAATAATCAATATTAATCATTTAACTGTAAACTGAATGATTATATTAGCTTCTAGTCACTAAAAGGATCAATAATTAGGCTATTAGTTATCAAACAAATGTAATGATTAATGATTAAATTGTAAGACTTTAACAAACATAACTACTTTAAGGAAATTCTGTTAAATCTTGATTAAATGTTTTAAACATTTAATCTTTTTAGATTTAGAATCTAACGTGCTATGGGCAGAATTAAAAGATGTTTCAGTTCAGTCTAATGTTACCTGAAAGTATTTTTATCTTTCTTGGTCAGAAGTCTTTACATCAGTATAATAATAATCATCTTTGAGTTAAATGTAGTGTTTCCCTAGATATGCTGGGGCTTCTTCAGAGGTAGGATATCATTTTGCCACATCTTGGGCAGCGAAGAGGAGTTTGTCTTTGGGAGGCGTCTGTGCATGGGCACCCTCAACAACGGTTTGCCTTTTTACAGCCTTAATGAGGCTTGTGGGTCCACACTTGCACCACCTGGCTTGCTGCAGCCTTCTGACAATTGACAGAGTATCTGGATGATGGTCAAATGGTCACTTAGAACCTCTCCATAGAGAGAAGATCATAGGAGAGCAAACATGGCATACTGTGTGCTATTTAAAGCAGGGACACAAAGGCTGTGTACCCATCTTCTATGTGACTTTGCTCACATCAGATCTGACCCGCTTAGAGCTTGAAGAGACATTCACTTCGGTTTGTCCCTCTGGTGGCCATTCAGAACATCACAGAACCATAACTTTGACATTGGTGGAGAGGATCTGGCATGTTTTTCATGGATGCAACCAACATACTCAATTCTGCTGCTCAGCCTACAGATGCATCTTCCTTTTATGAGGAACCAAACATGATCTATTGTCATGAAGCAATGCTACAAAGAAAGAGTCAACCAAGAACAAATTTCAAGATGTATCTAAAGATCCATTTAAAGGCGTGTTACCTCAGGTTAAATCTTGCACACTAAAAGCCAGCTTCATGTGACAGAAATTACATTTCACAAGCTGCAGTTTAAAGTCCACCCATAATCATGGTCAAACATTAGCTTTACTGTTTCAGGACTTCTGGTATTATTTTACATGTTACTGGCAGGTGTAAATAAAATGCAGGATTCTGCATTTTATTTACACATTTCCTTGTAGGATTGTTCATTTTGCTAATATTGCTGATTAAAACCAAATCTACATACAAAAAGACTTTCACAATGGAACATTACCAACATTAACAAACCAACAGAACTTGAACCCAGTGAAACACTTAGCAGTCTACAATTACTCAGATTTTAACTAGTTGTGCATTAGACTTACACACAAACTATGAGAAAACCGTTATCAAGTGATTCTTCTTACCTTCCCAGCTGTGGCCATTTTTCCTGAAAATATTGATAGCTCAGATGAAGGCAGGGAGGTACCAAACAGTCAGACTTTGACCTCCTCTGGTCTCTGACCAGGGACCTCAGGTCGGAAGGGTGCGTACGCAAACGTTGCGGGATGTATCAAAGTGAACCTTGCGTGAAAGTGTGTGCAAATACACGCAACCTTTTCAGCTGCTGTGAAAATGCGCAGACAGCCATACAAACTTTTGCAAACGACATTCTCAAACTGAAAGAGCGTCGACCCCGATGAGTTTGAGTTTTTCTGGTTTAAACCCGAACCGTGAAACTGAACCACATTCAGCCTCTTACAACATAATCTAACACACCGCAAAGAATGATGGAGACGAACTGAAAAATGTTATGTTATGTTTATCCGTATAATACAGTGCCTTGTGAAAGTATTCAGCCCCCTTGAACTTTTCAACCTTTTGCCACATTTCAGGCTTCAAACATAAAAATATAAAATCCAAATTTTTTGTGAAGAATCAACAACAAGTGGGACACAATCATGAAGTGGAATGAAATTTATTGTGTCAAACTTTTTTAACAAATAAAAAACTTAAAAGTGGGGCGTGCAATATTATTCGGCCCCTTAACTTTCAGTGCATCAAACTGACTCCAGAAGTTCAGTGAGGATCTCTGAATGATCCAATGTTGTCCCAAATGACTGATGATGATACATAGAATCCACCTGTGTGTAATCAAGTCTCCGTATAAATGCACCTCCTCTGTGATAGTCTCAGGGTTCTGTTCAAAGCGCAGAGAGCATCATGAAGACCAAGGAACACACCAGGCAGGTCTGAGATACTGTTGTGGAGAAGTTTAAAGCTGGATTTGGATACAAAAAGATTTCCCAAGCTTTAAACATCCCAAGGAGAACTGTGCAAGCAATCATATTGAAATGGAAGGAGTATCAGACCACTGCAAATCTACCAAGACCCGGCCGTCCCTCTAAACTTTCATCTCGAACGAGGAGAAGACTGATCAGAGATGCAGCCAAGAGGCCCATGATTACTCTGGATGAACTGCAGAGATCTACAGCTGAGGTGGGAGAGTCTGTCCATAGGACAACAATCAGTCGTACACTGTACAAATCTGGGTTTTATGGAAGAGTGGCAAGAAGAAAGCCATTTCTCAAAGATATCCATAAAAAGTCTCGTTTAAAGTTTGCCACAAGCCACCTGGGAGACACACCAAACATGTGGAAGAAGGTGCTCTGGTCAGATGAAACCAAAATTAAACTGTTTGGCCACAATACAAAACGATATGTTTGGTGTAAAAGCAACACAGCTCATCACCCTGAACACACCATCCCCACTGTCAAACATGGTGGTGGCAGCATCATGGTTTGGGCCTGCTTTTCATCAGCAGGGACAGGGAAGATGGTCCAAATTGATGGGAAGATGGATGGGGCCAAATACAGGACCATTCTGGAAGAAAACCTGTTGGAGTCTGTAAGAGACCTGAGACTGGGACGGAGATTTATCTTCCAACAAGACAATGATCCAAAACATAAAGCCAAATCTACAATGGAATGGTTCACAAATAAACATATCCAGGTGTTGGAATGGCCAAGTCAAAGTCCAGACCTGAATCCAATGGAGAATCTGTGGAAAGAGCTGAAGACTGCTGTTCATGAACGCTCTCCATCCAACCTCACTGAGCTCCAGCTGTTTTTCAAGGAAGAATGGGAAGAATTTCAGTCTCTTGATGTGAAAACTGATAGAAACAAACTCCAAGAGACTTGCAGCTGTAATTGGAGCAAAGGGTGGAGCTACAAAGTATTAATGCAAGGGGGCTGAATAATATCATACGCCCCACTTTTCAGTTTTTTATTTGTTAAAAAAGTTTGACACATCCAATAAATTTCATTCCACTTCATGATTGTGTCCCACTTGTTGTTGATTCTTCACAAAATATTAGAATTTTATATTTTTATGTTTGAAGCCTGAAATGTGGCAAGAAGTTGACCAGTTAAAGGGGGCCGAGTACTTTCACAAGGCTCTGTATGTGCAAGATTAATCACATCTGATGTATGATTATGTGTTGTTAAAAATCTAAATAAAAATAATGATGGAACAACCTCAGTCGGATGGAAACTGTGAAACGTCTTCGGTTTCTGTCGCCTGTGGATGAAAATGCTCATCGGTCTGAGCGCTGAGGAGCATCATCTAAGGGACACTTTCATTCTCACTTAGAATAAAACGGTGTCGGATCAACAGATTAATTCCTATCAGGTCAGGTTTGATGATTCATAAGGTGGACAAGCTGGAGACAATCAAACATGTCCATAAATAGCTGCGTAATTTTGCTTGAAATTTACTTTTAATCGCAGCTCTTAGTAACACACAAGTAGGGTACAGACAGGAAAACTTGCAATCAAAGAAGAACAAGGTACATGTGCAAAAACAAGTAATAACAGAATAAAATAAAATAACTTATGTAAAAGGTGCTGATCTCCAGCAGCCATTGGGCCAGAGTCAGGGTCCACCTTGAACAGGTCGCCTGTCCATCAGTCTATCAGAGACACACAGGACAAACAACAAAGCTGGAGTACCCAGAGAGAATGCATTCATCTGCACGGAGAACATCCAATATCATGCAGAAAGACCCCAGGTCAGGATTCAAACCCAGAACCTTGTTGCTGCAAGGCAACAGTGCTAGCAGCTGCATCCCCCATGCAGCCTGATGTCTAAATGTGTGGGATTTATATAACACAATTAATGGCATGAAAAAAATGTTGGATTATTTTACCTGAAGATCAATATAAAAACGTATATTTCACTAAAGGCTGTGTATAGATATTAGATGGTGTAGACTGTGATAAGATAAAATATAGGAATAAATATTTCTAATGTCAAAATTCTTTGGATATTCTAGACTGAACAGACATGATGGAGGATTTAACAAGCATTGGCTTCTTCTTCCTCTTCAAACTGAATCTGGTGCTTGTATTGTAGGTTTATTGGTCTTGTTTTTAGCTTATTTCCCTCGGTTTAGATTTGTTTAAATATGTTTGAAATAAAGATTTCATTCATTCAATATGTTATTTCTATTATAGACAAGTAATGTCTCGATTGGATTGCATAAACAAATATTTCTGATAACTTTTCTTATCAAAATCTTTAATTTAGAAATGTTGATTCTTTAAACCCCGACTGAACCACTTTATTTATAAATTACTGAAACTTTCGAGCAATTTTACCTTTAGGTTCAATATCTGAAATGTTTGCTCTAATAAGGCCCTTCATTATTTATGGTATTATAGTCTTTAACATCTGAGTATCTTTTTGCTTGTAATCACTGGTTGTAATTAGAAGGCTCCACTTTTATTCATGTTTATGATGAATAAATGACAAAGTATTGAATAACAATATGGCAGCCAGCTGATGTGTCCCAGCCTGTTCTTCATTGGCTGTCAGCAAAACGTGTCGGGGTCCAGTTTTGGCTCAAAGAAACTCAAAATGTTAGCTTGCCTAAGACTTGGGTCGGTTTGGTTCTCCTCACACACTGAAGTGGTTAACCGGGTCGCGTGTCCCCAGCTTTAAACGGCAGAGTTCAGCTAAATCTAAATAAACAGTCTGACTCCATCTGTTCATCTCCTTTATTTCAATTCAACATTTCAAACTGCATCTATGATCTTATAACAGTTTTCTCTAATAATCTCTAATAACATTTCCGTTGAATTGTTTTCCTGTTAGATGGTTTTGGGTTTTGGTCGCACTACATCTTGTAGTCCATACTTTCCTGGAACTTATTGCACTCACAGAACCCTGGGAATTGTGGGAAAGATCCATCAGGGAGCCTAGACAATATAAAAAAATCAGCTCTAATTTCTGAGAATGTACAAGCTCTCTCATGTTGTATCACTTTTGTTTTTATGTCATGAAGGAACCACAATGATCCTACCGAGAAGAAACTTTCAGGACCGTTTGGATGCTGTAGAAGAACATAAAAAAATCAAATCAGAAGATTTATACCAATAAAAAGGATTATTTGTAGAGTTATTTAGCAGCAAAGACGTGAATAGGTGTAAAAGTGTACCACTGGCCGTGCTTCATCAGCGTGATTGCTTCATTAATTTGGTCCAAAGTCATGTTGTGAGTGATGAACTCATCCTCCATCACCTTCTTGTCCAGGTAGGCTTTAACCGTCTCAGGAACACCATCCTGAGACAAAGAGAGCAGGAACATCATCAGCCCCAGAGTTAATAGTTTATATGACTCCTGTCATGTAGAGCATGTCTCACCTCCAAACAGGGTGCCCTTCCAAGTCCGTCCGGTCATGAGCTGAACTGGTTGAGCACTGATGTCTCGGAGGGTCGTATAGCCAAAAATCACGCTGACGCCCCAGCCTGGAACACAAGACTCCAACGCACTGCGCTGGAAACGGAGAAACCATAAAGTCAGAAGAGTCTGTTGTTAATACAGTGGTGTGGAAACATTTTTACCCAATAAGGGTTGATTCTGTTTTATGTGAAATCAAATCATTTTAAAATTCAGACAAAGATACCCTCAGTAAATACAGGAAACTGTTTTTAAATGATCATTTTATTAATTAAGGTGAAAATGTTGTTTAATCCAAGCTGGTCCAATGAGAAAAAGTAAGTTAGACCTTTAATTAACTGGGATCAAGGACATATTTTGGTTCGGTTTTATCAGCCTCTCCTAGTTGTGATTACTGTCAGACCGAAGTTGTCTTTGTAAAACACCTTTTGTGATGTCCTACATGAGCCTTTACTTTTACAAGACAAAGAATCAAAGATTAACAGGAAAACATGAGAAAAAGTTTCATTGTTCTATTTAAAGCAGCAGTTCTCAGTCCTCTACCCCTGGGCATGCCGTCCGGGATGTTATAGATGTTTTTATTTGTTGCAACACCAGATTTCAATGTTTGGGTGATTAAGAAGCTCCTGCAGGACTAGATGAGGTGCTGAGGAGCCCAAACAATCATTTTAGCCTCGTATGTTAGGGCAGTCAGGGACAAACCCAAAAAAGATATAAAAAACTGTTTTATTTATCAGCTGCAAAATCTGGCTGTGTATCATATACATGTTAATAATTCATTTAAGAAATAAAACAGCCCATAACAATCACTACTTTGTTGCACATTGTACAGTTGTTTCTCTTACCTTTATTTACACTCGATTATTTTAAGACTTTTAGGCTTGTAGCACCTTAGTTAATGTAGTACCCAACTCCTGCCAGCAGATGGCACATTAAACGTGGGTCAGGGTGAGGTCAGATTAAGCCCGACCGAGCTGTGTGTGGTGTGTTTTTTTTTTGTATGTTTAATCACAAATAAATCCGACATAGTAACAGTTGCAATAGTACGTCCACCTGAAAAATATTCTTTTATGTCTTACCTTTACACAGGTACCCAAAGTTTGCATGTAGAGCTAATAACTGTGGAGCTATACTTGATTTAGTTCAGGTATGGAATTTCAGGTGGAAATTCCTTCTAAAACCCCTTAGGGCTTAAAAGTGTTAACTTTACCCCTAACTGCATATTTCAGTCAGGGGGGCTATGGCTCCTCTGGCTGTTTTCTGACAACTTGAACTTTTTTGAACTTCATTCTTCATCAAGCAGCTTCTAATCTCATATAACAGATACCAGATCTTTCCTGCAGAATGGAGCTTCGTCCTAATACAGGTCCTTCTCAAAATATTAGCATATTGTGATAAAGTTCATTATTTTCCATAATGTCTTGATGAAAATTTAACATTCATATATTTTAGATTCATTGCACACTAACTGAAATATTTCAGGTCTTTTATTGTCTTAATACGGATGATTTTGGCATACAGCTCATGAAAACCCAAAATTCCTATCTCACAAAATTAGCATATTTCATCCGACCAATAAAAGAAAAGTGTTTTTAATACAAAAAACGTCAACCTTCAAATAATCATGTACAGTTATGCACTCAATACTTGGTCGGGAATCCTTTGGCAGAAATGACTGCTTCAATGCGGCGTGGCATGGAGGCAATCAGCCTGTGGCACTGCTGAGGTCTTATGGAGGCCCAGGATGCTTCGATAGCGGCCTTTAGCTCATCCAGAGTGTTGGGTCTTGAGTCTCTCAACGTTCTCTTCACAATATCCCACAGATTCTCTATGGGGTTCAGGTCAGAAGAGTTGGCAGGCCAATTGAGCACAGTGATACCATGGTCAGTAAACCATTTACCAGTGGTTTTGGCACTGTGAGCAGGTGCCAGGTCGTGCTGAAAAATGAAATCTTCATCTCCATAAAGCTTTTCAGCAGATGGAAGCATGAAGTGCTCCAAAATCTCCTGATAGCTAGCTGCATTGACCCTGCCCTTGATAAAACACAGTGGACCAACACCAGCAGCTGACACGGCACCCCAGACCATCACTGACTGTGGGTACTTGACACTGGACTTCTGGCATTTTGGCATTTCCTTCTCCCCAGTCTTCCTCCAGACTCTGGCACCGAATGACATGCAGAATTTGCTTTCATCTGAAAAAAGTACTTTGGACCACTGAGCAACAGTCCAGTGCTGCTTCTCTGTAGCCCAGGTCAGGCGCTTCTGCCGCTGTTTCTGGTTCAAAAGTGGCTTGACCTGGGGAATGCGGCACCTGTAGCCCATTTCCTTCACACGCCTGTGCACGGTGGCTCTGGATGTTTCTACTCCAGACTCAGTCCACTGCTTCCGCAGGTCCCCCAAGGTCTGGAATCGGCCCTTCTCCACAATCTTCCTCAGGGTCCGGTCACCTCTTCTCGTTGTGCAACGTTTTCTGCCACACTTTTTCCTTCCCACAGACTTCCCACTGAGGTGCCTTGATACAGCACTCTGGGAACAGCCTATTCGTTCAGAAATTTCTTTCTGTGTCTTACCCTCTTGCTTGAGGGTGTCAATAGTGGCCTTCTGGACAGCAGTCAGGTCGGCAGTCTTACCCATGATTGGGGTTTTGAGTGATGAACCAGGCTGGGAGTTTTAAAGGCCTCAGGAATCTTTTGCAGGTGTTTAGAGTTAACTCGTTGATTCAGATGATTAGGTTCATAGCTCGTTTAGAGACCCTTTTAATGATATGCTAATTTTGTGAGATAGGAATTTTGGGTTTTCATGAGCTGTATGCCAAAATCATCCATATTAAGACAATAAAAGACCTGAAATATTTCAGTTAGTGTGCAATGAATCTAAAATATATGAATGTTAAATTTTCATCATGACATTATGGAAAATAATTAACTTTATCACAATATGCTAATATTTTGAGAAGGACCTGTATGGACTTTCCTGAAGAAAAAGGTTCCTTCCTTCGTTCCATCCATTCATCCATGCCACACTTCCAGTTCAGATTTATAGCCTCCGCTCCCTTGTTTCAGCTGACAGCTGTCTGGTTGGGGTCATGTTGTTTGCCAATCAGCTGGAATAACGAGTTAATATCAGCATGCATGGTTACTTACAGACTTACTTGTAGAATTAGGCTGCAGGTTAATAATTTACCATTTTTAAAACATGAAAACCCATAAATATGCTGGAAAATAAGAACAACCAGGGCACAATACACCTGTTTTTTAAAGGAAAACAGTAGAGTTTTACATCACTTATCTGAGTAGTGTCTTCATTTATTTAGTATTCTACGCATCCATGAAACCAATTTATTTAGAGGTGAATATGGAAGATTATATGAGTGACGTGATGATAATGTATCTAAAAGAAAACTGTCCTATAGGTGATGGAGGATTCTGATAATGCTGTTGGACAAACAGGAGAACCTATGTGGAACAAAGCTAAATAAAGAAAATAAGCTGAGATGAACTAAGAGCAACCCTGATAAAAACAAGTCGAACAAAAACACAAAGCAGAAATATTCCCAGACTTTAACCCCTGTCTTCAGATTAAATGGTTTTATTTTCTCAAAGTGTTTCACTTTGCAAACAATGAACTCAGATATAATCATATGGAATAATGATCCTTTAGCTGCATACTATGAACACATGATGAAATCCTTTTCTGATGGTTCTGGTGGATTTGAACATTTTGAAAGCAGCTTTGTTGTCTCAGGGTTGAGAAACGCTCAGGACCGTCCGGATGCTGGGAAGCAACGAAACAACAAGAAAAATGGGAAAGTTTTGACCAAATTCAGTGCATTTTTCTGTTGTTAATCAGTAACTGGGGAACAGTCTGGAACGTACCACTGGCCGTGCTTCATCAGTTTGATTGCATCATTGACTTGGTCCAAAGTCATGTTGTGAGTGATGAACTCATCCAGCTTCACCTTCCTGTCCAGGTAGGCTTTAACCATCTCAGGAACACCATCTTTACTCTTAAACCCTGAGATACATGAAATAATACCGATTTATTTAATGCAATGTGAATTTCTAATGTTCCCCCACATGGTCATAAAAAGGATGAAATCTCACATGGTTTAATGCTATCATAGATGCTATCTGAAAACTTTAGACATTCAAATTTATTTAGGTTTCGATCCAATTCGGGCCAGTTTACGCCAATATAAATGACAGACTTGGACCCCCTTATCAAACCAAAACCAGAGACCTCCTGCTGGTTGGTTTTACATAATGGAGCCATACGTTGCATGATGCATAGATTATAGAAGATGACTTTAATCATCAATTGAAAGCACCAGACGCCCCTTTGACTGGGACAGACTGAGACATGATCAGTATGGAACGTCCTGGCGTAGACGGCATCTTTTCATTCCCAAAAAAGTTTTCACAAAACAACCAAAACTGCAAAGGTACAAAATGGCAAAGAAGAAAATTGATCCGTTTGCATCTGAAACTTAAAACTAAATTAAATAAAAGATGCAGTTGGCATTTACTGCATCTATTGTTATGCTGATGAAATATAATTTAACAGAGACAAACACACATAAACATGAAGTTAAACCAGAGCTCATGTCTTCAGGTTTCACCTCCAAATAGGGTGCCCTTCCATGTACGGCCCGCAATGAGCTGAATGGGTCGGGCAGCAAAATCATGCAAATCTGTCCAGCCAACAAGCACGCTGACACCCCAACCTTTCACACAAGACTCCAAGGCGCTGCGCTGCACAGAGGAGCAAAGCAAGTCAGACAACTTGATTTACTATTTCAATATGTTCTGTGTACTAGGCGACCAAATCTATCGTCCTCACCATTACGGCAACATTTCCAACACATTCCAGGGAGTAGTCCACTCCTCCTTCAGTCATCTCAGCCAGCACCTGGCTGATGGGTCTGCTGTGATCTTTGGGGTTCACAAAGTCAGTGGCACCAAACACCTTGGCTTTCTTAAACTTCTCTGCATTTATGTCAACAGCAATGATCCTTTTGGCTCCTGCAAACTTGCAGCCCATGACTGCAGCCAAACCCACAGCTCCCAAACCAAACACAGCACAGGTGGAGCCCGGTTCAACCTGAAGCAGAACATACATCAGCTTGGTGAATAAAGCTTTGATGTCCACATGCTACCAAATAACTGATTGGTCCTTCTGATATCTTTCACCTGAGCTGTGTTAACCGCTGCTCCGAAGCCAGTGCAGATCCCACAACCAAGGAGACAGACTTTGTCCAGAGGCGCTGCAGGGTCGATCTTAGCCACAGCGATCTGGTTGAGGACAGTGTATTCAGAGAAGGTGCTGGTCCCCAAAAACTGCAGCAGCTTCTTCCCCTTACAGGTGAGCCTGGTTTCTTCTAAAGCCATCACATCATATCGGTCAGCGGCCCTGGACATAAAATGGATAGTCTGGCTTTTAAACTGTTAGAAGATTAATAATCAGATCAATTTATTCTGAATAAAGAAAATCAGATTTACCATCCTTTCACACACTGGTTAGTCTTTGGACTTTTACAAAAGCGACACTCTCGGCACTGGGAGATGAACAGAGGAATAACCTTGTCCCCTGGATATTAAAGAATTAATTTTAGGGAATGGCAGGAAGAAGATGAAAACCAGGATTACATCAAATCTTTTCCGCAAAACAACTATGTTACATTTGTGAGCGTGTCTTCAACATCATCAGTCATCATTAGTGAGGAAGCTCCAATTTACAACATTGCTTCAGGTCATACAGGTTTGCCCCTTTAATGTTTGGACCATTGCAATGACTTTTTATTTTCCCTGTTGACTTAAGTTGTAGATTTCTTTGGGTCGCTGAGGGAAAAACACAGTGAGAAAATATATTTATATATATATATATATTTATATATATATATAAATATATATAAAACAGTGGAGCTGTTTGTGCTGATATGGTTTCCTCCAAACATGGTGCTCTGCAGTGGGAACAGAAGTCATCTTGCAATCTGAAAGCTGTGGGATTAATTCCAACTTCCTCCTGCCACATGTTGATGTGCCCCTGGGCAAGGCACTTAACCACTTGTTGCCTACAGATGTGAATGATTGAATGTGTGTGCATATGCATTCGGGTGAATGTAGCTATAATGTAAAGTGCTTTGAGTGGTCGTTATGACTGGAAAAGCTCTAAATACAGTAAGTCAGTTTACTATTTACTTTGGCCTCATCTATGAAAAAGGACATAATTCCAGAAGTTCATTCAGATGCCATGTTGTTTTTAAAGAGAAGATGCCTTCTTCTCCCCCCATCTACATTAACTTTAGTTCTGTTTGCTTAGTTTTTTTTAAAGTAATGATGTGACATGGTCCAGATTTAGGTCTGCAAACTGTAGCAAAGGGAGCAAACAAATTGCTAGGTTTGACTCACCTGGCTTAAATTCAGTGACACCGGGTCCAATGCTCTCCACTATGCCGGCGCCCTCGTGTCCAAGAACCACTGGGAAGCCTTCTTTGTGCATCCCCTCAAACAGGTGGTACAGGTCAGTGTGGCACACACCTGTTGCCACAATCTGCAAACAGTTAAATCACTGATCCTGCAGCTTGATCGATTACTGAATTGGACATCTAATATGGAGAAATCCATTTTTTTTTTTTACTTTTTGGTCAAAATATCAGACAGTTGTTAGCCACCCTAATGTCAGATATAAATAGTCGGTTGCAGATAAAGTGACGACTTTGATGTTAAGTCTTTTGGTCTCTGCTCAAACTGTTTATCTGGCACCACATGGGGATTTCTACAAACCTGACCAGTAGTTTGTTCATGGACCTTAAATTAGCATCTTATCTGGGATAAGCATATGAGGGAACCCAGGTGAGCCGTTCACACAGGGAAACATGGAACCAGTGGAAAATCTCATTATTGGCACATTTGTAACTCAGTTGAGACCCCGACCATACCTGTTTTGTTCAGTGGATGTGATCATGAAATGTAAATGCTGTTAGTTCGTTGATATAAAACTGAGTTTAGCCTTTTTTCTTTTTAAAATGAGACGTCTACGGGTCGGTGGGTGAATGTTCTTTTACAGCAACAATGGTTTGTTTGTCATTTAATTATAATTGGAAAAAAATGGAAATCCATCCACTGGCTAAATCACTTGTCCTTGCAGGGGTGCAATGACTGCCTGGGCCCAGCGGTCATTGGGCGAGAGGCAGGACACACCCTGGACAGGTCGCCAGTCCATCACAGAGACAACCATACATGCACAAACTCAAAACCTGAGGGCGATTAACAGAGACCAATTAACCTAACAGTCGTGTGTTTCGACTGTGGGAGGAAGCCAGAGTATCCAGAGAGAAGCCACACATGCACAGGGAGAACATGCAAACTCCATGCAAAAAGAGTCCAGGCCAGGATTTGAACCCAGGACCTTCTGGCTGAAAGGCAACAGTGTTACCAACTGGTCCACCATGCAGCCCCAGATGAGATCCATGTTAATTTAATGAAGTTAATTAAATGGTATGGATCAAGTTAGAAGAACAAAGCAGTTCTTGTTTTTTAACCAATCCTTTGACTTCAGAAGTCTTCTTGTGATCATGTTTGTGACGGTGGTCATCTCACCTTGATGCGAACCTCATTGGCCTGAGGTGGTGCAACCTCAATCTCCTCGATAACCAGGGGCTTGTTGGGCTCCCAAGCCACCGCTGCCTTGCATTTGATGACCTAAAGTAGTAGTGACATCAGCAAGAATTGCTGTTCTGCTCTTAAATTGTAACCCAAGAAGGTGCTTCAACAATTTTCTGAACGACTCAGAGGAACTAAACATGTGGCAAACATGAACTGAAAGCTTTCAGCTCAAATTTCCAACATCTCCTCTTTTCTCTGTTGAGTTTAGGGCGTTAATGTTTGAATCCTGCTTTAACGGTAGAATAAAACTATTTCTAAGAAGAGCAAACATGACACAAAATAGAGATCAAAGTTCATGTTTTACATGTCAAACATGCCTCATTAAGTCTGTTTAGTTACATTTTATTCTGTCACCGCTGTAAAAAACTGAGAAAACAAAAAGTTCTAACTCTTTAGACTCAAATAGTTGTTTGACATATTTAAACACTCCACATGAAATTTTTGGCTTTTCACCAGTTTTTTTCCCTTCCCCTTTTTTAGCCTCTGGCGGCTTCATGCTTGTCAATGTCTACAGTTGCGTAAAACTATCAGGAAAGTCAAGTCATAATATCTCAAATCCCAGATGAATTTAATTGTTTTCTCAGCTCAATAAAGCAGAGTAAAAACACAACTTTTAAGATTTAAAATCTTCACAAGTTTCATAAAATTGCAAGATTTGTTGACTTCAGATGCTGAGTCCAGGTTTTTTTATTAATGCTATCCATAACAAAGTTTAAATACACATTGAAAAACTACAGATGCACGTAGAAGTGCTGTCGTATTGAACAATTTACCTACCTTACCAGCTGTAGCCATATCTGCAGAGTAAAACAAGTGAGGAGATGAGAAACAGAGCAGCAGGATAACAGGAGGAGGAGAAAGGATCAGATTTGAGTTTAGTTTATATCTTGCAGCTTAAAACAGACATTATGCAACAGTGCAGATGGGGGGAGGATCTCTGGATGGTTTTCAGCATATTGAATCTCTTTTCTATCCTCGTTTATTAAATATATATTAAAATGAAAGTACAATTTTGTTTTTTCACTGCACCACTGTGTCCTCTAACTGCTTCTCTTTTCACTTTTTCACATTTATCTAATTAACCCCATATTACTTCAACTAATCCCCCCCCCGATCTTTACTCCATTTCTGAAAGATACAAAGTAAAGAGGCAGCCACACCCACAAACTAGAAACTATGCAAATAAACAGGTTTTAAGCCATATTTTCTAACTGCAATGTTTTAAACACGATTGATACAGAATAATTAGAATCTTTTCCTACTTTAACCCTAAATTTCTAATAAAAAAAAATGGTGTGGCACTCCCTTGGGTTGACTAAATACAACCTAACTGGGTTTCCCATGTAGTTCTTAACTGGGTCTCAAATAGGTCTTAATAATTTTTTTAATATTAGGCAGCTCAACAAGGACCCATTTGGGTCCCACCTGGAGGGAATCCCATATGGAGCCAGTTTTCCTACCAACACCATACCGAACCAAGTGAATTTTGCAGCGGCTGTTGACGTGAGAGAACAGCCTGGCTAACCAAAAGAGAGTTACAGTAATCCAGGTGTGAGGTGATAAAAACATGGATCAATGTCTCTGGGTGGTGTTGATTTCTGACAGCAGAATCAACTGAAAGAAAGAGGACTTAACCACAGAGTTGACATGTGAGTGAAGTCCATTTTCATATCTAAATTACTGATGCTGGATTTTTCATGGGGGCTAAAGAGGAAAAGTCAAAGGAAGGGATACAACTGGAGCCCCTGGGTTTACAAAGCATGGCCTCAGTCTTTTTATCATTAAAATGAATGCAGTTCCATCCATGGCCTGACGTCAACAAAATAATCAAGGAGAGGCTGAACTGAACCGTTATATTTCTAAGGGAAATAGACTTAACAGTCATCTGCACATAAATAAAATAGCACACCATGCTTTCTAAAAACAAAGCAGAGGAAAAACCATCCAACTCCTATCAGATGTAGGACCTAAATCATTGCAGGGCAGAGCAGCTGATGCCTGCCAACTGCTCCAGTCTGGAGATAAGAATGTTGAGGTCCACAGTGTCAAAGGCAGCTGTTAAAACACAGAAAACATTGCTAAAAATGTAAATAAAAACACAAACAGAGCATAATCTTCAGTTACATGCTTGGTGGAACAGTGGTTACATCTTTTGCCCAGGAGCAAGAAGGTGCTGGGTTCAAATCCCAGCCTGGAGCCCTTGTGCTGTGAAAAACCACGCATGCACAGGGAGTCTCCACGTTTGTTCTCTTCAGCTTTCTCCCACAGTCCAAAAACTTGACTGTCAGGTTAAATGGTTACTCATAATTGCGCTTATGCATGAGTGTGTGCATCCATGGTTGTGTGTCTCTGTGTTGCCCTGTGATGTACTGGTTAGTCCAGGCTAGTCCGCAGCTCTTGTCCAATGACTCCTGGAGGCAGCAGCCTGGCTCTAGCCGTTGGTCTGCTCTGTCTGAGCTACGATTTCTAATGCAAACATGCTGATTAAGGCGACTCTTACTCTGAAAAACGAGCTGGGTTGTAAACGTGACCCCCCATAAGAGAAGACTTTAAATACACTGACCTGAGATGACAGTTAATAACAGAGTTCATCTAATAAATTCACAAATCTAATGACACTGCATCTAATGCTGTTATAGCTTAACATTGAGAATAATAATGAAATGCAGTTGAACTACAGTAATAAAGAGGAATCTTCTGAGAGCTTTATTTCTATTTTAATGATTTGCTGATTTAACAGTGACAGGTTATATATTAACAGTTTTCTGCAGTGTTTCTTATAGTGCACCCTAGATGATGAAATGCATGGCAACAGTCAACAAAAACAACATATTCTGCGGTAAAAACATCTGTTACAGACCAAAAACACAGGAGCTCAACAATCCAAGTGTGACACATCATCCAAACCCCTAAACTTATTCTCTTAAAGGCACTAAAGTACATCAGAAAATATCTGCAGAGAGGTCACTTTAATGGAAACAATACAAACCACATTTATTCTCTGCATCAGTAACAGTGAGTATCTCACAGACAAAGAACCGATAAATGTGACGGGTTCTGTAGTGGTTTTCTCCATCAGAACATGAGTTTGTGTAGATATGGAAACAGGTTCTAAATCACCTGTTTCCAGGATCTTCTGACCATATTAGTGCAAACATAAACATTTTTAAAAGCAGCCCACCTGAACATAAGAATGGTTCTAACCAAGCTTTCAGCTATCAGGAACTGGATCAGGACAACTAGAACCATTAGGACAGAGGCGTTAACTTCAGCAGAACAAACGTCTGAGCACATAATATAATAATCTGCTCTTCACCAGGTTCCTCCATTATCTACATCTGAGCCAGGGACTGCAGGGACTGGTGCAACCATCTTCCTCCTCATGGAAGATTTGTGATGCATCTTGACCTGTCTTTTCTGTGGCTGTTCAGGTTCACGGTGCTTTAACTCCTATTAGTCATCGATGTCCTCATACATGGCGTCATCAAAGGGCCGCGGTCCAAACATCTGGATCCTGTGACGCGAGTACTTGAGCTGCAGAAGGT
This sequence comes from Girardinichthys multiradiatus, assembly GCF_021462225.1. Classification (NCBI taxonomy): domain Eukaryota; kingdom Metazoa; phylum Chordata; class Actinopteri; order Cyprinodontiformes; family Goodeidae; genus Girardinichthys; species Girardinichthys multiradiatus. The sequence continues at coordinate 1,749,753 of NC_061811.1, forward strand.
CTCCGACCTCGCTGATGGCACCCAGCGCCTGTGGAAACATTTTTAAAACAAGATTTCAGCTTTTAGTCAACAAACAGCTAAGCAACGAACATTAAACATATTATCACATCTTTTAAAGTAAAAATACGCAGGAAATGCAATTAGCATCAGCTTAACAACTGCACCTTAACATCAGCATCTATTATATGCTGAGTTTTCTCACCATTCTAAGCTTAATATTTTATCTTCCTGCAGCTTTCCTTTGATTCAACAGAAATATTACATTTTCCAGGATTTAATTAACTGCTGTTTTTTTCTCATGACGCCAGCTGTGTTTGAAAAAGAGCTTCATTACAGCTGAACCAACAGAAAAGTTAGAGGCCAATAAATGAGATCAAAAACCAGGTCCTACTGAGCTGACTGGAGTAAGATCACTTTCATACCTTTGAACTGGAAACCTTTTGATATGAGCAGCTTTAAGCAAGTAAACTTATAGAAGCATCAGTTTTCTGGTCAGTCTGACGTCAATATTTCATTATTACCCGAATTTCATCAGAGGGGCACCGTCATGTCCCAGAACCTAACACACCCGTATCCAGTTGTAGACACATGTAGGCTTAATCAGTTCCCATCCTCCCAGTTCGTATTGCATCAGAACGTTTTTAAATTAATTTTTCATAAACAGAGTTGGATTAACATTAAAATTCTCTGTACTACAGTGCTGCAGCTTCTAGGATAAATCTTTATGCAGTCTGAGATCAGATATGTCCTTCAAACTAGAATATTATCCCAGCAAAAGCAGCACCTTTGGTTCTGTTGCGGTTAGGCCCACTTAACACCCACTTACCAACTCGGCTCTGTAAAACCTGCCTTGATCATTACATAAATCAGTACCAATTAATCAGTATTAATTGGTACTTGGTACCAGGCCTGGTCTGAATAGTATTCTGACTGGAGTCAATGTTTAAGATCACAGTGATGCTTGGAAACGATGACGGACCAAAAGGTTCACAACTTTAACTGTTAGCCTGAGCCTCAGAATGACGGAAGAAAGCGGATTTCAGTGACGTTGTACGTAGCATGGCTGTTGGTTTTGGAACCAGCAGAATCAGCTCAGCTTTACAGGGAATGGTGTTTCGTCTGATGCTGTCCCATGTTCCAGGGTGACTTAACACCAGGAATGCGGCAGTGGATCTGGATTCATCTGTGCTTGGTGGTTCTTGAAGCTCTCACTCCAGTACCAGTCCACACCTTTGTAATCTCCCACAAACTCTTAAATGGGCTTTGCTTCACAAGCCTCTCTTGGCTGCAGTTATCCTTTTGGCTTGTGGACCTTTTTTTCTAACACGATTTGTCCTTCCACTCAACTTTCCATTAATATACTTGGATACATCATTCTGAACAGTTAGTTTCTCTAGAAAACTTTTTGTGGCAAAACCATGTCTTCCCCATGATTTTGTAGGCCATAAGAGAACATGTCTTTATTATTACGGGTCTAATCAGTGTTTTGTCATAACTTTCTAGGGCAACGACCGCAGCAGGATAGATAAGGTGTCCAAAAAGTATGAAGAACATCACAAAGAGCAGAACGTTTTAACCCAACCACTAAGTCCAATTCAGCAAACACCATAAATAAATATAAATGCTGACCCACTCCCCCAAGACAGGCTGCCCCTGTAGGCTGCTTCATCCACCTTCTCTGTGGCCAACCTCTCGCTGCTGAAGACCAGTTTAAGGTCAACACATTCACACTGCCAGTATGAGGATAGAAACATGATGACAAAAGGATTTAGGATCACGCACATGCGTGTGATCGAGAAGACCAAACAAGCAGAGCTCCGCAGAGGATGAAAGAAACACAAACAAACATGACACTTCACATCTGAAGAAACACATCTGAACATCATGAGACATGAAGGCATGCAGCTCTTCAATGCTCCCATCTCTCTTCTTTAGATCATTTTGTTCTGCTGTTTTTAAAAGGGAAGAAGAAGAATTGGGTTTGATGTTCCAGCACATATCGGATCCGTCTCAGCCCATAGACACACTGATTCAGCCTCAGAAGATGATTCAATACAGGTCCTTCTCAAAATATTAGCATATTGTGATAAAGTTCATTATTTTCCATAATGTCATGATGAAAATTTAACATTCATATATTTTAGATTCATTGCACACTAACTGAAATATTTCAGGTCTTTTATTGTCTTAATACGGATGATTTTGGCATACAGCTCATGAAAACCCAAAATTCCTATCTCACAAAATTAGCATATTATTAAAAGGGTCTCTAAACGAGCTATGAACCTAATCATCTGAATCAACGAGTTAACTCTAAACACCTGCAAAAGATTCCTGAGGCCTTTAAAACTCCCAGCCTGGTTCATCACTCAAAACCCCAATCATGGGTAAGACTGCCGACCTGACTGCTGTCCAGAAGGCCACTATTGACACCCTCAAGCAAGAGGGTAAGACACAGAAAGACATTTCTGAACGAATAAGCTGTTCCCAGAGTGCTGTATCAAGGCACCTCAGTGGGAAGTCTGTGGGAAGGAAAAAGTGTGGCAGAAAACGCTGCACAACGAGAAGAGGTGACCGGACCCTGAGGAAGATTGTGGAGAAGGGCCGATTCCAGACCTTGGGGGACCTGCGGAAGCAGTGGACTGAGTCTGGAGTAGAAACATCCAGAGCCACCGTGCACAGGCGTGTGCAGGAAATGGGCTACAGGTGCCGCATTCCCCAGGTCAAGCCACTTTTGAACCAGAAACAGCGGCAGAAGCGCCTGACCTGGGCTACAGAGAAGCAGCACTGGACTGTTGCTCAGTGGTCCAAAGTACTTTTTTCGGATGAAAGCAAATTCTGCATGTCATTCGGAAATCAAGGTGCCAGAGTCTGGAGGAAGACTGGGGAGAAGGAAATGCCAAAATGCCAGAAGTCCAGTGTCAAGTACCCACAGTCAGTGATGGTCTGGGGTGCCGTGTCAGCTGCTGGTGTTGGTCCACTGTGTTTTATCAAGGGCAGGGTCAATGCAGCTAGCTATCAGGAGATTTTGGAGCACTTCATGCTTCCATCTGCTGAAAAGCTTTATGGAGATGAAGATTTCATTTTTCAGCACGACCTGGCACCTGCTCACAGTGCCAAAACCACTGGTAAATGGTTTACTGACCATGGTATCACTGTGCTCAATTGGTCTGCCAACTCTCCTGACCTGAACCCCATAGAGAATCTGTGGGATATTGTGAAGAGAACGTTGAGAGACTCAAGACCCAACACTCTGGATGAGCTAAAGGCCGCTATCGAAGCATCCTGGGCCTCCATAAGACCTCAGCAGTGCCACAGGCTGATTGCCTCCATGCCACGCCGCATTGAAGCAGTCATTTCTGCAAAAGGATTCCCGACCAAGTATTGAGTGCATAACTGTACATGATTATTTGAAGGTTGACGTTTTTTGTATTAAAAACACTTTTCTTTTATTGGTCGGATGAAATATGCTAATTTTGTGAGATAGGAATTTTGGGTTTTCATGAGCTGTATGCCAAAATCATCCGTATTAAGACAATAAAAGATCTGAAATATTTCAGTTAGTGTGCAATGAATCTAAAATATATGAATGTTAAATTTTCATCATGACATTATGGAAAATAATGAACTTTATCACAATATGCTAATATTTTGAGAAGGACCTGTATGTGTGTGAGAGGAGTTACCATCAGAAGTGACGACCCAAACTCTCAGTCCTGATTTAGTCTTTTGCTTGTTTTTAGAGCAGCCGCAGGATTAAATAAGTCCAGATTATCCTCTTTTATTACAAAGTCAAGATACAATTACGAGAACAATTCCCACTAAACAGAACAAGGTACTGAGAAGAAAAGTTCAGATTTGGGTCGGAAACCTTTAGCATTTTGCACCTTTCTTTATTTCTTACACTTGACAAAAGTCCATATTTTCGTCTCGGCTGTTTAACAGCTCAGTCACGTAAGGAATTACTCTGCACGGCACAGCAGAACCATACCAGCAGAACCGTACCATAAATTATATATCAAAACCTGTTTTTATATTATTTTATCAACTAAAGTTCTGATAAATCAATCAATTCAAATGATTTAAAAAAAAATGAGATCATATTCATTTTTAGGACAAACATTAATTTCACGGCACAAAATGTGAAAGATTTGCCTTTTAAAGAGTGAAAGCTGTCAACCTGCCACTTTCAGGTTGACAACAATGGATAAAATGAAACTCTTAATATTTCATCAATTAACTGAGGATTTAATATTTTAATGAAATATTCGAGAATTGCACCGCTAAAGGTGGCATCAGGTTGGAGTAGCTCTGTTACTTTTGTTTCTGGTTGATCCTTTTTGGGAACTATTCCTTTTGTGGTGGATACAGTTGATTTTTTTTGGATGACTGTCCTCTCCGGTGTCAGATGCTGTGCAGCTTGGAGGATTTTTCCTAATACTTTTCTACTTTTGGTCATTTGTTATGATGCATTGCCATGGCAACGGGGTTGTTTCTTACAACCGGGAGCAGCTGATTAAGATCTCGAAAGCTCAAATAATACTTCAACTACAACCCCAAATCTCCGATGAGTTGAAAAGGAGACGCCGTGGATGCAGAGCAGGAGCTAAGAGAAAAGAGAGAAGGAGGAAGTTCAAACCATCTCTTCCGTCGATTATGATGGGCACTGTGAGATCGTTGGGAAACAAGTTGGATGAACTCCAAGCCCTACAAAGGACCAAGCCGGTCATGCAGTATCATGTGTTTTACTGAGACATGGATGTAGGATCATATCCCCGACTCCAGCGTCTCTCTGCCGGGCTTTTTAACCATACGAGCAGACAGAGATTTAAAGAGGAGTGGCAAATGTAAAGGAGGTGGACTAGCAGTACTTGTGAACAACAGATGGTGTAATCCAGGACATGTAACTGTGAAGTGTCGTCTCTGCAGTCCGGATATTGAACTGTTAGCAATATGTTTTTGTCCGTATTATTTACCCAGAGACTTCACCAGTGTTATTTTGGCAACAGTTTACGTTCCACCTTCCGCTGTTGCTGACACTGCATGCGATGCCATCAGCTCAGTTGTTGCTAAGCTACAGACACAAATCCCCAATGCTTTTGTGGCAATTTCTGGTGATTATAACCATGCTTCACTCTCTGCTACACTTCCAACATTTCAACAGTTTGTCAGCTGCTCTACCAGAGAAAATAAAACATTGGATTTGTTTTATGCAAATGTCAAGGACTCATACATCTCTACAGCAAGACCTCCTCAAGGCAAATCAGATCACAATCTTGTTTTACTCTGCTCGAAATATAAGCCCCTTGTTCAGAGGCAACCTGTAATAAAGAGGACTGTGAGAAAATGGTCACATGAAGCTGAAGAAGCTCTGCAAGGTTGCTTTGAGGCTACAGACTGGGACGCACTGTGCTAGCCACATGGAGAGGACATCAATGCCATGACTGAGTGTGTAACCGACTATATAAACTTCTGTGTGGATAACATCATCCCCACCAGAACCGTGAGATGCTTCCCCAATAACAAACCTTGGATCACCAGTGACCTGAAGGACCTGCTTAACAAGAAAAAAGGAGCCTTCAGAGAGGGAGACAGATAATTATTGAGGAGTTTACAGAAGCAACTTAAAGTCAAGATAAGAGACAGCAAGGAGGTGTACAAGAAGAAGCTGGAGAGCAAGCTCCAGCAAAACAATATCAGAGATGTGTGGACAGGGATGAAGAAGATCACAGGCTTCAAGCAGAAGGATGATCAGACAGATGGAGATCTGGACAGAACCAATGAACTGAACACATTCTTCAATAGGTTCAGTTCAGAAACCAGCTTCACATCCTCCTCTCCTGCTCACAGCCAAACAGACATTCCACTGTCCTTTGACCTACAGGACCCACAGCTGTCCAGTAACATCTCAAATGTTGTATCTTCCACCTCAGCCCTAGACCCTTCTGCTTCAACAGGTTTACCTTCAACCATATCAGAAGATGCTGATGCTCCATTTGCCTCCACCTTCCACCTGTGTGTCTCAAGAAGTCAAGGGAAGATGCAACTGGAGAGACTGAACCAGAATAAGGCTGCAGGTCCAGATCGTGTTTCCCCTAGAGTCCTGAAGGCCTGTTCAGAGCAGCTCTGAGATTCTGCAGCACCTCTTCAACCTTAGCCTGGCCCAGAAGAAGGTTCCAGACCTCCTGTCTTGTTCCGGTACCAAAGAAAACTCACCCATCAGTCCTCAATGACTATAGACCTGTTGCCCTGACATCTCACATCATGAAGGTCCTAGAGAGACTCCTGTTGGTCCACCTGAGTAAGCAAACAGTAAACCATCAGGACCTCCTTCAGTTTGCTTATTGCTGTGGAGTTGGAGTTGAAGACGCCATCATACACCTGCTTCAACAAACCCACTGTCATCTGGACAAAGCCAGCAGCACTGCGAGGATCATGTTCTTTGATTTCTCCAGTGCATTTAATACAATCCAACCTGATTTGCTTTGTCAGAAACTCCAGAAGACTCAGGTGGAGGCCTCAACAATCTCCTGGATCAAAGACTACCTGACAAACAGACCACAGTTTGTGAGACTGAAGGGTTATGAGTCTAACCAGGTAGTCAGCAGCACAGGAGCACCACAGGGGACTGTACTCTCACCATTCCTTTTCACTCTGTACACCTCAGACTTCCAGTACCAGACAGACTCCTGTCATCTGCAGAAATACTCAGATGATTCTGCAGTTGTTGGTGGATCAGAGATGGACAAGAAGCTGAGTACAGGAAGGTGGTGGACCGCTTTGTGGCATGGTGTGGAAACAATCATCTTATTTTGAACGTGACTAAAACAAAGGAGATGATTGTAGATTTTAAGAGAATCAGGAATAAGTCAAAAACTATTTCTATCATGGGAGAAGAAGTGGAGGTGGTGGAGGAGTATAAATACCTCGGTGTTCACCTGGACAACAGACTAGAGTGGAGATGCAACTGTGAAGCCATCTACAAGAAGGGACAGAGCAGACTGTACTTCTTGAGGAAGCTTAGGTCCTTTGGTGTTTGCAGCAAGATGCTGCATATCTTCTATAAGTCTGTTGTGGAGAGTGTGATCTCTTCTGCCATCATCTGCTGGGGAAGCAGCATCAGAACCAGGGACTTAAAAAAGCTCAACAAGTTGATAAAAAAGGCTGGTTCTGTTCTGGGGACTCCTCTGGAACCTCTGGAGATCATTGTGGAAAGAAGGATTCTTCATAAAATGAAGAACATTATGGAGAACCCTGAGCATCCTCTTCATGAGACTGTCCTACAACAACAGAGTGTCTTCAGTCAGAGGCTTCTTCAGATCTGCTGTAAGACGGACCTACAGGAGATCCTTCCTGCCTACAGCCATCAGCATCTACAACGTCTCTTTGAAGAAACCTTCATAATATGAGCTACAACAACATTTAATTTCCCTTTGGGATTAATAAAGTATGGTTGAATTTGAAACAAAGTTTTCAGATGTTTGTAGGACAGGAATATGTAAATCACTGTAGATCCAAAACTTTAAAAAAATGTTTGCAAGACTGTGTCAATAAAACAAGAAAATCCAGGTGTCAGGTTTATTTGGACTTGACTGAAACATTTTTAGAAAAATGTTCTTGCCAACCAGAACAGGATTTGGGTTGTTGTTTGTTGAAAAATCTTCCTGTATTTAGCCGAGCTTAGTAAATTAATTAAAAGCAGATTTGTGTGCTCCCATGTCAACTTCTGGGTGAAGGTCACCGGACAGATGTGGTTTTGTGCTGAAACGTACGATTTCTTTGCTAATCGATTAATCTGTCGACTATTATTGTGATCGATTAATTGATTAATCATTGGAGAGCAAAAGGTGCTTAATAGGAGGTTTTTTTCCTCTTACAGGATTTGAACCATGTGAGGCTACATGCTATGCAACTTGAGGAGGTCTGGATGAAGCAGATTTACAGACAAAGGTTTTTTTATCTTAAATGCAAAAGAGTCTGTATACTCCAATTAACAATTATTTCTTTACCAAATTAGTTGACGCTACTTTCAATTATTGATTAATTCAATTGTTTCAGTCCTAATGTGGTCCGATTTATTATGAAATCAGAAAGAAAATATAACAGAAAATACAAAAAGACAAATCTGTTGTTTCGGACGTAACATTTCTCATTGTAAGATGATTTTAACGTGGGTAGTAATTTTGCACTCATTAAAATTAAAACGTCTTTATCAACCACCTGTGCCGATAGGCCATGTTTGTACCATTCTTATTAGAAAGTCAGGGACTGCACAAATTGAGTCAGGGGCCCAAATGGCCCCCCCGGCCGCACGTTGGACACATCTGATGTAGACATTTAATTTAAATTCAATTCAGTTTATTTATATAGCGCCAATTTACAACACATGTTGTCTCAAGGCACTTCACAAAAGTCAGGTATTTAACCACATTTAAACGTGTCTAAATGTTTCCATAGACGCTTATTCAGGCGAAAGCAGACAAACATGTCTAGCTTTAAAGGGAGCATTTATCCGAGGCTACGTCTTTACTGTGGACTCGTCAGCTGCTCATCATGCTTCCTCCGTGTTGTTGTAAAACGCAACAAAACATGACATCATCTTAGATAGAGGCTGCTGACCTAAGAGACCGGGAGGGAGTATTAATGTGGAGGAGGTCAGACAGCTATGAAGGAGCAAAGGAGGAGGTGATGGATGGCCTTAAATGCATAAAGCAAGATTTTGAATTCCAGGCGATATCTGATCAGCAGCTAGTGGAGCTGTTGAAGTACAGGTGAAATGTGACTGGTGGGTGATGTTCTGGAGATGGCCCGGACAGCAACGTTCAGGACTAGCTGGAGTTTATTAATGGATTTTTGGGGAAGCAATCTGCTTGGTTTCCTTAGATAGAAAACGTTTTAACAAATTTGAATAATAAACTGAATCTGACTGCACTGTTCGATAGTTAGGATTAATTGGAATGTTTGAACCTGACTTGAAATCTGTATGATTTGATTGAATTGACTTTGTAAAGTGCCTTGAGACGTCATGTGTTGTGAATTGGTGCTATAGAAGTAGAAAAACTGAAAGAACTGAATGTGACCAGAGTGTGAACCAGGATTGCAGCGGTGGCGGGAGTGAGGGACGGGTGGAGGCGACTAATATTACATAAGTGGAGCAGGGAATGTTGTTGATGTGGCTTTAAAAAGATTGAGTGCCGTCAAATATGACACCTAGACTCCTAACTTGAGTGGCTGGAGAGACAGATGAGAGTAAAAGTGGAAGGATTTGGGAGGATGGATTTGGTCCCAATGAGGAGAACATCTGTTTTCTCACTGTTGAGTTTGAGAAATTGATGCTGAACCTATGGAGCAAATAACCAAGAGGAAGGAAGTAAATTATGAATAAATTTGGGCCAAGGACAGAGTCCTGGGGAACACCAGAGCAGGGTGGAGATAATTGGGATCTGGTAGTGTTCAGCTAAATGAATGGAGAGCGGTCAGTGAGGTAAGATTTAAACCAATCCAGAGGTTTGTCTGATATTCCAATACATTGTAGTCGCTCAAGTAGGATGGTGCGGGAGATGGTGTCGAAAGCTGCACTGAGGTCGAGTAGGATGAGAATGCTACTCGAGAATCTCCAGCAGCCATTGGATGAGAGGTGGACAGGTCACCAGTCCATCACAAAACAACAAAGACAGACAGGACAGAGAACCACATACACTATTGTCTTGCTATATGTTGTGAGGACCTTACATTGACTTCCATTCATTTTCAACCCTTTCTATGCCCTAACCCTGACAATAACCCTAAACCTAACCATTACCAGTGCATGCCTAATCCTAACCTTAACCTAAACTCAATTCACACCTTAGTCCTAAACCTAACCGTTAGCAAAATAGGTCGTGAGGACCAGCAAAATGTCCTCACTTTGGTACAAACGGTCCTCAATTAGATGGTGAAATCGGGAAAATGGTTCTCACTGTGATGCCAAGACAGGAACACACACACACACTTATGGGCAATTTAACCTTTACCATTAGCAGTCATATTTTCGGACTTTTGGGGGAGAACATGCAAACTCCATGCAGAAAGACTCTAGGCTGGGATTCAAACCCAGAACCTTCTTACTGCAAGGCAACCATGCTACCACCTGCACCAGCATGCAGCCAATGATCTCACAGCAACGATAAATGACATCTAACAACTATTTGTTTACAAGTGGATGAAAGCTCCTTTTATCGGACACACATTGTCTTCAGATGAAAAGTATTAGTATTACTGTGTCAGTATAACAGGAACTAATGAAGAAGTGATCTAGGAAGTTAAGACGTGTATAGCAGCAGAGTGAGAGAAAACTAGTTTTACCTTTAGAAGAATGGGTGGGTTTTTGATGCCTCCAAAGTAATCAAAGGTGAACTGTCTGCCCCTCCACAGATCATTACAATGAGTACAGCTGCTGCTTTAAGTGGAAGTTTAAATGCTTCCTGCGTTGTGCATTAACATGCAGAGACTAAGCTGATGCTGAATGGCGCTCCTTAAACTGAGCCATGTCAGTAAAATCCAGACTGCCTGAGAACTCATCAAGACAGAATCTGAGGTCACAACAGATCTTTTCTGTCCAGAGGATTCCTCAGGACATTACAGAGCAATGCTTCACTTTAAACTCCCACTGATCTCTTGCTTTTAGTTTCAAACTACTCATAATTTCTGCTGCTTTGGGTCAGTCAGTACCACTCAGATGGGACTCCTGCTGATCAAGCCCAGCCATTGAGCCACATGCTGGAAAACCTTGCAATAAGCTTTGCATCTGCAATAATCCAATAATTAGCCACATCCTTCTGGAGCTATACAAAGATGCAAAACACCAGCTAGCGTGGAGCAGAGAGGCCTGGGACTTACAGCTCAGACTAATTAGAGCAATCTTCTTTCTCCTCATGCAGAGAACATCCAAACATGTCTCTGCAAAACTTGTCAGGATGCAAAGGTGTAAAAAATACTTTAAACAAATTCTAACACCAGACAAAGATAACCCGAGTAAACAAAAAAAGGCATTTTTATATGATGATTTCATTTATTAAGGGAAGAAAATCTCTCTAAACCAACCTGACCCGTGTAACAAAGTAATTACCCCCTACACCTAATAACAGCTTGTTTCATCCTTGGTAGCAGCACCTACCATCCACTGTTTGTGAAACCTGGTAATGAGTCTTTGACATCACTGTGGAGGAATTTTGACCCACTCTGCTTTGCAGAATTGATTTGATTTAGCCACACTGGAGGGTTTTCCAGAATGAATGGCCTGTTTAAGGTCATGCCACAAAATGGCTCAATCAGATAAGTCCATACTTTAATGGACATAAGTTATGTATTGTACACAAGGTATTTTATTTTATTCTATTATTACTACTCATTTTTGCACGTCTACCTTGTTCTTCTTTGATTGCACATTTTTTTCATAACTAACTGCACCCTGCATGTGTGTTCCTAAGAGCTGCTGTATCAAGTTAATTTCTCCATTGTAAGATCAATGAAGTATATCTTATCTTTAGGTAGGCTGTTCCAAAAATCTTCAATTATTATTTTTTTAGCCATTTATAGGCGGACATGTTGGTGTGTTACGGATCATTGTTCTCCTGCTAAACTCAAGTCTTTTTCAGCTTAAAGTCAAACTACTGGCCGTGGACATTCTCCTTCAGGCTTTTCTGCTAGAGAGCAGAATTCACGGATCCATCAGTAACAGCAGGTTTTTCCTGGTTCTGAAGTTTTTTCTACAATAAGCACTGGGTTTCAGCATCACAGCCTCCACCAGGAAACCTGACAACAGTTGTTTCTTTTAAATTTCCACATACAAGGCCCTCTGAGGTACCAGACAGGTTACTGCCTTTAGATGGGGAAATAATGTGGTGCTTCTGGAGATGTTTTAGCATATTTCATGCTGCCAGACAGGTACTTTTAGGGGATTTCTTGATTCTACATCTGGCAGTAATCAGTAATTCCAGATTGGAATGGATATTTTTCCTTTTATAAATGAAATCACCCTTTAAAAACTGTTTTCTGTAAGGGGTGTACATACTTTTCACAATGCTGTGAATGCATACGACTTTATCCCGCAGTGGTTTGCTTTCTGCTGGTTTTCGGCACTGAACATATAGTAATAACTCTGTCGAAGCTGGTGAGTAATTAATCATTAATGGCAGATAACTTTGGATCTTGGCAACAGATTTAAATTCAACTAAATAAAATAAATGCTATTTTTAACGAGGATTGGCTCAGAAAACTGCAATATTTGGGTGAATGTTGACTTTACAATGCTCCTAATTGTCTGATTGTTGATTCTTTTCCCTCCAACAGTCCCGTAAGCGGTGATTAGTCACCCTGTCCAGCAGGTCTTGGGAATGAGCTGCAGAGATGCAGAAGCGTGCGCGTGACTCAATGATGGGCGTGGCCGGGAAGCCCACAACGACCACCCCGATGTTCCTCCTCAGCATCTTCTGGCCAAACACTCTAATGAGACAAACATGAGGAAACATTAGGATCAAATGATGGGAGGTCAAAGGTCACAGCTAGCAGCACAGCTCCAGGCTCACCCTATCTTGGCGGGCATGTAGAGCATCATGGGTACGACGGGAGACTCGTTGTTCCCATAGATGATGAAGCCCATTTCCCGAAGCCTCTGTCGGAAGTAGATAGTGTTCTCTGCCAGCCGCCGGACGCGGTCACAACCTGAGCAGCATTTTAACAGACACTTGGAAAGCATAAAACCTTCACCTCCACTCATACGAATGATTCAAGTATAAAATTAGTTTGACTTTCAAACATGAGCTATTTGGGCGGCTATAAGGTGTGTCTGTGTCCTTTGAAGGATGGCGAAGACAACAGGCAGCTGAACATGAGACCAGCGAGAGAAAATGTCAGCGAGTTGCAGCATCCAGGGACCTTCTGATGATTATGAAAACTAATTGCTCCTCCCGGGGTTAGGGTTATCCAATGCCACAAAACCAACCATCACTGCGGAGGAATAACGTGGTCCACTCTTTCATCAGCTTTGCTTCAGTTCATCAATATCTCTGTTCAGCTTTCTGAAGGTCCCACCACAGAATTTTAGGTTGGGGTCCGGACTTTGACTTGGTCACTGCAACACCACCAATTTCTTTTCTTTTTCCAGTGATTCTGTGGTAGATCTGCTGCTGTGTTTGGGATCATTGTTCTGTTGATGACCCAGTTTGGACCAATCTTTAGCTGTTGGATAGATAAACTCACATTTGGCTCTAGAATACTTTGGTAAACAGAGGAGATCATAGTCCAGTCAATAATGGAAAGTTACCAAACAAGCCTTTCACCATACTTCCTTTTGATGATGGCCACACATGTAGTTAAAGTTTGAGATCTATGTGTAAAAGTCAGGACAGACATACAGAACCAGCACTCTGAGCCCAAAACTACCTGCTGGCCAATAAATAATTTAAAAACACACCAGATTGTGCAGTAAAGCTTGTTCCTCATTTAACTGGACTATACTGACCCCTGGTGGCTACTGGTGAGACTTACATGATCTAAGTTTGGCAGAAAATAAAACCAATCTATGCATACAGTTAATAATGATGTTAAAACAAAAAAGAACAAATTTTTATTCTTTTATTTATGTGATCAGTAAACTTAGTCCAAAAATGTTTCGTAGTGTGATAAAATAATTGAAAAAAGCTGTTTCTCAGGGTCAACTGGAGCATCTGCTGGACAGATGGGACTGAAAGGAAAAAACAGAAGGCTTTTCATTTTAATATATATCTTTAAGACTCCAAGAGGTTCTTGGAGATGAGTAACAATATGATATAAATTATATAGTTATTTTGGTAAAAAGACATAACAGGACTAAAGCATAAAATATGTGAACATGAAGGAAAATGTACCTATTGTTGTTCCATCCTCTCCCATAATGCACTTCATAGAAGTGATGATTTGCTCCACCACAGGAGGAGACATGGAGGTGGCATAAACAGCACTGTGGGAATGGCAGCGCAGGTAGTCTATGAGGTCCTAAAACATGAACAAACAAAGCAGCTTTAACCGGACCGAGTTCTCCTTAGACAGGGAGGGTTCAGCATGGGTTGGCTTTCCTGTAGAACTTAAAGTAGCTAAACACCATCAGGCTATTGGTCATTGACCTGCTGGAGCATTCTTAGAGTAACGATTCACCACTGAGAATCTCTGGATCAGGAACCTCAGAAGTTCAGAGGGTCAAAGACAGAATTTGTAGAAAAACCAGTCAATAGAAAAAGCTCAAAAAAGTTCTTCAAAAGAGGACCTCACCCTTTTCCCAGCAATGTATCCCCCTGCAGCTCCAAAGCTCTTGGTAAAGGTGCCCATAATAATGTCCACATCACAGGGGTCAAGGTCGAAGTAGTCCACCACGCCTCTTCCCCCTCGGACCCAGGACCCCCATGCTGTGGGCTTCATCCAGGTAAAGGTAGGCCTGGTAGCGCTTCTTCAGTGTGATCACCTCCGGCAGCCGCACTATGCTGCCCTCCATGCTGCAGGGAACAGGCGGAGAGCTGAACAGGTTTCAGCAGAAAGTATCTTCAGGTGGCAATGAAATTATAACTATCTAACCATCTGGAGATATGAAACAGTGATCTGGGAGACACAGAACTCTGATCAATTTAGTCACTGTTTCATGCAGTTTAAGGTGTTTGTATTATTTACAGCTTCACCTGGGTCAGCCAAAACTACTACAGAACTTGATTTAGCAACATTTCTTTATAACAGGTTTGGAACCAAGAGTTAAAATGACACCATCAAAACCAATAAACATGGAAGTTCTAGGAATTGTGCTCGACAGAGCTCAAAAGACCCAAACCAAGACGTGCAGAGGGTTACAGAACAAGCAGGTACCTGTAAATGCCTTCTACCATGATGAGGATCTTCTTCCAGGGTCTGTGGGTCCGGGGCTCGCCATGAATTATTGCTTTTCTCAGCAGTTTCTCTAGGCTTTGCATATCTATCAGAAAGAACCGGTCCAAATGAAAAAGATGAAAGTTCTGACTACAATGGCAAAAAAAAACGTCCGATTTCTTGCTGGTAAAAGTTTTGGAAAGTATGACATCAAGCATGAAGGATCCAGAAAACACAGATTCACTGAACTAAGACTAGGAGACTGCTGAGGATGCATGGATGGAAAGCAGGGCCGACTTACAGGATCTGGATCTGGATCCCGTTCATGACGGGCTTCAGAGATTTTTACACATATTAAAACTGTCTGGTATTTGCTTCTGTTGGTGCTCAGACCTGTGAAAGTCTGTGAAATGTCGATGATCTACATGTCTAATTGGGTTTCCCCCGCAAAATAAAACAAAACTTATGTATGTAACTACGGTTCTATGAATTCTGGATGACCAGAGGGCAGTGCTGAAAGCACTGAATGTTCCCTTCGCACATGCGGAGTTCGAGTAATTATACCAGCAGAGTCACACCTGTGACACACTGGATGGGGGAGACGTTGTCTAGAAAGAGGGCAACCCAGCCTGGGACCACCATAGCATGCATGCCTCCAGCACCCGCACTGGGCACAATAACTCAGACCCATCCGCCGTTGCACCTGACTGAGGCCGAAACCGAGCCAACCTCAATGGCTGGTTATGGTGCAAACTAGACAACACTTTAGGCACAAACACAGTGTTAGGCCACAAGGCGACACAAGAACCATGCGGACCCCATCTGAGACATGAGGGACCGAAAGAAAGAGCACGCAGCTCGCCAAACTTCTTAGCCGAAACAATAGCCAACAAAAAGGCAGTCTTATACAAGAGCCACTTGAGGTCCGATTGCACCAAAAGCTCAGAAGGGGAACAGCACAGAGCTTGGAGAACCAAGGGCAGATCCCAATCAGGCATTCACCGAACCAGCTGCGGGCGTAACCTACACACACCACGCAGAAAAAGAAAGAGCAGATAATGGCTGCCCACCGTTCGGTCGTCAACAGATGCATAATGACATGAAATAGCTGCAACATTTACCTTAAGGGTCAAAGGAAATCGGCCCTTATCAAGCAGGCAGTGGAGAAACTCCAGAATAGTGGGCACTGGACAATAAACCAGATTTTCATTGCGGGCAGAACACCACTGAAAAAAAAGACGCCATCTCTTGTCATACTGCTGATGAGTGAAGGGTGTCCTAGCACTCAACATGGTGCGCCTGACAGGGTCCGAACATCCAGTCAGCCTCCCAATGGCCATGCCCACAGCTGGAGATGTTGAGGGTCGGGTGCCATATCCGTCCCCCCAACTGAGACAACAGATCTCTCCTGTTTGGAAGACACCATGGGGTGCCGTGACACAGACTCCGAAGCAGCGGGAACCATGGCCACGCTGGCCATAACGGAGCCACCAGCAACAACCTATGGCCCTCCGAAGAGTAGGCCAAATCAACGAGAGGGGCTGAAAAGCATACTTGAGAACCCAAGGCCAGGGATGAGGTAGCACGTCCTGGCCCAATGCGCCTGACGTCCGTTAGGGAATACCACAGGAGCAATGAATGGACTCCTCTGTGGCGAACAGATCCACCTCCACCTGACAAAAGCGGCCCCAGATTATGCGCACCACATCGCAGTGAAGGGACCACTCTCCCGGAGCAGGGGCCTTGCGAGACAGAGAGTCCGCGACCTGATTGCGTTCCCCGGGTAAATACATCGCCCGTAGGGTGGACAGATGAAGAGAGGCCCACTCCAGAAGATCCCTGGACACCTTTAGAAGGCGCACCGATCTGGTGCCTCCATGATGGTTGATGTGGTGAACAACAGAGGTGTTGTCTGTTTGAACCAGCATATGTTTTCCCTCTAGGTGGGGCAGAAAGCACCTGAGGGCCATGTGTACAGCACGCAGCTCCAGCAGTTTTATGTGGTCAGAGCGCTCCTGTCAGCCCCAAAGACCCTGAACCACTCTGTGATGCCACACGGTGCCCTGGCTCGTGGGGCTGGGATCTGTTGTGACCACCTCCCTGCGACACACCATTAACCCCACAGGGACGTCCCTGGACAAATAAGTCCTGTCTCGCCATGGAGCTGGGGGACAAAGGCACGTCAGCGTGAGCCTGCACAGCCTGGCGTGCAGGCGAAAACTGTTGAGCCACCTCTGCAAAGGATACAGAAAGAGCAAACCCAAGGGCACGACATGAGTGACTTAGGGTCAGTTTGCCTAGCAGCTGCAGGAAAGTGATGCAAGTAGACCCCTCATCTGGGACAGGACCAGGCAACTCATTGCCAAGTTGACTCCGAGGCCCAATCGTGACACATCATCAAGAAGGCGGCACAAATCTTGAAAAGCACCAGCCCAAGATTAGCTGCTGGCTAATATGGTGCGCCTGAACAGTTCGCTCCAGCGCCTCCACAGTTGCTGACCCGAACAACTCCCCCGGCATGACTGGGACACCCCTGAGGGTCCGACGGCATGCTTCAGTCAGAGCGGGCTGCGCCAGCCAGACTTGTCGACAAGCTTGGACGAGAAAAGACATGACACAGCCGAGCTCTCTGGTCATTAGCGCGAGGGCCTGCAATGCTGCATTGCTAAAGCCAACGGCCGCAGTTGCACCACCGGCGTCCTGAAGGGATGCAGAGAGGGCAAACATGAGATGTGCCATGGAATTGCCAAGGCAGCCAGCACGCGCTGCTGCATTGAATGCTTTACACAGGAGGTTATCTGTAACCCAACATTGAGTACGCGGGCATCAGACATCAGGACGCAGAGGGACAGAAAAGGGAGTAGGAGCCCGTCCGCGCCTGAAAAAGGCACTTCCGGAGGCAGACTCCTCTCCTAGCGGGAGTTCCAGCTGCAGCTGCAGCTGCCTGCATTGAGCTCACCAACTGCACTCTGCGATGAAAATGAGCCAGTCTCAGAGGCTTGGGAGGACTGCGCTTCCTCCTCATCTCTAAATTGAGAGGCCGACACAGCCAGATACAAAACATCCTCCTCCGCAGACAAATCAGGCATGGTGGGGAAGAGAGCCCAGCGGTTGGAAGTCAAGCATCAGAATGACGCGTTTGCAACAAGGACTTCATCTCTGCCAACTCCGTCGACAACTGCTCAACCCTTGTGGCCAGGCCCTGGTCAGACTTGTCCCGCTTCCTCCTAGAGGGGGGAAGAGACTGTGGTCTCACCACGGTGCTTTGAACACCTGAGGGGGCCACTTGCCCAGAGGGTGGGAGGTCAGCGTCATCCTTAGGGCACAACTGGGCCAACTGAGCCCCCCTCAACGCATGGGGCATGAAACTACAGTTCATGCAGCAATTCTCAGACAGCGCCTCCACCAGGTGATCACGCCCAAGGCAGGTAGGGCACAGGTCATGGCCTTCGTCTGCCTGAAGCGCAGCCCCACAATCCATGCAGCAGTGGGAGCCATCCATGTCCCAGATTGAAAACAAGGCTCCCCCCAATTCAGATGGGAAAATAAATAAGATAGAATCGGGAGAGGGGGCACCAACGCTGCCATCACCAATTAGAGCAGGCAAATGAAAAGAGGCCAACAGGCTGCGATTGTTCCTACCAATTATAACGAAGCACAACTAAGAATAGCTGACACCGTCAGCCACACTGTTACACTGGGAGAGGAGGCGAACACCGCTGCCGTCACCAGGTATAAAATGAAACAAAACTAAAGAAAGCTTAACCCATTAGCCAAAACGGACCACACAGTCGAGCATACTGGGAGAGGGGGCACACACCGCTGCTGTCACCAGGTATAGAGCCAAATTAACAGCAGCCAAGCAAACACAGTAACAAGAATCCGTGAACTGGGAGAGGGGGCGCAAACGCTACAGTCACTAACAAACAGCAAACTTATCTGCAGAAGGAGGGCGAAAATACCACAACTCCAGCCAGCCAGCAAGCGACAGGGCGTCCAGGCAACGGGGAAGCAAAAGTTCAAACGAACAGCGCACGAGAGGAAATAAGGAACAGAGCCTCGGATGACGTAGAACTATATAGCCTCTGCGGTCATCCTGTGTTTTACAGGTGTGACTGTTGGTATAAATACGCGGACTGCGCATGCGCGAAGGGAACATTCAGTGCTTTCAGTACCGCCCTCTGGCGGCCAGTAGAGATGAAATAGAACTAATGGACACTGACTGGAGATAAGTTGAGAAATGTTCAGCTTGGTCCGCAGCCAAAAGGGACTAATGGTCTGAAACTCAATTGGACCTTTTTCTGTTCAGTGAATGGACTGAGCCTATATTGAGCTTTTCCAGTCATACAGAGAACTCAAGCCTTAATCATAGACAACCACACCCAAATACACCAACATGCAGATAAGCTGGCAACCTGGAGTTACAAGGGTTGGACAATGAAACTGAAACACCTGTCATTTTAGTGTGGAAGGTTTCAAAGCTAAATTGGACCAGCCTGGTAGCCAGTCTTCATTGATTGCACATTGCACCAGTAAGAGCAGAGTGTGAAGGTTCAATTAGCAGGGTAAGAGCACAGTTTTGCTCAAAATATTGAAATGCACACAACATTATGGGTGACATACCAGAGTTCAAAAGAGGACAAATTGTTGGTGCACGTCTTCCTGGCTAGCCAAACCTTTGGTCACTCATGCCAATGCCAAACGTTGGTTTCAATGGTGCAAAGACCGCAAATCTTGGGCTGTGGACAATGTGAAACATGTATTGTTCTCTGATGAGTCCACCTTTACTGTTTTCCCCACATCCAGGAGAGTTATGGTGTGGAGAAGCCCCAAAGAAGCGTACCACCCAGACTGTAGCATGCCCAGAGTGAAGCATGGGGGTGGATCAGTGATGGTTTGGGCTGCCATATCATGGCATTCCCTTGGTCCAATACTTGTGCTAGATGGGCGCGTCACTGCCAAGGACTACCGAACCATTCTTGAGGACCATGTGTATCCAATGGTTCAAACATTGTATCCTGAAGGTGGTGCCGTGTATCAGGATGACAATGCACCAATACACACAGCAAGACTGGTGAAAGATTGGTTTGATGAACATGAAAGTGAAGTTGAACATCTCCCATGGTCTGCACAGTCACCAGATCTAAATATTATTGAGCCACTTTGGGGTGTTTTGGAGGAGCGAGTCAGGAAACGTTTTCCTCCACCAGTATCACGTAGTGACCTGGCCACTATCCTGCAAGAAGAATGGCTTAAAATCTCTCTGACCACTGTGCAGGACTTGTATATGTCATTCCCAAGATGAATTGATGCTGTATTGGCCGCAAAAGGAGGCCCTACACCATACTAATAAATTATTGTGGTCTAAAACCAGGTGTTTCAGTTTCATTGTCCAACCCCTGTAGGTGCCTTGCCCAGGGGCACACGGACATGTGGTAGGAGGAAGCTGGAATCAAACCCATGACTTCTGGATTGCAAGATGACTATTGTGCCTGCTGAGCCAAAGACTGTAGATAAGCACACCAGGGGAAATGAATCTGTAACTCACTGTTGTGTTTTAAGACTCTGATGGTGGACCTGGAGAGTCTGGCTCCCAGGACCAGAGAGGCGTGGTTCAGCTCATCACTCAGGATCAGGCAGCCCTGCAGAGCATCAGACCAAAGATAACTAGAAATTTATGATTTGTTTCCCTGCCTCTGAGATGGTTATGCAACGAGACAACCTAAAAATGAACCCGGTTGGTTCAGTGGTCTGAGTGTGGGTGGATGGGGAGGATCATTTGCTGGTCTATGTTAGGAGAATTAAACTAAGCCTGTTGCTTTGGGGTGGGAGGCTGCTGACCTTGACTGGGGGACATCATCGGGCTGTGGAAGAAGTACTTCGAGGATCTCCTCAATCCTGCCATCACGCATTCCCTGGTGGAAACAGAGGCTGGGGACTCATGATTGGACTCTTTCATCACCCAGGCTGAAGTCACCGAGGTGGTTAAAAAGCTCTGTGGTGGCAAGGCTTCGGGGGTGGATGAGATCCGCCCTGAGTACCTCAAGTCTCTGGATGTTTTAGGGCTGTCATGGTTGTCAGGATGAAAGGAAGGAAGGATGGAAGGAGGTAAAAATGAAGTAGGACACAGGCAAGGAAATAAGGAAGGAATGACAAAGACAAAAAGAGAGAGAAGGGAAGTATGGCTGGGATGCAAGGATAGAAGTAAGGAAGACAACCTCTGCTACGCTGACAGAAACGAGGCTGAATGCTACAACTAAATCAAAAGACACTTTAAGTACCATTTGAAGGGTTTACAAAACTCTGAAACCATGTTTATAACAGACCATGATTAATGATGTGACATTCTTCTGTATTTAAACAGACGCCGAGAGTTTTTACATCCAATGTAATTATAAACCTTTAAATATGACCCATTCAGCACAGGGGCCCAACAAACTGTAGGAGAGGAGGTTAAATTCACTTCAATCAGTTGATTTTAGCCAGTCTGCAGGACCAGTCAGACATTCGGATAAACTCCTCAATCACATCTAAAGCCACACTTCAGCAAAACACATGAGAATTATAATAAATATATAAACAATCTGTAAACATGACTACTGTCTAGATAATAGTGGTCATGTACGACTGCTTCATTACTTCAGAACCTTTCTGTTTAAGGTTCTGAAATCTTGAGC
Source organism: Girardinichthys multiradiatus (assembly GCF_021462225.1). Lineage (NCBI taxonomy): Eukaryota > Metazoa > Chordata > Actinopteri > Cyprinodontiformes > Goodeidae > Girardinichthys > Girardinichthys multiradiatus. The sequence continues at coordinate 1,771,298 of NC_061811.1, forward strand.
CATGAAGGTGTCTGTCTTTATACCGATCTCCTGCCTGGTGCTCGCCACTCCGACCCCGTATGTCATGCTGACCTGGGCTGCAGCATCAGCACACAGGCCCGTATTCTCAGCGAAGCCCAGGTAATTATATGAGCCCAAGTTAATCACATCCTTCACGGTCCGGCCGGTGTATCTTGGAGAGGAGCAGGAAAAAAACACACATGCACACACACACACACGCACACACACACAGACACACACACACACACACACACACACACACACACACACACACACACACACACGCACACACACACACACACACACACACACACACACACACACAGACACACACACGCACAAAGGGGGTGATAAGGATTTATGGAGCAACTGATCTAATTAAACATAATGATTTATTGTAAATAACTAAAAGAAGGAAGTGTAACATTAGCAGTGATCAGGTCATTTTGTTCCAAATTCAGACTAATCTGGGTTAAAAGCAGCTGGATTCATACATCAAACCAACTGGCATTCCAACCAGATTCCTGAGGAAGTCAGAGGAAGTACAAGATGATTGGACAGCAAGAGGGGAGGTGGGACAATGTCATCCGACCAGAGGACATGTCTCTGAAAAGAGAAATGGCTTCTTCCTCTCAGAACCGGACTCAGGACTCACTTCACTGACCAGCTTCAGCTAGAATCTCCACTGGTTCTTCAGCTTTTGTTCTAGGGTTCCCACCAGAACCCGTTCATCTCTGGGACACAGAACCCATCTCCTGTCTGAACAGTATGATGGCTGGACATTCCTATGCTGGTAATACTTTTTGTTAGAGCAGATGAACATGGAAGCTTCAGGTATCTGGAGATTGGACCCAAGGATGAACCAGACTGATGGAGGTCCATGGTTCTGTTCCTGATATCAGGGCAGATGTTTTCCATGATGTCACACAAGGAAGCAGAATGTTCTAGGTGTTGCTTTAAAATACATTGACAGGTAAGCCTCTATTTAACTCAGATGTTTTAAATGTATCAGAAGCTTATAGAGCCGTGACGTCATCATCTGGGCTTGTCTAAATTGTTAAAAGGTATGTAAACTTCTGACTTTAAGTAAAAATAAAGATCTATAAAAACTGTCTCTCATTATGGGATTATGGCGTTCTACAACATCTCTAACAGCACCTAGGCTCATGACATCTTTATTTTCCATTGGGTCATATTTTTCAGTCCGTTCAGTTTTCTGTATCCTCTGTTACGTTTTTCCAACTGTTACGTCACAGTATCTGCTGCAGAAGAGCTAAATAAGGTCATGAACTTCCAGCTACTAATTCATGTATCTGCCATAATTATTTCTCGCTGTGATTTTGTAGTCCAAGCTCAAATATGCCGACCCTGCAAGAGCATAAGTCTAAATGTTTGGTTGTTGGGTGTATTAACTCACACGTTTCATTACACCGTCCCCCAGCACCAGAAGTTCCTGATTAAATTTTACTTTCATTGAAATGTTCCCACATCAGTGGAGAAATTCCTCTTCGTCTGCATGAAGCTCCTCAAGGACGAGTTCTTCATCAACCTCCTCCAGAAGGATTTGCTGAAAGACTGATTAAGGGCTCAGTTCCTTCTGTCTCTGGAAACGACGGACGCAGCAAAGCAATAAGCTGCAAATAACACTAAAATGACAACAAACTTTATTTTAGACATGAATTTATTGTGTGGATGTGACGTCCTGGCCGTGGTTCTGATAGCAGCAGTATCGGATCTTCTGCTGATGTTGGTGCTGTGTGCTGCTTTCAGCTCCTGGAGGACAGAACCGTGCTGCGTGTTTTAATATTATTATTACATAAACACTTTAGCATTGTTTTGCTGTGTTTCTCTTGCTTCTGCACCGCTAGATAATTGTTATTAAACTACAAAAATGGCCGAAGTGGTCAAAGTGGAGCGATCTTTGACCTGGAGGGGGGCGCGGTGCGAAGTGCCTCAGCAGCATTTAAAGAGACGGCACCAAAACGAGTTGCTCTCAGACGCTCCTCAGAACAGGTAAAAGAGGAGCCTGAGGAGCTACAAGAACAAGGAGTTCAGACCAAAAAACTGCAGTTCCACTTTATTTAGACCACAGCTGGATGATTTAAGGGGGAAAGGAAGGATTTAAAAGCATCATATGTCCCTTTTAAGCCTTTTTTAAAAGAAGAAGAATTCAACAAAATGAGAGACTATCTGAAAATAAAAAAAATATCTTATTTAAAAAGAAACTAATTGTAAGAGAGACGTGATTCATCTACGAACCTTAAAAATAGTTCAGGCTTGTTTTATTGGTCCTCTCCAACAGTGACATACTAATAGAGTCTGTATGTACCTGAAACCTACTTTAACTCGGCATGTCCCTTCTAACACGTTATTATTGTGTTTAAAGTAGGTTTAGAAGAGACAGCAGTCACGCTGCAGCCGAGCAGGACTAGAGGCCTGTAGATAAGGGTCAGCAGCTTCACATAGAACCAAAATATAACAGATTGATGAAATTAAAGGCTTGGTCCGGTTTCAGTTTCTCTGATTCCTGGAACTGCTGGGTATCTAAGCTGTTTATCGCCACAATGGGTTCTGGAGTTTGAAAGACAACAAAACCAAAACATGCAGCGAGCAGCAGAACAGCCAGATTTGTTACTGTGCTGAGCTGAGTGCACTGCTCATGCAGTCTGGAGGAGGAAGTGCTACTTCTGCAGCAGAAATCACACCTTTTTCCACTGCCATCAACTGTAAATCTGGAGGTGTGTGTCTGCAGCCCAAAACTCTGAGAACAAAGATCCTCCTGTGACCAAACAGCTCAGGAAGAAGAAATGACGAGCATTGCATCTTCATCCAGGTATGTTGACGAGGAATCTGCTTGCTGCTCTGTGCTGACACAGGCTGAGAAACAGCTTGATGACATACAAACCAGAGAACTCTCTGAGCCAACCAGTGCAGTAGATGATGTTCAACTACGCTACAAACCAAAGCCTTTAATAACAACATATAACATAACATATCCTCTGACAAATTAAATAACGTTCCCAAGTCAACACCAGCTTCCTTTCCTCCAGATGCCTTTAAACTGAAAAACAACAACCTCCCCTCTGAGACGTTAGGCTGAAAACAACCCGAGAGGCCTGGGACACCAGCTACATGTTCACCACTGTCTGAGACATCCACGTTTTCTCTCTGCAACCTGCCGTCCTGTGAGGAACTGGGCTGGAACTGCTGGAAGGTGAAATCTAGATTCCTCTTTTCTAGACCTGCAGGCTACACTGTAGGCCGCTGCTTCTTTGGTTTACTACAGTTAAAAAAATAACACACAAAGCTTATTTTTCCAGTAAATTATGAGTCACATTTCTACATAGACAAGCAACCATCCAATCGGCAAGCAGGCAGTCGGGTCCCTTCAGCTCCAGAAACCCAACCTGCTTCCTTCTTGTGGGAACCAGGTCTTGTTTCTACAACCGCTGAGAATTTAACACCTGAACACACCAGATTAAAAAGGTTGTTGTGATTAATGACCTCTCTCAAAAATGGGTTGATTGCTGTGATGCCAGGAAGGTATAAATAATTATCGCAAATTAGTTTTCTCAGACATGATCCCTTTGTACACACCAAGAAGTTTTCTTTCACACCAACACTCTCCTGAAAAGATAATAAGACCGTCTTCCAGGAGTGGCTTGTGTCTTCTCCAATCAGAAAGAAAACTTCTTGGTGGAAGAAAAATAACTGCTTGGGGTGAGAATAATTTTAAATCCAAATGTGTGAAGCGGAGAAATCCTCATCATTATCACCTGGACATAAGAACCAAGGCCAAGCTGCTAAAAGAGCTGGTGCTGACAGAAGGTTATCTCCTGACGGACGACCAAACCCCAGATGGAAAATGATACGACTAACAACTCCATCTTCTCTGTCTATGTTCCTCCTCACCTTCTGCTCCTCCTTCTCTCTGGCGATGTGGCACCTTTCGATCTTCCAGTGTCGGAGGAAGTCCCGTAGGTAGCCAAAGATGGTGAGGATGCCGTAACCCATGTAGGTGAGAACAGCCACCAGCATGGGCGTCTCTTCAAAAGACTCACCGAAGGGCCAGGTGTACAAGCCGCCATGATGCGGTGCTGCATGGACCTGCAGAACACAGATAACAACAACATCCACAGCAACATTAGAGCTCATGTAAGCTGGTGGAAGTGAAACGTTTAATTAGCTCCATACTCTATTGTTCCATTGATATTCATTAGATTAATTAGAGCAGAGCCATCACCTCCAACCTCCAGAGTGAAGCCATGAGTAATGACCATCATAACCTTTTCCTTAATTAGAGAATCACCATCTCATTAATATCGGCTCATGTAGGGACTAATTAAATATTTGTCGGCCTGCTTAAAGCAGGCTGCAATGCAACATGTTTTAGTCTCTGTGGCATTCATGAAAGCAGGCAGAACCAGACCCAGACCACCGCCAAGTAACAGAACCAGCTGACATCAGATCAGCATCAATACAAAGAAAAATATGATGAGTGTATCACAGTAATGATGAGATCTTCTGAAACTCAAATTTATCAGCCTGTTTGAGGCAGTTCACCTCTAGCTAGAAACCTCTGGTCCAGACCCGGCTAATGAAGACCTCTCTGATGGTTCTAAACCAGTGCTGCCTTAATCGGAGTGACGGTTGAACCTTCTTTGTGCTCTGGTCTTAGGTCAGAAAGTGGCTACCTGTATATAAACATGATAAAAGGTATAAATTATTAGCAGCTCTGACAGTTTGCAGTTTATTAAACCGTCCGAGATAGGGTGAGGAGCTCGGCCTTCCAGGAGGGGCTTGGAGTAGAGCCGCTGCTCCTCCACATTGAGAGTAGCCAGTTGAGGTGGCTCGGGCATCTATACTGGATGCCTCCTGGACGCCGTCCTCGGGAGGTGTTCCAGGCACGTCCCACCGGGAGGAGGCCCAGGGAACGGCCCAGGACACGCTGGAGGTACTATGTCTCTCGGCTGGCCTAGGAACGCCTTGGGCTCCCCCCAGAGGAGCTGGAAGAGGTGTCTGGGGAGAGGGACTCTTCTGAGTCTCCTGCCCCTACGACCCGGTTCTGGATAAAGCGAAAGATGACGAGTACGAATAAACCGTCCGAATGTATGAAATATTTGACACAATCACAGAATAAACCAGAGACACACAGTGATGTTCAGTTTCTGTCCCTCAATGGGTTTCTTTGTGGTCTGAACTCATAATAAGAGAGAAATATATTGTTGTTGTCTTGTTTTGCTATTTCTAATTCACCAAACTAATTAGGAAATCCTTGGCTTGCATCTAGAAGGTCAACTCTAGTGGACTAAAACAACTTTTGTGGTACAGTTTCCAAAAGCTGTAGCGATGGCCTAGTGGTTAGAGACCAGGGCATTTGCGTCCTGACAATAAAGTCTAAATTATTATCATTAATTAAAACTTGACTATTTGACTCCAGAAATGACTGATGTGGCCAATTTCTGGTTAAATCTGTGAGCACCCGGTTGTGGTTCAGGTGTGACCTGGCTGCACAGGAAAACCCTGACAGGTAAGTTTTACCTGCCAAATGAAAGAGGAGCTGGCTGTGCTGATGTCAGTCTGAGCCCATGAAACGCTCCTGTGTGTGCTCTTATTAAACCGACAGACAGGAAGACAAAACCTCTCCATGCAGGCATCGTGCCATTTCTGCTGCCTTCTGGCTCTTCTCTACACTTGCTGCTGCTGAGCAGTGCATGTGACTGGTCATGCATCTCTGGTTCAAGCACCTTAATGAGCAGCATGCCCATCAAGTGCATGAACTCTAATAAATGAGCCGGGTTTGGTCACCAGGAGCTGAGTTTCTCTCCAATGTACCAAACCAGCAGAGCAGAAAAACCCTGTGTCTTTACAGAAGATTGTTGGGACTTGTCCTGATTTGATTCATGAAACTTCTAACTGGGAGGATTTCACACATTGAATAATGTGGTAAAAACAAGATAAATTGATTATTTTCACAATATTTTACCCACATGACCTTTATTTTATCAGAGAACAACCTGGGCAGTTTCACAGCCAGGATCCCAGCAGCAAGAAACATCACAGCACAACAAACGCTGCTGAAGTCATTCTACGTTAGCAAAGCTAGCCAGCTCTAAGTATGAATAAACTTTATCGATTTACAGTTACAGTTTTTTTGTTTTCTTTGGCAAGTAAAAGTGATAAAGCTCTGAATATAATCCAGAGAACCGTAAGAAACCCAGAGGTCTGAACCCATTGTCAGGCTGCATGAAGGGACCGGTTAACTGGGACAGTTAGGAGCGCACAAGCAAGGGGAAACATTTCATTGGTTTGTTTTGGAAAAAGCCGTCTCAAACTGCAGGCCGGCAGCGGATGGGAACAGGTGTTCTGGTTCAGTGTCTCCGCAACCAGCAGAATTCTTCCCAACCTTAACAGAACCATTTCAGATCAGGCTGATCCGGGACAGGTGACACTGTTTGGTTAGAAATCCATCACTGAATGCAGTCAGAACCACATGAACATAAATAGTGCAGATAAGACCTCAGCATTATTAAACAGTTACATTACACAGAGCCTTCGGACCATTGATTAACATAAATCCGGGAGTCCAATGTGCGGCCCTGGGGCCATTTGCTGCCCTTGGAAGGAGTAGTATTAGTATATTGAATTAAAACCATCTGTGGCCCATGGGAACTGTAAACTCAGCAGATTTGACCCACAAGGCCAAACGTTTTGTCACCACAGCCATAAATGGATATTTTTTCATGTTTTCATGGATTCAACAGAGAAAAATGTAGCTTAAACAGCAACGGTAGGACTCTAAACAAACAACCCTCATCAATTAGAGTTTTAGATCATGATTTCTTTTCCCTGATTATGATAAATGACCCCTAGCTGTGAGAACGGCCTGATTGAACAGGGAGCAGAGCAGCCACTACCAGCAAACATATAAAAGCCAACCTCTGTTACCTTATAGTAACAGTCTGCAACCCAAATTAGAATCAGAGCATTTTGGTTGGTTTGAAACCAATCAGTGTAACAGCAGCGCCGCTGATATCTTTTTAAAGCATGCTGGGAGATATCAGCTGGTGTCTTCCAGCTGATATCTCCCAGAAACCTTTGGTGTCTGAATGAGCATCTATTACACACACATTACATCACATGTAAATATGATTCTATTTGATGACCTTTCTGCTGAGTTTGCTTTTGTAAATAAGGACCATGTGACTAAAACTGATAGCATGGTTGGGATCAGCAGTTTTTACTGATTAAACCACTGTTCCAGTCAGCCCTAGGGGAGAAATTATTTGTGTTTTCAGTGAAAACCAGGATAACATTTCCAACACTTAGCATAACCATTTTTAAATGTCATAGCCATTATAATAATCACAATATTAATATTTTACGTTTCTGCGCTGCTCTTCAGATTCAGAGCTGAGGAGGCTCTAGTGTTAAAGTCGCTGATTTAGGAGTGCATACAGAAGGCCTTCTGAAGAGATTTAATCCCAACATGCTGAAGTGAATGACATCAGTAGTCTTATTTAACATTTAGCTACCATTTAATTTAAAGTAGTTAGCCCTTAGGTGACTGTTTGATCTGTTTAACTGGTTAAAAACCTCTCAGACCTCCTGGATGTTCAGCATTATAGTCAAAGGCCTGCTAGTCCTCTGCAGGACCGCCAAAATAAAACAAGGTTTTTGGCCTTAAACGTCTGACAAGCGTCTCCTTTTTAAAGTCAACAAAATAACAGATAAACTGAGACAGAACTTCCTGTAAACCTTCACAATAACGGTCCTTTAAATTTGAAATATTTTATGTTTCTGCCTGCATGTAAAGACAACAGTCTGAATGCTGGTGGGTTTTATTTTACTAACTCCACCTTTAGTGCAGTGACCTCAGACTCTAACAGTTCATTTAGCATATTAACATGTTTCAACAAACCAGTGATCATACTGATAATCATGATGCAAAGTTTTCACATCGTTACATCACTAGCTCCATGTAGACGTTTGGTCTATGCTTCAGTTTATGTGTATGAACACGGGAAAAATCCTTAATGAGACGCACCAATCAGATGTTCTGATCCACTTCCTGTCAGGCTGTGCCCCGGCTCATTCTGATTTTAGCCTTGCCTGATTTCTCTTTCAGAAACATTAATGATAACAAAAACAAGAGTTTTGCAAAATTGCTGTGTTTCTATGACGCAAATTTATTTTTGTAATTACAATCTGAGCAATTAGATGGTCGATGGAAACGCAGCTGGTCTTATTCAGCTCTGCAGTTAAACAGGATTTAACAAACCAGTCTTTACCATTATCTATTAGCATAATTAGTGCAGTTACTAAACAACCCTAACCAAGGCTGCGTGTATTTCCTGTAGAGGGGCTGATCCTTACAATAAAATATGTTCAGCTTCCTGTTGCCTGCTGATGTTTAATGCTGTGTTTTCTTTGTGTCAGAGGTCGCAGCTACACATTATACAGAACCACAATCATCGCCATTTCAAAGTGTGCATTATCTCAATCGCTCTTGTAAAGTCTCTTGTAATATTTCCAACCAGGAACTCAGAAAACTCTGAGTTCAAACATTTTTACGTTTCCAACCAGACCATCATTGATGGGGCCCTTTAAGCGTAGAAATCGGCTGAACCGATCACCAGCTGCTCAGTGCTACAAAAGCCAATCACTGGATTACTACTTGAATTGCAATTTTTTTACTGTCATTTATATAATCATCACAATAAATAATGGATGTCTAAATTATTTATTCACTGACTGTCTTTGCTAAATTGCTGATCTTTGCAGATCCCAGTTTGTGCATGTGTAAACGCCCAGATTCGGATTCGGCACCGGTAGTGTGCACTAATCACGATCAGGAGTATCAGTTCAGATTTATGGCAGCTGCTCCCTGAAACCTGCTGAGTGGGCGGCACCCAGCAACACCATCCCATTCAAAAAGTAAACCGAATCAAACAGCAGCCGCTAGGGACTGAAACCGAGTTACATCTGCGTTCAAATTGAGAATAATGGCCCCAAACTCTAGATTTGGGAATATTTTGAATGGAGTTTTGCGTCTAAGGGTGTATTCACACCAGGAAATGATGGGGGCGGGACAGAGCACAGACCCGGAAATGGAGGAAAACACCTGTAGACGTTCAGCTCCTCTGTTCTGCATATTTATGCCGTTATTACAGCTGCAATATTATTGTGAGGCTGAAGAGCAGCTCATTAAACACAGACTTTGAGACGTTTCATTTATAATGTTGGAACAGCGTTGGAGAACGCGTGCTGAACGCTGACGTTCTCTACGTGCTGAACGCTGACGTTCTCTACGTGCTGAACGCTGACGTTCTCTACGTGCTGAACGCTGACGTTCTCTACGTGCTGAACTCTGACGTTCTCTACGTGCTGAACGCAGACGTTCTCTACGTGCTGAACGCTGACGTTCTCTACGTGATGAACGCAGACGTTCTCTACGTGCTGAACGCAGACGTTCTCTACGTGCTGAACGCTGACGTTCTCTACGTGCAACAAGCCGGTAGCGTTGCTAAGCAACACACAGCTATCAGGTAGGATTACCTTACAACACACACCTTTGCTACCGGCTACGGTGGCTTTTTAGGTCCAAAGAGACGTACGCTTTTTGTAGTTGGTTCGGATCGGGACCAGTTTGTATTCAGACCATAAGCGAACCGCACCAGAGTCCGTTTGGAAGTGGACCGAGACCACCTCAAAAAGTGGGTCTTGGTCCGGTTGTTTGGTCCGGACCAGGGTTCGCTTGAGTGTATTCACACCTGGACAGAAGGATCGGACCAAGGGGGGAAACGAACTCTGGTCCGTTTAAAGCGGAACCAAAAGTGGCCAGTGTGAAGACAGCAAACAAGGAGCAATGCTCCGGTAGATGCCTTCTTTACCCACGGGGACAAAACCACAGTTAGCGCTTCTGTCCGCTTCAGCACCATCCACCGTCCCATCCCGGGGCCTCACCTCGTCCCGGTCCTGGTCCCGGTCCAGCTGCTGCTCCGGGACCGGGACCAGGACCGCTCTGCAGCGGTGGTAGCTCTTCAGGAAGCCGTTCCTCGCCTGTGGACGCGCTTCCCCGCTGCTGACAGGTTTGGACGCGGGACTCTCGGTCATCGCTGGGAAACGGCTGTGGGAACACGGGCCCTGACGGGCTGGCTGCGGTGCAAAGCGGTGATAGTATCCGAAGCTGGGCAGTTCACACACACACACACACACACACACACACACACACACACACACACACACACACACTCTGAGTAACCTACAAACACATCAGCATCTGTCCAAATGGGCGGGGCCTATACAGCTACAGGAGGCGTGGTCTAATCTAGACCAAGAGAAAATTAAAATAACAGAATCATTATCCAGGTCCATTATGGTTTTCACTACCAGGTCTGTTTTTGTCCTTCACTGCCAAGTGTCCGTGCCAGGTGCACATTTTCATAAACTGTGTCTAAAATGCTTCAAATCATTGTTTCTCCACGTCAAATAATTTATTAGCAGTAGAAAAAATACATAAAACCAACGAATCTAACAGACACATTACATGCTGTTGATATGTAAATAATCAAAAGGGGGTAATTCAAAATAACCAGTGTGGAGTACAGTCAGTGAGGCAAACATTATTAAAGGAGGCAGGCAGGCAGCTAATGTTCTCTGAAAATCAGAGTAAAATGGGTCATTCTAGGCATTGTCCAGATGAACTGCGTGCTTTGATGAAAAAGTGGATCGGAGAGGGGAAAACATGTAAAGAAACCAAAACAAAAAAGTACCCTTCCTCCAGTAGACCAAAGAGTATCTAAAATGACAAAATGGTTTCATCAGACCATGTTTTCAACTTTTTATGTAAGAAAAGGCTTCAGATGTAAGCACTGTGATTTAAAAGATCCTTAGCAGCGTCTTGCTACCCCCAAAAGACCCACTCCTTGTGAATCGTCCCCAAATTCCTGACTGGAGTTGGCTTGACAATCCTCTGAAGGCTGCAGTTTTCCCTGTTGCACCTTGTCCACACTTTTTCCTTCCTCTCAACTTTCTATGAATATGCTAAAACTTTTTCATAATATTCTAATTTTCTAATTATTAAAATTACAAGAAATAATGGTCGGTAATAGTTACACTATGTGTAATAAAGCTATAAAAATGAGTGACAAATCTCTGAAATGAGGGACAATGTTGAACAATGTTGTAACCTGATTTGAAAAGACTTCCTCAGAGAAGTAAAGCTCTCAGAAAAGCAAGAGGTTCTGATTCTGTCTTTGCTTCTTTCTGTATTAACTGGAAGAAAGAGTTATTTACGTTTAAATGGTGGAATTTCTTTTAAACAGAAACATGTTTTGGTTTGTCTTAGTTATCGGAAGTAATTTGTCTCTACATATCCGCTTACAACAAGTAAGAAAACATATATTTCTTGTTTCATTATAGGAGTTAGTTTTATTCAGTCAAAACAAGGCACTTTTTGCTATGTTGGGGGTGTTGAAGGAAATTATATTTCAAATTTAAAATCATATCAAATCCAAAAATACTTTATTAATTCCAAATGAAATGTATTTGTTAAGAACCTTATTCGATAATGTACATCATAAACATATTTGTATTGTTTAAATCTAAGGAAATAGTGTCATCTTTTTATTTGTAAACAAACAGCTTAAGTCTAAACAAAAAACCTTTTCTGATATGATAAACGTATGGTGAATTTCTTTATTAGTTTCTTAAAACTAATAAAGTCAAAACTGTTGGGGGAATCTTGGTTTTCTGCGCCACCTTGTGGTGTAAAATGTGCACTTCGTGGTAAAAAGAAAACATGGTGGTTTGGATGTAGAACATGACCTGCTTGTTTTTATAGTAAAATGCAATAAGCTAAGCTGTTAAGTGCCCTTATTGATGCTAAAGATCCTAATGGAAAGACCTGAATTCATTTAAATGAGACTCATTTCATAATTTATAAATCCAGGCACTATAATGTTTCTGTTTTGCTACAGCTGAGGTTTTCAGTTAGGAAAAAAATCAGGTCGAAACTAAGGAAATAATCTGCTGAGTTAATAACAACTGTCAAAAAAAAGTTTTTTTCTTCTGTATGTCTTGGCGTAGGTTGTGATGACATGTCAGGTAGCGCTCCTTTATGTCCTGCTCATCATGAATGAAGGACTAGCGCAAAGCCAGAAACCTCGCCGGAGTGTTTTCTTCTCAGGTAAGGACTCTGAGAGGGGGTGCATACAATAGTAATGACTTTAATGTCCAAACCCTTGCAGAAGTGTTCACGCCCCATCAACTTTTACACATTTTGTCACCTTCCAAGCACAAACTTTAGTGTTCAGTTGGGATTGTATATGATAAACTACAATAACTGTGAAATGGAAAACAACACATAGATTTTTAAAATTCATCGCAAATAAAAATTCAGAAGTGTAGCATAAATATGTATCCTGCTCACTTTAGTCTGACATCCCTAAAGAAAGCCCAGGGAACCCAACTGAGTTCAAAAGTCTCCTAATTAGTAGACAGAGTCCACATGTGTGTAGCTTAATTTAAGTAACTGCAGATGTTCTGTTTCTAGCCTCAGAGGTTCTTTGGAGAACATTAAAGAACAAACAGCATCATGAAGACCAAGGAACTGTTGGAAACATTTAAAATACTTAATAGGATCTGCATTGCTATGCTCCAGCAGAGCCCAGCAGACAGGTCAAGGAGGAAGTTGTGAAGGGTTAGGTTCTAAAACAACATCCCAAACATTGAACATCTTTCAGAGTTCTGTTCAATCCATCATCTGAACTTGGAAAGAGGATGGACCACCTGCAGACCTGCTAAGACATGGATGTCCACCTAAACTGATTGGGCAAGGAGAGCTTTAATCAGATCAGCAGCCAAGAGGCCCATGGTAACTCTGGAGGAGCTGCAGAGACGGCTATTAGTCGTACACTCCACAAGTATCAGTGGTAAAAGGAAAGCCACTGATGAAAAAAAAACCATAAGAAGTCCTGTTTGGAGTTTGTCACAATCCAGACTAGTGGAGGGTCACTGTTCTCTTTCTGATATCTGGACTGATTTTTTCCATGATATCACACAATGAAGCAGATGGTTTGAAGTGTTGCCTTAATATGCATCCCCTGGGGTGCCTCTATTTAAGTAGAATGTTGTGAATTTACCAATCAGGAGCCAACAAAGCCACGACATCATCAATAACTTTAACTTTCTCTCATTATTCTGGCATAGATCATATAAAAATAACTTATGCAATCTGAACAGACCTAAATTTGTACATTCGTAGTCTGATTTTGTGTCAGACTGTGAGGAAAAAGGTTATACGCGTTTCTATCAGGTTTCAGTTTTGGGGGTAACACATTACAATGTCAAAAACATTAGGAATGGATACCATAAAAATATATATACATAAATATATGTATATATATATATATATATACATATATATATATATATATATATATATATATAAATGCTATGATTTGAGAAGTGAGCTGAGGATGCAGGTTTGATTATTTCCCACAGATGTAAAGTTGAAGCTGTTCAAGGAGCCTGACTTTGACGGTTTGAGCTCTCTGATGGTCAGAGACGACATTGGTCGGCTCTACATCGGAGCGAGAGGAAAAGTCGTCGTGCTCAGTTTGAATGACATCACCAAAAAGACTAGTGAGGTAGGATCTGGGTTGGTATGACTGCAAAGTACTCAAAACACAATGAGATACTATTTGACTTTTCCTATTTTTATAAACATTTTCCCAAAAACATGTAGAGCTCTTGGTTTTCACCATTTGGTTTTTTTTTTTTAGAACAAATGGACAGTGAGCTCTGCAGACAAAGCTGGATGCAAGCTGAAAGGCAGGAGCAGTGAGGTACAGTGTAGGACAATAAAATTAGTAAAAGCCAGCAGGTGTCAGTTATAGTTTTCCACTCAGCTTAAATAATCTGTTTGAAGAAAAGCCTGTTCTTCTTACAGGATTGTGAAAACTACATCAGGATGCTGTACAATCTGGATGATGGCCGAATGCTGGTGTGTGGAACCAATGCCTTCAACCCTGCCTGCAGATACATGGTACTTTCTCTCCATAACCAAGGCCAGATTTGTTGTCCTATAACAGAAGCATTGGCTGTGAAAGTGTGATGAAGAATTTAGTTTATTGCAATAAAGGTGTGACATTAAAGGACTTAAAAACACCAAGCACCAAAGTATTAAAATGTTGCATTAGTTTTTTCTTTAACCCTCAGAACTGAAGCTGTTGCCTGAAAGACTCAGATGTAACATTTCTAAATAATTCAACTTTTTCATGCATAAAAAAACCCATTTTGAATAAACTTTGTAAAATTACAACTTTCTTCACCAGACCTTCAACGGAGGAAACGACACCATGGAAACCATAATCCAGGATGGGAGGGGGAAGGTCCCCTTTGACCCCAACCAAGACTTTGCCTCCCTGATGAATGGTTGGTACTGCACTGTTCGTAATCCCAGTCTTTATGACATCTCACTCAGGATTTAGGTGTTTCCTTTCTGGATTCATTAGTTTTTGAAGGAATTTTTAATTGTATCCGAAGTTCTGGACTCCATGGTGAACCATATCGAAACAGTAGGCGTGCCGTCTTTAGGCCTGCACAGAGAAACGTCATCAGATGAAATGTTTAATTGTTCTCTTATATCCCCATGATTATGTGTTTACACAGTTACAGACCTTCATAAATCTTCTATCAGTGAACCTGTACTCGTCTTACCTTCCAGAAATCCTATTATCTACTTCATGCTTCAAAATCTTAAGACCAGAAAAAGACAGTACAGGTATTTGCATGTGGCGCTGCTGGTTGTAAGCTGGGCTTCAAAATACAAAAATAAAACAGGAGCAAGAGTTGGTCTCAAACTTAAACAGACTGTTTATCAGTTCATCACAAATTTGAGACAAAATACATTTGTTTAGACATGCTTGATGAGTGTTTTCAGTAGACGATGAAGATGGCTTCATGAAGGTTATCTGCAGTCTGGAAGGGACATCTGTCCCTGGCCATCCATCCCCAAATGTTTTAAGTAGGATTCAGATCAGGGGGACATGCAGCACAACTTGAAGCTCTATCGTTTCAAGGAAAATGGTCCCAGATCATGATAGAGCCTCCTTCACTGAGCTGTATGGAAATCATCTCCAGTGGGAGATCTTTCTAATCTTTCTAATGTTCAGTTCTTGTCATCAGAGAATAACATTTTCTTCAATCTATCAGGGTTCCATGTTTGGTTTTCCTTGCAAAGTCCAAACAAGCAAGTTTGTGGCATGGGAAGAGATGTGATCTCTGAGGCATTTTTTCTTCTTTAAGCCCTTCACCTGCAGATGCCATCATATGGTTGTTGGACTGCAGACAGCATCAGAAAAACCCCTAATTTGGATCTTCACAGAGAGCCCGTTGGATCTTTTGGCTCAGGGCAGGTGAAGGTTTTTTGGGTCTACCACCTCACATTTTTGCCCCAACCGCCACAGAATCTGACGGCGACTAACTTCTGCCATGATGGAACACCGTGAGACGCCTTGCCTACCAAAGACAGAAAGTCTTTTATTCTTCACCCCATCAGGGGGTCATGGGAGTAGGAATGCCAGGTTTATGCTGAGGTTTTGACTTTTTAAAACTATGGTCCGAAATTTTAATCAGTTGATAAACAGCCTGTTTGAATTTAAATGCAATTTTTAAAATAATTTTCAATAATTACTCTGATTTGTCTCTCGGTCCTGTTTCTCCTTTTCACACTTTGAAGCTCTACCTCAACATGGTTTTGGTCCAGCTGAAGACATCTTTACAACATACCACACCCAGTTCAAGAGAAACACAGCAACATTAGTGAATTTGCTAAAGGAATGTTTTTGTATTGATTAGTTTCAGAAAATGTAAAGCTGTTTTCTCTGCAGGAAACACATTATATTCAGCCACTGCTTCAAACTTCCTGGGAACAGAAATGGTTTTCCAAAGACACGGACAGAACCCCATTAAGACTGAAGGGAAACTGTCTTGGCTGAACGGTGAGGTGACAGGTTGACCCAGCTAAAGGTTCTTTATTCTTTGACTTTGAAATCTTCTTGCCAAATCTAATCACCCATCTTGAATGATCTGATCTCAGAACCCACCATGATTTCCATAAACATCCCTGAAATAAACAAAAGTACAGAGATGAATGAAGATGACAACGTGTTCTTGTTTTTCACTGAGAAGGCTTTGGAGGAACGCCGCAACATGCGACTGTCGAGGGTTGCACGAGTGTGTAAGGTAGGTCTCAGAACATGTTCAACGTCCTCTAACACACCGGATGAATCAGTATTAATGTGTGATCTTTGTACTGATTCAGAGCGACTCAGGAGGCAAGAGAACTTTGCAGAGAAGGTGGACTTCTTTTTTGAAAGCCCGTCTGGACTGTCCATTTGGCGATGCAGGTTCACCATCTCTGGTTCAGGACGTCTTTCTTCTCCAAGATGAGAACAACTTGATGGACAGCATATTCTATGCGACATTTACCTCAAACCCGTAAGTCGAATCTCTTCAGGTTTGGATGTGAAAATATTGCACCTTCTGGCAGAGACAAGGTTAACTTCTTCATCTGCAGCTTTGTGAATATGCAGTCCATAGCTAGACCTCAGCTGGACTCACACCATTAAATTAAGTCAAAAAACTTGCAGCCATTATTCAGCTGCCATTAAGGTTAAAATTATCTTGTCTTTACCAGTTTCTTAAAGAACATCAGAGGTCACTTTTTATTTAAAACAGATAAAGCTGTGTGGAAGAACTAAGTACACCCCATGATGTAACAGCTTGTACAACCTCGTTAAGCAGCAATAACTCAGCAGTGGTCCAGTCTATTACGCTGTGGTAGAACACGTTGCTTCAGTTCATTAAAGTTTCTGCTCAGCTCTCTGAAGGTCCTACCACAGCATTTTTAGTCCTGTTCATGGTCCACTTAATAAAGGAAAGATACTAAGCAAGCTCAAATCATGAGCCTTTCACCACTGTGTCTGACAGTCGGTATGGTGTTTGTTCTCATATGCTATGATTTATTTCCAAAAACTTGGTTCTCCAGACATCTCTACATAGGTCTCATCTATCCAACAGACATTGTTCCAGAAGTTTTGTCATTCATGCAAATGCAGCTCTGCAAAGCTGAGCCTTGCTGCCATATTGTTTTTGGAGGGAGCAGGCCTCCTCTTTTCTCTCTATACTTCTTTCTCCAACTTTCCTTTTATGAACTTTGACCTTTACCAGAATACCTGAGGCCCGAGAAGGAGCTTGTGTTTTTTTTCTCATTTCTCTGGGTTTGACATGCTCAGATCTTTAGAGGAATTTGCTGGGACATCTACTCCTGGGAAGACTGGCAGCTGTTTTAAATATTTTCCACTTGAGAATAATCTTTCTTAGCTGGTGCACACAACACCTACAAGTCAGAGGTGGGATGGAGAAGATGAGGGCAGATCTCTGAATATCTTTGTGAGGTGTTCAGGGGGGCTTTCTGTATAAACTGGGGAAGCCTGGACCTCCTTCTTCTGATGTGAGCTTGCAAAAAACCTTATTAAATGTTTTCCTCAGTGTTCGAGTGTTAATGTTGTGTTTGAGCTGGAAATAACCGGACATCATTCGCAGGGAGCCGTCCAGCACCTGCAGTCAGTCTGCTGTCTGTGCATACAAGCTGTCGGACATCCGACAAGTTTTCAAGGGGAACTTTCTGACTGAGAGCAGTTCTGACAGCTGGGTCACATACAGAGGAGCAGAGCCTTTCCCCTACCCTGGTTCTGTAAGCATCAAACCCAAACTGATATAAAATTAATGTAATGATAATGATCCGACTCATCTAATCTGTTTGTGTTCTGTATTTTTAGTGCATTAACGATGAAATGCGCGCCAGTGGTGTAGTGACTTCTCTGAACCTCTCAGACACAACCCTGCTGTTTGTGAAAAACCACCCTCTGATGGAGGGGGTGGTGACACCGATAACAGGCAGGCCCCTGCTGGTCCAGTCTGCCAGTCAGTTTTCCAAAATTGTTGTTGACAAAGTAACTTCCCTGGATGGACAACAGCACAGGATCATGTTTATTGGCACGAGTAAGTAACTGCAGGTCCATATCTGACACAAATCAGGCAGAGGTAAACTCTGGCTTTTTCTCCAGGCTCTGGTTGGCTGCAGAAGGGGGTGTGGTATGATGGTGAAGGAGGGCGAATCATTGAGGAACTACAGCTGTTTCAGGATGCTCAGCCTATCCTCTTTCTTCAGCTCTCCTCCAACAGTGTAGGTTTCATCTACATATCCTTGGATAAAATGGATCTGGAGCAAACCCTAGGAACATGCCTGAACTCTGATGTTCTGTAGGGCCAGCTGTACAGCGGAGCCAGGACTGCTGCTGTTCAGCTCAGTGTGAGGGACTGTAGCCGCTACCCATCCTGTGACGACTGCCTTATAGCCAGAGATCCATATTGTGGCTGGGACCTTCTCCGAGGCCTGTGTGCCGCTGTTGTTGGTGCTTCCAGCTCGTCCATGTATGTCACATAAAAACATACGTGTTCAGTGTGTTACGTTTATGACCAAAGGAGGTTTTCCTCTTTTGCAGGATCCAGAGCCTCACTGATGGTGATGTTGGAATTTGCCCGAGCTCTGATTGCAAGTCAAATATCCCCCATATAAAGCTCTACATTTGCCTAAGTAAGGAAAGTAGTAGGAGAATTTTATGTTTTTTTTTCTACTTTTCCCACAGTGCCAAAGCAGTTTATCGCAGTCCACCTCGCTGCTGGAATTGCACAGTTCCTCCCCTGTTTCCCTAACACCAATCTCCCCGTCAGCTGGAGATTCTCTGATAAGGTCCTCCAGCCTAGTCCCCGACACATTCTGCTCAGCCAGGGCCTCGTTGTAACACCTTCCTTCACTGATGCTGGCCTTTACATCTGTGAGACAGTCGAAGCCGTTAAAGGCAGAGTGCACAGGACGGCAGTGGTCCGGTACCTTGTTAAGGTTCATAATAGGTACAGCCCAAACAGGATCCAGGAAATAGCCATCAGCGTCTCAGCTGCTGGTGTTGTAATGGGTGCGCTGTTCATGTGCAGACGGTGCAGGCAGAAATGTCAAAACCATGTTGGCTGTAGCAACAGAGGGAGGGATGCTGGCACTGAGGGAACCGTAGCGACCGGGCAGGAGGAGAGGGCGGAGACTAACAATGAAAACAGCTTTACAGTTCAGTAACAGAGTTACCCCCTTTGTTACGCTTTGTGCAGCATTGCATGCATGTGCAGCTCAATGCAAAAATAAATGATTCAACTTATTAAAGTGTGGTTATCTATGCTTGTAACAATAACATAATGTAGAAGAAGTTATATGTTTACCTTCTTGAATGTGCATTTAAAAAGAATAAACATGTTGTTCCCCTGCCTGCACAGCCAGAATTGAACTCCAAATCGTCTGAGAGCTAGCCAGAGACAATGCTGTGCCACACACCTTTCAGATCAGACTAAATGAACAAACCGGCGCAGTGTCAGATTAATGTGTTGAAATGATTATACCAGCCACACCAACAGATAATCACTCCGCAGAAAACATCTTCATTAAAATGTATTCCTCATGTAAATAAGCAGGGTTTATTTTTGTTTTTTACTAATGCTCAACAGTTGAACCAACCTCTCTGTGCCAAAACTAACTTCACATTTACAGGGATTGAACAATGAAACTGAAACACCTGGTTTTAGACCACAATAATTTATTAGTATGGTGTAGGGCCTCCTTTTGCGGCCAATACAGCATCAATTCATCTTGGGAATGACATATACAAGTCCTGCACAGTGGTCAGAGGGATTTTAAGCCATTCTTCTTGCAGGATAGTGGTCAGGTCACTACGTGATACTGGTGGAGGAAAACGTTTCCTGACTCGCTCCTCCAAAACACCCCAAAGTGGCTCAATAATATTTAGATCTGGTGACTGTGCAGGCCATGGGAGATGTTCAACTTCACTTTTATGTTCATCAAACCAATCTTTCACCAGTCTTGCTGTGTTTATTGGTGCATTGTCATCCTGAAACACGGCACCACCTTCAGGATACAATGTTTGAACCATTGGATGCACATGGTCCTCAAGAATGGTTCGGTAGTCCTTGGCAGTGACGCGCCCATCTAGCACAAGTATTGGACCAAGGTAATGCCATGATATGTCAGCCCAAACCATCACTGATCCACCCCCATGCTTCACTCTGGGCATGCAACAGTCTGGGTGGTACACTTCTTTGGGGCTTCTCCACACCGTAACTCTCCTGGATGTGGGGAAAACAGTAAAGGTGGACTCATCAGAGAACAATACATGTTTCACATTGTCCACAGCCCAAGATTTGCGCTCCTTGCACCATTGAAACCGACGTTTGACATTGGCATGAGTGACCAAAGGTTTGGCTATAGCAGCCCGGCCGTGTATATTGACCCTGTGGAGCTCCTGACGGACAGTTCTGGTGGAAACAGGAGAGTTGAGCTGCACATTTAATTCTGCTGTGATTTGGGCTGCCGTGGTTTTATGTTTTTTGGATACAATCCAGGTTAGCACCCGAACATCCCTTTCAGACAGCTTCCTCTTACGTCCACAGTTAATCCTGTTGGATGTGGTTCGTCCTTCTTGGTGGTATGCTGACATTACCCTGGATACCGTGGCTCTTGATACATCACAAAGACTTGCTGTCTTGGTCACAGATGCGCCAGCAAGACGTGCACCAACAATTTGTCCTCTTTTGAACTCTGGTATGTCACCCATAATGTTGTGTGCATTTCAATATTTTGAGCAAAACTGTGCTCTTACCCTGCTAATTGAACCTTCACACTCTGCTCTTACTGGTGCAATGTGCAATCAATGAAGACTGGCTACCAGGCTGGTCCAATTTAGCCATGAAACCTCCCACACTAAAATGACAGGTGTTTCACTTTCATTGTCCAACCCCTGTATGTCCAAAATATAAAAAATCAGCAGAGACCATTTGATTCTACAAGTCATTTAAAGCTATGAGACAAACTGTGAACCAGACCTGATTTAGCAACAGAACAGGGTTTCAGTGTTTAGTAGTCATGGTCAAATATTTTAGCTGTAAAACAAGTTTTATGTTTTAATAGTTTAGTGATGATGATAGATTATCAAGCAGAGTGAAGAAAAACAGACTCATTTTACTGCAAACAGCAGTTTTCATTTGAAGTGTTTGTTTTATAACAATTATAATCATGTGCTCTGTGTTTTTGGCCTGGCATAAATGATCAACCATCTCTGTTTCAGTCTTATCTTCAGCACAGGTGAAGCTGTGAAGAAGTGTACCTTAAATCACTTTAAAGGTGGTGACAGAATCATGTTGCCGCCAGTGCAGAGCTTTCTCAGCATTGGCAACAGGTGGATGTGAGCGCATCGACACAAAGAGTGAAAAGAGGACTCTTGGACATGAAGTTGGACTTGATGAAGACCATTGAGGAAAGACTGAAACTCTGAAAGTAAGAGGATGGACAGCAGAAGACTGGAGTAAAGTTGATTTCTCTGCTGCATCCTTCTTCTGATTGTTTGGGACATATGGAGAAAACAAGCTGAGACCTGCCATGGGTCCTACATGGTGCAAACAGTCCAGTGTCCTGATCCAATCCTTGTGAGAGGGATCAAGATTTTCTTCAAGAGCAACTTCTTCCAAAAACCCAGGTACAATTTAGTGATAATCTGTCCCACGTCTAAGGTTCCTGTGGATCTAAGGAACTGACAACAGAATTAGGGAGGTTTTTAACTTTTAAAAGATGTTGTGTTTTGTAAATCAATGTCTGCTGGGAATGAAGCTGGACTGGTCCAGGTGAATCAGTGAGAGTGTATCTTTTATCTGTTCACCAACACCAGCAATAATCTTTTGATCAACCTTAAACAAACTTATAGGATGATATGATGCCACATTATTTTCATGCTAGAATCAGAGAATGTTTTCTCATTTCGAGATAAATCTGTCATGTGGAGCAGAAAGGATGCAGCCACTGGCCTTAGCATCAGGAACGGAGCAAACGGCAGATTTCATTTCACTGATTGAGAGTTCACGGTTGACTTTTATAATTACAGGCATAGCTGATATATGGAGCATAAATAACTGCTGTAGGGTTAAGGTTAGGCTTATTCTCTAAAGTTTAAATACTTATTTTTAATGTCTGTACACATATGAAACCAAAGTTACATTCCTTGTTTGTGTGCACAAACTTGGTCAATAAAGCTGATTCTAAAAAATATAATCAATGATTTACGGAGCCCCACTGTGTGCATATGGTGTTCCCTCCGTGGATGCTATGTACACACAGTGGGGCAGGAGGAAAGTGCAGAGCATTCTCAGGGGAACATACGGGTCATGCTCTGTTTAGGTGGAGGGACTCTGGATATGACCTGAGACATCACAGGCCAGTGACCCGCCTTTACGACAGCTTCTTTCCTTCTGGTGTTAGACTGATTTCACAGGACATTAAGGGGGAAGCTCATACAACACTTCAGAAGTCACCGACTCAGTGAACAGTTAAATACGTCACAGGTCACAACAACATGCAACATACATGTTTAAGGGCAATATCACCATGACCTACTATCTGACATGGTGGTGCAATAATATGATCATTCTGTCTTTCATCCGTTCTGTGTAATATATAATAATCCGTGTCAACGCACAATCTGTATATTTGTATTATTTACTATACTTTTTTCAAAATGTTATTTTCTCTTGACTTTATAAAATGTTTTGTTCCATTGAATTGTTCCATTATCTGTCCTGTATCAGTGCAAATGGCAACAAATATCTAATCTAATCTAATCTAATCTGATCTAATCTCTTTGCAAGAAAAAAGGGCAAAACAATATTACTGGTACTTTTATTGCTGGTACTATTACCGTTTTGGATGAAAAAAAAACTGCTAAGACCTACGTTTGTTATTAAGTTTACATTTAAAAACTTCAGTTGGTTATTTTATAATTTTTAGCAAAAGTTAATAGGAGCTATTGTGGACAGTCCAAAGAGCCGCAGATTGTAGACCCCTGGGCCAGAACCTCACCTGGATCCTGCACCCTCTGCCAGACATGGTCAGCACCTTTTCCAGTCTATACGTTTAAGATATGTTGGTTACGTTGGTTTACTTTTTGTTCTTCCACTGCACTTGTAGGTTCTGTGTTTGGGTTTGGTTCTGTTCTACGTATCCCTTTTAATTCTGCATGTTTGTTCTTTGCCATAATTTAAACCAGAATGTGTGTAATAAAATTTAAATCTCTTGATATGATTGAAATAAACAGTTTTTTTCCTCATTTTAACTGGTTCTGTTTGTGAGGTGCTTTGTCTTTTTTAATCGCACTGTATAAAATACCTGAATGGAGTGAATTCCTTCATTTTGTTTTTACTGTAAAACAGTAAATCATAAAACATATTAACATAAAATGAATAACAGAAGAGAATATGCATGTCTCTTTCAGAGAGAAAAAGCCTGACATTAGTTTTTAAATGTGGCCTTGATCTGGGTTCTATGGACTAAACTTTCTCTCCTTCCCTGCAGCTCTGCTAGTCTCCATCAGTATTTTTCCACTGTTTCTGTTTTTCCTTTTTCTTTTGTAGGCTCTCTTCTGCTGTCTGGAAGGCGAAGCTGATTTCTTGGAATAAAGAGAAAACAAATTATGTGATAAATCAGAAGAGAAATTAATAAAATAATGACATAATGTTGCTTAGAAATAGACTGAAAAAAACCACTGGACTAAAAGAAATAAATGATAATCGTACATTTCTATATTGTTTATCTGCATGAATATATATACATACAGGGGGTGAAAACAGACATACACACGGTCTAGGAATCAATTGTTATACAGATTTTTATACCTGTAAGTACATCTTTAATTTATAATAGAGAAAAACTGAATCAATGAATGTATCCAGCATCCAATGCTCCTGTCTTAACTATGATATATCACTAACCAGAGAAGCGCTAAAGACAATTATTGCTGGACGTTCAGTGAAATACAGACAATTCACTTGCTGCCACAAGATGGCAGTAATAGATAACCAACAATTTCCTGTTAAACCTGAAATAAGAGGCCTTGAAAAACAACAGAAGAATATACATTTACATTAAATAAGTTACTATTTGGTTCTGACATTGTCAGATTAAAAGTACCTTTTAAAAAAACCCTTTAAGGATGTTTTTAAACGTACTTTTCACTGGGCCGGAATTTCTGTATTAAAAAGTGTTTTTTATTGGTCTGATGTAATTTCTTATCTTACGTGTCGTGTTTTCATGGCTGGAAGCAGAAAAGCTGATCCAGTGACCATGGTGTTACTGTGTTTGGTGGGCTGAGAGAGACACCAGAACCAACAATGCAGATGACCTGAAGGCTGCTATCAAAGCAACCTGGGCTTTCTGAACACCTCAGCAGAACCACAGGCTGATTTTATCCGTGCCACACTGCATTGATGCAGTAATTGATGCAAAAGGAGACCAGACCAAGTACTGAATGCATAGAAATTAACACATCCTTCAGAAGTCTGACATCTCTGTTTAAAATATCCGTTATCATTGATTTGATGTATTATTCTAAATTTCTGAGACTGAATTTTGGGTTTTCATTCTCTGTACGCCAGAATCATCAAAATTACAAGAAATAAATGGTTGAATGGCTGTACCGGTAAAGTGTGTGTGTTTACGTATTAAGTAACTCATTATAAGAACTTCTTTTTTTTCTCTTTACAAGCTGAATGACAAAGCCTATTGTCGACTATGGAGATTAGGAAAATGTCACCATTTTAGTGGGTTTATTGTTCAATAGTTCTTTTAAAATCGTGCTTCTTTTGAAGTTGCACGTTCCATCCGATTAAATAAAAGCCTGTGTGCTAATTATGTATAAAAAGATGAGTTTAATGTAGTCTGCATCTGCAGCATTTAGACTGAGCTTTAATCATTTCTAATGCAATAGATGTTTTATTTCAGGTCGCTGAAGTAGTGCGCAGGACCAGGTCTTTCAGTCACTATCCTTAAATCTGTTTTAAAATAAACTGCATATTATTGGGTTTGGCTTCAGAAAAATGTACTTGTTGCTGGCGAGAAACTGTGGGTCAGGACATCATCAGGTTCTGGTAAAAAGGCTATTTTCTCATATCTGCCAAGACAAACACCTCCACACAGCAGATACCTTAGAGAGATTCATTAGTGTGTTTTTAAAATACTCTGTGTTGCCTGTGAAGAGGAGAGACAATAAAACACAGCAGGAGTATTTACTTATCGGAAGTACTTCATTATGTCAATTAGTGCTGAGGTGATTCTGGGAGAGTTGAAGCTGAAAGGAGATGTGATATAAGCAGAAATCCACAGAGAGAACAGTTTAAATGCTGGCAAAACATCGAACTTCAAGCAGCATGTTTATTCATTTTTATTTTCGGGTGTTTTAATGATTCCTGTTTCAAATCCAAAAGATGACAAAATAAGCAAAATGAACCTGAAGAAAAGACTTGGACTAGACTGTTCTAGTTCTGTTCAGTTTCGGGAGGAAAAGTTTGAAATTCTTTCAGTGGCTTTTCTCTATAAAACAATTAGTTTGGTTCTGAAAAAAACACGCTTTTTATTCATGTCAAAATTAAATAAAAGAAAAGAAAAGGGGGCTTGTCCGGGATTGTGTTCACATTCATCTGATTTTCACGTTAGGAAAGACATAGAGCAACAAAAACGTATTTTCCTGAAGATATTGTTCCTTTTATTTAAAGATGGTAACACAGGGATATCATGATGAGTTTCAGCTGGAAAACAAATCATCTTGTTAACAAACTATTATGATATATATTTATTTATATTTATATTAAAACATTCTACATATTGAAAATAAACCAGAACGATGATGTTAGAACCTTTTAAACGTCCCGCTGAGGGTGACACAGGGTCTTTACATTTTTAACACTTTTAAAACGAGATGGTGTACAATGTACAGGTTTTAACGGCAAAAGAAAGTAATAAGCTGATTAAGTTCACAGTCTAATTTTTTGCTCCTCACTTTTATCACTGCACCCCCTAGTGGTCAAAGGTTGTAACATCCTCCTCTTGCTGCCTTTTTATCCTCCTCCCCTGTCCATCCCTCCTTAGATCTTTAACTTCACTAAGGCTAACAATAGGTCACGGCAATAACATCATATTTTTTTACTTTATCTTTTAATAATTGCTGATTAAAGCAACTATAGAACTGTTATGATTATGAATCTGAGAATATTATTTAATATTTAATATTAATATTTTAATATTTTATCAAATAATATTTCGGTCTGTTAAGGGTTGTCCTGTGAATACCAGCCCAGTAAGGCGATGGTATTAGGACAAAATAGAAAGGTGTGAGACGAGCTCTGACATTATTGAACAACATAAACTCTGCACATATATGGAATGAATTCACACAATTTATTAAAATACAAGAATTTATTAACAAAAATAAGTCAACTCAAAGTCAAACATATTTCAATCAACAAACTCTTTACTATGCTAAAACAATCCAACTAAACTACCAAACAGAATTAAAGAATAATGAAGACTAATGGACTATGTACAATATAAACAAGTTGATTAAAGATGATTGAAAATCATGACCAAAAAGAGCGATGCAACATTACCATGCAATGTTTATGTTTGAGAACCAAGGATTATCTTGAAGAATCTGGAAATTAAGTTAAGTTAGTTTTGGAACCAACTTAGGCAATAATCAGCAAACGTTTAGACAACCATTCATAATGTAAGATCAGATAAAATATTATTTTAATAAAATAATGTTTTAAATAATGATCTGCTGAATAAAACCAACCTTCTGGATGAATAATTCTCAATGGTGTCTAATTAGCTGCCTTTATTTATTGAAATAATATTTAAAGAAATATTATTAAGGGAATATTTTGGAAAGAACCAAATCTTTCTGGAGAAATGGGTTTAATGGTATTTACTTAGTTATCAAATTTAGTAAAATGATGTTAGGGACACATTATTTACTGGATTGAAAACTAAACCTTTCTGGGTAAATATTATTTAGCACCAGAATCAAACACACACCTTTAAAAAATACCGTTAATAAAATGGTTAAAATGCATAAGTGCGGACGGCGCGTTATGATCAATATTCTGTTTAAAATCACCCTTTAAATAAAGTTTGTCTTAACTTTAAAAACATACAAACAAAGAACACAACCTGAGAACGTGTGCTGCAGATAGTCTGCTAGCACCAAGATAGCTGAGTTCAACACAAACAAAACCAAACTTCATAAAATGAAAAACGTTTAGATCATTTCAATCAAAATCTTTCTATATTATTCTACCCAAACACTTAACCTCATGAACTATGGTGAGGAACGATGTCCAAGGCGGAGAAGTTTGAAGAAACGTCCACAGTCTTAGCTTCTAACTAACCTCTGAAGCTGTGGATGAAAGACTTCTCCTTCTGTCCGCCAACCACGCTGCACGTTACCGTAACCACGGTGATGCGGTCTCCGCTGTCTTCCTTCCAGACTGGGAGACGCTCCGCTCGGCTTCGTAGAGACCGCTTCTCTGTAGGGAACTTCTCTGGGACAGTTTGCTTCTGCAGGCCTCACAGAGAAAGTAAGCAATTCTTACACCTTAATTTCCCCGTTCATGAATGAAAATACCGGATACACAAACAGTATTTCATTCGTACTTAACTTTGCATATAATCGATGATCGTATGACATCCTTGGATCCAATTGAAGAGTTTATGTCTGTTTGCCAGCAAAGAGACATCAGCGCGCTTGTCTCCCCTATCCGGTCCCTGTTGAAGGCCGTGTGGAAGAGGTCAGCTTGTTGGAGAGGGGGTGCTCTTATTCAGAGAGTGGCATCATGGGAAGTCAGTTAAATGCGATTTATTTTGAAAGTTCAGGAAAGTCTGTACCGGAGTTTAATGTTGAAATCCAAGGCTGGGTCTCAACAGAACTGTTCACTGCTTAAGAGAGAAGGGAAAATAAAGATGCATTGTAACTTTTACCATGCCTCTTTTAGATTTTCTCCACAGTGGGATGTATAAGCAATGTTACATTATCAAAAAACCAGTAGGCCCTACAGGCATCTTTTCACATTCTGTGCTCTGTGTAACTCTGAGAATGACCCTTGATACAGTTATTATGCCAAATATATTCTGGCATGTTCCTGAATGATAAAGATCTCCAAATGACACCCTGAATATTGCTTAATTTTTATTCAGGCACATTGTAGGACAACGTCTGTATGACCCATTATTATAGGGACTCCATGTGGTAGCTTCTATTTGACTGTTAGCCTTTGGGGAGAAAATGATCCTGGTCTAAGGCATTCCCCATGTCATGACCATACACACATATTAAAGATTTATGATAAATACTGACTGTTCCAAGGCAGAAAAATCCTTTTTTGAAATGATTTCATTTATTAGGGGAAACAAAGCATCAGAACCAACCTGACCCAACATGAAAATACAATTGCCCCCATTGGTACATCATGAATTACCAGGGCTTAACCACATTTCTTGAACTGCTAAGTTTAGTTTGACTTGCCAACGACAGCACACCCCTGTAGAATCTGGTAATCACTTAAACAGAACCTGTGTGATGACAGCGGACTTCCCATGATGCCACTAGCCGTATAAAACCCCCACCTTCCCAAGGAACCGATCTCTTCTACGCAAGTCACCCTGGGGCCTGGACGGAGAGACACAGTGCGCTAATGTCTCTTTGCTGGCAAACAGACATAAACTCTTCAAACTGGATCCAAGGGTGTCATAAGATCACGCGATCATATGCATAAAGTTAAGTACGGATGAATTGCTGTATGTGTATCCGGTATTCATTCATAAAAAGGGGTAATTAAGGTACAAGCGTACCTCTGAGATCAACAGACAGCAAACTGTTCCCAGAGTTCCCTGCAGAGACTCCGTCTCTACGATGCGGAGTGGAGTAGTTTTCCGATCTGAAAGCAGGACAACAGCACTGCATCACCGTGGTTACGGCAGTTAACGTGTAGTGTGGTCAGTGGACAGAGCGGCCTTCCAGCCACAGCTCCGGAGGTTAGCTGGAAGCTAACCCTTTGTTCACAGAGCTTTCTTCAAACTTTGTCGCCGCCCAAACAACTTCTCCTCAGCATGGTTCATACGAGGTTAGGTTTGGGCAGAGAGAATTGATTTAGGATGAAATGATCTAAACGTTTTTCATTTTATGAAGTTTGGTTTTGTGTGTGTTGAACTCAGCTATCTTGGTGCTAGTAGGCTATCTGCTCAGCACGTTCTCCGTTTTGTGTTCTGTGTTTATGTGTTTTGAAAGTTAAGACAACCTTTATTTAAAGGGTAATTTTAAACACAGAAGATTGATCATTTTAACCCTTTTATTGATGGTATTTTAAAGGTGTGTGTTTGATTCTGGTGCTAAGCTATAAGCTTCTTTTGTTAGCTTTAACTGCTAACAAGTAAGAATGCGTACTTGCATACTTAGGCCCATTTCTCCAGAAAGATTTGGTTCTGTTCCAGAATACTTCCTAAAATATTTTACCATTTCCTTAATAATATTTCTTTAAATATTATTTTAACACATGAAGGCAGCTAATGAGACACCTTTGAGCAACTGTCATCCAGAAGGTTGGTTTTATTCATCAGATCATTATTTAAAACATTATTTTATTAAAATAATATTTTATCTGATCTTGCATTATGAAGGGTTGTCTAAACGTTTGCTGATTATTTCCTAAATTGGTTCCAAGACTAATTTAACTTCATTTCCAGATTCTTCAAGATAATCCTTGGTTCTCAAACATAAACATTGCATGGTAATGTTGCATCACTCTTTTTGGTCATAATTTCTAATCATCTTTAATCAACTTGTTTATATTGTATATAGTCCATTAGTCTTCGTTATTCTTTAATTCTGCTTGGTAGTTTAGTTGGATTGTTTTAGCAAAGTAAAGAGTTTGTTGATTGAAATATGTTTGACTTTGAGTTGACAAATTTTTGTTAATAAATTCTTGTATTTTAATAAATTGTGTGAATTTATTTCATATATGTTCAGAGTTTATGCTGTTTAATAATGTCAGAGCTCGTCTCACACCTTTCTATTTTGTTCTAAAACCATCTCCTTACTGGGCTGGTATTCACAGGACAATCCTTAACAGACCGGAATATTATTTGATAAAATATTAAATATTAAATAATATTTTCAGATTCATAGTCACAACATGGGCTAAAAGGTCTAGAAAAGCAACACATCACGTGTTGATCCAAAGAAATTCAACAACAAATGAGAAACAAAGCCGTTGTTCTGTCATACTGGAAAGGATTACAAAAGCATCTCTAAGGCTTTGAGACTCCAGAAAACCACAAAGAGAACCATAATTTAAAAATGTAATAAACATGAAACAGGGGAGAACCTCCAGTAGTGGCTAATCTACCAGCAGATCATCTACGACTCATCTAGGAGGCCACAGAAGAACCAAATAAATTCTAAAGTTCTGCAGGCTTCACTGCCTCAGTTAAGGTCAGAGTTCATGATTCAATTATAACAAATTCAGACTGGGCAAAAATGGGCTCCATGGGAGAGTTCCAAGGCCAGAGCTACTGCTGACCCAACAAAACACAAAACCCCGTCTCACTATGCCAAAAAACATCTTGATGATCTCCAAGACTTTTGGACTTTTTGAACTTATTCTGTAGAGGAACGAGACAAGAGTGGAACTTTTTGGAAGGTGTGCGCTGTGACCCTGCATGAATGGGTGTAGGAGACAATAGATGAATGGATGGGTGCTGATTTTGGGGTCTAATAAGAGAAAACCTATGATCTCCTTCCAGTGCTATACAGATGACTGACAGGTTTATCTAGACCTCTAATGCCAATATACTAAAGGGTCTAATTAGTGACATCAGAGCAGGGATGGCTCTGGATCTTATTTAGGCCCAACAGTACCTCCCACACTCTTCTTGACAACCTGGTTCTCTGGGGCCACATCCCAAACAATATTTTACCAGTCTCATAATGTTATGTTGCCAGCATATGCTACCAGTCAGTATCTGGTACCAGTTTGGATCCAGACAGGTACCATACGGGTAGAAAAAGTCAACTCCTGCAATGCATTTTATGTTGCAGTCAGTCATTCATCCTTTTCATGTCTCCAGCATGTTCAGAATACTGCTGCCCTTCTAACTGGAACACACAGACACGATCACCTCTCACCAGTTCTGCCGTCCCAGTAGCTCCCAGTCTTTACACAAAACCTAATAAATATTAGACATGGCTCTCCACTTCCTGTTTTTAAGTCCTTTGTAAAATCACATCTGTTCCTAGTGACCTTCAGGACCAAAGATGCGTTGTTGAGTTTCTTAAAAGTTTTCTGCTTTATTATTTTGTTGTTGCTTCTGTGTTTTTTTTTTTTCTTGTCTTTCATATTATCTGTAGATATGTTACACATTTTATTATTGGTCAGCACTGAAGTTTTACTCGCTGTTTCTTTTAATAGTAATTAATTATAATGTATTTGGGGCTGGCCACTAACTGAACATCATCTCCTCTCCCTGACTTCCTGTCTCCATGCATCACGACCAGGATCATTAGAGGGTCAGGTGCAGAGCTTGATGTCCTGTTTCTAAAGACCAGTCAGAAAACATTGTGTGATTAAATTAAGATGAAAAACATCCACTGTCAGATTAAATTGGTAGTTATAGTGGAATAAGATGCCCTTTAACTCATCCAATAAAGAATATAGTACACTTTAAGCCATCTACTGACTGAATGTCCTCTTTAAACTTCAAAAGTAGTACACTAATTACTGATAAATCTGAACTAAATTCATTGTTGCAATAATTCTTTCTCTCTTCGCACCTCGACTCTCCTCTCTCCTGGATTGCATTGCCCTCCTCCTGTCCCACTTTCTTTCTGCTCTCTTCAAAACCAGAACTCTGCGACTTTGATCCTGCGTTTGAAGTCGTTATGTTCTCCCACTTGAATGAAGGGCTCTCTGTAACCTCCTTCTTTTTAAGTGATACTCTTAATTCCTAAAGAAAAAAGTGCTCCCCTTTCTCCAACAGACATCACCTCTAGCAATGTTTGAGACCTTGCCAGGTGTGTTTTTAGCTCAGGAATGAGTGCCAGTATTGTACTTGGCTTCCAAATAATATGTGCCTTTATGCTTTAAACATACAGTAAGCAGTTATAGAAGAGGTGAAACACTTTTCTTAAATCCACGTTAAAGCAAAGGGAGGCTTCAAAGAAAGCAAGCAAGAAAGAAGGGTCCATAAAAAAAGGTTGTTGAGGCCATGAAGGTCTGGAGCTTATCCCAGCTGAAATCTGGAGACAGGTGGGGGAGAGATGATGTAAACCCTGGACCAATCACCATCCTTGGCAGGGTCAACATAAAGACACAAAAAGCTGTATGCTCACAGCCCAGTCCAATCCCCATGTTTCTGTGATGTGAAACAATGATAAATAATTAGTAAACTTTTCTCATCTTTAATGTGACAAAGATCCCGCAGAAGTTAACTGAAACACAGATCTATTGGACCATATAAATATGCATGAAAAGCAGTATTAATCTGGTTGCATAGCAACATCCCTAAACAAATACTTTCCCGAGGAAGCTTTTGATGCAGTTTCAGCATTCAGTCGTCTTCAGAAAGAATATTTGTCCACTCTACCTTGCTGAAATTCTCCAGATCTCGCAGGATTATGGACATCTCTTGTCCACAGCCCTGTTCAGATGACCCCACCGTTTTTCTTTAGTTCTGGATTCCAGAACTAAAGCCGGAGTCCAGATTTAGTTCTGTACTCCGATTTGTTGCACATACTTAGTTTTCTCAGACTGTAACAGATTCTCCAACAAGAGCTTGAGAGATTTTAGCCAAGCAAGGGTGTTTTTTTTTCAACCCTACTCCTTAGGGTAGACTTTAGGTGAATTTGACAGATAATCGTGAAAAAGTTGTTTCTATCTAGTTTTTTAATATTTTGTCCAGATTTTGTAAGGCCCTATATGATCTTTCCTTTCACGCTGTGGAGCTATTTGTAACAAGCATCCTCCTGACTGATGAATGAGACCACTCTCCAGTTGTGGAAAAGTCAGGAAAACCTACTAAACAGTTTAATTTTATTTCAGGTTAATCTGACTCATAATTGATGATGGCAGCTGTGAACTTTGTCTATGTTCTTTGTGGTAAACTTCAGTGTAGCCTTCATGGTTTTCTTAGAAGCTTTTCTCCTTGCACACAAATTGATTGATTGATTGATTTCAGAGACCTTTTTAAATCCCTTCCCAGACTAGCTGCTGCATTCCTCTCCCTAAAGGCAAAAATAATGTTTTCAGTTGAAGTTGGAATCTCAGCGATGATCTGAATGTAGATTTTCTGTCATTTGATGCAAAGGTTGTCATGTTTGGTGTTTGTTGAGGAACCAAAATAACAGCAGGACAAAGTGATGTGCATGGCTGGGTGGAGATTTAATGAAAAAAACTGACAGCACATGAGCAACACCAGAACCCAGCAAAGAATGACAAAAACTCAGAGACTTAAATACTGGGAAGTATCATCATTGAACTGAACCCAGATGGGTCTAATGACCAGAATAAATGTCAGCTGTTAGGGGAACAAGCAAGGCAAACCAGGTAAAAGTGAGGAGAAAGGAGAAAATGGCTGAGGTAACCAGAGAAGCAAAGAAGCTGAAACCAGAACCAAGACACAACCTGATGTATGAGTTCATCAAGATTCAAACCAAAGACCCTAACCCACAGAGTTAATGGAAAGGTCAGTCAGTCATTTTCTACCGCTTATTCCATAGTGGGTCGCAGGGGAGCTGGTGCCTATCTCCAGCAGTCTATGGACAAAAGGTGGGGTACACCCTGGACAGGTCACCAGTCCATTGCAGGGCAACACACAAACAACCATGCACACACTCATTCATACACCTAAGGGCAATTTAGAGTGCCCATTTAACCTAACAGGCATGTCTTTGGACTGTGGGAGGAAGCTGGAGTACCTGGTGAGAACCCACATATGCACAGGGAGAACATGCAAACTCCATGCAGAAAGACCCCCAATCAGGGATTGAACCCAGGACCTTCTTGCTGCAAGGCAACAGTGCTACCAACTGCGCCACCATGCAGCCCTTAATGGAAAGGTTTCAAACTAAATCAGGAATGAAGATTTACAGAAAATAACCATAACTAATGAAATGAAATACAAGTACAGAACAAAAACATGAGGAGTCTTAAAACTAAGGAATGAACTGAATAAGAAAAGCAAAGAGGGACAAATACCAAAATTAAGCAAAATATAAAACCAAAGTCCAGACAATTATCAGAATCAGAATCAGAAAAGCTTTATTGCCAAGTACGTTTTTGGACATACAAGGAATTTGTTTTGGCGTATTATGACAAAAGTAGTTGTCAGTGTATGAATTTAACCCACCCTGGATAGAGAACTGTTTTAGGTTAGTGTTGGTCTTCATCTTAAGATTAGATCATAATAATGGGATCATCTCTGGGTTGGAGATATGCTTCAATGAGCATTTATAGAAATTACTTCCAGGAGTATGGAATCGGGGGCCCTTTACTAGGGGCCATTCGGTCCCTGTACGAGCGGAGCAGGAGTTTGGTCCGCATTGCCGGCACTAAGTCGGACCTGTTCCCGGTGCATGTTGGACTCCGGCAGGGCTGCCCTTTGTCACCGGTCCTGTTCATAACTTTTATGGACAGGATTTCTAGACACAGCCAAGGGCCGGAGGGGGTCTGATTTGGGGACCAGTGGATTTCGTCTCTTCTTTTTGCAGATGATGTGGTCCTGCTGGCCCCCTCTAGCCAAGACCTACAGCATGCGCTGTGGCGGTTCGCAGCCGAGTGTGAAGCGGCTGGGATGAAGATCAGCTCCTCCAAGTCCGAGGCCATGGTACTCGACCGGAAAAGGGTGGCTTGTCCTCTTCAGGTTGGAAGGGAGTTCCTGCCTCAAGTGGAGGAGTTTAAGTATCTCGGGGTCTTGTTTACGAGTGAGGGAAGAATGGAGCGGGAGATCGACAGACGGATCGGTGCGGCTGCCACAGTAATGGGGGCACTGTGCCGGTCCGTTGTGGTGAAGAGAGAGCTGAGCCGAAAAGCAAAGCTCTAAATTTACTGGTTGGTCTACGTTCCTACCCTCATCTATGGCCATGAACTTTGGGTCATGACCGAAAGAACGAGATCCCGGATACAAGCGGCTGAAATGAGTTTCCTCCGTAGGGTGGCCGGGCACTCCCTTAGAGATAGGGTGAGGAGCTCGGCCATCCGGGAGGGGCTCGGAGTAGAGCCGCTGCTCCTCCACATCGAGAGGAGCCAGTTGAGGTGGCTCGGGCATCTATACCGGATGCCTCCTGGACGCCTTCCTCGGGAGGTGTTCCAGGCACGTCCCACCGGGAGGAGGCCCAGGGAACGGCCCAGGACACGCTGGAGGGACTATGTCTCTCGGCTGGCCTTGGAACGCCTTGGGCTCCCCCTGGAGGAGCTGGAGGAGGTGTCTGGAGAGAGGGACATCTGGGCGTCTGTTGAGTCTGCTGCCCCCGCGACCCGGTCCCGGATAAGCAGAAGACGACGAGAAACTTTGAAAATAAAATAAATACTTATGCATTTGCTAATGACTAAGTTTATCTGTCTTCCTGCACAACATGGGCTTCCCATATTCATTTAGTTAATATATTCTGTAATTCTGACTCTACTGGCCAGCCACAGCGGACCTTCTGAGCAAGGGTTAAGTGTGTGTAGAGCAGCGATAGTAAGAACAGGCTGTTACATTTGGCACCACTCTGTTCCTCAGGGAGTTTATGATAAAGAGCCAGATTACTGTTTTCTCAAGTTGTTGATTATGAATCCATCACAGAGTTCTGAACGGGCCAGCCAATGTTTGCTCTGAGAACATGATGATGATGATGGCGGCTGTACCCCAGAAAGTGAATTTGCTCTAAAATATTTAAGGATTGTTTAGAAGAAAAGCCCAGGTGCTCAGTAAAATGAATCACTTGACATCCCTTCGATAAAACTTGCATGATGTGAGTTAAGGAAAGAGCTGTGTTGCGTCTGCACTCCTGTGGCTCAGTGCGTGTCTGTTTGTAAATCCGTCGGACACTCGCTGTATTAAACTTTCATGGCCGCTTGGTTTTGAGCTGCTTCTTCCCACCTCACAGTGTATGAATAATTGCAGTGCTGTATATATGAGTGTGTACGGGTGTGTTCAAGCGCATGAGACAGGGTGGGCGAGCGCAGTGCACTTGTTAGAAGGTGTGTGTGTGTACATGGTGGTGCTGAGTGAGGAGGGAGAGTGTGTGCTGTGTGCTATGAATATTTGATGTGCTGCTCAGTATTCATGAGGGAGAAAGATAGAGAGAAGCAGGGAAAGAGCAGGAGACGGAGAGGTGGAGGGAAGCAGGGATGTAAATCACTCCCCAACAACATATGGTTACCACCAACACAACAACGCTGTCCTTTAATGTGATTATGGCTTTTGGAGATTATGGTCATTCTAGTCCTAAAGCAGGATAACAACATGATAGAGGAAATGTTTTAGTGTGTTATCAGTGAATGGTTAACTTAGAACGGTCTCTTCCTTTGTCGCTATAAATCAGGAATTCAAAGACTGGGGTTGATAAGGACGTAATTAAATAACTTTGGATATATATTAAATTAATAGTGGCTAAGCATGAACTGCCTGCTGAATCATTCAGTCTCATTACACAACACTGAAGGGGCTCAGAGCTTGAAATCTATCTAACAGAGCTAAACTGAAAAGGTTGAGGTTCCTTTTTAATGTTTTTAATCAAATCATTATTTCTCTGTATGCTGGTTCGGTTGGATCCTAAACTGAATATAACAGGACAGATCATTAAGGATGCTTTCATGTCTGTCTACAGATAGAGGAAATTATCTGGTCAACAGAGCTTTTCATTGTCCATAATTCATCCAGTCACTGATCTTTTCATTGAGCTGACACCAGCCTGTTCAATGTTTCAGCACATATTCTCCTAAAATCAACCCAGACTTTCAAGCCCACTTCAGTAGTCCAAGTTCAGCAGCATGATACCCATTATTAAAAATCTGTTGCAGGTATTGTTACCATGATTTAAGCCATTAAATACAGCAGTTTTCAGCACATGATGATTTATGCTCACTTGTTCAGATGGAAAAATTTAAATAATCAGTTTAATTTTATGTGACTGTACATTTAACCCAATGTTTTCTGCAGGTCTCCTGGTTTTCACCTGAAGTCCCAAAGCTTTCATAATTGCACCTGTTTTTAGCAGGTATCCTGGTTTTATCTCATGGTCTCAAAACCTAAAGGTATGGAAAGGTTTAGTCTGGGATATTCTGGTTTACTTCCACAGTTCCTAAACTTGCACACATGCATGGGTTTCCTTCTGGTAATCAGATTCAGTCCCAAAACCTTCACTTCATCCTCCGGCACCTGGACTCCACAGGAACCTACGCCAGGATCCTGTTTGTGGATTTCAGCTCTGCCTTCAACACCATCGTCCCAGTTCTGCTACAGGAGAAGCTCTCCCAGCTGAGTGTGCCCGACTCCACCTGCAGGTGGATCACTGACTTCCTGTCTGACAGGAAGCAGCGTGTGAGGCTGGGGAAGCACGTCTCTGACTCCCTGACCATCAGCACCGGTTCCCCCCAAGGCTGTGTTCTCTCTCCTCTGCTCTTCTCCCTGTACACCAACAGCTGCACCTCCAGTCACCAGTCTGTCAAGCTTCTGAAGTTTGCGGACGACACCACCCTGATCGGACTCATCTCTGATGGTGACGAGTCCACGTACAGATGGGAGGTGGACCATCTGTTGGACTGGTGCAGCCAGAACAACCTTGAGCTCAACGCTCTAAAGACAGTGGAGATGGTTGTGGACTTCAGGCAGAACCCAGCCCCACCTGCCCCCATCACCCTCTGTGACTCCACAATTGACACTGTGGAATCTTTCCGCTTCCTGGGAACCATCATCTCCCAGGATCTCAAGTGGGAGCCAAACATCAGCTCCCTCATCAAGAAAGCCCAGCAGAGGATGTTCTTCCTGCGGCAGCTGAAGAAATTCAACCTGCCAAAGACTATGATGGTGCACTTCTACACAGCCATCATTGAGTCCATCCTCACCTCCTCCATCACCATCTGGTACGCCGCTGCTACAGCCAAGGATAAGGGCAGGCTGCAGCGTGTCATTCGGTCTGCTGAGAAGGTGATTGGCTGCAGTCTACTGTCGCTCCAGGAACTGTACACCTCCAGGACCCTGAAGCGGGCAGGGAAGATTCTGGCTGATCCCTCCCACCCCGGTCACAGACTCTTTGAGACTCTCCCCTCTGGCAGGAGGCTGCGGTCCATCCGGACCAAAACCTCACGCCACAAGAACAGTTTTTTCCCATCTGCCACCAGCCTGGTTAACAAAGCCCGGAAACCACCCTGACACTGTCCCTTTCCCCCACACCCCCCCTTTTTTTGCTGACAGGACACCTGTAACCTGTAACTCTATGAGTTACATTAACGCTCAGCATGGACTCCTGCTTTACTTGCACAATGATCACCTGCACTGTTGTATTGCTCTTGCATCTTATACTGCTCTATATTTACTCTCACTCACTTAAAACTGTGCACATATATTTATATTATATTGTAGATATGTTTATACTGTTTCATTTGTATTATATTGCACCGACTACGCCAAAACAAATTCCTTGTATGTCCAAAAACGTACTTGGCAATAAAGCTTTTCTGATTCTGATTCTGATTCTGATTCTTCATGAATGGGTGTACTTCTTTGGGCACCCAGATTACATATCCGATAGTTTTCCTGAGGTGCTGCAGTTTCATCTTACAGATCCAAAACTATAAAATATCCAAAACAGGAACTCTTCTTTTTAAGTCACCAATAGTTCTCACATATGAATTATTTAGCATTACAATGGTCCTAATTTCAAAGGATGAGCCCGAGTTGTGTAGAAGTATAACAGACAACCTAGCAGAGAACCAATTTAAACTTGATTTAGACCTCGTCCAACAGCCTATGATAGAAATAAAATCTATTCCCAGGAACAAAAAGGCTTCCCGATCAGAACACAGTCCACAAAGTTTTAATCAGCAGATCAGTTTCTGAACTAAAATGGGAGAATCAGTTTTTTTTTCAAGGTGAAAATATATGCACTGCAGCTTCTACATAATAAATATGTAAAGCCTTAATTTATCTGTCATTTATCATTTAAAACAGCCAATACCGGAAGTGTAATCTTGTTGCAATCTTCTTTGTCTTTTATCTAAATGTTTGCTGTGATTGTTCTGAAATATCCAGTCAGTTTTGTTTGAAATTAAACAGTGATGGAAATGTTGCTGCATACTTTGGGTTATTAAGAACAGCAAGTCTCTCCTTTTCTGACCTACAGTATGATCTTTAAGACATTGACGTACAGAAACGTTCACATCTTAGACATATAACGTTTTACCTGAGGAAATCCTATTTACTGGTTTAGTAGAAGCAGCTATCAGCATAAAACTGAGTACGTTTCAATGTTTTAACTGCTGAACAAACTGTGTAAGAAATTAAAAGGCACAAATACATTTTTAATGTTCCCTGTGGGAGGATTGGGTTATTACAACGGTGCAGTCAGCAGGGCTGCAGAGAAAATTAATAGAGGTAGAACAAATTAGGTGTAGGCCTCTAAAATGAACTACTTTAGAACTACGTGTATTTGGTCAAAGCATGCTGGAGATCAACTTGTGGATTTAATCCCAGCTTGGTGGTTTCCGTTTCTCCACCTGCTTATGGAGAATAGTCCATAGGTTCTCTGCAGGGTTCCGATCTGGAAGTTTCCCAATCACAGGTCCAAGATTTTAATTTTTGAGTCATGTTGTTATCACCTCAGTCTTATGAAATGATGTTCCATTATGCTCAGAAATGTATAGAACATCACCAAACTGCTGCAGGTTGTTGGAAGACGTTGCTGTTGCAGGACATTTTGACTTTTTATCTATGTTGTGTTCTTGGACAGATCTACGAAGAAGCTCCATTGTAGGAGAATCAACACCACGCATGGATTGGATCAGGATGCTTCTCTGGTGACACCACATGAGCTCACACTAGCTACAAACTTCTCTTCATCTTTTCTCCTGATGTCCCAAACCATCAGTCGGAGGATTTTAGCCTATATTCAGTTTGTTAATCAATTAGCAAAAACAGCTTTTTGATACACAAAACCCAAGCTTAATGTAAATCTTCTGCCTTTTAAATGTAATTTGAATATTTTTAGTTAACATGTCATTAACATGTTAATCCCAGATGTATTTCCCACAGTTCTACAAGAAATTCTGGAATATTTTGGTTCCAAAATTCCACAGAATGTTGCAGGAAAATGTCAGACTTCCGCCAAATATAAATTCTGCCAACATCACTCTCCTGTTAAAACCAGGAAAAGACCCAGTACTTCCTACCAGCTACCGTCCCATATCTCTTATTAACGTTGATCTCAAAACAATCTGTAAAACCCTCACAAAAAGACTAGAAAACGTAACTCCTCCTATAATAGATTCTGACCAAAGTGGTTTTATAAAAGGGAGGCATTCATCCACAAATTCACGCAGATTACTTCATTTAATAGGCTATTCCTCGGGTAAAAATATTGAGACTAATATATTATCTCTAGATGCAGAAAAAGCATTTGATAGAATTAACTGGAAAACCTTGTTTGCAACCTTGGGTAAATTTGGTTTTGGAAACTCTTTCAAATAAACTGGTTAAAAATATTATACAGTTCCCCAATGGCATGTATCAGAACAAATAACCAAACATCTTCCAGCTTCTATCTTCACCAGGCAGGGACGCCCACTTTCCCCCTCATTATTTTCTATTTTTATCGAACCATTAGTGGCAGCAATCAGGCAAACTAAAGATATTAAAAGGCACAAAATGCATGAATATTGAACATAAAGTCAGTCTTTATGCGGATGATGTATTAGTTTTTCTCCAGCATTCACAAATCTTTGTCTCTCAGATAATTGGATTGATAAATTCTTTCTCAAGAGTTTCCGATTATTCTATTCTATCTTTTAAATTGGTTCAAATCTACAGTTCTTACAATTAATTGTTCTTTTTTACTAGATCTGCCTAGCTCTCACCATTACTTAGCTAACAGGCTACAATACATCTCAAAATGGTTTAAACACAGTCCTCTAGATGTAGAACAGACATTATGCAATAATACTAAAATTTCAGACGTTCCTTTTATTAGCTCAAATATAAAACAACATGTATGCCTAAAAAGCCTCAATATCAGCACCTGACACCATGGTGGGAATATCTAAAAATGACGGGTCTTCACTAATCCCATGCAGACGCACACCAACCCTGGAACAACCCTGACATTCTACACAAAAATAATATGATAAACTTTCAGGTTGGAGGAGTAAAGGAATTGAATACCTGGAACATATATTTGAAGGAATTCAGTTCATCCCATTTACCAGATGAATTTTAGAATATGGGATTGACAAGAATACATTTTTAGAATATCAACAAAATAAATCTATAATAAAAAATGAATGTAGGCTCAATAGCGTTGGGTGACAAATGCCATCAAGTGTACTGGAGTTCCTTAATCTCAGGCACCCCGAATTACTGTCTAAAATATACAGGACAATGTCTAATAAAGATGAATCAATATTCCTTCCTATTATGAAATGGGAGGTGGACTTATCAGTTAACTTTGACCAAACATTCTGGTCTCAGAAATGTTTAAGAACTTTTAAAACGACTAGTAACCCCAGTTTACAATTAATACAATATACCATATAATCCTTCATAGACTATACTATACAGGTCAACAGATGGTCAGGATTGGTTTTGCACCGTCTAATATTTGCTTACACTGCACAGGCAATATACCTGACAATTACATCCACGCAGTATGGTTATGTACACCCGTTCAGAGAGAACTTAGATGATGTCATCATGGAGAGAAATTCAGTTCACACAGTTTTCATCACCTTATGTATCACTAAGAAAACTCATGAATTGAAAATATAAAAATGTTCTTAGTATTAACTTTTATAGAAACCTTTTGTTGCATTGCATAAGTCTGGAAACAGCCCTCTGCCTCCACATCAGATCAATTTCTCTGGGCTCCGATTCTGTCTGGAGGAGGGGTCGGAGGGGTCTGCATGGTTTGGGTGGGCTGGCTGGCCGGAGTTGTTCTGGAGGTGGAGTGGTCTTAGCTTCTCGGTGGGTTTTGGTATTGGCTCTGTGGGCTCTCTGCCTTTTGTGGGCTTCGGTGTGGGGTTTCTCGCAGGGACACTTCTGGATGGTGTATGGGTGTCAGGCATGTGATCTTGGGTTTGGATGCTGTGGGTCTTCTTTACATGGGGGTGCACTTTCACAGGGGGGCTTTGTTTTTGGGAGGCTGGTGGGGGTGCCTTTGCGCAGAGTGGAATCCAAACATCACCTAACTCATTTACTCTGCATCTCTGCTTTGCTTTTACTGAAGATGTTGTTCTGATTCTGATGAGTAGTTACACAAGGACCCAAATTCAGGACTTACCAATGAGCAGTGGAGATTAACGGACAAAAGAAATAAAAAAATGTAAGAAATTCACCAAACATGAACTAAAACAGGTCCAAAACATTCACACTCATTCAGGTGTAAACACTCAGCAGACTGGAAGAGATTTTTATATTTTAAACAATGCATGTTATTGTGCCTCCTTAATGTTTAATAATTTAATCGATGTGAGTGTTCACCTCAAGGCAAGGCTCTCGTCAAAACAATATGGGATGCTGAAAAGTTTAAACATTAGATCCAAACACTGCTTCTGGTACCCAAAGCAGAACTGAAGCAGAAGAAAGTTATGAGCCAAGAAGTAAAGCTCTGGATTTAACGGTCCATCTACATTACGTCACCCACCTATGGTCAGGAGATATGGCTCTTGACCTGGATACAAGGGGCCAAAATGAGCTTCCTCTGGAGGGTG
Source organism: Girardinichthys multiradiatus (assembly GCF_021462225.1). Taxonomy (NCBI): domain Eukaryota; kingdom Metazoa; phylum Chordata; class Actinopteri; order Cyprinodontiformes; family Goodeidae; genus Girardinichthys; species Girardinichthys multiradiatus. Next base: position 1,814,261 of record NC_061811.1, read on the forward strand.
GCTGGACTCAGCTGTAAAGAAGGGATGAGGAGTTCCATCATCTTGGGGCAGCGCCAAGGCAGAGCCGCTCCTTCTGCGCATCGAAAGGAGTCAGTTGAGGTGGTTTGAGGAATCTGATTAGGATGCCTGATTGGGGCACCTCCCGTCAGAGGTTTTCCTGGTATATCCCATTGGTAGGGTTCTCCAAGGAAGACCCAGAACTTTGTGGAGGGACCATATATCTTGTCTAATCGGGGGAACACATTGAGATCCCCAGAATGAGCTGGATGACGTTGCTGGGAAGAAGGAGGAGAAGAAGAAGAATCAGAGAAGAATACTGTATATTGGCCAAGTTTGTGTGCACAAACGGAATATGACTTTGGTTTCCAGCTCATTTCTGGGTTTCATCCTGGACCTGTTAACCCCCCCCCAGGTCATTTTTTATTTATTTTATGTGGTGTCCTGAATGGTTTTACAGATTCAAAGTACTTCACATAGTGTGTGTGGTGATAGTCTTCCAAATAGAAATACAGGAGGCATAATCATGTCATTATAATGATCAGCATTGAGCTATGATTGAGCTCAATGCAGCAGCTAGATGGCGCCGTTCAGATTTGACATTTTAGAACTAAACACATTCAAGCCGACAAATGTTTTATTTTCAGTCAAGTTTCAGTTGCTGATGTCATTCAAAAAGTTGCGGGTTTTACTACAAACATCCCTACTGTGTGTAGGTCTCTCTGTGACTGCCACAGCACTGTTGCCATTGTTATTTGGACATGTGGTTGTCTTCTGGATATTTATAAAACTTTGCATATCTATTTATGGGAGGGGACCAGGCGGTCCAAGCGCCACATGCAACTGTGGCCAATTCACTGCAAATTGGTATATATAAAGGCTACAGGTGAGATGACATTTCTGCGCTCGGTTTTGTACATCTGAATTTTTTTGTGAGTCACAAGTTTCAGAATTTCTCCCTACCTCCAAGTTTTATTATGAAATCTGCACAGTCTTTCGTACATTAGAGCCCCAGGTCACTGAACGTGTTTGATGAAGGAATAGCTGAAAATATTTGCTCCACAGTGCGTCACACGCTTACATGCGCCTGCAGCCTTCTTTCAGCATTAAATAAAGTTAACACTTAGGTTATTATATAATTAACTCATTATGACCTAAATCCCAGTTTCCAGGATTTTGAAACTTGGGCCCCAAACAAGTAAAGGTGAATATTTAGCTGCACCACTCAGACTCAATTAAAAACATCTGGTTTTTCCACCCGGTTGTGCACCCACTCCCACTCACATACGCACTAAGGAAACAAACAGTGAAGTCAAGTTGGCGACCTTGTCAATAAAGGCAAAGAAAATGGACATTTAATTGTAGAGCAATCAAGCCTGAGAGCTTAATGGGACTTTTATAGCTTTCAGCTGCTCAACCACCCTCCCTCCTTTTACCTCTTTCTTTCTCATCCCATGTTTTTCTTTTTTTTTTTGTTCTGCTTTTTAATTAAACAGCTAAAAGACACCAGCACTAGTGAAGAAACCTCTCTGTTTGTGTTTTATTTGATCATCAGATTGAAACGGCTGAAAATCAAGGACTGTATTTGCCATTCAAAGTAATAGTTCCTTGTTTGCCTGGTGATCGAATGTCTAAATGTAGGACTTTTTTGCAGTTTTAAGCTAAATTTGTGGAGCAAAGGTTTAAAGGTGGAAAAACGAGAAAAATCGGTGACTTTTAGAACTAAACTGAACGTAATTTGAAACATTTCAGTGAGGGTTAAATGCAATTAGAAAATTACAAATGTAATAAATGTTAAAGTATAATGTCGTCTTCCTCATTTGGTCATTGACTAAATGAGTTTTATATGTTACAGATATCTTCAGGAAAATTGCATCCAGGAAAGCTTAAGACATGAAGATGAACATGGTGGAGCATGTCTGAGAGGTGGCGCTCCTGGACTCAAACAGGATCCCACTAGTTTTCTGGTCTCTGTCAGAGGAAATATTTTTCGCTTGTTTGGAGTAAAACTCTCTCCACGTATTGAATACACGATGAAGTTTTCTTCTATGTACCTCAGATTCTTTTTGATACCTTCAGCTGCAGCCAAAGGATTACTTTTCCTTTCTAGGTGAATGAAAACCATTGACAGCTGCCCTAACAACTCTTGATGACATCAACTTGTTTTTGCAGTCCCAAAAATAAGAAATCCTAAATCGAAACTGTTCTAGTCAACATTAAAAGGCTGATATTGTTATTCCTGTTAAAAGGGAGTTTTTCCTCTCCACTGTCGCTACATGCATGCTCAGTATGAGGGATTGCTGCAAAGTCAACACCAGTGACTGTCCACTGTCTCTACATGCTCATCCAGGTGGAGTGAATGCTGCAAGTCACTGACTGGATGCAATCTGCTGGGTTTCCTTAGACAGAAAAACGTTTTATCCAATTTGAATAAATAACTGAATCTGACTGAACTGTTCAATGGTTAGGATTAATTGGAATGTATGTATCTGACTTTGTGAAGAGCCTTGAGATGACATGTGTTGTGAATTGGCGCTATAGAAATAAACTGAATTGAATTGGTATAAAACTGTGAGCCTAAGGAAGTGGAGTTGTTAGTAGCAGATTCTAGCTACTATGAATCCAGATATTATATACACTTTAAAAAAGGTACCTAACTTTCATATTTCTCACACTCTAAACTTCTCTTGTTTAGGTCAGTTAAGATTTATTCAAATATTTCTATTTCTTAACTGCAAGAATCATAAGAGAGCATTTTTATAACTTTCTTCAAAGTCATAGATTTACATACACTAAAATTATTATGCCTTAAAATAATTACTAATAGCACAGATGATGATGTCATGGCTTTGTAAGAGTTGAATGTATTTGAAGGCAACACATAAACACTTCTTTGTGTGACATCATGGAAAAACTAACAAGATATCAGGAAGAGAACCATGGATCTGCACCAGTCTGGTTCATTCTTTGGCTCAATTTTCAGATACCTGATGGTTAATCTGTCCAAACACTTATATGCAGGTATAATCCAGCCATCGTACTGTTCAGAACCGGGTTCTTTGTCCCAGAGATGGTCCAGCTCAAGTTTACACTCTGAGAAAATAAAAGCTTCTGTATGGGATGGAGCTTCACAATTTCAGGGGGTTACAGATAAGACAAGTATATCAACCACAAGGTTAATGAGCTAAACTACAATTACTTAAAACCAAGACCTTATAAGACAAATATTACAGTTACTTGTAAATGTCTGGTTGCCACACAAATTATTTTTAACTCGCTTCTCAACCAGTGACTAATCTATAGGCACCAGCTGCCCTGCAAAAGACAGAATCAACATCCAGTTCAGCAATAACAGTAAACAAAGGATATCGGCAGGGAATCTCATTTTCTGTTTATTATAAGCAGAAACAGAGATGTGTGCAGATCCACTGAGAGTGTTGTTCAGTTTCTAAGCTGGTTCAAATCCAAGAAACAGTCCAGAAGCTGTGCTGAGGTCTGAAAGTGGCTCCTGATCTAATTCGTCTCTGAGGAATCAAGGTTTCCTCCTGGTCGCCTGCAGCTCTCAGTTCTTCAAAAAGAAAAACTGCTGCTTCTATTTTTTACTGTTGTTGTGACCATTTACTACCAGGGGCACAGTGTCTGTTTTGATTCTGTCCTGTTATCGTACGATATATGAAACCATTTAAAAGAAACCAATCAGAGCTTCTTTACTGACCCAAAGGGCATGAAAACATTTCCATTTGTAAACCGGTAATTCATAAATCAATGAAGCATTTAAGACATCTGAATGAAGCACTGCAGTGCTCATTACAGGACCTGATCTAATGCTACCATTCAAAGCTGAAATAAGCTGCCTGCTTGTTAAATTACAAGAAGATAGGAGAAAAACAGCCAAGCACACACAAGCCATCAGTACAACAATACAGACTGTGGTGATAATTACAAATCCAACCACTGCACTTAAAACAATTTGTGCTCAGTAATTGTTCAGACAAAGCCACTCACTGCATTGACATTTTTTATAATTACCTTTCTGTTATGTTGCTTTTCTCTCAGGACTGTTGCCTTCAGGGACTGAAGAGTTTTGTCACAGAATGCACATTTTTCTTGGCTGCAGCTGCAATGAGGTGTAGGAACAAGATGACAAGCTTTCAGTTTGGAGCTCGAAGCCTTTATGTGAGGAGGGCAAGATGAAAGTTAATATTCTCCAAGCTCTTTTAGTTTGTGTTTTTTCTTGTTTGGTTGCCATTTTAATAGTTACTCCTACTTTGTAAAGAATGTATGAGCTGAACTCAATAAATTTTGATAATATTTGTGTGTAAGTGATCAAAAAAGGTATCGATCCTGTTCCAAAGTGGAAGTTAGTGACCGGTGGGCTAATTCAGTCCATTCAATAAAAAGATATTCCAGGTTTTTATTTACACATTCCACCCAACTATTTCCTTTGGAGATTTGTTCCTCTTGATTGTTTTAATGGTGATGAGAATAAAGAGCCTTGTTAAGGCAGTTGTCACAAACAACAACAACTGTAAGATAAAGATGGTGCAGGCCACAAAAATGCACACACCAGCTAACTATACCTTAGCACAACTAGCTTTAAAACATACTTGAGACAGCATCAGTGTCACTCCAGGTAACTTTCAGAGGTGACATTAGTAGCATTAAATGTACTTGTACTCGTCGTCTTCCACTTTATCCAGGACCGCGTCGCAGGGGCAGCAGACTCAGCAGAGACACCCAGACGTCCCTCTCCCCAGACACCTCCTCCAGCTCCTCCGGGGGGAGCCCGAGGCGTTCCCAGGCCACCAGCCGAGAGACATAGTCCCTCCAGTGTGTGGGTCGTGCCTAGAACAGCATTAAATACATATTGGCCACAGACCAGAGATTCATCCCAGTGGGTTGGCGTGGGGTCATAAGAAGAAAACTGTATTTTCTTAAAATGATTTCTAATACATTAAAGTTATAACAGTAACAGCAAGTTAACACGAGTCAGGACTAAATAAAAATATTAAGACAGTCATCAAGGCTGTTTGTGTTTTCTTTATGATGCTGTTAATGGAAATTATTAGCTTATTAGCCAAGTCTGTGTTTGTTATCTGGGCTTGATGGACAGTTCTAACATTTGTGTTAGACAATACATTGGAACAAGTGCAGAACTAGTTCCACAAACCAAACTAGAGTGATCAAAACAATATCAATAATAGGTACATTACAAACACATTTCTAACAAAAATCTTGGTTAGATATGAACCTGTAGTTGTAACAAGAGTTAACATGACAGTTTTAAATCTTAGTATACGAAAATCAAACATCAGGCTCTCCAAGGCTCCAATCTCAGATCATTTTTATTCAGTATCAGCATGCTCCCCCTGGCTTTGTTCTACAACATCTCTTACTATACCTATGCTGATGACATGCTACTTAAAGAAACTCTTTATCACATGACAACAGTCCTTTAAAGTGACTCAGTGATTGCATCAGTGAACAAATGGGCCAAATTGTCCTTCAGGTTTATGGAGGACAAAGACAGAAGTCGTTAATCTTTATGTTAAAAACACAAAGGGAAGGTGGATTTTTACTAGCCGTTGTGTTTATCTAGGGACGAATGATCTATCAACAGGAAGAACACAAGGTCAATTCTTAAAGCTTGGAAAGTCTTCTAGGTAAAAGGATAAGCAACTTGAAAAAAATATCTTAAAGTATTGTTTACCTCTCTGTGATTAGGGCTGTATATGGGAATAAACCTACTCTGACTGAGAACTGCAGGGGTCTTTGTGCATCTAAAACGCAAGACCATTCATGTTAACACCAGAACTTTCTAGGAATCTGGCCGAATTTATTAGTTCTCCAAAACTCTGACAACCCAGGGTTCAGACCAGGAAGCAGGGTTGTAGTTTAACACTCCTCTCTGCAGCTTCTGTACTGCTACCCACCCATTACCCTATTAAGACAGTATTTCGCCCATGGCCAAAATTCAATAGATTAAAAAATAATCTAAAAGGAGGAAATCAGGAAAATCTCATAAAAATAAACACAACTCTGAGGAGGAGTAGCAACCATCTTTCAGTCCGATTTATTGATTAGTCCCAGACCAATCAATAGCTACAACTCTTTTCAATATTTAATTCTTAGTTTTCCTCATCCAAATTGCAAAGCACTAAAACCACTTTTGTTTGTTGTTTTGTACCGTCCACCAGGCCCTTACTCTCAATTTTTAGATCAGTTTTCAGACCTTTTATCTGATTTAGTGTTAAATACAGATAAGGTTATTATAAGTGGGGGATTTTAACATTCATGTTGACGCTGAAAGTGATAGCCTAAATATAGCGTTTAATGCTATCTTAGACTCAATTGGCTTTGCTCAAAACATTAACAAACCTACCCACCTTTGTCTTCATTCTCTGGACCTTGTGTTGACGGCATTGAGTGTAAAGACATAACAATATTTTCTCATAACCCTGTCCTGTCTGACCATTTCTTAATAACCTTTGAGTTTAATTTAACCGAGTACTCCACACCTGAAAAGAATTTCATTATAGTAGATCATTATCAGGCGATGCTGTAACAACCTTTAAAGAATCTGTTCCACTTTTAATTTCCTCATTATCACTGACAAGCACAATGGAGGGCAATATTTCTGTTTCTGCCCCTTCACAAATTGATTATTTTGTTCATAGTGTTTCTTCATCATTGCATGATGCATTAGACAATGCAGCCCCCTTGAAAAAGAAGGTAATTATTCATAGGAGGTTAGCTCCTTGGTTTAATTCAGAGCTGCATACTTTAAAGCAGAAAGTAAAAAAATTGGAGAGAAAATGGCGCTCTACACACCTTGATGATTCCTACTTAATCTGGAAAAATAGCCTATTGTTGTATAAAAAGACACTTCACCAAGCTAGAACAGCTTATTTCTCATCATTAATAGAAGAGAACAAGAATAATCCTAGGTTTCTCTTTAGTACAGTTGCTAAACATACACAGAGTCATAGCTCTGTTGAACCATCCATTCCCTTAGATCTCAGCAGTCATGACTTTATGGGATTCTTCCAAAATAAAATTAATTCTATTAAAAAGAAAATCTTTGACATACTCCTGAAGATGATTACTTCATCCTCAGCAAGTGAGACAACATTGGAAATAACTGCAGAACCTGATTTGTGTTTGGACTGTTTTGATCCTGTGGAGCTTCCTGAGTTATCAGAAATATTAGCTTCATCTAAACCTTCAACTTGTATGTTAGACCCAATCCCAACCAAATTATTTAAGGAAGTGTTCCCTCTGATTACCAGCTCCATTTTAGATATGATTAATCTATCTTTAGTAAATGGATATGTACCACAGGCTTTTAAGTTAGCTGTAATTAAACCTTTACTTAAGAAACCTTCGCTTGATCGAGATGATTTAATAAATTACAGACCTACATCCAATCGTCCATTCTTATCTAAAATTCTTGAGAAAATAGTTGCTAATCAAATGTATGAGCATTTACACAGCAATGACCTGTTTGAAGAGTTTCAGTCAGGTTTCAGAGCTCATCATAGCACTGAAACAGCTCTGCTGAAAGTCACTAATGATATTCTTATGGCCTCAGATAATGGACTTGTGTCTGTTCTTGTTCTGTTAGATCTCAGTGCTGCATTTGATCCAGTCGACCATAATATTCTCTTAAAAAGGCTGGAATATGCTGTAGGGATCAGGGGAACAGCGCTAGGCTGGTTTAAATCTTTTCTGTCTGACATATTCCAGTTTGTTCATGTAAATGATAAATCATCTTTAAACTCCAGGGTTAATTGTGGAGTACCACAGGGTTCAGTACCTGAGCCAATTCTCTTTACTATATTTATGCTTCTAATAGGTCAAATTATCAGGCAGCGTAGGATAAATTTTCACTGTTACGCTGATGATACTCAGCTTTACGTATCCATAAATCCTGATGAGCCCAACCAGTTAGATAAGACTACAAGCATGTCTTGAAAATATAAAAACTTGGATGACTTTGAATTTTTTGCTTCTAAATTCAGACAAGACAGAAGTTGTCGTCTTTGGACCGAAGTCTTTAAAAAAGAAACTGCTTAGTCAATCACTTAACCTGGATGGCATTAAATTGACCTCCAGTAATAAAATAAAAAACCTTGGTGTTAACTTTGACCAGGACATGTCATTTAAATCCTATATTAAACAGGTTTCTAGGATTTCCTTCTTTCATCTCCGGAACATTGCCAAAATTATAAATATCCTATCCAGGAGTGACGCTGAAAAACTAGTCCATGCATTTGTTACTTCAAGGCTGGACTATTGTAATTCTTTACTATCAGGATGTCCACAAAATGCAGTTAAAAGCCTTCAGCTGATTCAAAATGCTGCAGCAAGAGTTCTGATGAAAATTAAAAAGATAAATCATACTTCTCCTATTTTAGCTTCCCTTCATTGGCTCCCTGTTAAATCCAGAATAGAATTTAAAATTCTCCTCCTCACATATAAAGCCCTTAATGATCTAGCTCCATCATACATCAGAGATCTGATTGTTCCATATGTTCCTAACAGAGCACTTTGTTCTCAGACTGCAGGTTTACTGGTGGTTCCTAGAGTCTCTAGAAGTAGAATGGGAGGCAGATCCTTTAGTTATCAGGCTCCTCTCCTGTGGAACCAGCTCCCAGTTTTAGTACGTGAGGCAGACACCCTGTCTACTTTTAAGTCTAGGCTTAAAACTTTCCTTTCTGATAAAGCTTATAGTTCGAGTGGCTTAGGTTATCAGGGAGGTAGCCTTCCTCCCTCCCTGTTGGATGGAGTAAAGGGGAGTCAGGTTTAGCCTAAACCGGCTCAGTTATGGTTGAGGTGCAAACACACCCTCCATTTCTGTTACCTGCATGACCCCTTCTGTTTTCCAATGGTTATAATCAGTCTGACAGAGAGAGGTATCCCAATCCTTGTGGTTTTTAGTATAACAATGACCATCAGTGGGACCCTTTGTGGGGTTCCTTCAGACGACATTGTTGTAAATAAGCGGCGTTTAACTAAATAATCTGAACTGAAACTATCTGTGTAGTTATGCTGCTATAGGCTTAGGCTGCTGGAGGACATAACGACCACTTTCACCCTCTTCGCTACATTCTCACACTGCTCTCCAAATTTGCATTATTTGCTGTTATTTCAGCTTTTAACTTTGTTCTCTCTTTTCTCTTCCTAGAAGCTACACCTGGCCTGGCTCTGTGTCTACCTGTGACACCTTTCTGGAGAGGGGAATCGTCCGAGCTTCTGTTGGCAACAACTTAATGCTCACCCTCTACCGATGATCCACATAGCCCTGTCTTTTAGTGTTTAACCCTTTCTCTCACCTAGACATGTACCTGACTGTTGTGAAGTGCCTTGAGACAACATGTGCTGTGAATTGGTGCTATATAAATAAAACTGAATTGAATTGAAATTTCTCACAGAAGAACCTACACTTTAGCAAAATGTCAATTTATAGAGTTCAGCACTCAGTCAGATTTAGTGAGGCTAAGTACAAGAAAGCATGCCAGAAACCCAGGTATAGTTAAGGGATTAAGATTTAGCAGAAACATGAGGTCCACTGCTAGAATAGCCCACCACCATACTGGTTCCAAATACACAGAATGAGTTAAAGCCATCCAAGGACAGCAGTAAGGTTTAGCCAAGTAGGTGTAAACTGAAAGCATGAAACAAGACTAACTGGAAAATAAATCACTAAACTGTCACACCATTTATTTTTATATGATAAATCAAACAGAACATGTTTATTATGAAGCTTGGTTCTGTTTCCAAATTAGCCAGAGCAAAACTTTTAACAGCGTTTGACTGAGAAATTAGGTCTTCCACAGAAAGTTTCTTTGTTTTTCTAAAATGCCTAAAACACATTTGATCTAAAAAAGAAACAGAAGGTTGGAAGAGCACAGATGTTCCTTCTTTCATGCATATTAACTGTGAAGAAGAGATTGTATGTGTGTGAGCTATTAAAATGAGCGACTCTTCAATAATGCAAGGGATTTATCTCACTTTGAAAAAGACTCCATCTGTTCACACAATTTCAGATATAAAGTGACACGGTATCAACATTTAAAGGGATCTGATCAGATGCATGGAAAAATATAAAAGAAATGTTTGTGGATTAATGCCCTGTGGGGGGTGCTCCAGGAGTATGGAATTGGGGGCCCTTTATTAGGGGGGCCATCCGGTCTCTGTACGAGCGGAGCAGGAGTTTGGTTCGCATTGCCGGCACTAAGTCGGACCTGTTCCCGGTGCATGTTGGACTCCTGCAGGGCTGCCCTTGGTCACGCAGCCAAGGGCCGGAGGGGGTCTGGTTTGGGGACCAGTGGATTTCATCTCTTTTTTTTGCAGATGACGTGGTCATGCTGGCCCCCTCCAGCCAAGACCTACAGCATGTGCAGGGGCGGTTCGCAGCCGTGTGTCAAGCGGCTGGGATGAAGATCAGCTCCTCCAAGTCCGAGGCCATGGTTCTCAACCGGAAAAGAGTGGCTTGTCCTCTTCAGGTTGGAGGGGAGTTCCTGCCTCAAATGGAACAGTTCAAGTATCTCGGGGTCTTGTTCACGAGTGAGGGAAGAATGGAGCGGGAGATCGACAGACAGATCGGTGCGGCTGCTGCAGTAATGAGGATCAGTGCTTCTTTGTTCTCTTTGTGTCTCTGCTCTGTTCTCTCTAACCCCCAGTCGGTCGTGGCAGATGGCCGCTCACACTGAGCCTGGTTCTGGTTCTGCTGGAGGTTTCTTCCTGTTAAAAAGGAGTTTTTCCTCTCCACTGTCGCTACATGCATGCTCAGTATGAGGGATTGCTGCAAAGTCAACGCCAGTGACTGTCCACTGTCTCTACATGCTCATCCAGGAGGAGTGAATGCTGCAAGTCACTGACTGGATGCAATCTGCTGGGTTTCCTTAGACAGAAAAACTTTTTATCCAATTTGAATAAATAACTGAATCTGACTGTTTGAAAGTTAGGATTAATTGGAATGTATGGACCTGACTTTGTGAAGTGCCTTGAGACGACATGTGTTGTGAATTGGCACTATTTAAATAAACTGAATTGTATTGAATAACAGAGAAATGGTGAAAACGCAAACATAAAACAGTTTTATCTAAACAGAAAGACTGAAGTCAAGCTGTTTAGATAAAACTGTTCCAGTCTCCCTTTATAAGCCTTGTCTCCCTGGTCTATTATGGAAAATTTATTTTCATACATTTAGGTGGGAAAATGGATCCTAAACTTAATTTTATGGTCTGGGTCAAAGATCACACCTATGCGGTCTAAAGGCAACCTTTAACCAGTAACATATGCTTTGATAATCTCACGTTATGATTTCGGTAATGTCCTTCTATATTTTGAACTTTCTTCCAACTCAGTACTTTACATAAACTATTCCTTTAAATCACTTTTTAGAAGTGACGTGATTATGTCATAGCTTTTCAGGGTTATGATTGGTTAATTTATAATCTGAGTTAAACAGAGGCTCACCTGTGGATGCATTTGAAGGCAACACCTCAACCACTCTGCTTCCTTGTGTGACATTCAATTTCCAGATGCCTAGAGGAGCCACGTGCATCTGGTCAAACAATTATATCTCTCACGGTTTGAGTTTGAGGTGGACCAAAGCACAGACAAGAGCCTGGCAGCAGCATGTTATAAAAATCTTCAGTTTTATTGCCAAGGGGTTTTCAAAAAAGAAGCAAAGTACTGCAGGTACAAAAAAAAACAAGATCCAAAACTTACAAAAATAGAGTCTGCAGGAAACATGGTTAATACATACACCATAGTCGAGGGTAGTGAACGGGAGGAACCAGGGAAGCACAATGAGAACCAGAGAGCTAATACAAGTCCTTCTCAAAATATTAGCATATTGTGATAAAGTTCATTATTTTCCATAATGTCATGATGAAAATTTAACATTCATATATTTTAGATTCATTGCACACTAACTGAAATATTTCAGGTCTTTTATTGTCTTAATACGGATGATTTTGGCATACAGCTCATGAAAACCCAAAATTCCTATCTCACAAAATTAGCATATCATTAAATGGGTCTCTAAACGAGCTATGAACCTAATCATCTGAATCAACGAGTTAACTCTAAACACCTGCAAAAGATTCCTGAGGCCTTTAAAACTCCCAGCCTGGTTCATCACTCAAAACCCCAATCATGGGTAAGACTGCCGACCTGACTGCTGTCCAGAAGGCCACTATTGACACCCTCAAGCAAGAGGGTAAGACACAAAAAGACATTTCTGAATGAATAGGCTGTTCCCAGAGTGCTGTATCAAGGCACCTCAGGGGGAAGTCTGTGGGAAGGAAAAAGTGTGGCAGAAAACGCTGCACAACAAGAAGAGGTGACCGGACCCTGAGGAAGATTGTGGAGAAGGGCCGATTCCAGACCTTGGGGGACCTGCGGAAGCAGTGGACTGAGTCTGGAGTAGAAACATCCAGAGCCACCATGCACAGGCGTGTGCAGGAAATGGGCTACAGGTGCCGCATTCCCCAGGTAAAGCAACTTTTGAACCAGAAACAGCGGCAGAAGCGCCTGACCTGGGCTACAGAGAAGCAGCACTGGACTGTTGCTCAGTGGTCCAAAGTACTTTTTTTGGATGAAAGCAAATTCTGCATGTCATTCGGAAATCAAGGTGCCAGAGTCTGGAGGAAGACTGGGGAGAAGGAAATGCCAAAATGCCAGAAGTCCAGTGTCAAGTACCCACAGTCAGTGATGGTCTGGGGTGCCGTGTCAGCTGCTGGTGTTGGTCCACTGTGTTTTATCAAGGGCAGGGTCAATGCAGCTAGCTATCAGGAGATTTTGGAGCACTTCATGCTTCCATCTGCTGAAAAGCTTTATGGAGATGAAGATTTCATTTTTCAGCATGACCTGGCACCTGCTCACAGTGCCAAAACCACTGGTGAATGGTTTACTGACCTGCCAACTCTCCTGACCTGAACCCCATAGAGAATCTGTGGGATATTGTGAAGAGAACGTTGAGAGACTCAAGACCCAACACTCTGGATGAGCTAAAGGCCGCTATCGAAGCATCCTGGGCCTCCATAAGACCTCAGCAGTGCTACAGGCTGATTGCCTCCATGCCACGCCGCATTGAAGCAGTCATTTCTGCAAAAGGATTCCCGACCAAGTATTGAGTGCATAACTGTACATGATTATTTGAAGGTTGACGTTTTTTGTATTAAAAACATTTTTCTTTTATTGGTCGGATGAAATATGCTAATTTTGTGAGATAGGAATTTTGGGTTTTCATGAGCTGTATGCCAAAATCATCCATATTAAGACAATGAAAGACCTGAAATATTTCAGTTAGTGTGCAATGAATCTAAAATATATGATTGTCAAATTTTCATCATGACATTATGGAAAATAATGAACTTTATCACAATATGCTAATATTGTGAGAAGGACCTGTAAACAGAGGGAAGTGAGGTATGAACCAATGAGACACTGAGGCTGGTAATCAGATGAAAATGGAGTGAGGCAGGCTGCAGAACACTTAGGGAATAGTAACTAGGATGACAAGACTATAAAACAGAAGGGAACACGAGAGCTAAAACAAAACATAACCAAAAGGGAGCTGACTATAAAAACAAAACTATAAGTAAACAGTGCATGAACAAGAATCAGGGAAACCAGAAACTAAAAGAAGCTATGGACAGGAATAGATAAAAGAAACATAGGAACCTAAGAAAACCATTAACGAAAGTAAACAGAGAACTAGAGAAAATAGAAGAACACCACAATCTAATAATTAACAAAGAACCCACAAGAAACCCTGACCATAAAACACACAAAACCTTAACCAACACTGACTGGAGTAAGTGAAAAGAAGACAAAGAATGTGAGAACTAGAAAACGTGAAAACCAAAAAGAAAATAATAACAAAAAGCTAACCTAAAAAGGGTGACTGGGACTATAGAGACAAAACCGAGGAACAAACTAAGAAAGAGAACAAACACCTAACATAAATAGACACAGAGATACTAGATGAGAAACAATACTAAAGAATCCAAGGAAACAAGAAACCAAAATAATAACAATAAAAAAATAAATAATAAAAAAAATAAATAATAATAATAATAATAAGAAAACCATACAAAGTGAAGGCAACCATAAAGAAAACTTAACGAAAAGGAAAGAATACAACAAAACAAAACACTAGGAGGCGGTAGAGGGAACAACACTAACAGGGAGCAAAAGAAAATAAACAAACACGATTAAAAAAATCTGAAATATAGACATCTAGACGAAAAGAAACTAAACACAAAACCAAAAACAAAGTCCAAAAATGACACACCCCGACAATATCCAAGGATAAACATCATGAGCATGTCTAGCCATCATACCCTTTAGTAAGGAGATGGGTTCTGTGACCCAGAGTTGCTGGGTTTTGGTGAAAAATGTATGAAACAACCCCAGAATAAAAGCTAAAGACCTTGTGTGCACATTCTAAGACAGCAGACAGGTGAAGTGCTCTGTTCCTCTGCTGGTAACAACAATCTACTCCTAATGCTGGACTGATACCGGAGATCATTGTCAGTGTTCTAATCATTGCCCTGTTATCATCATAGGTTTGGATATTAGATCCTTTAAAACTACATTTCTTTGGTGTGAACTGTCTTAAAACTCAATTCAGACCTTTACTTTGATGTCCTGACTTTTCATCTCGTTTTAGTGGAAGCCTATTGCTACATGGCCTTTGCTGAGTGATGTGAGCAGGTATTGCAAAATGTTTGACGAGATCTTTGCACTCAGTATAGGCATCAAGTTGCAAACTCAGGCTGCTGTTCAGGGTCCAAATGAAAATTATAGTTCTCGTCTTACACTGAGCACCATTTTTAAATAGTTTCCATTGGGACAGGTGGTGGTCCAGTCCTAAAAGCTCCAGCTTGTCTCTCAGAAGTCCCACCTGTATGGTATTAAAGCACTGGAAAAATCAGAGAACATGATCCTGACAAGAGGTAGATGATGGCATCATCCACCCCAGGCTGGTAAGCAAACTGCAACAGATCCAATGAAGACCTCACCAGGGGGCAAAGATGGTTAAAGACCAAACCAATTCAATTCAATTCAAATTCAAAAATACTTTATTAATCCCAAAGGGAAATTAAATGTTGTTGTAGCTCATCGTGAAGGTTTCCTCAAAGAGCCGTTGTAGATGCTGATGGCTGTGGGCAGGAAGGATCTTCTGTAGCGCTCCGTCTTACAGCAGATCTGAAGAAGCCTCTGACTGAAGACACTCTGTTGTTGTAGGACAGTCTGATGAAGAGGATGCTCAGGGTTCTCCATAATGTTCTTCATTTTATGAAGAATCCGTCTTTGCACAATGATCTCCAGAAGTTCCAGAGGAGTCACCAGAACAGAGCCAGCCTTCTTTATCAGCTTGTTGAGCTTTTGTAAGTCCCTGGCTCTGATGCTGCTTCCCCAGCAGATAATGGCAGAAGAGATCACACTTCCCACAATAGACTTATAGAAGATCTGCAGCATCTTGCTGGAAACACCAAAGGACCTAAGCTTCCTCAAGAAGTACAGTCTGCTCTGTCCCTTCTAGATGGCTTCACAGTTGCATCTCCACTCTAGTCTGTTGTCCTGGTGAACACCGAGGTATTTATACTTCTCCACCACTTCCACTTCTTCTCCCATGATAGAAATAGTTTTTGACTTATTCCTGTTTTTCTTAAAATCTACAATCATCTCCTTTGTTTTAGTCACGTTCAAAATGAGATGATTGTTTCCACACCATGCCACAAAGTGGTCCACCACCTTCCTGTACTCAGCTTCTTGTCCATCTCTGATCCACCAACGACTGCAGAATCATCTGAGTATTTCTGCAGATGACAGGAGTCTGTCTGGTACTGGAAGTCTGAGGTGTACAGAGTGAAAAGGAATGGTGAGAGTACAGTCCCCTGTGGTGCTCCTGTGCTGCTGACTACCTGGTTAGACTCACAACCCTTCAGTCTCACAAACTGTGGTCTGTTTGTCAGGTAGTCTTTGATCCAGGAGATTGTTGAGGCCTCCACCTGAGTCTTCTGGAGTTTCTGACAAAGCAAATCAGGTTGGATTGTATTAAATGCACTGGAGAAATCAAATAACATGATCCTCACAGTGCTGCTGGCTTTGTCCAGATGACAGTGAGTTTGTTGAAGCAGGTGTATGATGGCATCTTCAACTCCAACTCCACAGCGATAAGCAAACTGAAGGGGGTCCTGATGGTTTACTGTTTGCTTACTCAGGTGGGCAAACGGGAGTCTCTCTAGGACCTTCATGATGTGGGATGTCAGGGCAACAGGTTTATAGTCATTGAGAACTGATGGGTGAGTTTTCTTACGTACCGGAACAAGACAGGAGGTCTTCCACAACACCGGAACCTTCTTCTGGGCCAGGCTAAGGTTGAAGAGGTGCTGCAGAATCTCACAGAGCTGCTCTGCACAGGCCTTCAGGACTCTAGGGCTGACATGATCTGGACCTGCAGCCTTATTCCTATTTAGTCTCTCCAGTTGCATCTTCACTTGACTTCTTGAGACACACAGGTGGAAGGGGGAAGCAAAGGAAGCATCAGCATCTTCTGATATGGTTGAAGGCAAACATGTAGAAGCAGAAGGTTCTAGGGCTGAGGTGGAAGATAAAAAAATTGAGGTGTTACTGGACAGCTGTGGGTCCTGTGGGTCAAAGGAAGATGGAATGTCTGTTTGGCTGTGAGCAGGAGAGGAGGATGCGAAGCTTGTTTCTGAACTGAACCTATTGAAGAATGTGTTCAGTTCATTGGCTCTGTCCAGACCTCCATCGGTCCAATTATCCCTCTGCCTGAAGCCTGTGATCTTCTTCATCCCTGACCACACATCTCTGATATTGTTTTGCTGGAGCTGCTCTCCAGCTTCTTCTTGTACACCTCCTTGCTGTCTCTTATCTTGACTTTAAGTTGCTTCTGTAAACTCCTCAATAATTCTCTGTCTCCTTTTCTGAAGGCTCTTTTTTTCTTGTTAAGCAGGTCCTTCAGGTCACTGGTGATCCAAGGTTTGTTATTGGGGAAGCATCTCACGGTTCTGGTGGGGATGTTATCCACGCAGAAGTTTATATAGTCGGTTACACACTCAGTCATGGCATTGATGTCCTCTCCATGTGGCTGGCACAGTGCGTCCCAGTCTGTAGCCTCAAAGCAACCTTGCAGAGCTTTTTCAGCTTCATGTGACCATTTTCTCACAGTCTTCTTTATTACAGGTTGCCTCTGAACAAGGGGCTTATATTTTGAACAGAGAAAAACAAGATTGTGATCTGATTTGCCTAGAGGAGGTCTTGCTGTAGAGATGTATGAGTCCTTGACATTTGCATAAAACAAATCCAATGTTTTGTTTTCTCTGGTAGAGCAGCTGACAAACTGTTGAAACGTTGGAAGTGTAGCAGAGAGTGAAGCATGGTTAAAATCACCAGAAATTGCCACAAAAGCATTGGGGTTTTGTGTCTGTAGCTTAGCAACAACTGAGCTGATGGCATCACATGCAGTGTCGGCAACAGGGGAAGGTGGAACGTAAACTGTTGCCAAAATAACACCGGTGAACTCTCTTGGTAAATAATATGGACGAAAACTTACTGCCAACAGTTCAATATCTGGACTGCAGAGATGACACTTCACAGTTACATTTCCTGGATTACACCATCTGTTGTTCACAAGTACTGCCAGTCCACCTCCTTTACATTTGCCGCTCCTCTTTAAATCTCTGTCTGCTCGTATGGTTAAAAAGCCCGGCAGAGAGACGCTGGAGTAGGGGATATGATCCTGCAGCCATGTTCCAGTAAAACACATAATACTGCATGACCGGCTTGGTCCTTTGTAGGGCTTGGAGTTCATCCAACTTGTTTCCCAACGATCTCACAGTGCCCATCATAATCGACGGAAGAGATGGTTTGAACTTCCTCCTTCTCTCTTTTCTCTTTGCTCCTGCTCTGCATCCACGGCGTCTCCTTTTCAACTCATTGGAGATTTGGGGTTGTAGTTGAAGTATTATTTGAGCTTTTGAGATATTAATCAGCTGCTCCCGGTTGTAAGAAACAACCCCGTTGCCATGGCAATGCATCATAACAAATTGAGGGTGTTAATCAGATTCAAAGTTAGTACTAGCAGCCTGTAGCTGCTGAGGTCCTTCGAATGTGTGAACCACTGGTCCCACATAGGTCTTCCACAGCTGTAGTACTTTCCCCAGCTTCAGGCTCATGTTGAACATGTTTCCCACAATGCCACACTGTTTATCTGCGCAGCACCTCAGGAGTCTGGAGATGATGTACAGCCTTTGACACCTTGATCTTTCGAAGCTTGTTCCTCGCCTGAGGTGTTGAAAGGGACAGGATAGGGGAGGGGAACTGTAGGACTGGTGATGGCTTACAGCCGAGAAGCATGAAGTTCTGGTAAGTAAAGAAGGCAGTTGTCAAAGAGAAGGAGGGGTTTATCCTCCCTAAAGCTCCTATAACCTGAGAGTTTGGTTTGTGACCTGAAATTGTTTTCAGGCTCTTCCAACCCTGCTGATGTTCTTGTCCTGCAGCTGGTCCTCTATCTTCTTTCTGCAGATGTTTTTTTGTATCCTTGATTTTCCTTCTCAGTTCCTTCTGCACAGCTGTCAGCTCCTCATTGTTTCCTGATCTAAAGACTATCTTCTCCTTGAGGAGAGCCTTTATTCCAGGGCTTGTTATTGGAGAAACACCATACTTTCCTGAGGGGCATAATGTTGTCCACATGGAAGTTAATGTAGTGCTTGATGCAGTCTGTGATGCTGTTAATGTCCTCCCCATGAGGATCTCAGATTAAATCATCAACCTTAAACATTAAAAATTAACCATCAACCTTTGGTCCAAGATGGCTTTGAGACAAAGCTAGTTATGGACCGCTCTGCGACTCCATGTTGAACATGGTTTCCTGTTTCCTTTATTTTGGTAGAAAGTAGAGGTAAAATTCTGTGTAAAGAGGATCAGAATTGACATGTTGTATTTCTTTCTATGCTTTCTCATATTTTCCTTCATATCATTAGCAGATTCATTTTTATCATCACTTGTTATTTTATGTCCAAAGTCACATTCCCACATGAAACATATAAACATTTATTACTGCATGCAATCTCGGTGACATTTCTGTGCATTACATATACAACTTGTCCCATCATCCTTTTATCACAGCCATGATGAACACTCATAGGCTCTGTGACTGTCGGACAGAGATTGTGCAGCACAGTCTTGACATTGACACAAGGACATGGCAGTAACAGATTTTTCACGGATGCAATATTTTTCTGCTTCGATGATCCTTTCACACTTAATAAAGTCAGGAAACCTCCACAGAAAATGAGAATGCTTTTACAGTTTCCATGTGAAAGCAAAGTCAGAAACAGTGTGGATTTGACCAAAACTAAGAAACAGGAATCCAACAAGTACATAATAAAATATAGGTTGAATTATCAAGAGTTGTCTATTAACTCTATTGACTAAACACAAATATTTCAGTCTTTTATACCTTGCTTTGCATAGATGTGTTTCATGAAAAATCCTGGAGTTGCTTTGCTCCAAAAAGAGGATGGTAAATGGAAACCAACATTTCACTTATTAATCAAAATTTAATTAATGGTAAAAAAAGAGGCAATGTTTCTAAATCCATAAACTGCTACCTTCAGGTTCAGGACCAAGTCTCTGCTTCAGATTGAGGAGTTCAAGAAGAAGCAACGGAGGGATAGTTGTCTCGGGGCTTTGTCTGCAGTAATGAGAGTGTTGCTCCACTCTGTATGGACTGTAAGACTATTGTCTTGCTTTACTGTAGTAGATCATATTAAAGATGTCCCTGTTGGATATTGTGTTGGAAATATCTGGGCTGGTTACTGTGGCTACTTGTTTTCTGTTCCACAGTGTTGGACCACTTGTTTGCTGAATATTGGACCATTTGCATGTTGCTGAATGCCACTATGCCTTTCCAACATCATCGGCCAATTTGTATCGCAGGATAGTCTGTTCCTACACATCCCAGCGGGCACCATAGGCTGATAGGACGGGGACGTCCCAGGTCTGATGTCACAGGTGGCTATTTAGGAAGGTGGCACCTTTAAGGAGGTGCTTTTCAGCTTGGGACCGAGACGCGGTTACCACGCAACTGAAGCAGCATTCTGGAGAAGAGGTCCCGAATGGATTTCATTCATTCTCCTTGTTGGCCAATGAGAAAACTAAGCAAATTAAGCTTACAGGAATAAGAAGGCTCGTAAGTTTTCACTTTGCCGATCAAAGACATGGGTTTAACACGTAACCAAAAAACCCACGGAGTTTCAAGGAGACGGATTGCCACCTTGTTTTTGTTCCAGTCGACTGCTGACGGTCAGATCATATTTTCCCCTTCGCCAAGGAGGCCAGAGGACGGAGTTTGACTGCTCTTCTTGGAGTTTAACTGCGGACGCGCAGTAACTCCCCCCTCTCACTCACTGCCCCAGAAGGAAAACTTCAACAAGTAAAAGCCATCCTTTTTTATTTTATTTTAATTTCTTTATTAGGAATAGCGTTGGCAGGGTAGAGTAGGTTTTAGCGCCATTAGATTCGCCACTTATAATCTAATGTGTTCTAAACTGTATGTGCATGCAACCTTGTATTGAAACTTTGATTTGCTGTGGACATCTGAAAGCCGCTGTGCTTCCCAGCGGTGTATGTTTTGCGGTGTTGTCGTAATGCCTGTGAGCAAGTTCAGGAGCACTTTGAAACTGAACTGCTATAATAACCTTATGGTGAAAATCAACTATTTTCTTTGTCTTCAACCTCATGTTACTAGCTTGCTGCCAAAAGTGATTACCCTTTGTCTTCTTGGGTTTACAACCTTGCTTGGAGGAAGTTTATGACAACCTGTGTCCCACTGAGCTATACTTTGGGGAGTGGCCTCCCGGAAACTCCGCTCCACGTCACATTATCATTTGTTTGCCATAACTGCTGGTTTGATTTCATACACACCCACTGCTGTTTTGTTTTATTTGTTTAGTTAGATATTTTACCCTTTTTGTGTAGAACTTTGCATGTTTGATTAGGTGAAGATTATTGAATCGGAGAACGGATTGTATCAGGACTGTTGATTTAATAAATATTCACGTAGATAAAGAGAAGGCGTTTGTGTTTATTTTGTGCAAGAGTGATTTGTCAGTCAAAATAAGGTCAATGTTTCCCACGTTTCAGCAGAAACAGTTGATTAAACAGTGGCATCTAATAATAGTTATCAATTATTACTGAGTATTTAACGGTTGTAATTATCAAGGGCTTTAGGCTACAATTACAACACCAGAGGACATCTCTGGCTTTGATTCATAAATAAGGATTTTTGGTTAAGAAATTAATTTTGTCAAATTATGATTTTCAATTATAATTATTGATACATGTTAATAAATCAATAATCATAATCCTAACAACAGGTTTTCAGTGAAAGCATTTCTGTAGAGGTTTGGATTTTTCCACCCTGTTGTTTTGCTGTGTTTGTTGTTTTCTATCTGTATAGATTGCCTATCTGTGTTGATAGTTTGACATTGTTAACGGCTTGATCTTTATTTGGAGGATGACTCACTTTGAGTCCTTGTGGATACTGGATAAAGCCACGCACACCAAAGCACTCAAACAGAAACTACAAAGATACAAACGTACTGTGCAGCAGTGTTTTCTCTCTTTTAAACAGAGTGGAACAAAACCCTCTCTAGAAAACACATTACAAATGATTTCTGTAAAGATTCCTTTTATTCCATTCTCTGACACTGTATATTTTGCATGATTAGGTTTCTCACTAGTTTTTTAAATGGTTTTCTAGCTTTCTGCTGCACAGACAGGGAGATTCCCACTGCTACCGTGGGACGACTGTGAAGTTTGCTTTGTTTGTCCAGTCCTGGGTTATATCTGAGTGTGAATCTGTTCAGATCGAGACATGAGGTTGCACTCTTGGCTCTTTAAGTGACTGTTTCTGCATCAGGACATGGTGATACAAAAGGCCTTTGTGACAGGTCCTGCTCAGAGCACACAGGAGAGAATATGTTGGGATGATATCTGATATAACACTTACTGCCATACTGTAAGAGCAGATAAAGCAGACATTTCTGGCATGCCCAATAGTAACATGAATAATGGGCCTCATAATATTCCTTTGTGTGTAAATCCAACGTTTCTTCCTGAAACAATAGTCAGGAGAATAAGATATTCTAAATTTGGCCATACCCACAGTCTTTTAAAAGCTGCAGCTTGAAACTCCACTTGAAGCTCAGCATATATAGTCTTGTTTATAAGAGTGTCACTGTCACTGTAAAAACTAAGTACACCCCATGACTGAAGAGCTTGTAGAACCAAGTTCAGCAGCTCTGACCTTCAGTAGTTTTTTGTTTGACCTCATCAGCTTCTTACTTCACTATAGAGGAATTTTGACTCATTCTCCTTTACAGCAATATGTCAATTCATTTAGGTTTGCACATATTTATTTCTGCACAAACCACACAGAGATGGATGAGCAAAAATAGATGGACTTATGGCAGTGTTGATCAGCATTTCCTCTAGAATGTTGCACTTCATGAGTTGCTGCAGGAAATACAGTCTCTGCTTGGCTTTCTTCCAAACAGTGGCTATGTGGGAGGACCAGCTCAGGTCCTGAGAAAGCGTGGTTCAAAGGAACTGGAAGTAATCCACAGCAGACACAATGTTGTTGAGAATGGTGAGGGGAGGTGACTATGGTGTCATCTGTAAACTTCAGGAGTTTCACAGATGGGTCCGATGAGGAGTGGGGAAAGAACACACCCCTGGGGGGCACCAGTGTTGATGGTTCTTGAGCAGGAGAAGATGCTCCCTAGACTCATCTGCTGCTGCCGTTCAGTCAGGAAGATGGTGATCCACTGACAGGTGGAGGCCAGCACTTTAAGCTGGGTGAACTGCTGGTAGAGGACATCTGGGTTGATGGTGTTGAAGGCTGAGCTGAAGGCTACAAAAAGGATCCTGACATATGTCCCTAGGTGGCCGAGATGGTGCAGGATGAAGTGAAGACCCAAGATGACTGCATCATCTACAGAGCTGTTATCCAGTAAGCAAAATGCAGAGGGTCCAGCAGGGGGCCTGCGATGACCTTCAGATGTTTCAACACCAGATGCTCAAAGACAAGGCAAGTTTATTTATATTGAACATTCCAGCAACAAGACAATTCAAAGTGCTTTACATAATGAAAAAAGTATATTGATATGACAAAAAATATAACAAAAGCACATCGCAGTGGTATGACAGAGGAATATTCCTTTAAAACTAGTCCATGGCTGGACCAAGAGTCAGAGACTTCCCGCTGCTCTTTACCTTCTTCCTAACTTCTTCTAGGAGAGCCCAGCTCATCCAGGGGTCTTTTACAGTGAACTTCTCACTGTGGACAGCGAGGCCCTAATGTGTTTTTAACCTTGATTCAAAAGAACTCAGGGATACAACATCTCTGCAGCTTTCTGTAAGTTTGTTGCAGATTAGTGGAGCATCAAAACTGAATGCTGCTTCCCCATGTTTGGTTCTGGTTCTGAGGATGCAGAGTAGACTGAAACCAGAAGACCTGAGTGGTCTGGAAGGTTGATACAACAGGAGATATAGATCTTTTATGTATTTTGGTGCAGAAGTAGTTTAAAGTCTATTCTCTGAGGTCCAGGAAGCCAGCGGAAGGACTCTAGAACTGGGCTGATGTTCTCTACTTTCTAGGTTCTAGTGAGGACAAGGCAGCAGCATTCTGGATCAGCTGGAGCTGTCCGATGGACCTTTTAAGAGGACCTTTGTAGTTTCAGTTGCCTCATGCCTATATGTGTTAACTGATACCATGCAGAGTCATTGGATATCAGCTGAAATATTCAAAGACTTTAAGACTTAAGAGTTTTCTACAAGTAGGATTATTTCCTTGGTTCCTTCAGCAATTTCTGAGAAAAAAGTAGTCCTGTTAATGACTCTGTTTGGACCAAGCTGTAAAGCTGTAGGATCCACGGCCTCACATTGGACCTTAGGATACTTTGGTATGAAGAGGAGTTCAGGATTGACTCAAGGACTGCATGCTGCAGAAACTACAAGTATTTGCATTTTGTGTTGGTGGATCATAATCAGGTTGTAAGGAAAGTGCTTTGAAATGAAAAGAGAAGAAACAGGAGCAACAGACAAACAACAGGAAGAAGGGAAAACTGCATTTAGACTGAATCATGCTGATCATTCAAAGATCGTTCAAAGGTTTATGATCATGAACTTAAAGTCAAAATTTGCACATAAATGTAGCTTTTGTGTTATTTTCTGTCAGACATTCATGCTGTCGTGACTGATGGCAAAGATAAACAGTCTTTCTGTTTTTGAATGTGGCAGGGTTGTTGAGCTGCGCAAGCAAGACGTTTTACATGTCATCTCTGCAGAGGTTGGACACACTAAGACCAGTTTAGATTTGAAGTAATCATTAAAAGCAGTGGAGCTATTAACTACTGATTCCTTTTTTGACACATTTAGTTCTGTTTTAGGGTTTGGCTAATTATCTTAAACTTTAATCAGCCAAAGAACAGTTTTTTTCAGTTAAATGCAGTTTTCAAGAATTACATATTCTGTTTTGGTTTGTTCTTCACTTGCTGCTGTTTCATGTTAAAGCTCTAATTACAACCTGGTTAAAATCCAGCCTGAGAAAAATCTGAATACCTGTAACTTTACCCGGTCTTAATATTCAGATCAGGACTGTTTTTGTTTACTAATCATTCATAAAAAAAACAACAAAAAAATCTCTTACTTTTTGTCTTCTCTCTTCTCTTCATCCTCATGAAGCTACAGAACGTTGAAAGTAATATTTTTTTCTTTAAGTACAAATTTAACTGTACTTTTAAAAATGTATTTAAAATTAAAGGAGTGCAAAAATAAGGGTCACTTTAGAGACAAACTATGACCTCTGACCCACCAAATAATAAAGAATGTTTATGTGACTAT
Organism: Girardinichthys multiradiatus; assembly: GCF_021462225.1. NCBI lineage: Eukaryota > Metazoa > Chordata > Actinopteri > Cyprinodontiformes > Goodeidae > Girardinichthys > Girardinichthys multiradiatus. The sequence goes on from NC_061811.1 coordinate 1,839,215, forward strand.
GAATATGAATATTATTTAATATTTAATATTGATACTTTAATATTTTATCAAAATATTGTTAAGGGTTGTCCTTTGAATACCAGCCCAGTAAGGCGATGGTATTAGGACACTAGTGAAAGGAATGAGCCAAGCTCTGACATTATTGAACAGCATAAACTCTGCACACATGGAATAAATTCACACAATTTCTTAAAATACAAGAATTCATTAACAAAAATAAGTCAACTCAAAGTCAAACATATTTCAATCAACAAACTCTTTACTTTGCTAAAACAATCCAACTAAACTACCAAGCAGAATTAAAGAATAAGGAAGACTAATGGGCTATGTACAATATAAACAAGTTGATTAAAGATGGTTGAAAATTATGACCAAAAGACTGATGCAACATTACCATGTAATGTTTATGTTTGAGAACCAAGGATTATCTTGAAGAGTTTGGAAGTGTTATGATTTGGGTTTTTTCTCATGTTTTTCACAGTTAAGGTTTTGACTCATTCTTTTGTTTATTATTATTCTTCTTAGATTTTGAATCATGCTTTTGTTTGTTATTTTTCTGGTCATGTTTTAGTCTTGTTTATGTTTTGTCAAGTTTGGTTTTGTTTGTATATTAGAGTCTCTGTTTTTGCCACAGCCACGTTTTGTTCTGTCTGTCAATTAAGTTTATTCGGTTCACCTGCTCAAAGTTAATCTGTCTCCTTGCTCCACCTGGTTTTCACTCCATATATACACACCTGTTCAGTTAGTCGTCGTAGAAACATTTTTCAAACCATGTCTTGTTTTTTGCTCATGCCATGCCTGTCTCGCCTGCCCGTTTGTTGTTTTGTTCCTGCCTCCTGCTGTGAGTGAGTTTTTGTTGTTGTTAAACCTTTGCACTTACCATCACGCTGCCCGCTCGTCTGCATTCTGGGGTCCTATATCTTGCAAACCATAACAGAAAGTGAAGGTAAGTTAGTCTTGGAACCAACTTAGGCAATAATCAGCAAACGTTTAGACAACCATTCACAATGCAAGATCAGATAAAACATGATCTTAATAAAATAATATTTTAAAGAAGGATTTGCTGAATAAAACCAACCTTCTGGATGACTAATTCTCAACGATGTCTTATTAGCTGCCTTTATTTATTAAAATACTATTTAAAGAAATATGGTATTTTAATAATTAAAAAAAAAATGAAAAATCTTAAAAAAATGAATTAAAACAGAGGCAGGAGCACCAGAGGGAAATTAAATATTGAAAGTGACAGAAATAGTAAAGTTGGGCCAGCATGAAAGAAGGAAAACCTAAAAACGAGAAGACAGCAGGCTCTCCATATTTGCTCTTTTTTAAATGATGTGCAGTGATGGGGCAATGGAGAGGTGGAGACAGAAAATGGGATAAGCACCTAAAATAGTAGAGGTGGTGTTTTAAACATAAAGAATGCTAAAAAGCAGAACAAACAAGAGAAGAAGGATAATAACCTTTAGCAACAATCTTTGCTACAGTTTATTTAGCTGTATTTGAAGAAAGCTCAAACATATCCTAACCAAACATTCTCTGCATAATTAATCCATCATCTCCCAGATAAATGGGTGTCATTTTTTCCTGCCACATAATTTTCCATCAGTTGTGTATTGATTCAGCAAAATAAAGATCATTTAGAAAGATTCCTCTGAGAAGGTATGAGGCTATGCACAGAAGATGAAGAATATCTCTGTTGGTGTCTATCATGGTCAGATCTCAGTGACCTGTTTTAAATGTTGCTTTTATAACTGTCTTGTAAGCTCTGAGGACATAAAAGGTTCTAAAGCCAAACCTACACCGCATTCTACAAGAGAAAGTGGATTTAAAGCGTCTTTTCACAAATATGACTCGGTCTGGTACCTCTGTGCATTTTCAGGTCTAAGTGACTGTTCACCTCCAGCACTACTCCTTCACTATGTTTTTCTGTCAACCATCTGGAAACAGTAGTGCACATGAACCACAGGCCGATGGACAATAGAGAAGGTTTCTTTGTAGCTGAAGAAAAGAGAATGGCTGCAGCTTGGAGCCTGAAGGACAGGAAGCTTTTCATCAGCTGCACCTGTTCAGTTTACAGAAGCCCCAAAGGGGATTGAAATCTAAATATATTTTTGACAGTTTTCCTTCCAGGGAACCAGCGTTTCTCAAAGCAACCCTTCATTGTCACCCTGGTCCTTGACTTAGCTGACCACCTTGCAATGCCCTTCCCAATAGCTGAACATTGTATTTAGTTGAAGTCCCCTGTTGAAAGGAAGCTGGGTGAAAAAAATTAGATTTTTCCTAAATGAAATTAATCAGTTGATAGAACATCTTCCAGCAAAGTTTCAATGCAGGAACATTTTAGGATGAAAGAAAACCGCAAATTTCCTTTTTAACAACAGCAACAGTAAGACTCCTAAACAAAGCAAGTATACTCCTCTAAAATGGTTTAATTTCTACATCTGCCAGTTTGTTTTTCTGCCAATTTAGAGTATTAATCTCAAAGGAAAATATGTTGTCAAGCACATTATAGCCTTCAGGGCTAATTTCCTTCTGCAGTCCCTGACACAGGATAACAAAGAACAGGACACACATACAGAGCATATAGAAAACTACACTGATGAAATAGGACATTAGTATATTATATATACTACTATACTATATATATATATAGTGTATATACACTATATTATCACTATACCGCTCTGTTCCTATATCCCACATTTCTACCTTACTTCCCTCAGAATATATGCCAAATGTCACAAAATGTGACTTTTTTCCTGATAAAAGGAAGAAATCCTCAAACTAATTCTGAAATATCTTATTTCATTCCGTTAATGTTTTAAATAATAAAGAAGGTTGTTCTAATGCTGTTTTTCGATGTTCAATTCTAATTTTACCATTGACCCTGATTATAGAAATTTGCTGATAAATGTTCAAACTAAGTGCTCTTATAAGTCAAGCTTTCTTCCTGATTTGCTATAAGTTGTAAAAACTCTGTTTCACTAAATAATTTCAGACCTTTTACAAGTGCAAAAATGAGCAAATGAGAATTTAAGCATTTGTCTAATTCTGAGGTCTCCAACTCTTGTACTGTAGAGCTACTCTCCAGCAACTTTTAGATGCATCCTTGGTCCAATATACCAGAGTCAATAGATGGGTCTTTGTCAGGTCCATACATACTGAGGAGATAATTCAGCCATTTGATTCAAGTGTTTAGAGCAGAGCAGCATCAAAAAGTAGCAGGACAGAGGTTCTCAGGGAGTAAAGCTGGAGATCCCTGGTTCAATTCACAGCCCACTCATAAACAAATAATGTGTATTTGTTGGAACTGTTTGCCCATGTTTAAATAAGGCATTATGCACGCATTTGGAAGAGAAAGCATTTTATGTATACTACCATGAAAAGTATTTCCTCTATACAGATTTCTTCAGCTTTTGTTTTTTTGTGACACTTAAATGTTTCAGATTTGCTCTCTGCTTAAATGTGACTCGGCTTAGCGGCCAACAGAAGGCGATGGACATGTCCACTCATTCTCTCTTTTTATGTTCTTTAGTTGCTTGATGAGTCATAGGTTAATAACTTTAAACAATAAACAAATTTAATTCAAATTCACAAACAAATTTGATAATCTCAATATGGTTATCAAATACTTACAATAACTGTACATTTTTAAACCATCTTTATGTAACACATATTTATGCTAACAATCTATAGATATAAAAAAAAAGTCAAATCAAAGAAATGAATTGACATTCCTCTCAATAAAGTAAGTAAATCCTACTTACCAAAGCATCTCTGTAGTTACCAAACACATTGAAGCAAACAGGATTCTGGCTGTCAGTAATCAAACCTCTTTCTCTCTACCTGAGGAAAAGGTAGTCACACCTATTACGTCTAGCTCTACATTGCCCTCTTGTGTGCAAATACGCTAACTACCAATTAAAAGCTAATAACCCTGGATAAAAAACTCAATTCATTTCTTGTGCAACATAACACAGATCATTAAACCATCGCTTGCAGACAAGCCACCGTTAGACCTGTTGCTCTGGGTAACGTCACTTCCTGTTTTCGCTGTTGGTGAATTGTTTGGTGTGTGTGAAGGCTCTCTCGTTTGATCTGATTTCTCTCTACTGTGATATCTCTTACTTGTTCTAATACATAAGCACGTTAAAACACATACTTTCTGTTGCTACTTTTAACGTTTGGGGACTCTCTGTGTTTTACACGGTTTTTCTAGTAGTGGTAAAGGGGTCGCTAGCTTAGCTTTAGCTCCACCATGGCTACCCGTTCTGCGGTTTCTCTCTCTGAGTCTCCTCCTCTCTTCTGCTCTCTGTGTCAGATGTTCAGTTACTCCTCTGCCTCCTTTAGTGATAATGGCACGTGTAATAAATGTAGCATTTTTGTAGCTTTGGAGGCAAGGGTGTCGGAATTGGAGGCCCGGCTCCACACTGTTGAAAAACCAGCAGATAGCCGAGGCCCCTTAGCCAGCGCGGAGCCACCAAGGGTAGCTCCCTGTAGCAGTCCTCCAGCAGAGCCCGCACAGCCGGGGCCTCAGGCCAGCTGGGTGATGGTACGTAGAAAGCATAGTCCTAGATCCCAGCCCACAGGTCACCACCAACCCGTCTGCATTTCTAACAGATTTTCCCTGCTCAGCGACACACCCGCTGAGAAGCCAACTCTGGTAATTGGTAGCTCCATAGTCAGAAACGTGGCACTAGAGACACCAGCGACCATAGTCAAATGTCTGCCAGGGGCCAGAACGGGTGACATCAAATCATACATGAAACTGCTGGCTAAGGATAAGCGTAAATACAGTAAGATTGTTATTCACGCTGGCGGTAATGACACCCGGTTCAATCGGAGGTCACCAAAGTTAGTGTTGCTTCGGTGTGTAAGTTTGCCAAAACAATGTCGGACTCCGTAATTTTCTCTGGTCCCCTCTCTGATCTGACTAGTGATGACATGTTTAGCCGCATGCTGTCATTCAACCGCTGGCTGTCTAGGTGGTGTCTAGAAAACGATGTGGGTTACATTGATAACTGGCGAACATTTTGGGGAAAACCTGGTCTGATGTGGAGAGACAGCATCCATCCCACTTTGGATGGAGCAGCTCTTCTTTCTAGGAATCTGGCCGAATTTATTAGTTCTCCAAAACTCTGACAACCCAGGGTTCAGACCAGGAAGCAGGGTCGTAGTTTAACACTCCTCTCTGCAGCTTCTGTACTGCTACCCAGCCATTACCCTATTAAGACAGTGTCTCGCCCACGGCCAAAACTGAACAGATTAAAATATAATCTAAAAGGAGGAAATCAGGAAAATCTCATAAAAATAAACACAACTCTGACCGAAAAGAAAAATAAAACAATTAAATGTGGCCTACAGAACATAAGATCTCTCTCTTCAAAGACTTTGCTAGTTAATGACCTGATTTGTGACAATCAGATTGATTTATTTTGCCTCACAGAAACCTGGCTGCAGCAAGAGGATTATGTTACTCTAAATGAGTCAACTACTACTAATTATTTAAATTTTCACATTCCTCGAAATACTGGGCGAGGAGGAGGAGTAGCAACAATCTTTCAGTCTGGACTGGACTAGTCCCAGACCAATCAATAGCTACAACTCTTTTCAATATTTAATTCTTAGTTTTCCTCATCCAAATTGCAAAGCACTAAAACCTCTTCTGTTTGTTGTTTTGTACCGTCCACCAGGCCCTTACTCTCAATTTTTAGATCAGTTTTCAGACCCTTTATCTGATTTAGTGTTAAATACAGATAAGGTTATTATAGTGGGGGATTTTAACATTCATGTTGACACTGAAAGTGATAGCCTAAATATAGCATTTAATGCTATCTTAGACTCAATTGGCTTTGCTCAAAACATTAACAAACCTACCCACCTTTGTCTTCATTCTCTGGACCTTGTGCTGACATATGGCATTGAGTGTAAAGACATAATATTCTCTCATAACCCTGTCCTGTCTGACTATTTCTTAATAACCTTTGAGTTTAATTTAACCGAGTACTCCACACCTGAAAGAAAATTTCATTATAGTAGATCATTATCAGGCGATGCTGTAACAACCTTTAAAGAATCTGTTCCACTTTTAATTTCCTCATTATCACTGAAAAGCACAATGGAAGGCAATATTTCTGTTTCTGCCCCTTCACAAATTGATTATTTTGTTGGTAGTGTTTCTTCATCATTGCGTGATGCATTAGACAATGCAGCCCCCTTGAAAAAGAAGGTAATCATTCATAGGAGGCTAGTTCCTTGGTTTAATTTAGAGCTGCGTACTTTAAAGCACAATGTTAGAAAATTGGAGAGAAAATGGTGCTCTACAACCCTAGAGGATTCCTACTTAATCTGGAAAAATAGCCTACAGTTGTATAAACAGACACTTCGCCAAGCTAGAACAGCTTATTTCTCATCATTAATAGAAGAGAACAAGAATAATCCTAGTTTTGTCTTTAGTACAGTTGCTAAACTTACACAGAGTCATAGCTCTGTTGAACCATCCATTCCCTTAGCTCTTAGCAGCCATGACTTTATGGGATTCTTCTTAAATAAAATTTATTCTATTAAAAAATAGTAAATGGATATGTACCACAGGCTTTTAAGTTAGCTGTAATTAAACCTTTACTTAAGAAACCTTCGCTTGATCAAGATGACTTGAAAAATTACAGACCTGTATCCAATCTTCCATTCTTATCTAAAATTCTTGAGAAAATAGTTGCTAATCAAATGTGTGAACATTTATACAGCAATGACCTGTTTGAAGAGTTTCAGTCAGGCTTCAGAGCTCATCATAGCACTGAAACAGCTCTGCTGAAAGTCACTGATGATATTCTTATGGCCTCAGATAATGGACTGCAAGCATGTCTTGAAGATATAAAAACTTGGATGACTTTGGATTTTTTGCTTCTAAATTCAGACAAGACAGAAGTTGTCGTCTTTGGACCGGAGTCTTTATAAAAGAAACTGCTTAGTCAATCACTTAACCTGGATGGCGTTAAATTGACCTCCGGTAATAAAGTAAAAAACCTTGGTGTTATTTTTGACCAGGACCTGTCATTTAAATCCTATATTAAACAGGTTTCTAGGATTTCCTTCTTTCACCTCCGGAACATTGCCAAAATTCAAAATAGCCTATCCAGGAGTGACGCTGAAAAACTAGTCCATGCATTTGTTACTTCAAGGCTGGACTATTGTAATTCGTTACTATCAGGATGTCCACAAATGCAGTTAAAAGCCTTCAGCTGATTCAAAATGCTGCAGCAAGAGTTCTGATGAAAATTAAAAAGATAAATCATATTTCTCCTATTTTAGCTTCCCTTCATTGGCTCCCTGTTAAATCCAGAATAGAATTTAAAATTCTCCTCCTCACATATAAAGCCCTTAATGATCTAGCTCCATCATACATCAGAGATCTGATTGTTCCATATGTTCCTAACAGAGCACTTTGTTCTCAGACTGCAGGTTTACTGGTGGTTCTTAGAGTCTCTAGAAGTAGAATGGGAGGCAGATCCTTTAGTTATCAGGCTCCTCTCCTGTGGAACCAGCTCCCAGTTTTAGTACGTGAGGCAGACACCCTGTCTACTTTTAAGGCTAGGCTTCAAACTTTCCTTTTTGATAAAGCTTATAGTTAGAGTGGCTTAGTTTATCAGGGAGGGAGCCTTCCTCCCTCCCTGTTGGTTGGAGAAAGGGGGAGTCAGGTTTAGCCTAAACCGGCTCAGTTATGGTTGAGGTGCAAACACACCCTCCATTTCTGCTACTTGTATGACCCCTTCTCTTTTCTAATGGTTATAATCAGTCTGACAGAGAGAGGTGTCCCAATCATTGTGGTTTTTAGTATAACAATGACCATCAGTGGGACCCTTTGTGGGGTTCCTTGAGACGACATTGTTGTAAATAAGCGGCGTTTAACTAAATAATCTGAACTGAAACTATCTGTGTAGTTATGCTGCTATAGGCTTAGGCTGCTGGAGGACATAACGACCACTTTCACCCTCTTCGCTACATTCTCACACTACTCTCCAATTTTGCATTATTTGCTGTTATTTCAGCTTCTAACTTTTTGTTCTCTCTATTCTCTTCCTAGAAGTTACACCTGGCCTGACTCTGTGTCTCCCTGTGACACCTTTCTGGAGAGGGGAATCGTCCAAGCTTCTGCTGGCAACAACTTAATGCTCACCCTCTACAGATGATCCACATAGCCCTGTCTTTCAGTGTTTCACCCTTTCTGTCTCCTAGACATGGCGATTGACTGAGCTTAACTGTAACAAACTCTATGTGCTCTCTTTCAGACTTTAACGTTGAAAACTGGCTCAGGGTTTATCTGTTCTTTCTTTCTAGATGAAACGACTAAAGGAGCTACATCCATTAACGTTTACTTTTCCTTCCCATAGAAAGTACTCCTGGATCAGTGCTTCTTTGTTCTCTTTGTGTCTCTGCTCTGTTCTCTCAAACCCCCAGTCGGTCGTGGCAGATGGCCGCTCACACTGAGCCTGGTTCTGCTGGAGGTTTCTTCCTGTTAAAAGGGAGTTTTTCCTCTCCACTGTCGCTACATGCATGCTCAGTACGAGGGATTGCCGCAAAGTCAACGCCAGTGAATGTCCACTGTCTCTACATGCTCATCCAGGAGGAGTGAATGCTACAAGTCACTGACTGGATGCAATCTGCTGGGTTTCCTTAGATAGAAAAACTTTTTATCCAATTTGAATAAATAACTAACTCTGACTGAACTGTTCAATGGTTAGGATTAATTGGAATGTATGAACCTGACTGTTGTGAAGTGTCTTGAGACAACATGTGTTGTGAATTGGCGCTATATAAATAAAACTGAATTGAATTGAATTAAATTAAACCTAATTGGTTAGCAGAAAGAGATAACCAGAGTAAATATGAAATGGAGTTTTCAAATAATGATTGTATTAATGGAATAAATCTCCCTAAACCAAACTGGCCCTATGTGAAAAAGTAATCATCCTCTATTAATGAGTAATTAATTAGCTGTGATTAAACACATTTTTGGTTCCTTTTCACCAGTTCTCCCTAGGTCAGATGTAAAGAGTTACTTCCAGGCCCAAATAACCAGTAAATTACTTAAATAGAATCCGTATGGCAATATGAAGTAGACTAAAAGATCACAAAAAGCAACTCTTCATGCTCCATCTAAGGAAATTCAAGAACAGGTGAGAAACAAAGTCAATGATATCTATCAGTTTGGAGTTACATCTCTAAGGCTTTGGGACTCCAGAGAATAACAGTGAGAACCATGATCCAAATAAGGAGAAGACGTAAAACCTTCCCATGTTGCCAAAACTTACTAGGTCTATTAAATTTAGTCCAAGAGCACATCCACGACTCATCAGGAGGTAACAAAACAACCCAAACATCTAAAGCTCTGCAGGCCTTAATCCCTCATTTAAGGTTAGAGGTCGTTATTCAACAATTAGAAAGAGAGACTGGGCAAAAATGGCCTCCATGGGAGAGTTCCAAGGCCAGAACTACTCCTGAACCAAAACAACCCAAAGGACACATAAAATCTGCATCATAAGTCTCCTCATATGTTCATCTCAGGATAGAGGACAAACTTAGTGCAGTCTTCCGGTTGGACTTTAAAACAATAGATCTTACTTTGTATTCTTCTCGTTTGACTTGATTACTAGATGTTTAAATGCTTTAAAAGTTTTGAACTAGCTGCTCACACAAACCATACATCATCACTACATCACTTCCTTGACCCGTTGAAACCGATGCAGGCCTGGGACTACCTCGCTCTGTGAGTCAGGGGCTGACTGCAACTCCCCTCACTACTTTGGTCCTTTTAAAAAATACATGGAGATGGCTAAATCTGAAGATTAGCATTGGCAGCAAGGATAAAACTTGGATGTTATAAATAAATGTCTCTTCTGTTTCGCAGCTACAAATTCATCAGACAGAATGTTCTTCTGTAGCCTGATGCTGTCATATCTGGTGAATCTCTCCCTTAAAATTAACCCAACTGAAGGTTTTGTGTTTAAAAAGTTATGTTCCAGAATGTTCACATCCAACAGGCACCGCATTACTTTTAAGTTCTCAAAGGAAGCTTTGCTACAGCCTTTTCTGTGCCATGAAAGCACCAGCTTTCCCTTCAGTTAGTCAGAATATGATTTAGGTTTACCCACTTGCCAGCTTCAGAGTTTAAGAAAGAAAACCTGAAAGCCTATTGATGAGAAACTCATAAAAACTGATTCAGTAAAAGTTTTACAGCACTTTAAATCCTTGAGAGACTTACTTGAGATTTCCTGGAACTCATTATGCAAACCTTCAATTGTCTTTCAACATAAAATATTATTTTGATCCTGCAGTGTGTTTTATGTACATCAATTTGCAAAGTGTTTAGAAGTTTGGTAGCTGCTGCAGACAAATTCGCATGAAGAGTCTAATCACAGACAAGAGATTTCAGGCAGTGAAGAGCTGTGTAAATTGAAGGGAGGTTAATATTTCAGTTTACTCAACAGATCATTGGTACACAGCACTTCTGGCTCCTGTGGAAATGATTGGATATGAGTTCAGCCATGGATCAACGTCTGCTGAGTTCTAATTACTCTCAATAAACAAATGCTTTTATGTTAAAAATCAGCTGAAAAGGAGTACTCTTTCCCACAGAAACCAGCAAAACTACATATTGCAGGCTCAGCTCAGTTAGTGTCGTTGGAGATGACAGGTCACTTCTTAAAATGGGGACAGATGTGCTTAAATCAATGTCTTCTTCAGGTAGCAATGACTGCCTCCAAAGAAAAACATGCAGACACTATCTCTGTGCATCAATGTGCCTCACATCCATGAAACAGCTGCTGATTGCTAAAAATGATACAAAGTAAAGTAAATATTAAAGTGCCTGTGACACACTTTTCCCACAAATGCAGAAAAAAAACAAATTCTTAATATTGAAGGAATTCGACAGTAATTGAGGATTAAGGACCTGACAAAGGACAATTGTGACACAAAAAAGGCATATTTCTAAGGGGAAGTCTCCGGTCATTGATTGTGTGAGCGTCAATGATAAACGGTTCAGGTAGAAGCCAAGTTGCGTTAAAAACAGAGTTAATATGGTGAAACGGTGCATTGCTGGTGGTGGCAGCAATACTACGACAACAACCGTTAGTCTGTGCTACTTTCCTGAAGCAAAGAGGATCAGAAATGCCTGGATCAGAGCTGGAAAACTGAGGCGGGACAGATGGGCTGGTCCCACCAAGCACATCCTGCTGTGATTTGAGGACTTCTCAGCATATTGTTTTGAACAAGAAACTTCTGAATTCACAAGAGAAATGATGTCAGAGGTCAGATATCTGACAGATGAAGAAGAATGTTGAAGCAGAGTCTATAGCCTCGCTGTTCAGAGTATCTGATGGGAAAAGATCGCTGAAGAAAAGGTTGTTGCTGCTGTTGCTAAACGGATCATGGATCAGCAGGTAAGAACACTTCCTTGTTACAAAGTATATTTAGATATCTGCAGTTGTTAACAATTAAAAATCCAAAATTATTCGAACCCCGTCAGTTTACTTGACGGGGTTCCCCTTCATCATAAAAGATCTCAACAAAATCGAAAAGGAGTAGTCTGGAAACGCTTTTTTAGTGAAATTTAAGACAATATATCTCAACTGTTCATTTCAGTGGCATGAATTTACTTTACAGAGAAAATGGCTTTTGATGTCCAACAGTGTCCACAAAGCTGCATTTTACACTGACTTCTGGTTCAGAAGAAAAGCCAAGAAGCCACTTTTGCCAGCAAAAAACAAGAAGAAACACTGTAGGAAGTTTTTCTCCAATGATTCCTCCTTCTGATGGTTTGGAACATCTAGAAGATCCTTAGACCAGAGAATACAGCTGAGAGCTACCAAAAGTCATGTGTTGAACTAAGAGTGAAAAATCCTGATCAAAAACATACATGGGGTAACTTCTCCATCCAGGGAGTGGCATGATGACTGCCATGGTAAATAGTGTGATGAGAACATCCCTCTAAAGCACGTTTTTCCAGATCGGTGATGATTTCTTTCTCCAGCCTGATAGAGTGCCAGGCCACAAGGCTGATATGAGTATGAAGTGGCTCAAATATTAAATTTAAAACAGTAGACCTGTGGTAAGAGATCTTTCCAGACCTGAACCCCTTTGAGTTCTCAAAAGGTAGTGAAAGAAACAGATCCTATCAAACTGGGATCCACTCCAAGAACAGGTCACCATCAGCCCAGATCTGGTCCAGAAGTTGATGTCCAGCTTTCCAGAGAGAACTGCAGCAATGGTGAAGGCTCAACACTAGATATTGACGCTTTTCATAAATGTGATGCTTTTAAAACTGGTAAAGCATTGAAAGTGGCAGTGCCCTCAACATGCTTGTGGGAATAATATCAGAAGTTAAAAGCTGTTGATCCAATCAGGGAACCAAACCTGATGAACCGACACTAAGGCCAGAGAACTGGTCCTCTACATCACACAGAAAACAAAGCAGGTAAAAGACCTTCTTAAGATAGACTCATATGTTTGTTTTTTGTTTTTGACCCGCTGGCATGTTGAACATGGTTGGAATGACATGATAGGATACTTTTTGCATCCCATGATATATCTGGAGTTATCTAAGGACCACCTCAACATCTGTTTGTAGAGTCACTCAGCAGCTGTTCTCCAGTTTGGTTCCAATTATTTGGGAAACTTCTTCATCTTCTATGGTACCATGTTGCCTTCAGACAAGAAACCCATTTATGGCCTGTCACATATCCACAATGCAGCACCTTCAAAATAAGGGAAGACAACAAGCTGCAGTTAGAGGTGTTTTAATTTGTCACATGACTACAGGGAAGCTGTATTCAGACATACTCTGTAGACCAGAATCTACCATTGCAGTGAAACTTGTTCCTTTCTCGTTCTTTTCCTCCACTTACAAAATCGTCACACTGCTCACCTATCTTCTACTGTATGGACTTTATATTTGACACCGATTAGTCTCTTCCTCATCAGCTTCACTTTCTCCTGGTGAGAATACTTACATCATTCATCTTCATTATGTTGATCTGGAGGTTTGGTTTCTACCCTCCTCCAGGCTGACAGAATGAGGCTGACTTCATTCTGTGTGGACATTATGAGTCAATCAGAGGGTCAACGTTCACTGTAATAGTAGACGGTGGCCCATAGAGATGAGGAGTCACCTGAATTTTACTACAACCAACATCTAATTTATCTTCATTAAATTGTAAAGATCAAAACAAAATAACGATGAATGATGTTTTGAGACATTATTGCACTGCTTTGTTCCACAATGGTACTGTGTTGTCCACAAACATAATTGTGACCCTTATAAAGAGTTCCTTTAAAAATGGTCCTCAAGTTGAAATGGTTTGTAACATAACATGTTGAGGCTGTTGAAAATTTTACTTTTTCTAATTAAACAACAAATATTCAAATAGAAAAAACCTATTATGGTCACATGTTGCTGATAAACAAAAAAATCATTTAAAATTTGGTTTGTTTATGTGTTTTTTATCTAATTTAAGAAATAAAAACACTCCAGATATGGTATCCTAACTGTCATCATCCGGGAACACACTGAGCATTAGTACACAATGCCTCACAGACTGGAATAAAAGCCAATGTGCAGTTATTCTTAATAGTTATTCTACTGTAAAATATTCATGGAAGAACCAGTGTACAAATGGTATATAGATGTAGTAAAACAAAGAAAATCAGTGTGATTTAAATCACTGAAATTATTCATCAGTTAATTATTTTTGCCAGTCATAAAGTTTTAATTTAGAGGTTGCAGATATTTTTAGGAAGGGATGGTGTGGTAACTTATACAGCTGCCAGTAAATTACCTGACCACAGGTTTACTAGAATGGCCAAACCCAGAACCATTTAGTCATGGAACAAAGAAAGTGCACCCTTTATCAAATCTCAAGATGTGGAACTGATTGGGCTTTTTATTTTTATTTATTAATTTGACCAGCAGCACCGAGATGGAAGGGCAAAGACATGGAGCTCAAGTGGAGGAAGACAGAGGGAGGAATTTGAGTCTTCATGATTCTCCGTAGGCAACAACTGCAGAGCAGGATAGAAATAGCAACAGCCTCGGAGCAGAGCTGCAGATCTTACATGAGCACCACTAAAAGACCTCGGAGAAATATGGCCACCTATTATGGCTAAAAGATGTACCTCCAGGGAAAGGAGGAATGCAGCAGAGCAGGGTGCACTTCATTCTGGGAAAAATTGCTGTTGAAGGCTTTTATCTTTGTAAAATATATTGACACCCTCAGCACAGATTTCGTTTTGGCTTCGGGAAAGAAGGGAAAATTGTTGATGTTGTTCTGAAACGTCTGCAAGGGTGATTCACCACAATAACTTACAGTCCTGCTTCAATAAGGTAACTCCTGCAGCTCCTCAGTGGGGACAGCTATGGTTTGCAAAGTGTTGGATCACTTGCCTGCTAACGGAGAACTGGGTCCAACACTGCTGTCACCTAGAAATTACATTTTTAAATGGATAAATCGGACTGGAATTCTAAATCTAATTCAATTCAGTTTATTTATATAGCGCCAATCCACAACACATGTCGTGTCAAGACACTTCACAAAAGTCAGGTACATACATTCCAATTAATCCTAATTATTGAACAGTGCAGTCAGATTCAGTTATTTATTCAAATTGGATAAAATGTTTTTCTATCTAAGGAAACCCAGCAGATTGCATCCAGTCAGTGACTTGCAGCATTCACTCCTCCTGGATGAGCATGTAGAGACAGTGGACAGTCACTGGTGTTGACTTTGCAGCAATCCCTCATACTGAGCATGCATGTAGCGACAGTGGAGAGGAAAAACTCCCTTTTAACAGGAAGAAACCTCCAGCAGAACCAGACTCAGTGTGAGCGGCCATCTGCCACGACCGACTGGGGGTCGGGGGACTAGGATTAATTGGAATGTACGGTACAGACCAAAAGTTTGGACACACCTTCTCATTCAAAGAGTTGTCTTTATGTTCATGACTATGAATATTGTAGCTTCACACTGAAGGCATCAAAACTATGAATTAACACATGTGGAATTATATACTGAACAAAAAAGTGTGAAACAACTGAAAATATGTCTTATATTCTAGGTTCTTCAAAGTAGCCACCTTTTGCTTTGATTACTGCTCCACACTCTTGGCATTCTGTTGATGAGCTTCAAGAGGTAGTCACCTGAAATGGTTTTCCAACAGTCTTGAAGGAGTTCCCAGAGATGCTTAGCACTTGTTGGTCCTTTTGCCTTCACTCTGCAGTCCAGCTTACCCCAAACCATCTCGATTGGGTTCACGTCCGGTGACTGTGGAGGCCAGGTCATCTGGCGCAGCACCCCATCACTTTCCTTCTTGGTCAAATAGCCCTTACACAGCCTGGAGGTGTGTTTGGGGTCATTGTCCTGTTGAAAAATAAATGATGGTCCAACTAAACGCAAACCGGATGGAATAGCATGCCGCTGCAAGATGCTGTGGTAGCTGTCAGGTTTAAACAACCTAAAATACTTATAACATCACAAAAAGAAGAGAAAGACAAAGAATTAGTTATTTCACTCGCTGCGAGGAGAACGGACAGGGATGTCCTTTCAGTTACAAATCTCCTACCGCTCTGAAAACCATCTGTCCGACCCTCTCTTTTTATTATCTTTGGGGGTTCCCTCATTACAATGAATGTCACTCTCTAAGGATGGGAAAACAGCTGCATCGTATACAGGTCATAAACACCATTATCTTGTAACGACACACTTCCACAGTCTCCCCCATCTTAAGATCAGTGTGTTGTCCGTTCAGCACAATCAGCCTCCCTCTTTATGACACCCTCATCTGTGACTGCTTCCTTCTCAGCTCCACCTTTGATCCTTGCCTGCAGACAAACTCATCACATCCTTACTCACACATACATCATGAAAGGTTATAAAGATCAAATAGTCAAGTTAAAGAAAAGGAAAATATATAAGATAAATCTATATTCAAGTATTCCAACAGTAGCCATGATGGTTCAGTATGCCTTCAATTTTGAATAAATCCCCTACATTGTTACCAGTGTTGGGACCCAGCCATGGAAACAACATTAAAACTCTGGTACAAACTTTTCTGGAACCTTCAAAATAAATTGCATTTAACTGACTTCCAGCAACTCAGGAAAGGGGGGTAGCAGCAGACTTCCCATGAAGCCACTGGCTGTATAATTCAATTCAATTCAAAGATACTTTATTGATCCCCGAGGGGAAATTAGAATTCCAGTACAACCCATTCAAACATACATCATGACACAAGACAAGAGGGGGACGGGTCACCGAGGCTTTGCTGCCCACTCAAAGGCGCTGCCCTTGCTAGATGAGAAAAGAGGCCACATTAGGAAAGTAGAGGGAAAAATAATATTTCACACTTTATCCTTAGCAGGATACAGTTTGAGATTGCAAAAAACCTCAGAACAAAGAAGCAACCAGTTTACAAAACATCATGCCGGGAACAGTGAAGGTGGTGTGAGGGGTGCATATGTTTATCTTGAGCATGTGTGTGTGTGCGAGTGAGTGTGTGCAAGTAAGTCCATGAAGCACTGTCACAGAGGCCATTGTCCTTGATGGTATGTTGGAATGTTCATCAACCGATCACAAAGTTCTGAGCAGGTCCACAGATGTCCTCAGTGAAGGGAGGGGGCAGAGGGAGCAGAGCGTCATGTTTACATAACTTCCAGGAGAAGTTGAAGATAACCAGCCATCAAGGCCGTGCAGGGGAGCCAGATTCAGAAAACAACAATTATTTCAGTTAGGCTGACTCTTAATTTTCCGTCAGCCTTGAGAGTCTCGCTGGTGCTTCTCAAAGGCGAATCCAAACAGCCAAATTCCTGGTCTTTCTGCCAGATCCGAGCAAACAACTTTCTCCAAGATTTATCCCATTTCACCCCTGAGTCCAGGAACCGCAACCTGCCTGCGATCCTGTGTAAGGATCACATCCAGTCTGCGATTCAGCTCACGTAACATCTCAGTCTGAGGGCTGATCGCCCTGAAGATCCCATCACACATGCCAGGAAGCCTCACAATTGCCAGAACAGCTGCTGACACTCTCCGAATTTCTCGATATGCCAGGTAACCGCTGACTCCAAAAAGCAGAAATCCTGATATCAAACATCCAATTATATACACATCTTCCACATCCTCGACTGACATTATCGACAAACACACAATCCTCCACTTCTGCCAGGAGTCCATCGTGTATCCAGAGAAAAACGTCCAGTCCTCACAAGTTGGGCTCTCCTTCACCCTGTCTTCTCCTCGAGAAAAATCCATAACTCAGAATTTGGAAGATATGCAAGAAGAGGCTCCAAAGACAAGACTCAGAGCTGAAGCAGGGCAGATATGGGAGGGGGTGGGAGACAGAGAAAAAGCGTCCTCCTCCACCGAGAGCAGAAAGAAAAGCACCCCCTTTCCAATGGTCTGATCTCTTTCCACTGCTCCTCTGAGGGATCAGAATAGGGGAGACCCAGATGTCTCTTTGCTGGCAAACAGACATAAACTCTTCAACTGGATCCAGAAGCCAACACAGCTTTTTCTGCAGCTGCCACAGCACAAAGGCAGTTAGATGAAAATAGAACGAGAGTTCACAGACGTTTAGGTGATTATGGACTGAATGAAGGTGTATATTTGAATCTCATAGGCCAACCACGAGGAATTCTTGATGAGTTCAAAGCGCAGCATGAAGTCACAACAGGATTTGAATCAATTTTACCTTGGATCACCGTGAACAAAAATGTTGAGGGGATAAACTATGTTTATTATAATCAACAAAGAATGATTAATTTTACAGTTGAAGGGTTTATGGCTTTAGGTGACCAATTGCATGAGACAAGCAGAATGGCATTGCAAAAGCAGATAAGGGGAGTGTTTGTCACATGTTTGGCAATCAATGTTGCACATACATCCCCATGAACACATACCCAAGAGGTACCTTCAGTGCCATAATGGTTAGACTCTGCAAATTAAAAGAAGAAACAAAGGAGAATGCAGGCAGGGACAGCTGGTTGTGGAAGAGTCTGAAAGAAATATTTGGCAACTGGGGAGCATTAGCAGTAAAGACAGAATTAACCTTGCTGACGGTATTAGTTGCGTGTTGCCTATCATCAGAAAGTGGATCTTGGGAACTGTGTACCGATGGATGACTGATGATGGGAAACATCAGAGGGTCTAATACGTATAGCAGCCTTGACCTGATGGACCTATGATTTATTTATTTTTCTTTTTTTGTTATTTCCTTTTTTTTTTCTTTTTTCTTCTTGTTACAATATTTACATATAATATACATCCAACACCTACCATACAGACACGTAAAAATGTTGCAGACCATATACTGTTTTATGCAAACTCCGCGAGGATGGAAGATATTATGTTTTGTATTGGAAGTTATTATGTCCACTGATGTATTTTGTTTTCAATTATCCATATGTGCTTGGGAACTTGGAGCCATGATGGTCGGAAATCCGGTGGGACTGCCCGTGTCCAAAGGGACTCTGATAAGATGGACATTGAGGACGTTCGAGCATCACAAAAAGGTGATGTCATTTATCCGTAACAAAGCCATATAAACAATTTCTGTTAAAAGCATGTTATTTGTGAAGGTCAATATTATGTGTTTTCATGTTTAAGTAAGGGTTGAACTGCCATTTCTGTTTAACAGTTTTCTCCTGGTTATGTTATATTAGGTAGGTAAGCATTTTGTATTTCTTTTTGAGGTTCCTTTGGTAAGGTAAGGGGTATTCATGAAGAATAGGCCTTCTTGGTTGTTACTTTGGCCTGAAGTTCACCCTGAAGCTATGATAATAATTTTAACCTTATGTAAACATGTTATAACTGTTTTGACAAGAGTCATTAGTATTGTGAGCTATATATGTGGAAGATGATGTTAATGTGAGAAAAAGGACTATAAGGATGTGGTTTGGGAAAATACTGGTCAGTGTTTTCTGTATGTCCAGAAAAAACATCGGGAAGCTGCCATCCAAAGACTCTGGTGTTTCGGGGACCCCTCTTACATTGTGCGTGGACTCAGAGACATATGGACAGCACTTGGGGACCCTGAATCAGGACTAATGTGATGGCAGAACAATAAAGTTGCAAAAGACTGACCTAAGAGATGTGGAATTGCTCGGAGTACGGAGTCCACGTGAGGACGCAGCAAAGGACTTAATGGATGTGTTGCCATGTTATTCTATGTCATCCTATGTTATAATTTCAATGTTCTATGTAGTTAGATTTGCTGAAGGAATGTTCCGAATCATGTTAATCCATTTATACTTGCAAGTTGTGATATTCCGCTCTAGAGGTTTGACATGACCAATGTTCTCCATTACAAAGGTTTTGGTAATAGGAAGGACAAAGCAGGACCTGATTGGCATTAATGGTCCTTTAAATAGGTGGTAATGACACATTTAGATTCAAAACAGAGATCTCTCGTTCAGATTGGCCGAGAATGGGATTTGTCTGAGGCCTCCAGATGTTTTCCCTGCCTTTTAGGATGGGTTTTCGACTGGTGTGCCATAAGCCGACCTGAAGGTCCCCTTCATCGATACGTAAGCTTGGGAGTTTGACAGACATGGATGTTTTCCATGGGTGAGTTGATGAGATGTGTTCCTGAAGGAGACTTTTGGGAAGAGCTACAGAGTAGCCGGATTTGGTCTAATTAGTGAATAGGTTTAGTTTATCATAGACTAACACAGTTAAAATAATGTGCGCATAGGAGCTCTAAAGAGGATCTTAATTAGTTGAACCCGAAATTTCAGACCTAAACAAGAACAATCATTTAGAGTTGCTTATTTAATTTTGTACACAAAGTAATTTCACTACCTTTCATAATCGATCACATTTTTCCTTTTATTCACTCATAAACATCACTTATACTCACAGGATATTTACAATATGAATATAAGATCTCTCTCAGCTGTTAATTAGATTGAAAACCTAATTAAAGGGGGGATATATGTGGAAGCGTAAAGCTCTGATTAACTAGATCAAAAATTGTTATTATTGTCTTTACCATAATAAAATGAACTCTGTGATAAATTCACCCTGAGTGGAGACATGCAAGCTGTCTGTCTGGAAAAACAGATTATATTAGAGAAAGGTTCTTGGCGAGAGGAATGATTAATGGGCTTGTTATTGCAGGAAATCTTGTGATATGCTGGCTCCTGCCAGGTCAATTCGACCTGAGAGGGTGCATCCAGATAAGTGATGAAATTGTTAGTGTAAAACTGTCACATACGCCAATTTGATGTTTTCCAGATGTTTGGCTAAATGTGTATTCCCGGACAAAGTAGAGAAAAGCAAAGTTGAAGGTGCCAAGAAGGTTTACATAAATGAGTATATTGGGACCATCCATTTTGGTCGCACATTTTGACGCATGCAGCTCAACAGACGTCGCAGCTCTGACGTCACTGGAAGTATAAACAAGCTGAGATACAAAGTTTCGGGGCCATTTCCCGCCTGTCTAACAGGACAGCGTATAGGGGGCGCATACCTGGAGAAACAAGCTCGCAGGTGAACTTTTGCTCCACAAGGCCATTCCCGGAAGAGCTCGAAAGCTGGAAATCTGTCTGATAAGAGAAGATCAGAGGATTTATCTGCCGATCGAAGACCACGCCACACTCGGCGCAGGTAAAAACCCTACAGAGGTTCTATGTCCAAGGAGAAGAGTTTCCTCCTTGTGTATGCAGTCGACTAAACGGTTCATCATCTTTTCCCCTCCTGGACGGATGAGAAATTACCGTTTTTTTTTTCCTCTTTAATTTGATCACGGACGCGTGATCCCCCTCCCCTCCTTTTTCTTCAGACCTGATCCCATCCTCAACCGGTGGAGATAAGAAATCAACTTCAAAGTAATTTCGTTCTTTTCATATTAAAGCGGATAGGTGCATTTAGAGGTCTGGTCAGGATGAGGCAGTTAAGGTGATGTAGGATCACCAGTAGTTAATCTAAGGTATTAACTTGTTGCAATACTGACTGAATTATGTTATTTTGAGCTGTATTTTTATTTGCTGCGCAAGCGCTGCTGAATTGTGCGTGGTTAATGTTTTGTCCGGCTAATCCCAAATCAGCCACGAGTTAGAAGTTGGACTTTTAAAAGTTTTTCATTCAAAGCAACTGCGGTCTGGGCCTCACCCGACCACTCTTTGTTCCAGTTTTATTACTGGAGATTTTCCACTGAGTTCCTGCCTCAGAGTTTTATGACCCTTTATCAAGATTTGGGGCGATCAGCTGGTTGTGGCTAAAGGGGCGTGGCCCCACCGTTTCATCAGCTGATCGCTGCGATTGAGACATCAACACGACAGGATTTCTTTCCATTTAACCCAAATTACACATTTTGTCCATAAAACTACTGGTTTGATCTTCATAGACACTAAATGCATATATATTTTTTTCTTTTATTATTATTGTTAGGTAGTCATTGTTATTCCCTTTGTGTAGAACGGTGCTTGTTAGTTCGGTGGAGGTTTTTGGACCAGAATAATGGTATATCAGGATTATTCGGCTTCAATAAATCTTCATATATATAATTAATAGAAGCGTTTGTGTTTATTTCGTGCAAGAGAGATTTATTCGTCAAAACAAGGTCAAAGTTCCTCCACCTTCGGTGAAGCGGTTGAATAAACAGTGACAGTTTGTGGTTTTGGTTAATAATTTGTAATTATTAAAGAGCTTTGAGCCCATAATCACAACACCAGAGGATATCTCTGATTTCTATTTGTAAGTGATGATTTTTGGTTAAGAAATTAATATTTTTCAAATTATTATTTTAAATTATGATTCTTGATGAATATTAATTAATCAATAATCATATTCCTTACAAGTATGATGATGTCAATTGGTCAGGATGCAATACAATACACACTAATGCTTTGTATCTGTATAAAAACCACCCCGTAAAGACAGAAGGGAGGGTGACTTCTTTTTTTTTTTTTTTTTTTACCGTGTCCTGTCCAGCAGAGTATTGCTCAGAATTGTTGTCTGAGTGCCAGGAAATTGCCCAACAGATTTACTTTCACAAGCAGAGCATCACAGCTAATGCTTTAAAGCTCTGCTTGATATTTATAGAATAAACTTTATTATAAACTTCTTTGGGAATATTTAAATTGTTACGGACACGGAGACTGAACTGAAAAGGAAAAATGAAGCTCAAAAAAGAGAGAGATGGGGGAAAAGGGGAGAAAAGAAGGAAAGAGTGGAGGAGAGAAAGAAGGATAAAGAGAATACAAGATTACACCCTGCTTGCTTATACACCTACAGCTGTTTTCTTTTCTTTTTGTTTTTAACAAAATAGTACACGGTAATTCTGAATGTAAAATGTACTTAATGAGAGGTGCAGCCCAAAATAGAACATCTGTGTATCTGTCAACACCTGAAACTTAACACCTGTGAGTATGGGTGTGGACGCGCTTTTGTATACAAGGTTTCTCCACAAAAATATGCAATAGCGAGTGTGAGGACCCACAGGCCTGCCCCATGGTCCCTGGACGGACACTGAGGAGAACTGAGTCACAGACATCTAAAGGCCCCCCCAAAGCACAAGAACCCCAGGAGAACCACTGCCAGGACTACCGCAACCCCCCCAGAGAAGAGCAGTAGAGAGTCCCAGGGGAACCACCCAGCAGCGACAGTGCAGAAGCCCCAGGGAGCCGCAGCGACGAGTCCATAGGCCCCGCCGGCAGCCGTCCACGCCGAGCAGATCCAGCCAGGGACCCAAAGGCCCAAGACCCTGGGACACACCTCCCCCGAAGCAGAGGCCCGACAGAGCCTAGGGGGCCAGGCCCTGACAAGCAGCCACCGGAAGTGAGCCAGCCCACACCAAAGCACCCGGCCGCGGACACCGAGAACCACAAGTACACCGGTGGGTGTACTCCAACCACCAGCAGGCGGTGTGGCGGGGAGGAAGCTGATCCAGGAGAGGGAGCAGATCAAGACCCAACCTGTCGCAAAAAAAAAAAAAAAAAACAGGCACACGCAGTAACAATCACCCACTCCCACCCTCATGCATACACATAAAATCACTCACACCCAACATAAGGATAACAACAATGGACGTCATACACTCACTCACACTCCCCATGCATACTCTATACTCCCAGGTCCATGCGCCTGTACCCCCTCAGGGCAACCAGCCCCTGGACCCAGGAGGTAGTCCCCTTCCCTGCTGGGGCAGAGGCAGGCAGACAGCGCCGGTACTCCCCAGACCCGGGTTACCCCGGCCCAGGTCCCGCCCCCCTGCCCCGAACCCAGTCCCCAACAACCCCCATCCACCTCCGGAGAGGGGACTATGTACAAAAGAGGGGTCCACATGGCCCAAAGCAACCCGCCAACCGAAGCCGCCCCATGACGGAGCAGTCCCAACCCCCCAACGAGCCCTGATCTCAACCCCATGAGTCTCCCACCCCCAGTGAACCCCAACAAGAACAAGAACCTCCCCACAGGGCCACCCCCAACAAGGACACCGATATCGGACACATCCCCCCAAACCCAAACGGCACGAATCCCCACCCCCACAGGGGCACACCCCCACAGGTGAACTCCGTGGCCGAGAAGCCAATGAAGCCACACCCACACAGCGCAAGCTCCACAAACAGCCCCGCTCTAAGAACCCCCGCTGCACCCTGCTCCCCCACCACACAGTGCGCCGCAACGGCAAGGCAAGGGCCCTGCGCAGCGCCACCCCCGCCCACCGGCGCAACAGGGCAGACCCCACCCAGCACCGCACCCACAACCGGACCCCCGACCCCACACCATGATGGGACAAACTCATCCACCCAGAGGTCCCCGGCCAGCGGCAGGCACCCTGGGCTAGTGACCCCACCACGCCCCCCTCAGCAACAAAAAACACTACATCACTGCCATTGCAATGACCGCCCAGGGAGAAACACTATCCAGCTCAGCTCCACCATCGCCGCCCAGCTGATCCAAACGCCAGTGACCCCACGCCCTAGAAGTGGACACAACCCCTCCACCCCACAGGCTGCATTTTCTGGGATTAACTGAACAGTTCTGTGGTAGTGCAGTGTGCTAAGAAAAGGTCTTTTAAATGCAGAAAGTCTCTTAGAAAACATAAGATTAGAATTTGTTGGTACCACAGTCCAATCAGATACTTTTTCACACTGCAACACAAAATACTTCACATCTGTCCACTTTTGTGTTACAGATTTGGCCAAAGGGATGTGTGGGACAGCGTCTCTTATTTTGAAAAGCTGCAGCTGGTGTGAGTTCAGACAAACAGCAAGCGCAGCTGTATTAGCATTCCAATACAGCATAGACGTGGTTAGTTTTTCACAAGAAATGTGAAACCAAGCTTTCTCATATTCTTTGTCAGAATCCAACGACATATGAGCAATACAGTTTAAATCAACAGCTTGCATAAAATCACAGGAGGGATTAACAACTGATCTATCCTCCTTCAGCAACTGCTGTGAACACAATGAATTTTGCACTTTCCACTCATAAGCATAATTTAATGCTTGTGGACTGAACTGTACTGCAGTGAACACTGTGTCAGCCTGAGTAGAGACCCTTACCCCCTCTGGGGTGGACATTAGAATGATCCCTAGCTTGCACATCAAATCTTTACCCATCAAATTTACAGGACACAATGATGATAAGAGGAAACAAAGTAAACCCATCAGGTGTTACACATGCGATGGGCTTTGTAACATGTTCCCTTGTCGTCTGCCCTGTTGCTGATACAGAAAAAACATGATTTCCGCTGAGTTTTGGGGGTGTTGAAAATTCCTCTGCCTTAACAACAGAAGAAGTTGCCCCTGAGTTTACCATAAATTATATTTTCTTTCCTGAGACTATAAGATCAAACACTGGGAAAGCTTTATATGCCTCTGAGGTAAAATGAGTTGGTATATATTTTTTCTCAAATTTCTTTTCCAAAACAGCAATAGCATGTTGCACTTTAGTCAAGTCATCACAGTCATTGCAAAGCAGCTCTTCATTGCTTGAAATAGGAAGAGAAGGAAAAGTGGATTGAGCATCTGTATGTATATTTGTGTGTGTGTGTCTAATAGGATAGCTAGGAAAAGAGTGTGGAGCAATTGTGTGTGTGTTAAAGAGGTGTGGTACCTCTTTGACGAGACGGCTGACACTGTGGTGGGTTGCGCTTGCCCTCCTCTGCCTCGGTTAGTCAATCAGCCTGGTAAGATGCGGCCTCAGCTGGGTAGGGACATTGCTTCCTCCAATGTCCATTTCTGCCACACTTGAAACAGGCGTCTCGATCACAAAAACGTCTTCCCGGACCTCTCCGTGGACCTCGCTTTCGTTGACATCCTCCATCCCTATTCCTTCCGACATTTTGGTACATCGTCATCGTGGTTAGCTGCAGTTCTTTGTTAGATGCTTCTTTTTCACTCCGCTGCCATTCTTCAAACATGAGTTGAGCATGTTTGGCATGTCTGCGAACATCAGCAAGGCGAGGATGATCAGCGCTGCCCACATACGCCCCCTTAAGAAGTTGTGCTAAAAGTGGAAGCATTCCTTTTATGACCGCATCACAAACAAGGGTCTCCCAGACCCCTGCTTCTGTACCCACTTCTGTGAGTGTTTCTATTCCACTGTACTTGGTCACTGCTTCGATCACTCATGTCTTTACTGTCATCCTGATTCCCTGGCATCAATTTAGAGGTTTTTTTCTTTTGGTGTCGCTCAGCTTCTTCTTTCCAACATTTTAACTATGCTTTATATTTTTTCATATCCTGGTAATCTTTTTGATCTATTTTCATTTGTCACTCTAATTTTTCCTCCTTTTCTTTTATAGCTTCTTCAACCCTC
This sequence comes from Girardinichthys multiradiatus, assembly GCF_021462225.1. Lineage (NCBI taxonomy): Eukaryota > Metazoa > Chordata > Actinopteri > Cyprinodontiformes > Goodeidae > Girardinichthys > Girardinichthys multiradiatus. The sequence continues at coordinate 1,865,032 of NC_061811.1, forward strand.
TGTAAAACTGTAAGATTGTATTAACCCTCTGAGGAAAGTTAAATTCTTTAACCCATTTGTTTATGCACTCAGTGCTCTGTGGACCATATTTTCTTTACCATAAAATCAAACGTTTCTCCCTGGGGAGGAGGAGGTAATCCCTTAGAACTGAACTGCTGTCCCATACTGACAGCATTGCCACACCTTTTACTTACTACTAAATGGGGGAATATTCCTTCAAAACCTGCAGACGTCTCCACAAGAGTTTAGAGCTTTCTGGCACCCTAATCGCCTTCCCCCTAACTTACTGGTTAGGGGAGCCTCACTCAACCGTACAGGGAGGGGTCTCTACTGGTGAATTACTGTTCACCGCGCGCAGCGTGGCATCCGCGCCAGCGAGGTCCGTACACCTCGCTCCTGGTCCAAGGCGGGAAAAATCCCAGATCCCCTTTGTCCCCAGTGGAAAACTGTTACTTTTAATGTTTTAGTTAAAATTTAAGAAGTCCTTATTATTATTAAGCCTATTATTATTTTCTCTATTTTTGCAATTTAATTTATAGACCTGATAATAATTATTAAATTGTGCTGATTCAAGATCTCACCATCTCTGGGGAAAAAAATGAGGTTCTTTCTGGATTCCAGCGCTGAGTCTCCCAGGAACCTCCGTCCCTGTATCACTAAGCGGGGTAAAGGCAAGGATTCTCTTCCAAGGCTGGCGCCTGGCACTTCTTCATTGATGTCCCCAGAGCAAATGAGTCAAGGAATCCTGTTCGTGACGCCAATTGTTGTAGAAAAATTCGCATCCAGAGACTGATGATTGTCTCTCAGAATTAGCTTTATTTTAATCTTGCAAGAGAGAAGGATTTTACAGCATTGGAGATGCGCTCAGTAGTGCTGCCAAATCGTTCTGTCCAAAGTAAAAGTTCTCCTATAAGCTACAACAGTTTTCAAGGTGACCTGTTGTCCTAGACATAATCTTAACAGTGTGGCATACATATTATCTCACACAGCTGTGAAGCAGAAGGCTGAGAAACCATTACTCTAAGACTAAACAAAGAAGAATGGAACAACACAGAGGGGTTCTAATACTTTTGTCAGTTGCTGTAGAGAATCAAGGAGCAAATCAAGCAAGGCACTAAAATTTCCATAACAGTTATCTTCATGTGTATTGCACTAGATCATAATGATTCAGCCCGGTTTTGCTAATAGCAGCTAGAATTTCCTAATTATTTAATAATGTAAAAAGATGCCAGCAATGAATGAGATTTCTTTATATACAGAAATCCCATGATTTTCAGTTTATAAAAAATATTCATTCGTTTTTTTTTTCTGTATCTGTCTGTATTTCTGTATTTTTGAGGTTAATCACAATAGAAGTGCTGAATAACTGATGAATTCTTATCATTTAAACAAGAACCGCGTACTATGGACCACACAGCTCTGAAGTTTATTATTAATTCAACATTTCAGACTCATTCTTGCTTTGTATCGGATCTGAATGGAGGGTTCTTGCAGCCTGCCTGCAGATGGAAGTATTTAACATCTCTGCCCCGCCCTTCGCCGCCATTCATTTAGACTACTTCTCCTCATGTCTACAAGTCCATAGCCCTCAGTGATAGCGCAGGTTGTTATTGTTTTAACTCCCAGAGTTTACAGAGTTTATTCCTGCTGTCTGTAGACCTGATGCAGACAGGAGGAAAGGGCTGTTCCTATGCAATAATGAGTATAGGTGACCAGTCTATATATTAGCGACTCAGATGTGGTTGTTTTTAATTACTTATAACAAACGTCTTGCAAGAAATTATTTTTTGTAAAGTACTTTTCTCTTTCATGTTCATATTTCACATTTAAATAATAGGTACACATTTTTAAAATGTTCATTTAATATTTAGATGTTGGTGTGAATCCTGTTAAACTGTGATTAATGAATATTTATAAATAAATAAAAAATATTTCCAGACAAATTTATGTTGAATAAAAAGTACAAGACAGTCTCCTTTCACCTTTGCTATCTTCTCCAAGGTGAATGAGCAAAGGTCCAAACGATTCTGAGGGTGAGGGTGTCAAACAAATCATAATACCTCAACAGCTTTGGGAATGATAGTGCTGGAGGAAACCAACCCCACCTACTACTAGCTTCCACCCTACAATCAGAGAAGGTGAAGCACATACGCACACACACACACACACATGCAAACAACCCATACAACGGTAGCATCTTATGAAATCACCTCCATCAATGATTTCAAGAGTATCATAACACAGCGAAGGAGGAATGTGTTTGAACAGCCGTGTCATCTTGTTGAATTGTTTATTTTGGATTATATTTATTTTATTTAGTGTTGCTTTGTGTGGCTGCTACCTTGACCAGGTCTCCCTTGTAAAAGAGATGTCTGATCTCAGTGGGAAGTCCAGGATAAATACTCATATTTATACATAAGAAGCTTAACATGACAACATGGGACCTTCAGCAGGCTCCAGCAACTATTGTTTTGAATGCACACGTCTGCGCATTCATATAGACACCGTAGTAGTTTAACCTTTATAGTACATGTGCAAGTTAAACCAAGTTAATCTAGTTTAGGTGCAAATATATTACTTTCAATTCCTAAGATGAAGAAAAAAAGATTAGACATCAATATGTGAAGATTTCTTTTAACAGAACTGAATATTTATTTTTTCACATGAATGTATAGCTAACTGATAATGGATTTATGTCCTCAGGTGTTTCATAATCCGCCGGTGTTTTGACTTTCTTCTGTGTTCCTTTCTAATTATTTCTGGTTTAATTATTGTTGGAAAATGTTTTCCCATATTCATGTGTTTATTACTGTCTATTGTCATGATGTAGGGTTGTTTGGTTTTTGGTTTCGGGGTTTTTCCTTATGTTTTTCACTGTTCAAGTTTTGAATCATGTTTCTGTTTATTTTCCTGGTCATGCTTTTGTTTTGTCGTCTTGTTCATGTTTTGTCAAGTTTGGTTTTCGGATCTGGTTATGCTTTTGCTTCATGTTTTTCTAGTTTGTGTTCAAGAGTCTCTGTTTTGCTCCAGTAACGTTTTGTTCTGTTAATTAAGTTTATTCGGCTCACCTGTTCAAGTTAATCTGTCTTCTTGCTCCACCTGGTTTTCACGCCATATATTCACACCTGTTCTGTTAGTCTTCGCGGAAACATATTTCACTCTCATGCTCATGTCTAGTTCTATAACCAAGTCTTGTTTTTTTTTTTATCATGCCGTTCCTGTCTTGCCTGCCCGTTTGTTTTGTTCCTGCCTCCAGTAGTGAGTGAGTTTTCGTTATTAAATCTTTTTTACTTACCATCACGCTGCCTGCTCGTCTGCATTGTGGGGTCCAATTCCAAGTAAACCTTGACAGAACCGTGACATCTATAGAGCCTTTGTAGACAACACTTGACCCTTGCTTTCAGTGTTTAACCCTGTCTCTCTCCTACTGACTGAGCTTCTACTGTAACTAACTCTATGTTCTCTCTTTCAGACTCTAACCTTGAAAACTGGCTCAGAGTTTATCTGTTCTTTCTTTCTAGATGAAACGACTAAAGGAGCTACATCCATTAACATTTACTTTTCCTTCCCATAGAAAGTACTCCTGGATCAGTGCTTCTTTGTTCTCTTTGTGTCTCTGCTCTGTTCTCTCTAACCGCCAGTCGGTCCTGGCAGATGGCCGCTCACACTGAGCCTGGTTCTGGTTCTGCTGGTGGTTTCTTCCTGTTAAAAGGGGGTTTTTCCTCTCCACTGTCGCTACATGCATGCTCAGTATGAGGGATTGCTGCAAAGTCAACACCAGTGACTGTCCACTGTCTCTACATGCTCATCCAGGAGGAGTGAATGCTGCAAGTCACTGACTGGATGCAATCTGCTGGGTTTCCTTAGATAGAAAAACATTTTATCCAATTTGAATAAATAACTGAATCTGACTGAACTGTTCAATGATTAGGATTAATTGGAATGTATGTACCTGACTTGAAATCTATATAATTCGATTTTATTGACTAAGCCCATTTTAAAGTTACCCACCTTTCACACAATGACACATGAAACAACATTCTCCAATTATTTTGACCTCCGTCTTCCTCCCTCCCTGTTGGTTGGAGTAAGGGTGAGTCAGGTTTAGCCTAAACCGGCTCAGTTATGGTTGAGGTGCAAACACACCCTCCATTTCTGCTACCTGTATGACCCCTTCTCTTTTCTAATGGTTATAATCAGTCTGACAGAGAGAGGTATCCCAATCCTTGTGGTTTTTAGTTTAACAATGGCCACCAGTGGGCTCTAGATGGACAAACTTTATCTGTTTATTATTTGACTTAGTACACCTACACATAGCCCATTCTAAAATGGCCAAACTCTAACACTCAGTAGAGTGTTAGAGTTTTTATCATTAAAACTACATTTTATCTCTTTTCCTCTGGTTCTGCTTGCTGTGGGTCTAGCTAAGATCAAACATGACAAGGTGGCATTACAATTTTTGAACTTTGACCTTGTTCTCACCAACAGGTTTGATGCTTGCAGTTTCAGGTTAGGGTGGTTTTATTCTTCATCACTTTTTGTCATGTAAGGCTGTTTAAATTGGAAGGCTTGGGCTTAGCTTGACATAAAGACTCTCCTGCTTGACTGAAACATTAAAAAACACCTACTGCAGAACACGAACATTCGCAAACAAACGTGGTTCTGAACCGTGTCTGAATTCGCTTTACCAGTTAGATGCTAACATTGGAAACTTTTTTGGATTCTCTTTGCTTGATGAGGCATTTGATCCTCCTTCCAGCAGCTGTCAAAGCGGCTGAACTGAGTCTACACACCATTAGTGGAGCTTAGAAGGCGTCTCTCTGATCCATTCTTCTACTCACTCTGCTTTCAGGCGATTCTTCCTCTTCTAGCAGAGCTTTAAAAAAACAAAGCCCTCTATAAAATGTATTTTAAAACTATTTCTAACTCATCAGGTTGTAAAACCCTATAATTTACTGGCATGAACCACTTTCACCTTAAAAGCACACAAGGACAAACAGTGATCTTTAATCAAAGGCTGACTTGTGAATCCAGGATTTTATGCAGGCTGCCTCAGTGAAGGATGGGCCAAGATTGTGTGGGAGGAAAGAATCTTCACTAAAAGTCTAAACTGTTTCCTGACTCGGTGCAAAACTAAAAAGAAAAACCTGTTACAACAAGAATGTTTTCAGTTTTCCATTTTGTTCAGACAAACTTCAGACAAGCCAAAAATCAGAAAACATGATTTTAGTGTAGTGCTTAACACTACAATCAGTTATTCACCCATTCATACACACACTGACAGTGGTGAGCTACACGCAGCTGCCCTGGGGCAGACTGACAGAAGTGAGGCTGCCATACAATCGGTGCCACCAGGCCCTCTGACCACCATCAGCAGGCAAGGAGGGTGATGTGTCTTGCCCAAGGACACAACGACTGAGCGAGGGTTCAAACCAGCAACCCACCACAGGACAAACCCCCACCACCTGAGTCACCGACACCCCTAATAAAAACCTGAAAAATGTGCCATTCAGCCCACCTGAGTTCCAGCTGCAGTTCCTTTGTGGTCTGTCTCTAGCTTTAAACATCTACAAATAGACATTTTTGCTCATTGTTCTTTGGATTTAGTTTTGGAATTTGACTAGGCCACTCTAAAACATGAATTGGCTTTGATCTAAACCATCTCCTTGTATCTCTGGCTATGTGTTCTGGGAGGTTGTCCTACTGGACGGTGAACCTCCACCCCAGTCTCAGGTCTTCTGCAGCCTCTATTCACAACTCTACATTAAGCACAAAAGGTTTTGGGTTTTGATTTTTTGACATTGATGTGGTTTTGATAAAATTAGATGTTTCAACAGCTGAAATCCAACAAACATCCAACAAAAGCGAATGATTTCAACTTTGTTTCTCTACTTAAGTGAAATAATTCACTCAAACCAAGCACAGTTTTAGAAAGTGTCAGGGAATATTTTGAACTGAAGGTTTTTTGTTTTGCTTTCAAAAGGTATCAGCAGGGAGAGCTCAATCATAGCCCCACTTCTAAAGAGACACTACAGACTGATGCTGAAGAGGTGGGTGGGTGGTTCATAGATCACAGCAGACAGAAATGGATGATTGTTAGGGTTTGAAAACTTTTGTATTGTTTATCACTCATGTCTGCTCTAAATGCTTTTCCCTCCTACATGCCACAGAAAGGGAGATGGGGGACAGGAGTGAGTTATGATTTTATCAACAACATCTAGGGGCTGTTCGTACCAACCCTAACCCTAACAATAACTCAATTCATACCCTAGTCCTAAATCTAACCCCTGTCCCAAGAACGGAATTTGAAAAAATGAGGACCAGGAAAATGTCCTCACTTTGTCAAAATGTCCTCACTTTACGATGAAAATACGAAAAATGGTTCTCACTCAGCGACAAGTACAAGAACACAAACAAACACACACACACACACACACACACACACACCCTGAATGTTTGTTGAACTGTGTGTGAACCAGCATGTATAAATATAGAGAGAGGGGTGCCAACACTTTGTAGATTTGCACTGCAGAGTGTGAGCTACCTCTTGCACAAGAAAAGAACAGAGACTCTGTGTCGATTTCTTCTTTCCTCTGAGTTGACTAATTAATACCTAACATTAACTTGGTCCTTCGAGCTGGATAATTATAACTAAACTGATCTTATTTTTCTTTGCAGTAAATGACGGATCTCCGGGAACAGCCTGACGTCGAGTTAAGCGCTGCCGCACAGCCGCACCTAGGCCTGGTGGCTGAAAGTCCCGGTGTGTGACGTTCGCATCTGGCCGGTGGGTTATTGATTGCTCAACGCCGGGTGACTCTTGGAGGTCCGACACCTAGAGTGTTTTGTGTGTTTGGAAGACTAAGCATTTTGGAAGAATCTTAGTAGGATTCTGCTGGTCTTGTGTTTTCTTTTGCCCAGAATAGAAAGACGTATTGGTGATTTTTGGAGATAAAGGTCGGGTTTAATCCCAGAAAATTAACACCGCTGCGAATTAGTTGCAGTAGAAGGGCGTGTTAATGTCCTCTCCTTGAATCTCATGCCATTGAACTTCTATCTAGGACATTTATAGTATTGTGAAATAAATTAAACATCATGGGGAAGAAACAAAGTAAACTAATTAACTTAGAAGGGGATGTAAAATTTATGGAGAATTATGTAAAAGGAGCAGGTATGATCTGTCATTGATGGAATAAAAAACATGGTTTCTTGGGTAAACTAAATATAAAGGATATCTTAAAATTACAAGGAGATTTAAAATTAGAAATAATGAAAACCAAGAAACCAACTAAAAAGGAACAGAGAAAGGTCGAGTATAAATTCTCAGACAAATGGCTGGAATAAAGTAAATTAAGAGACATTCAGAGGCGAGATAAGAAGGAGAAATGAAAGGAGAAGCCGACAGCTGCAGTCTTGGTGCGCCCACATGAGGAAACAGTGATCGCATCCAGACAGCGAGGTGTTCGGCCCCCTGCCGTGCAGGAAGCAAGACAGGAGGCTGGAGCACAGCAAATTGGAGGAGAGATAGAAGGAGCTGTAGCAGTTCCTAAAACTCCCATAAGTAAGAAAGAAAAATTAAGCAATCCTTTTAAAACAGAAGAACAGAGCTCTTCTAGTAAGTCCTGGTCTCCTAATTCCTGGTGGGACACAGGAGTGCAAACTAGGAGTAAATGTAAGAAAACAATTCCTAGCATATACCCAGGCGAAGCCTTAATGGCTCACGAACAGAAATTTCATCCATCTGAAAAAAATGTAGAGGAAGACACATTTCCTCTAGTTGAAGTAGCAAATCCAAAGGTAGGTGACGCTAATCACAGACAGCCGCCAACTATTCTAGTATATAGACCATGGACACAGGAAGACAGAACTGCTGCTCTAAAGGGTATCCCACCAATACAGGAAGGGGTAGAGGAGTTTTTAGCAATTATTACAGAACTCAGAGGAAGTTTTCATCTTAATGGCAGAGAGATGCTCCAGTGTTTTACCCAGCTGTTTGGTCATCGCTGGTGCAGAGTAGCAGGAGGTTTCACTGGATGTGATGATAATGGTGACATACTAGCACACAATTCACTAGATTTAAGGGACGCCTTATGCTTACTCTTTGAAAGAATTCGAGGAGTTTATATACAGACAGCAGATTATGGTAAAATCTCACAATGCAAACAGAAGGATGAAGAAGACCCACAAGATTTCTTGGATAGGATAAGACGTGTTTTTAGAGCAAACTCTGCTATACCATATGAGGAGCCTATCAGCAACAGTTGAAGAGAGCCTTTCTGCAAGGCCTTAAAATTGAACAGTATATAGACAAACATTGGGTTCATCAAAATACAGGAACTGTTACACAAGCTTTAGAATATGCGGAGCACGCTCATAAAACACAACGAGATAGGAAGACAGATACGTTTGGAATGCAAGACGGCTTAATAGCTTTGCATCGCTCAGGGACAAACAGGCAAAGGGGAAGGGGAAGATTCAGAAGTCACGGAGGAAGAGGAGGAGGAGGAGGGCCACGACACAGTTACACACAGAGCAATGCGTGTCTGAGGTGTGGAAAAATAGGGCATTATGCTAGAGAATGTAGGATAATTTTACAAAACCCTGGCGCAAGAGATGACAACTGCTGGATCTGCAATGAGCCAGGACATTTTGCAAGAGAATGTAATGAAAAGCGGGTGTATAACCCCAATTCTACCCAGAATTGACAATTACAGCCACAGCCCCCACCTCCTCCCCCACTAGCAGAGAAAAACAGTAGTGAAATGGAGGAAGTTGACATACAAGCAGCACTGGAACTTATAGCACTGAGTAGGATGTAAGCTTTGCCATATAAAAACATCATAATAAATGGCAAAGGATATACAGGGGTTGGACAATGAAACTGAAACACCTGTCATTTTAGTGTGGGAGGTTTCATGGCTAAATTGGACCAGCCTGGTAGCCAGTCTTCATTGATTGCACATTGCACCACGGCTGCCCAAATCACGGCAGAATTAAATGTGCACCTCAACTCTCCTGTTTCCACCAGAACTGTCCGTCGGGAGCTCCACAGGGTCAATATACACGGCCGGGCTGCTATAGCCGAACATTTGGTCACTCATGCCAATGCCAAACGACGGTTTCAATGGTGCAAGGAGTGCAAATTTTGGGCTGTGGACGATGTGAAACATGTATTGTTCTCTGATGAGTCCACCTTTACTGTTTTCCCCACATCCGGGAGAGTTACGGTGTGGAGAAGCCCCAAAGAAGCGTACCACCCAGACTGTTGCATGCCCAGAGTGAAGCATGGGGATGGATCAGTGATGGTTTGGGCTGCCATATCATGGCATTCCCTTGGCCCAATACTTGTGCTAGATGGGTGCGTCACTGACAAGGACTACCGAACCATTCTTGAGGACTATGTGCATCCAATGGTTCAAACATTGTATCCTGAAGGCGGTGCCGTGTATCAGGATGACAATGCACCAATACACACAGCAAGACTGGTGAAAGATTGGTTTGATGAACATGAAAGTGAAGTTGAACATCTCCCATGGCCTGCACAGTCACCAGATCTAAATATTATTGAGCCACTTTGGGGTGTTTTGGAGGAGCGAGTCAGGAAACGTTTTCCTCCACCAGTATCACGTAGTGACCTGGCCACTATCGTGCAAGAAGAATGTCTTAAAATCCCTCTGACCACTGTGCAGGACTTGTATATGTCATTCCCAAGATGAATTGACATTGTATTGGCCACAAAAGGAGGCCCTACACCATACTAATAAATTATTTTGGTCTAAAACCAGGTGTTTCAGTTTCATTGTCCAGCCCCTGTAGCTGTTTGTGTGATACAGGGGCATGTAGAACTGTGCTAACTAAACCTCCACCCGGAGTAAAATATTCTAACACCGCAGTGCATGTTAGATCAGCAGCTGGCACATCAGAGGTACATTACCTAAGTGCACCAGTAACAATAACAGAACCTGAGACAAAACTTACTTGTCAGGCTCCCGTTCTGATAAGTCAAAAATGCCCAGTAAACCTGTTGGGAAGAGATCTTATGCAAAAGTTGCATATAAATATAGTATCAACAGAAACAGGTATGAAAGCTGTAGTGGAAGAAGATGCCCTAGTCCTAAATGAACTCTCACAGCCACATTATTACTGGTCCCTCGATCTAGGCCCCACACCAACAGCTCGAGAACTGCTGAGGAGAACCAGAGAAAAACAAACCTCCCAGGAGGCACAGTACATGGTAGATACTGAACTCCATGTAACCATGAGATATAAAAATACTGCAGGGCCAGATTATCAATATGATACTGTTTTTCACAGAGAAAATAATCAGACTGTTACCATACAGCACCTGTATGTTGACCCCAAAACAGGGAAATCGTCCACCTCATTCATACTGTCAGGAAGACAGCTTCAACAGTTTAAAGGCAGTACACCTCATCTGTCATTAACTAAACCTGTGGGGGGTCAGTGGAAAGAATTAGAAAACTTTATACAGCGTGCTGAAAGAGGGAGATATGAGGCATTAACAAGCTCTGACTGGAAAGTAGATCCTAACACAGGAATCTGGAAACTCACTTTAGGGTGGATAGTCAAAGTCCATCCAAAGACACATTTGGATGAGGCAAAGTGACAGATACAGGGCCTAGCTGAAAGCAAAGAGCGCAACAGGCACCCTGCCTTAGCTGCTGTCCCACCTGAACTGTGGTCCCAATCATCGACTGATGTAGGACTTATAAAGGGGTTTCCACCATATAAGGTTAAATTAATATCTGAAGAACGGCCAGTAGTTCGCCAGTACCCCTTGAAGCCAGAAGCTGAAGAGGGTATTAAGCCAGTAATACAAGATATGTTGAAGTCAGGAATATTAAGGGAAGCACCTGATGCTACATGCAACACACCTATCTTTCCAGTGCAGAAAGCCAGCACAGGAAAGTGGAGGATGGTTCAGGATCTTAGACCGATAAATAAAATAGTGTGACATGCGATTTCAGACGTCCCGAATCCACATACATTACTGCATTCATTAACTCCAGATAAAAAATATTTCTCAGTGGTAGATCTTAGCAATGCTTTCTTTACAGTACCACTGCATGAAGAGTCACAGCATTTATTTGGTTTTCAGTTTAAAGGGAAAAATACACTTACACCAGACTACTACAAGGCTTCAGTGAAAGTCCACATGTATATACACAAGCCTTAAGATACTCTATGAGCACCTGTAAGGTGCCTGAACATAGTCAAGTCCTGTTGTATGTAGATGATATTCTTATAACTTCAGACACTCAACAACACTGTGAGGAAGCTACTATAACAGTTTTGAAACATCTCTACCAGACGGGGCACAAAGCCTCTAGGGATAAACTGCAGTTTTGCAAGGAGAAAGTGATTTATTTGGGACATATGTTATCACAACATGGTCGTTCACTCCTAAGTAGTAGAAAAACAGCTATACAGGAAGCCCCAAAACCGCGAACTAAACAACAAATGATGTCCTTTCTGGGACTGTGTAATTTTTGCAGAGAATGGCTACCAGACTATGCAGCCATTGTACAACCCTTGCAATCTATGATCTACGGCAAAGACATGACATTAAAAGACAAAATCATATGGACTAATGAGGGAGAAGTAGCATTCACAGAGTTAAAAAATCTGCTTCAAACAACAGTCACCTTAGCTCTGCCGGATTATAGCCAGCCTAGGGTTATATGAAAGCTGTATTAACCCAGCCATTTGGCTCCAAAAACAGACCTTTAGCATTTTATTCTAAAAAACAGGACTCTGTGGCATCTGGATTTCCAATTTGATTGCAGTTATGCTTTTATGCTTTAGTTATGCTTTTATCAACAACATCTAGGGGCTACTCGTACCAAGTCCCCACTCCCTCTCTGTTTAAAATCAAAACACATGAACCCTAACCTTTCTGACCCCTACTAACTGTAGTATAACTGTCCCTTATGCTCCATCCAGGACCCCAACATATTTCTACTCTGATAATATACCACTAGAACCACCAGAACTGGGTAGCCAGCCATCTTTTTGATAGTTTATAGTAAAACATCTCACTAAGACCCTCCAAAGGGCAAATTAATCTGACTACCATGTCTTTGGACTGTCTTTGGATAACCCTGACTAAAGTCAAGAACATTTTCTGGGAACATACATACAAAAGATAAGCTCCAGCTGAAAAACTCATAATCTTCTTGTGAGGCGACAGTTCCCATCAGTGCAACACAGGCTCAGCTAAAAAACTGGTTTCTGGTGAAACTGGTGAAAATATAAACTTGCTTGCAGTCTGTTTCTACTCTGAAGGTTTTATGTTAAAACAATAATAATAATATTGCACAGCATGAACTTGTGGAGTAATAAAACCTTTCTCTGATGAAAAAAAGTCTAATCTCTGATTAGACTTTCTCAGCAATGGATAAAACTATGCAGAGAACACTTGTAACTCGAGATGAGGAGAGTACAGTAATAAGGATCCACCTTGAGGTTTTTAGCATTTAAGCTTAGCCTGGACTTTAAAAGAGGGGCATGAATATCAAAGTTATTTTCCTCCAGTAATCCGTGAGCTTTCACAGCTCTGGGAATCCCAAGGACCATGGCTTGTTGTTAATTTAGCCAGGGTGTGCAGCCTCCTACACTTCCCCACCCAAAATTCATAATTAAGTCATAACCAGCAGCGGTGTATAGCTGTTTTCACTAAATGCAACAGAATGGGTCAAAAATTCATCTTTATAATATATCTCTACTAATTTTCCACCAGTACATAAATAATTTAAAAAGTATTCAATAATGTCATATGTTCTCTGTTTGTTTGTTACTTTGTGCTTTAAGAATAGCCTCTATGTCAGATTTGAATTATTCTAGACATGAGAGCCATCTTGTTATTTGATGATTGGTCATTTCATTCCCAGAACTGAAGATGGATCACTTGCGTTGCAACTGGCTGCACTGTTGCAACTTTGCCTTTAGCAGCTTTCAAAAGAAAAACAAAGTACAGCAACACTTGATTCTGTCAGGACACTCATGGACTCATTGTTTCCTGGGTTTGTATGAATGTTAGAATTAACAGGATTACTATTCATGATGCCCATCCAACCAGCAAATTACTCTGATATGTAACTCCACTTTTTTGTCGTCTTCAGGAATGAAGACAGTTTGGGCTTTACATCATATAGTAGGTGCACTAAAGGCTATAATCATGACCAAATGCTGAATAGAATCACATGCGGTGAAAATGTCTCCTGTTACTACAGAGAGCAACATGTTGGTCCACTATTGCCCTGGTTAATATGGTAACTGATTCCAGAAACTGGACCAGTTTGTACTGAAATGACATGTTCTCCTTCAGTGTATTTTTAAACTGTAATGTGTTTTTTATGTTGTTTGTGGAATATGGGCTTCTTCCTTACTGAGTGGCATTTCAGCTCATGTCAGCACATTTTTAAATAGGGATAATGACTCTCTCTTACGAGCTTCAGCCAAAATTTTCACAAGTCCTTTAGCTTTAGTTCTGCAGATGATTCATACATTTCACACTAAAACCCGTTCATCCCTGCGAGACAGAACCCGACTCCTTCAACAAATGAATGTGTTTCCTTTAAGCATTTGGAAGTTGTACCCAAGAATTAATCAGTGTTGTGGAGGTCCACAAATCCTTTACTGATGGAATACCGATTAAATATATCCATAGGTGTAGAAGCCGACAAAGCCTTGAGCTCATCAACTGGACTACTTAAAAAAAGAAGGATTAGTAATTTAGTTCTATATAAAAAATTAGAATTTGGGGAATTTTGGGCAAAATTCGAAAATTTTTTAATAAAATTGTATTAAACCTAAGCCAACTTTTACCTAAAACGGGGAAGTTTTAGTCTGATTTGATGTCAGTGAGAAAAATAAGATAAGGTATCCTGTTCTGCAGTATATATACATATCTAGGTCGTATTCACTGTGCACACAAATGGCAAAAAGGAATCTCTTCATTAACAAATCATCAGTTTAACATCCATCAACCATCATCTATACCTGATGATCCATACCGGGTGATGGTGAGGCTGTGTATGTATCTCCAGAGGTCACTGGAGATGGGCTTTATCTTGGAAAGGTCGCTGGTCTATCACAATTCTCATATGAGAAATTTATTATGTTTCATAGTTCATTTAGAATTTAGCCTGATTATTTGCCATATTTACAAAGCATGGTAAAAGCTTAAAACACATACTTTAATAATCATTTTGATAGTAGGATTAATAAACAATTAGAATTTACTAAAGAGAAACAAATTCTTTCACTTCAAAAACTTCACTTAAAGGACAGTTCTAGTATCCAATCATATTAGGCATAAAGATTCAGTATTTTATTGCTTTGTCTAAACTGATGTTTATTTTTACAGAAATTTCCTTGTTGCAGAGTTTTGATTGAAGATTGTGATTCTTATTGGTATATGACCTTTACAATAATTTATACACTTTACAAATCAATTCGTAAACAGTGAATCAAATGTACGCTAACAGGAAAAAAATTGAAAAACTGTTTAATTTTTATATACAAAATGAATAGAAAATAATTCTCTGGCTTGCTTAAAATGTCTGTGGGATGAAGCTGCAAACACAGACGGGGATTTCTCACCTGTATTTTTAGACTATTAAGAACAGAAATTAATTCAGAAGAACTGATATGAGAGAGGATTATACAGAGAGGGGAATACAAGACTTTGTATGAATGCCATCATAATAACCCGGGCTTCTCAGCAGAGGTAACCTTCAGGTTTAATTACTCTGTAGCTGCCTGGAACTTAGTTCCATTCTGGTCCTACTGGCTTTTAATAACCACAAACAAATGTTATAGTACATATAAAATCTGTCACTTTCTTCAATAACATATTCACATGATCTGTCTGTAGTAGTCAGCTACTCTGCTCAGAAACTAAATCGGCATACTTCCACTATTATATCAGACACACACATATACAGGGATTGGACAATGAAACTGAAACACCTGGTTTTAGACCACAATAATTTATTAGTATGGTGTAGGGCCTCCTTTTGTGGCCAATACAGCATCAATTGGTCTTGGGAATGACATATACAAGTCCTGCACAGTGGTCAGAGGGATTTTAAGCCATTCTTCTTGCAGGATAGTGGCCAGGTCACTACGTGATACTGGTGGAGGAAAACGTTTCCTGACTCGCTCCTCCAAAACACCACAAAGTGGCTCAATAATATTTAGATCTGGTGACTGTGCAGGCCATGGGAGATGTTCAACTTCACTTTCATGTTCATCAAACCAATCTTTCACCAGTCTTGCTGTGTGTATTGGTGCATTGTCATCCTGATACACGGCACCGCCTTCAGAATACAATGTTTGAACCATTTGATGTACATTGTCCACAGCCCAAGATTTGTGCTCCATGCACCATTGAAACCAACGTTTGGCATTGGCATAAGTGACCAAAGGTTTGGCTATAGCAGCCCGGCCGTGTATATTGACCCTGTGGAGCTCCTGACGGACAGTTCTGGTGGAAACAGGAGAGTTGAGGTGCACATTTAATTCTGCCGTGATGTGGGCAGCCGTGGTTTTATGTTTTGTGGATACAATCCGGGTTAGCACCCGAACATCCCTTTCAGACAGCTTCCTCTTGCGTCCACATTTAATCCTGTTGGATGTGGTTGGTCCTTCTTGGTGGTATGCTGACATTACCCTGGATACCGTGGCTCTTGATACATCACAAAGACTTGCTGTCTTGGTCACAGATGCGCCAGCAAGACGTGTACCAACAATTTGTCCTCTTTTGAACTCTGGTATGTCACCCATAATGTTGTGTGCATTTCAATATTTTGAGCAAAACTGTGCTCTTACCCTGCTAATTGAACCTTCACACTCTGCTCTTACTGGTGCAATGTGCAATCAATGAAGACTGGCTACCAGGCTGGTCCAATTTAGCCATGAAACCTCCCACACTAAAATGACAGGTGTTTCAGTTTCATTGTCCAACCCCTGTATATATATATAATGTATATATATATATATATATATATATATACAGGTCCTTCTCAAAATATTAGCATATTGTGATAAAGTTCATTATTTTCCATAATGTCATGATGAAAATTTTACATTCATATATTTTAGATTCATTGCACACTAACTGAAATATTTCAGGTCTTTTATTGTCTTAATATGGATGATTTTGGCATACAGCTCATGAAAACCCAAAATTCCTATCTCACAAAATTAGCATATCATTAAAAGGGTCTCTAAACGAGCTATGAACCTAATCATCTGAATCAACGAGTTAACTCTAAACACCTGCAAAAGATTCCTGAGGCCTTTAAAACTCCCAGCCTGGTTCATCACTCAAAACCCCAATCATGGGTAAGACTGCCGACCTGACTGCTGTCCAGAAGGCCACTATTGACACCCTCAAGCAAGAGGGTAAGACTCAGAAAGAAATTTCTGAACGAATAGGCTGTTCCCAGAGTGCTGTATCAAGGCACCTCAGTGGGAAGTCTGTGGGAAGGAAAAAGTGTGGCAGAAAATGCTGCACAATGAGAAGAGGTGACCGGACCCTGAGGAAGATTTTGGAGAAGGGCCGATTCCAGACCTTGGGGGACCTGCGGAAGCAGTGGACTGAGTCTGGAGTAGAAACATCCAGAGCCACCGTGCACAGGTGTGTGCAGGAAATGGGCTACAGGTGCCGCATTTCCCAGACCTGGGCTACAGAGAAGCAGCACTGGACTGTTGCTCAGTGGTCCAAAGTACTTTTTTCGGATGAAAGCAAATTCTGTTCTTCAAAGTAGCCACCTTTTGCTTTGATTACTGCTCCACACACTCTTGGCATTCTGTTGATGAGCTTCAAGACGTAGTCACCTGAAATGGTTTTCACTTCACAGGTGTGCCCTGTCAGGTTTAATAAGTGGGATTTCAAGCCTTATAAATGGGGTTGGGACCATCAGATGTGTTGTGCAGGAGTTGGATACAGTACACAGCTGATAGTCCTACTGAATAGAATGTTAGAATTTGTATTATGGCAAGAAAAAAGCAGCTAAGTAAAGATAAACAAGTGGCCATCATTACTTACAAATGAAGATCAGTCAGTCCGAACAATTGGGAAAACTTTGAAAGTGTCCCCAAGTGCAGTTGCAAAAACCGTCAAGCGCTACAAAGAAACTGGCTCACATGAAGACCGCCCCAGGAAAGGAAGACCAAGAGTCACCTCTGCTGCGGACAATAAGTTCATCCGAGTCACCAGCCTCAGAAATCGCAAGTTAACAGCAGCTCAGATTAGAGAACAGGTCAATGCCACACAGAGTTCTAGCAGCAGACACATCTCTAGAACAACTGTTAAGAGGAGACTGTGTGAATCAGGCCTTCATGGTAAAATAGCTGTCAGAAAACCACTGCTGAGGACAGGCAACAAGCAGAAGAGACTTGTTTGGACTAAAGAACACAAGGAACGGACATTAGACCAGTGGAAATCTGTGCTTTGGTCTGATGAGTCCAAGTTTGAGATCTTTGGTTCCAACCACCGTGTCTTTGTGCGACGCAGAAGAGGTGAACGGATGGACTCTACATGCCTGGTTCCCACCGTGAAGCATGGAGGAGGAGGTGTGATGGTGTGGGGGTGCTTTGCTTGTGACACTGTTGGGGATTTATTGAAAATTGAAGGCATACTGAACCAGCATGGCTACCACAGCATCTTGCAGTGGCATGCTATTCCATCCGGTTTACGTTTAGTTGGACCATCATTTATTTTTCAACAGGACAATGACCCCAAACACACCTCCAGGCTGTGTAAGAGCTATTTGACCATGAAGGAGAGTGATGGGGTGCTGCGCCAGATGACCTGGCCTCCACAGTCACCGGACCTGAACCCAATGGAGATGGTTTAGGGTGAGCTGGACCGCAGAGTGATGGCAAAAGGGCCAACAAGTGCTAAGCATCTCTGGGAACTCCTTCAAGACTGTTGGAAAACCATTTCAGGTGACTACCTCTTGAAGCTCATCAACAGAAGAATGCCAAGAGTTTGTGGAGCAGTAATCAAAGCAAAATGTGGCTACTTTGAAGAACCTAGAATATAAGACATATTTTTATTTGTTTCACACTTTTTTGTTCAGTATATAATTCCACATGTGTTAATTCATAGTTTTGATGCCTTCAGTGTGAAGCTACAATATTCATAGTCATGAAAATAATGAAAACTCTTTGAATGAGAAGGTGTGTCCAAACCTTTGGTCTGTACTGTATATGTGTGTGTGTGTGTGTGTGTGTGTGTATCTACAACATACACCACCAGGATATCTCAGGAGGGGGAAGCAGGGCTTCACCAACACTGTTTACACCCAAGCTGAAGTCAATGAGGTGGTTAAAAAGCTCCACACTGGAGGGGCTTAAGGGGTGGATGAGACCTGCCCTGAGTACCTCAAGTCTCTGGATGTTGTGGGGCTGTCATGGTTGACACGCCTCTTCAACATTGCATAGGGGTTGGGGGGACTGTGCCTCTGGACAGGCAGACCGGGGTGGTGGTTCCCCATCATAAGAAGGGTGACCGAAGGGTGTGTTCCAACTACAGGGGGATCACACTCCTCAGCCTCCCTGGTAAGGTCTACGCCAAGGTTTTGGAGAGGAGAGTCGAACCTCGGCTTCAGGAGGAGCAGTGTGGTTTTTGTCCCGGCTGTGGAACACTGGACCAGCTCTATACCCTCTACAGGGTACTCGAGGGTTCATGGGAGTTTGCTCAACCGGTTCACATGTGTTTTGTGGACCTAGAGGAGACATTCAACTGTGTCCCTCGTGTTGCCCTGTGGGGGATGCTCTTGGAGTACGGAGTCGGGGGCCCATTATTAAGGGCCATCCGGTCCCTGTACGAGCGGAGTAGGAGTTTGTTCCGCATTGCCGGCACTAAGTCGAACCTGTTCCCGGTGCATGTTGGACTCTGGCAGGGCTGCCCCTTGCCATCGGTCCTGTTCAGAGGTTTTATGGACAGGATTTCTAGGCGCAGCCAAGGGCTGGTGGGGGTCTGGTTTGGGGACCAGTGGATTTCGTCTCTTCTTTTTGCAGATGACGTGGTCCTGCTGGCCCCCTCAAGCCAAGACCTACAGCATGCGCTGGGGCAGTTTGCAGCCGAGTGTGAAGCGGCTGGGATGAAGATCAGCTCCTCCAAGTCCGAGGTCATGGTTCTCGGCCGGAAAAGGGTGGCTTGTCCTCTTCATTTTGGAGGAGTGTCCCTGCCTCAAATGGAGGAGTTACTGCTATATTTTAATCTATTCGTTTGAAAGAAAGAAAAATAATGTTTTTAATGTTAATTCAACACTAAATGTTGATTTAATTTTGTGTCAGATGAATCAATAACACCTTTTATATCATCTGCTGCTCAGCTGCAGAAGCTAAGCAGCAGTGGTTCTGAAGTTGGGAATGTAATTAATCTGAGTTTATTAATATTACTGCTGCCCAACAGTAATATTACTCCTGTCCAGTAATACAGATCAGAATATTTGACTAATTTCAAATATTACTGGTTGGGAACCCCTAAATATTGAACAGAATGTGTAAAAACAGGCAGATGAATAAAGAGAAAACTTTTGCAACATCTGCAGAAAAAAACAACAGCAGGATGAGCTGAAACAAGTTTTAAAAAATCAGGACAAAAAGAACAACCAGTTTAAAGTTTGATGAGGAACGACATGGATTTTTATGTTTTGTGTGCATGCTGAGAGGGCTGTGGTGACATGAAGATAATGCACAACCAGGACTTCAGCAACATTTGTGTTCAGATATTAGAGGAATGTAAAGCTGTTAGATTGCAGACAGTTTCTTAGCTTTTTAGATTTTTGCCTTGTAGCAGAAGATCCGGGGTTTCAACCTGGGCTGGGGCCTTTCTACTTGCAGTTTGGACACAGACAATGACTAGATGGAAGGACAGAACCAGACAGGATCATGTTGCTCTCTGTCTCTGTCTCACAATGTGAAATTGTGTTAATGTCCAGACAAAGTCGACTGTCCATATCTAAATGGGCCTGACAGAGTGTTAGGGTCAATCAGATTGACTAACCAGGCCTGACTATATTGTCTTTGTTCAGGCTAAATTTGGAAGGGAACTAAAGACTGAATAAAATGTGCCAATTTACAACATATTTTCTGGGTTAAACAGAGACAAGAACTGATCAACCTGAAATTGCCATGAAAATAAACATGTTTGATGTTTGGTGGGTCGAAATGTGGTCATTTTTCTCCAAATCTCACACTGTTGTAAGGTGTTAGCTTAGTTTCATCATGAGAAAGGCAGTTCAGCTGCTGTACAATGTTTGTTACTTTGTTTAAAGAATGCATGAGCAACTGTGTATTATACCAGTAGAAAGCGTTTTTTGTTCTGTTATTTCCCCAACAGAGAAGATTTTACTTGCTTGATGTGTGACATCTTCACCGCATCTCTTGTTTATGAACTCACTTGTTTAGAAGTCCCATTCTGTCAGGATGGATTCATCTAACCTGGTGCAGGTCTGAGATGAAGGTCACTTAAATACCGAAGCGTGACACAGAGTGTAGTTTTGCTTTTTATTGTGCATGCCCTCACAAGGACAGCTGATTCAAAAAGATGTCAACTGAGAAGATGTCTGAAGGTGTTTGTGTCAAAACATATCTATTCTCTCTCTCTCTCTCACACACACACACACACATTTATTTCTGCACAATTCACAGTTGTTTTGTCTACAGTTTCAATTAAATGAACATTTTAGTCAATGAATTACAATTTTACAACAGTTGTCAGACTACAGGCACAATCAACTCTGTTATAGACACAACTACTCAGTTTGCATGACAGCAAAAAATAGAATAATTATGTCTTCTACAAAAATTAAGAATTAATCCCAGGTCTTCTGTCATATTTTCATATAGCTACTTATTTTTCTCATTTGTTTAGAAATTATTTAATTTTTAAATTAAATAATTAAAAAATGTAATTCTGCTCATTTTCCATCTGTAATATTTGGATACTTTTTTGAAATATATAGGCAATAGATCTTTCCACATAGTATCGGATGTAGATCTGAAGGTAAGTTTGATCAGAGCTCTTAACTGCTGGCACAGAATACAGTTATAGCATTCCCATGCTAGCATGTGCTAGTATGCGGAGGAGATCAGAAAGAGCATTTATATTAGGTATTGTTACTTCTGTTTGGATTTTCAAATTGTGATTTAGTAACCAATAATCCGTTGATTATTATTTAATTACCGAAAGTTGCAGGAAAGAGTGAAAAAAGTTGCTTTTTGCGTTATGTCGCGCCTGAAGCCATTCAACCTGACTGACACCGCTGAGATGTTTGGAACTATTGAGAGCTACATGAACCACGTGACCGTCTATCGGCGAGTTCAAAGAGTGTCATAACTCTCTCTTTCTATGGCGCTGACTTCGCCCAGACACTGCAATGACACAAAGACACTGTATGCTGGAGGACATGATCTCCACTTTCACTCTCTCTGTTACATTGTCAAATTACTGTAAATGCCTTGAGACGACTTGTGTTGTGAATTGAATTAAACTGAATAGAATTGAATTGATTTAAGGGAATGGTGAAAATGAATCATTTTAATCATTAGACATGCCATCCTATATGTTTGGAAATTACAACGGAAGTGAAGATGTTTGACCACTTTTTCAAGTAAAATGTTTGATGAATTCCTTTGCTGTTGCTTTGAAGGTCCCTGATTAATTCTAAACCATTAGGACTTGCGAAATGGAGGACCCCAGAATGCAGACAAGCAGGCAGTATGACGGTAAGTGAAAAAGATTTAATAATAAAAAACTCACTCACAGGAGGAGGCAGGAACCAAAACAATAAACGGGCAGGCAAGACAGGCTTGGCATGACGAAACGGACACAGGTGACATG
This sequence comes from Girardinichthys multiradiatus, assembly GCF_021462225.1. Taxonomy (NCBI): domain Eukaryota; kingdom Metazoa; phylum Chordata; class Actinopteri; order Cyprinodontiformes; family Goodeidae; genus Girardinichthys; species Girardinichthys multiradiatus. The sequence continues at coordinate 1,886,918 of NC_061811.1, forward strand.
AACTGAAATGTTTCTGTGATGAATAACTGAACAGGTGTGTGAACTGCTCAGTAGCAGCTCCCTGGAGACCTGACGTGGGCTGCTCTGCAGTAGCAGAGCTCTGAAGACCTGGCGAGGATGGAGGTGGGCGGCAGTAAAACTGCCTTATAGCTGTCCGGTAATCCTCCTCCATCTGCCTGATTTTCTCCATATGCTTTGGAGAGGAATACAGGAGACTGGTCATCCTGAAGCTCTTGATTTGGCGAGGATAAAACCTTAAACGCTGCTCCAGCTCATCAGGTGTTGCCTCAGAACACCAAGCTGGAGCGAGCGAAGACAGCATGGGCAGAGCTGCAGCGAGCCTGGGAGACAGTGCTGTGGCAGACGAAGAGACGGGATTAATCGCTGCAGCCCTCAGATCAGGGTGCGCAACTAGAGAAGCAGGCGAAGAACGGCGCCGAACCGCCTCATGCTCCATCTGTTCCAGCAACAGTGGAGAGGGCAGAACCTCCAGATCGGACCATCGCCTCCTCCATCTGCTGCTGAACCCATCGATCCCTGGCGCTCTCCTGCCTACTGTAGGCAAGGTCCTTGTTTGGCGGATACATTCTGTTAGGACTTGTGAAATGGAGGACCCCGGAATGCAGACGAGCAGACAGCATGAAGGTAACTGAAAATGATTTAATAACAAAAAACTCACTCACAGGAGGAGGCAGGAACCAAAACAATAAATGGGCAGGCAAAACAGGCTTGGCATGACGAACAAGACACAGGTGACATGAACTGAAATGTTTCTGCGATGAATAACTGAACAGGTGTGTATATATAAAGTGTGAAACAGGTGGAGCAAGGAGACAGATTAGCTTGGAGCAGGTGAACCGAATAAATTGACAGACAGAACAAAACGTGGCTGGAGCAAAACAGAGCCTCTTGAATACAAACTAATAGAAATTAGAAAAACATGAAACTAAAGCATAACCAGATCAGAAACCAAACTTGACAAAACATTAACTAGAAAACAAAAGCTAAAGCATGACCAGGAAAATAATAAACAGAAGCATGATTCAAAAACTGTGAGAAACATATAAGAAAAAAACAGAAAGCAAACAACCCCAAATCATAACATAAACAAGTCTTTATGCTCTTGCTTTTATCTACAAGTCAAATACTTTGGAGTTTTATATTTTTTTAAGTGTAAGACAGACCAAATTGGGAGTGGAGCTCATGCTGTGCTACTGTAGTACTCTTTCCTTACCAACAGTTACAACAGTGATTTCATTACTTTTCATAGATTTTATGATTTCTCAGAAGGATTACCAGCAAAAGCCAAATATTATTACTATATGAAAATTTGACTAAAGCTGTTTTTACACCAATGTCCAGAGATATTTAGATTTCTGAGAAGGATTGTATTACAACTATACCATACCAGTGAAAGCCAAACATTATTAGTATTTAAAAAACTTTGGACTAAAACTGTTTTATACCAGTGACCCAGTTTATTTGAATGATGGGACCACAACTGCCTCATAGCAGCGACCTCAAGGATTAATATTATAATTTTTCTTCTAGCACCGGATGAATTCCTTACCAAAGAGGACTTAATGAGCTAATTACCTCTATTAGAAAGATTGGATCAGAACCAGCTCTTACCAGTAAACTCCCAAGGATTATTAATGTCATTGGATTTGTTTTTCTGTGATTTATTTTCTGTATCATTGTAATGTTTTTCCTCATGTACAGCGCTTTGAGGGCCTTGTTGCTGAGGAGCGCTATACAGGTCCTTCTCAAAATATTAGCATATTGTGCTAAAGTTAATTATTTCCCATAATGTCGTGAAGAAAATTTAACATTCATATATTTTAGATTCATTGCACACTAACTGAAATATTTCAGGTCTTTTATTGTCTTAATATGGATGATTTTGGCATACAGCTCATGAAAACCCAAAATTCCTATCTCACAAAATTAGCATATCATTAAAAGGGTCTCTAAACGAGCTATGAACCTAATCATCTGAATCAACGAGTTAACTCTAAACACCTGCAAAAGATTCCTGAGGCCTTTAAAACTCCCAGCCTGGTTCATCACTCAAAACCCCAATCATGGGTAAGACTGCCGACCTGACTGCTGTCCAGAAGGCCACTATTGACACCCTCAAGCAAGAGGGTAAGACACAGAAAGAAATTTCTGAACGAATAGGCTGTTCCCAGAGTGCTGTATCAAGGCACCTCAGTGGGAAGTCTGTGGGAAGGAAAAAGTGTGGCAGAAAACGCTGCACAACGAGAAGAGGTGACCGGACCCTGAGGAAGATTGTGGAGAAGGGCCGATTCCAGACCTTGGGGGACCTGCGGAAGCAGTGGACTGAGTCTGGAGTAGAAACATCCAGAGCCACCGTGCACAGGTGTGTGCAGGAAATGGGCTACAGGTGCCGCATTCCCCAGACCTGGGCTACAGAGAAGCAGCACTGGACTGTTGCTCAGTGGTCCAAAGTACTTTTTTCGGATGAAAGCAAATTCTGCATGTCATTCGGAAATCAAGGTGCCAGAGTCTGGAGGAAGACTGGGGAGAAGGAAATGCCAAAATGCCAGAAGTCCAGTGTCAAGTACCCACAGTCAGTGATGGTCTGGGGTGCCGTGTCAGCTGCTGGTGTTGGTCCACTGTGTTTTATCAAGGGCAGGGTCAATGCAGCTAGCTATCAGGAGATTTTGGAGCACTTCATGCTTCCATCTGCTGAAAAGCTTTTTGGAGATGAAGATTTCATTTTTCAGCACGACCTGGCACCTGCTCACAGGGCCAAAACCACTGGTAAATGGTTTACTGACCATGGTATCACTGTGCTCAATTGGCCTGCCAACTCTCCTGACCTGAACCCCATAGAGAATCTGTGGGATATTGTGAAGAGAACGTTGAGAGACTCAAGACCCAACACTCTGGATGAGCTAAAGGCCGCTATCGAAGCATCCTGGGCCTCCATAAGACCTCAGCAGTGCCACAGACTGATTGCCTCCATGCCACGCCGCATTGAAGCAGTCATTTCTGCCAAAGGATTCCCGACCAAGTATTGAGTGCATAACTGTACATGATTATTTGAAGGTTGACGTTTTTTGTATTAAAAACACTTTTCTTTTATTGGTCGGATGAAATATGCTAATTTTGTGAGATAGGAATTTTGGGTTTTCATGAGCTGTATGCCAAAATCATCCGTATTAAGACAATAAAAGACCTGAAATATTTCAGTTAGTGTGCAATGAATCTAAAATATATGAATGTTAAATTTTCATCATGACATTATGGAAAATAATGAACTTTATCACAATATGCTAATATTTTGAGAAGGACCTGTATAAATAAACTTGACTTGACTTGACTATAGTGTTACATTGTAAAAGAAAATACAATTTTCCCAATAACTAGCTTAAGATTTATAGCATTTAACTGATTTATTTAGATGTTTTTTTGATAAAGCATTAATTATATTAAATGTATATAATATATATAAATAGGACAATATTAGTTTTTTACTCAGATAAGCTTCTCATTTTGCTGTTTATATTAAATTTAAAGGTTTTTTTCATATTTTTATAAATTTAGTCAAATTGTTCATTTTTATTTGCCTCTATTCTAGTTTTTACTTTTATTTGTGCATTAGTAAAAAGGTCAGTAGTAACTGTTGTAAAGTACTATAGAAATAAAACTCAATGGAATTAGTTAGTGTTCAAAAACTATCTATCTATCTATCTATCTATCTATCTATCTATCTATCTATCTATCTATCTATCTATCTATCTATCTATCTATCTATCTATCTATCTATCTATCTATCTATCTATCTATCTATCTATCTATCTATCTATCTATCTATCTATCTATCTATCTATCTATCTATCTATCTATCTATCTATCTATCTATCTATCTATCTATCTATCTATCTATCTATCTATCTATCTATCTATCTATCCATCTATCTATCTATCTATCTATCTATCTATCTATCTATCTATCTATCTATCTATCTATCTATCTATCTATCTATCTATCTATCTATCTATCTATCTATCTATCTATCTATCCATCCATCCATCCATCCATCCATCCATCCATCCATCCATCCATCCATCCATCCATCCATCCATCCATCCATCCATCCATCCATCCATCCATCCATCCATCCATCCATCCATCCATCCATCCATCCATCCATCCATCCATCCATCCATCCTGTTTCTTTAGGGGCCCTATTTGAGGCCTGACCACTGTAGAAATATTAGCAATAAATACATAGTGAACTTCTATTCTATTCTATTCTATTTATAATGATAAAACTTGGCTCAGACATCTGGATCTCTTCTAGTTGTTGTCAAAGAAAGAAAAAGATAAAGTTAAGAAACCAGTGGAAGATGGAGTAAGACTGGATTTAGTGCGTCCAGCTGTATTTTTGGACTTCTCCAATAACACATTCTCCAATCCCATCACATGGAAGCAAAGCTGCATTCTTCTCTTGGGAATAACTGTCAAAACAATCTTCTTGTTTAAGGCATCTTGGGACCTGACAAAGAAAACACGATGTTGTATTTCTTCTGTCATTTTTGATTTGTTTCTGTAGTCTTTGTTTTTTTGTTTACAGACAACAGAGAGGGAGCAGCACCGAGTGTCCTGTAGAACAGCTTCAAAATAACTGGACGGGAACATGAGCTCAAACAGCTGAACAACCAAAGCTAGTGAATAGATCTAGGATCTTGGGATATCCATGGTGGTGTGGGAATGCAGATGTATGTTTTACCTGGAGATGTTCTCTGATCAGTAACCTCAGCAAAATTAAAAAGGAATAATGTTTTCTGCTGTGGTTCTGTTGTTTTGTTGCCTGAGTTGTTCATTCTTCAGCTTTGTTTAGTGTGAAAATTAATAAAACTTGAATTGTTAAATCTAACAACCAATTCCAGCTCTATATGGTTTTTATTAAAGTCATGTACCAGAAGCATTCTGTGATCAAAGTTAGTTAAACAAATATTGCTCTAATGTTTATGAAGTCATGAAATGCTTCTAGGAGAAAGGTTAGTTGTGTTGCTTTTACTTTGGCAACTAAATGCACAACTGAATTGTTTGGATCTTACTGAACATTTAGGAAAACACTTTGTGTCTCTGTTAGTTGATAAAAACTTTTACACTAATGTAAAAACTGAGACATTTGCATTAAATTAACAGGGAAATCTCCACAGTTTGACCCCCAGAAGACCTTACACTACTTTGGTCTGTTCATTATTTGGATCAACAGACCAAGCACAAGCTTATCCAGGTAAAGGCCTGAAAGCATCTGAATGTCTTCACACTGCAGCATTAATTTCTATACACAGAAACATTAATGATAGAACCTACAAGGCACTAATTTGCTGTTCTGAATGAAGGGTCTGTACAAAGGACAGAAGACAAGGAGGTTTCTTTTACAAAAAAATGTTTTACTGCTTTGATGCATTTACAAAAAGAAAAAAGAAACAGACTCAATAAAGAAAACAGAAAGAAAAAAAGTTAAAGCATAATTAGCAAGACATTTAACTGCTGTGGATTAAAGAGAGCAGATAAACTATGAAAGCAAAGGCATGGAAAAATGTTTGAAACGCTGACTGCGGTATAAGATCCAATGGATAACAGTGTTGGCAATACAGAAACAGTGATGGTTCCAAGCCAAGAGAGGGTTGCATCCCTTCGGAATACACACCACCCTTTGGTACAGAAAAGAGTCATGCAGAAACTGAAACCTCACTTTCACCATCTGAGTCCACAGAAGCTGCAACTGGACAATAGGGTTGTCTGTCCGAGGTTGTCTGCTGTTGCCTCTTGAATGTCTCAGAACAACATCTGTTACGACCAGTGGTCGTAGGGGTGTTTTTGTTTTTATAACCTTGTGTACAGGCTGCTGAAGTGCTCCGCTGAAGAGGAGAAAACCCTGCTCCTTCGTTTTGGCAGCTTGGCTGCACGGGACTCCCTCCCGGTGGGACTCCCCCTTTTGTGTTCTTCTTCGCTGGTTGCTGGTGGAGGCGGATTTTCCTGGACGCTCAGTATTCCTCCTGCTGGACATTGCCGGGATATCCTGTGGACTGTCTATCGTCTGCTTCCGCAAATGCGCCGCCAATCATCACGGAGTCCGGCCTATATAAACTCTCTACACCTGTCACCAAAGCGCGGCTGTGATTTAATCTGAGCAGCTCGCCTCGTGTGTTTGTGAAGCTCATGCTAGTGGTGGTATTTGTTGGTTGTGGTAAAACGTTTGATTACCGTTTAATCAGAATCAGAATCAGAATTAGCTTTCTTGCCAAGTTTGTACATACAAACAAGGAATTTGACTCCGGTACACTTTGCTCTTTTGTTCTGTTTTTGTATTACAGAATATACAAATTTACAATTTACAATGTACAATATACACATATCTAATAAAAAAGGTACATTTGCAACATCTGTATGCTGTTGTTCTGTACTCTATTGAATGTTCAACAGAGAAACAGCCTGGGGGAAGAAACTGTCTCTGTGGCGGCTGGTTTTAGTAAAACAGTGCTCTGTAGCGCCACCTGAAGGTAAAACCAAGCAGAAATAATATATTTAGCCAATCCTTCAATCTCTGCAGAAAGTTAACACCATTGTTCAATGCAGTAGTACTCAACCTGTGGTTCCTGGATTCCTGAAGCCCGTAAGCCATAGATTTTGGGTCCATAAAATTATAATACTTAATTAAAGGTAGACCGATTACTTATTAAAACAGATCTAAGCCAGTGATGAGTTCTAGTCATTTGGTGGCTTTGAAATGCAATAATACTCAAAATTTCTACTCTGGGGAACACAGATTGGGGTTGAAAAGTTTTGTTTTGGAACCAAGGTTAGGATTTTTATAACAGAATCAAGACAAGTAAAATCCTTCATTTTAGGAAAAGAAAGGAAATAAAGGCTCTCTTAACAGTAAGAGGATGGTCGGCTCAAACTCCAGTCTCCTTGTTTGATTTCTTAGGGTTTAAAGATTAAAGGAATACATAGAAGTACAAAGGTACACAAGGTGATTTCAGATTACTAAGAAATAAAATATTGGAACATTTATCAGCATTTGGATTATTAAAGAGGGGTTCTAGTAAGTTTCTCCCCAACTCTCAAAATTTAAATAGCCCAAATTAAAGAAAATGATGTTTGTTCTTTTTGAAACACTATGTGGGAAAAAGTCCAGTTTGGAGACAAGCTTCTTATCTTAATTTCTGATTAAGTCAAACACTGCAGTTTTGTTTAGTTTGGGTATACCATAAAAATGTCAATGCTGACTTTTCTAATTTCCCCTCGAGGATCAATAAAGTATCTTTGAATTTGAATTGAATTGAATTAAAATACGTCTTTGCATTTAACCTGAAATTCTGCAATACAGCTGTGATCAAATTGAGCCGAACAAAAAGAGAATTATAACAATAACTCTCAGGATTGTAGTTATTATTATAGAGTTACAGTACAAAGAATTAGCAAAAGGTTTCAGCATCAGTAAATTTGGATTCATTTAAGAGAAAACTGTTGCTGTGCTTCTAAATACTTTGAGATCTTTTTGGACTATGTGCACTCATCTTAAAAAGGATCCTGAAGATTGTCATAACAAAATTGATCAATTATAGCATTAAAAGATATGGTTGAGAAAACATATTCTGAAAAGAGATTGTTAAAAATTTCTTTGAATTCTTGAAGCTTCAAATTTGGCCATTTGTTTGTCTTTGATGTTTTGTTTGTTTTGTTGGAATGAATGTTTGTTTATATGTTGCATGAAACAATAATCCATGTTTAGAATAATGTTTCTAAATCCCAGATTGATTAAAACTTTGAGTTTTCAGGAGAGTTAAGAAGCAGCTTGTTTCTGAGGTAGGTGCATGTTAACTGGGTTTGAATGAAGAAACTGTGGGTCCGCCCATAGGCTGCCCATCATAGGTTAGTTTTGCCTGACTCCGCCCACCTACCAAGTTGGTTCACACCTTTGCTCCCATGGTAACGCTCAGCACCTCCCTTCCTGAGTTTTAACACTGTTTAAGAGACAATAGAATCAAAATGCTTGTAGTGATTGTCGCCTTAATAACATGTTTTTTTTTGTATAATAATTAAGGATGTAGCATGACTTTTAGATGTATGTGTTTTATTATTAAAAGGTTAATGAAATAGTTTAAACTAGTTTAAAGAATTAGTTTTGCATGCAGAATCATTGGTGATTTATTAGATTGAAAGTTTCCCCTGGTACCATTAAGCTAGCTGACAGTTCAAGATATGCCAAAGTAAGGAATATATTTTTGATAACGAATCAGAGTTATGACTTCATACTTGGTGGGAATTATTTATTAGATTCGAATTTGTAGGATTTATGCATCTTAATAACATTAGATGTCCATTAATCTAATACTCATCTTCATACAAGACAAATCAGGATGATATGTGACTAATTTCTAAGTGAGACATTGATGAACTGAATAACTAAAGTTTGTGTTTTGTTGTTAATGGAACTGAATTGCAGTTAAAAACATCTGGATTTTCTTTATGTTGCTTTCGTTAAATTCATAGAGACACATAGTTATGTCAGAATTCATTTCTTTGGTTCTATGTAATGTGATCTTGGTTACTAGAACATTTTTGTACAAACCTTTTGCTGGATTGTCGCATGGGTTGGACCCTGCGCCAGAAGAGGAGAATGTCAGAATAAAGTAACATGGGGTTCCAAAAGTTGTAGCTCTCATGGAAAAAGAGTAGCTCAGACCTCCAGTGAGGACTTAGTGACAATGCGAGAGAGACGTTGTACTTTGTTTATATAAATGGTGCATAGCTCCCTAAGACCACATTCTGAAAACCTGTCTGAAATTATGGTGTTGATTTTTTGTGAAATTTTACATCTCCACAGATTAGACCATTTTTGAAATTCTTTTTGGGTTTTCTGAAACTATGAAATATTGACCTGTAATGAGACCTTCCTCAAACATCATGTCACATTTTTGATATTCAGAATATTTAGCTGATGGTCACTGCTAGTATATCAGGTGAAGTCTGAAGATCAATTCTTTTGATTTTGTTGGATGTTTTGATGAAGTTCATGTAGTTAAGCACTTAGGTTTGAGAATGGGACTTTGAATTGAAAATTAGCCAAGTGTTGTGAAGGCTCTACCTATTGTTCTCACTTATATGAGATTGAGACAAAGGACACAGGTAAATCTCAGTCCTTTTGAAGTGCTGTGTGGCAGGTCTCCTAATTTGGACATGGGGATATTGCCAAGATCATTTTCTTCCACATCTTTGTGTGAAGATAGGATGTTGTTTTACTGTCAAAACCTGTCCACTGTGTTTTCTCAAGTTTCACAGACAGTGAAGGCTGCATTACCAGAAACAGCCACTTCCACCCTCCAGTCCTTTATTCCTGGCGACTGGATTCTGGTCAGAGAATTTAGGAGAAAACACAGGAAGTCCAGGGCTGGAATGGCCCATATCAGATCCTACTAGACACCCAGGAAAGCTGCAGGAAAGCTCCAGCTCCTCCAGCTTCATCTGGCTTCCAGGACACAAGTCATCTTCCAACTGGATCATCCACGGCCTGAAAGGTGTGAGGACAGCGGACCACCATAAGACAAAGAACTGTAAGCTGATCACTGGCGAGTGATTGATGAGGTGGTTGAAGAACACTGTTCTTACAAGGGCACAATAATCCCTTGGGCAGTGCAACGATATTTCAGAATCTACTTAAGGCCATCGCATTGCCTGAAAGTTAGAAATCATAAAGTCATTTGCCTCACTGCACACACACCACAGTGAGAGACACATAGGGGAAGACCTCTACACATTGCACATAACCTTTCTCTGGATGATGGACTGGTGACGTCTGCAACAGAGAGACAGTCAAATATGCGCCATGACGCTTATTCCCCTAAATTTCTTAATATTTGGTGGCTACTAGGGGCTCCTTTGCCTGGACAGCGAGGGTCAGCCAAATTCTTTTCTCCCACTTTGACAGCGAAACTGACTCTGAGGAGGAAATCTTGGATGCTTTTATCTAACTTTCATGGTTATTGCTTGATATTTATCATTATGGTATTATTACAAATTTGAATGTGTTCATTTCCACTGTTATTTAGTTGGACTATGGAAGCCTAACTTCCAGCAGGTTAGAATTCCTGTTTCTAAATATATTTCTAGAGGAGCTTCCTACGACCGCCCACCTGTACCAGACTGGTAACAGGGCAGCTTGAAGCCACTAAGGAGAGACAGCAGGATTTTTTTTTTTTTTAAGTTGTTTATAATTTGTTTCCTTTGGGAAAAACTATTTGCTTTCAGTACCAGAATAAAGGACATACCACTTCAAGGTCACGATGCAGCTATATGGAAGGTGGTCTGTTCTGATGCTAATGATTGGTATTGCAAGTATTTTTTATAACTCTTGTGTTCATTTTGGGAAAAGGTACAGCAAAGACAATGTGTGGTTAATCTGACTAATAATACTCATCAGCGGATTTGAAGAGAGATTCATCACTTTTCTGACTACTATGATCATGCTGATAATGTCTGGTGGCAACTAATGCATCAAACTGTTAGGAAGATGAGGAATGATAGTTGCTATGTTGGTTGTTTGATTCCACATGCTATTAATAATCAACCATTTTTGGTACCAGTTCCTATTGATACTGCTTGTACTCTAGCTACTTTCTTTCCAGATAACCGGTTGGTGGAGGTCATTTTTCCTTGGGTGAGGAATTATACTGTACGGGAAAGCAGAAATGTTAGTAAATTTTCTAGTGAGACTAATTTAACGTGTGCATCTACAGGAACTCTTTATAGAATTCGGGGTAATAGAAATCCGATTAAAGGTCCAGATATTTGTATTACACAGGAGGAAAGTACACCTTATTTCCTTGGGAAGACAGTAGGTTGTGAAGCTATTATGTCTGTTTTATGTGCTTTAATCAACAAACATAAATTTGAGTCATGTCCTATCAGAACTGATCCTTATACTATTTCAGAATCTTTGGCTCCAGATCCTTTTGTGTTAACTCTTAATCTTACAGCCTTACCAGATGGAGGTTAAGTGTATGGCCAGGCAGGTGAATTAACCAGGGTTTTTGTTAGTTTTCCTTTATGAGATGGGTACTCATGTCCTCAGAACATGGGTTGGATGTGTGGAAATAGATCATATCTGTATCTGCCTGCTACTTGGTCTGGAGTATGTTATCTAGCTCACTTACTACCTACAGTCACAACTTATACTTCAATCAGCCTAAGCTATTAGAACGATGAGTTTGCAAATAGAATGGCTTTGGATTATCTGTTAGCTGAGAGGGGTGATGGTTTTGAAGAAGTTTCCTTTAGTTGTGATTATCTTGTATTCAGAAGAAAGGAGTGTGATGGAAATTCTTGCAGTAAGCATTCCAAAGTGTATGACCTTTGGGTTACCTCACTTCAGTGAACATCTGTGTTAGAGGAGGAAGCTGTAAAAGACATTATCAGAGGTTTAATGGTTAAGGACATTTGTTACGGTGATGCCTCGGGGGGAGTAGATGGTTGTTCCTATGTGCGAAGACCATCTCAGGTCCTCAGAGATGGTGGTTCCTAAGAAACTGAAGTGGTCCACGGCCGATACAGTGTTGTTGAGGATGGTGAGGGGGGTGTATGGGGGTGGTGTTCTCTGAAGGTCCACCACCATTTCCACAGTCTTGAGTGGGTTGAGTTCAAGGTAGTTCTGACCGCACCAGTGTACCAGCCGATCCACCTGCTGTCTGTATGCAGACTCATCACCGTCCTGGATCAGTCCAATGACAGTGGTGTCATCTGCAAACTTAAGGAGTTTCACGGACGAGTCCGATGAGGTGCAGTCATTTGTGTACAGAGAGAAGAGGAGAGGGGATAGAACACACCCCTGGGGGGCACCAGTACTTATTGATCTGGATCGGGAGAAGATGCTCCCCAGTCTCACCTGCTGCTGTCGGTCTGTCAGGAAGCTGTTGATCCACTGACAGGTGGAGGCTGGGACGTTGAGCTGTGTGAGCTTCTTGTGGAGGATGTCTGGTATGATAGTGTTGAAGGCCGAGCTGAAGTCTACAAACAGGATCCTGGCGTACGTCCCTGGGTGGTCGAGGTGTTGCGGGATGAAGTGTAGACCTAAGTTAATAGCATCATCTGCTGACCTGTTTGCTCGGTAAGCAAATTGCAGGGGGTCCAGCAGGGGGCCTGTGATGTCTTTCAGGTGCTTCAACACCAGCCGCTCAAAGGATTTCATGACCACAGACGTCAAGGCTACAGGCCTGTAGTCATTTAATCCTACGATGGTGGGTTTCTTGGGAACCAGGATGATGGTGGATCGTTTGAGGCAGGAGGGGACCTCACATTTCTCCAGTAACCTGTCTGTTTTCTCTGGCAACTTGGTTAGAGCTGGCTAGCTTGTTATTGTTAGTATTTAGACTTGTTAAATAGGCATCAAGTCTAGGGTTTGAGCTCTTTTGTGTGAGTTTTGACTATTTTCTTTTGTGCTACTGGCTGTTACGTTTGTTGCCTCATGTTAGTGGTGCTCTCTTTTGCACACGTGTCTGTGACGTTAAACCATTACAAATAAACAATATTAATTAGACTTCCCATATCTCCATTTTCTTTATGTTACTTCCCCTCCTTCACCCCTGGCAGAGCTGGGTCGTAACAACATCTCTGAATGCACAACATGTCGTAGCTTGAAGAAGATGTTCCACAGCAGCAGAAGACCTGACCAGGTGCCGCTCTTGTCAGCTCAGAACAGGAAACTGGAGCTACAATTCACACAGATTCTCCAGAACTGGACAATAACAGATAAGAGAAAGATTTCCCCGTCCAATGAGTCTCGACTTCAGCTGCAACAATCAGCTGATCGGGTAAGAATATGGTGAAAACAGCATAAAACATGGTTCTATCCTGCCAACAGTTTAGCTTGGTGGCAGTGGGGTATTGGTGTGGAGAATATTTACTTCGCAGACTTTGTGCCCCTTAGTACCATCTGAGCATCATTTAATCACCACAGCCTGCCTGCGTGTTATCGTTGATCATCTCCATCCCGTAATGACCACATGGGACCCATCTTCTGATGGCTGTTTCCAGCAGGATATTGCTACATGTATCAAAGCTCAGATCATCTCAAGCTGGTTTCTTGAACATGACAATGAGTCATTGAACTCCACCGACCTCCACAGTCACCAGATCTCAGACAGAGCAACTTTGGGATTTGGTGGGACAGAAGGTTGTCATCATGGATCTGCAGCGACTGTGTGAAGCTATCATGTCGATATTAACCAGAAAGGATGTTTCTAACACCTTGGTTAATTTGTGTCATTAAAAATGAGGGAAGACAGAATTGGTCCAACCCCGGGATCAGCAAGGTGTACCTAATAATGTGGTAAAGATGGGATTGTGGCACAGATTCTTTCAGGGAAAATCAAGAACAACAGTTATTTTATTAAGAAATATTCATTAGATGACCCAATTTTCATTTTCTCCATGGATTTTGTTGATTTATCATATTTACTTGAAAATTCCAATTTGTCCCGATGTATCCAAATGTTCCCATAGCTGTACATACCAAGAGCTCATGTGATGAGAGTATTGTTGGGACCCACAGCCATGGATACAACATTAAACTCCGGTACAAACTCTTCTGGAACTTTTCAAAATAAAGTGCATTAACCTTCTTCCGGCACAGCCAGGAAACAGGATAACTGCGGACTTCCTGTGACACCACTACCCAAATAAAAGCACAGCTGTTGCTACATCCGCCCTCTTTCCACACGGCCTCTAGTGGGACCGGTCAGGGGAGGCACAGCGCGCTGATGTCTCTTTGCTGGCAAATAAACTCTTAAAACTGGATCCAAGGATGTCATACGCATACGATCATCGATCATATGCAAAGAGAAGTACGAATGAAATACTGTCTGTGTATCCGGTATTTTCATTCATGAACGGGGAAATTAAGGTGTAAGAGTTGCTTACTTTCTCTCAGGCCTGCAGAAGCAAACTGTGCCAGAGAAGTTCCCTACAGAGACGCGGTCTCTATGAAGCCGAGCGGAGCGGACTCCCAGTCTGGAAGGAAGACAGCAGTGACTGCATCACCGTGCAGTGGTGTTGGCGGACAACGAGCCGGTCTTCATCCACAGCTGGAGGTTAGCAGGAAGCTAACCCTTTTGTTCACTGTGGATACCTTGTTCAAACTTCATCGTCTTTTGGACAACATTCCTCACCACAGTTCATGAGGTTAGGTTTGGGCAGATTAACAGTTAGGATGAAATGATCTAAACGTTTTTTATTTTATGAAGTTTTGTTTGTGTGAAACTCGGCTATTTTAGTGCTAGCAGGCTATCTGCAGTACATGTGCCCTGTTCGTGTTCCTTGTATGTTTTTAAAGTTAAGACAAACTTTATTTAAAGGGTGATTTTAAACAGAATATTGATCATAACGCGCCATCCGCGCGTTAACAATTTTATTAACCCTGGTATTTTAAAGGTATGTGTTTGATTCTGGTGCTAAGCTATTAGCTTCTTTTGTTAGCTCAACGGCTAACTATGCATTCTATCCGTTTAGAAAATGCATCTATAATGACTAAACAGAACTTTTTCCCTTCACTGTGATTTAACTCAATAAAATCCATATGAATTGTTTGGAAAGGGTATTTTGGTTTTGGAAATTGTTCCCTTCGTGGTCTTAAATTCCCTTGTGGATTATGTTTTGCACTTGTTAAACATGTTTTACAAAATTTTTTTTTAATAAGAATTAAGAATTAAATCCATATGTTTTATAATATTAATATATATCTATTCTACCATTCCTCCCTGTTGAGACATTGTGAAACACGATGGCTCAATATTGCCGCCCATTTATAAAGGTTCTTTGGTAGGACAGGTTTATTATCTGGTCAAATATAGATTTCATCTTTTAATGCAGCTCCATGTTTTTTCCACATTTCTATCTCCTGTAGTGAGCTTTGTTGTTGCATTTCTTTTAACACTATATATTTTGTCACCAATGCATATCCTGTTTGTATCTTCCCTCTCTCATCTTTTTTGGAGAAATCATTCACATAAACTATTTTATGATCCTGCAAATCACTTCTAGTTTTTGCTTCTTTTTCTGCTAATTCTTGACAATCATGTTAATTTCATCTTCAGCTTCTACACTCCATCTTAGTTCAGACGTCATTTTCAGCTCTTCCTCATACATTAGTTTGTTTAATGGAGTTACTATTTCTGCATAATTTGGCACCCAGTTTCTACAATAATTAGTTAGTCCAAGGAAGAACATCATTTGCTTTTTTGTTACTGGTTTTGGAACTTGTAATATTGCAGTCTTTCTTTCTTATACTATTGTGCGTCCCCCTGCGCTAAGATTGTGGCCTAAGTATTTAACCTCATTTTTACACAACTGAAGTTTCTTTTTACAGACTTTGTGTCCCTCTTCTGCTAAATGTTTTAATAATGCTATTGTGTCATTTTTACAGGTCTCCTCATCAGGAGAGGCTAATAGCACATCATCAACATATAGTAAAACCTGACTACCTCCTGGAGGGTCAAACTTGGCCATACTTGCACTCATTACCTGAGAGTATATAGTTGGACTTTCACAGTAGCCTTGAGGTAGTCTGGTATAAGTATATCTTTGTCCCGCAAAGGTGAATGCAAACCAGAACTGACTATCTTTATCTATAGGTTCAGAGAAAAATGCATTACTTATATCAACTACAGTAAATATTCTAGCATCTGGTCTTAGGGAATTTAGTAATGTATAAGGATCAGGAACACACGGTGCTCTCTGAACAACTGCATTATTAACTGCCTGTAAGTCTTGTACCATGCGCCATCCTGTTGATGGAGCTTGTTTTTTAACTGGAAAAATGGGGGTGTTACCTGGTGAGTCCTCGCATTTTATTTTAACAGATGCCTTCAGTGTGAAGCTACAATATATATATATATATATATTTATGCGGACAGCTTTGTGACATGGTGTGGAAACAATCTTCTTATCTTGAACATAAATGAAACAAAGGAGATGATTGTTGATTTTAAGAGAAACAAGAATAGGTCGGACACTATTGACATCATGGGAGAATATTCTTCTAAAAATTAACATTATGGAGAACCCTGAGCATCCTCTTCATGAGACTGTCCTAAAAGTTTCTTCAGTCAGAGGCTTCTTCAGACCTGCTGTAAGACAGACCACTACAGGAGATCCTTCCTGCCCACAGCCATCAGCATCTACAACAGCTCTTTGAAGAAACTTGTAAAATTTGAATTATAATATCATTTAATTCCCCTTTGGGATGAATAAAGTATTTTTGAATTTGAATTGAATTATTACTGCAGACAAAGGTCCAACCCATCACGCTACGTCCATCTTCATCCTACCATCAGTCATGAACAAACTCCTCTTTGAAGCAGGGAGTAGAGCTAGAGATGACTTGGAGATGTAGAAGATTCAGTAAGAATATGTTTATATCAGTCATTAAAGACTTAAGACTTGACTTAGACTTGAAAAATGACTTGTAAACATCTTCAATATCGGTGTCTGTGACCTGGTTATAATTTAGAGCTCAAAATAATTTCTACACTGGTGATTTGACTGTACCATTGTTCTCTGTATTTATGGTGATATGTCTAGAATCACAGCACTTTTCTTCGTTACGTTTCCAAACTTTGCAAACTTTCTTAGTGATCAGAGATGCAAAATTTCACTCAGTCTCAAGCTGCTTTTTACCCTTGATGATTGTCTGCTAGCCGTCTTTTAGTTGGATAACAATGGTGCTTCCACCACATGCCGTAAAACCCACAGCATGCTCTCCCTTTGTTTTCCTCTTTGTCCAGTTGTAATTTGTTAGTTCTTTTGACTCTGTGTGTGTCTGTGTATGTGTGTGTTCTTGTACCTGCTGCTGAGCGATAATCCTTTTTGTATTTTTATCTCAAAGTGAGGACAGTTTCCTGGTCCTCACTTTTCCATATTCCGTTCTTGGGACAGGGGTTAGGGTTATGGTCAGGGTTAGGTATGAACTGGTTAGGGTTAGGTCCTAGAAATGAAGGAAAATAAATGGAACTCAATGGAAGTAACTAAAAAGTCTGCATAGTAAGACGCAGATGTGTGTGTGTGTTTGTGTGTGTGTGTATGCTTACCTGGAGCTCTCCTAATGAGGTGTTTATTCTCCTGTTTCTTTGCATGCAGTGCGTCCTGACAGGGTTGAACCTTTGTAGTCAGATGAAGGGAGCTCCTCTCACACTTTGGCCTCCAGCAACATGGAAGGCCTGAGTTATGTTGTGTGTCAAGTTCTCACCATGCTGTTCTCTTTTGGAAGACCTTTATTAATAATCAGAGCTATATGGTAGACATTTTTCACATGGAGAAAATATAACACAAAGGAAGGGAGAAAGTCTTGATGTTTGAGCCAACCTTCTATTTGTTGTTTTTCTACATCAGTTTCTTAAAGGAAGAACGTTGGCAAAGACTGAATGGTACACAAAATAACTCACATTACACAATTATTAATGTGTATATTTTTGTAGAAAATATTAATGAGTAACTCTCCATTCTAATTTACAACTTCTGACCCATCCAAGATTTACTGACTGTTTTTTGCATTCCTTGCATGGTGGAGCTAACCCTAACAGGATGCTTCTGAGTGAATGTGTTAGCTAGAGGAAGGTTTCAGGCACAAAGATATCCCCCTCCATCAGCTGACTGAAGCAGGACAGACCCACACAAAAACCAAGCCTAAATATACATACAAACACATACACTGTATTTTTTAGTTTCTTGCTGAAGCCCAGTTCCACCTAGGATGAAAAATCAGAAGCTCTCCAATCAGATTCCATAGAAAAGCACCCATGGTCTGGCAGGAAATTAATAATTTGTGCTGTAGAAAGAAGAAAAAGTGCACAGCCCGGATCACTGCACAGACATTTTCAAAATGTCTGTGCAGTCGGAGTCAGTTTAAAGAAATCTGCATGTGTGATCAGGATGCCCCCTGAAGAAACGCATTACCATGTCTATTTCTGTTGCACACCAACAATTTAAAGCACTTTACAACTCCCAACAAAGACCTTGAAGATCATTTTGCCCTAACGCAGAATTATTTTGCCATAACAAATAATTTGAGTTTACTCCTGGGAATCCTCAGGCTCAGGTGTTTTGATTCATTCAGGGTTCAGGAAAAAATGGCCGGATGTTCAGAAACTCCAAACTGTCCTGAAAATAAAAGCAGTCTGCTCCAAACAATGTTGCTGCAGAAAATGACCATGGTTTGTGAGGACATTGGAGCCAATAAAAGGCATGAGGTAGGCCAGTACTCTTAATGGAGGAACTGGAAACTGGCTGAGGGAAATGGCAATTATTAAAATTGGACAGATGGGCTTATGTTCTGGTTGAAAAACAGCACAGAGAGCATGGAGCTGAAGAAACAGCTGGAGACTCAAGAGAGGATGGTTGAACAGAACCTAACATGGAGAAATCTTAGAAAGCAGAAAGCAAAATTATCTGCAGAACTTGACCCAACAAAACATCAAACCAAAGGAGACTGTGGATAAAGAACAATTCACTGAAACAAAACAAGAGCTATGATCTTCAAAGAAGCAGAAGGCAAGACAGATAATAAAGTAAACTAAGATTTTAACAACAACACAGACCACCCCTCTAATAAATAAATAAAAAACTTAAAATGCAAGACAGTCTGCAAAACCAGAGCCAGTCCTCCAGACTGAGACAAAAATAAAGTGAGTTACTCATCCAATTTAGAGTATGATAATAACACCATCTAGGGGACCACACAAAAGGGGACAATTTTCAATTAAAAATCAGCTAATTGGATAAAAGACATTTGATTAAATCAGATGTATTTCTTACTCTGAGCAGTTTGTCAGTTTTATGGAAGATTTTATGTGAGCAGTTCTTTTTAAATGGAATACATTTCTATAGCACTTTTCCACTAATACAAACCACTCAGAACTCTTTACACCAGAGGCATATCACCCAATCACAAACATGCACACATTCATACGCCAATACGCAGATCAGAAGGCAACTTGAGGTTAGATGCCTTGCTCAGGGCACATCAACATGTGACAGCAGGAAGCTGGAATCAAACCCACAGCTTTTGGATCGTAAGATGACGACTCTTCCCACTGAGCCACAGTCACAGCAGTTCTTCGGTACGAAGGTCCAGGAACTGAAATGACCTTCCTGCAGCCCTGAACCTTCATTCACTAAAATATTTGGAGCAAATAACAAGATAAAGGAGGTTATGAACTCCAAACAAGATGAAAAATCCAGTCACTTTTCTGTGTTCATGGGGTCAAACACGTGCTGCACCTGACCTGGATTCAGGGACGTGCACAGATAGATGCTAGGTGGTGCTAGAGCACCTGCTCTTTTATCCTTTGGAGAAAAAAAGTACCCTCCTAAAATCATTTTTTTTTTTTACAGTGTATAGTGTGCGGCCCAAGGTAAAATTTCTGAATTTAAAGGCCTATAATACCAGTGCCCCACGTTTCCAACAACACACCTGTGTGTCCCGCCTCGTGTGTCTCTCAACGGAGACGGGCGGCGTGCAGACCGGAGAGTTGGACCTGCGCTGGTCCAGCTTACCTCTTCTCTCCTCTCCTCCGCCGTCAGATAGAGCCCTACCCTGCCGACAGGCCGGCTAACTTGCTTCCTAAACTTCAGATGAAAAAGTTAAAACTTCACGTGCCTTCATTTTATCTAAACAGAACAGGCCAATGAATGGCATAGCTTTACCCGCTATGTCTTCTATGGCCGCCACCAGGCGCCAGGAGAATGTCTACGATTTAACTCTTAAATTAGAAGAAATAAATTAATTCAAATCTATCTCATAGATGTACGTATTACATTTGTTATAATGGTCCATAATGACTTCTGTTTGACTCATGTTTTTTTTTTTTATTGCAAATACGGCCAAATGAGCTGGTTAACATTACAATTCATACACAACTAATATACCTTTAATAAAGTTCAGTAAATCTGGGACATGTAGGCTAAGTTGTATTTTCTCCTTCTGTGTGTGTAAAAATGATGATGTGATCAGAGTATTTTATTTTCTAAATTGCAGACATCTTATCAGTTATCAGGACTAGTAATCTCATAAATTATTATTCTCTAAGAGTAATTTCTGTCATATATCACACTGGCTACATGCAGAAGTGTAAATGATTCTTCTTATGATCATATTCTTTGCTGTTGGTTTCATTTTGACTATAAAGATTTTATAACTCATTTCTGGGTATAGTTGATTTAAGCTGTAGAATAGTCACTGGCTACTCACATTTCTGAAGATAACTCATTTAGTTTGACCTACCTGGTAAATTTGGCAGTGTAACCTGCTTTGCTACAACACACGGTTATTTGGTGCAGAAGATATTTTGTGATAAAAGTACAGAATGATATAGTCAAGACAAACACGTTGTGCTCAGTGTGTAAAAAGAAAAAAAAATGAAGGATAACGTAAGTTTCAAATTTGACTCAGGAAGTTCAGGTTGTGAATCAGTAATCTAACTTTAAATCAATCTATGATCATTTTGTTGCCTCATTAATCTTAAGAATTTTGTCAAATGCATTCTTGTTTTGAGTTTTTTTTCCTGCGTGGTCATTTCCCTTCAACCCACAGGACAGTTTGTTTTGTGGGTGCTTAGTAATACATATAAATTATGTTCATGCTGTGCCTGTAATAAATCTCACACTACAAAGGCAACCGACAGCTCCATGTGCCGCACAAGGTGCCCTTTTTTTCCACTTGAGCACCTGCCCCCAAAAATGTCTGTGCACGCCACTGCCTGGATTTTATGGTTTACTTTGATTGGTCCAGAGCTTAAAGCCAGAACTTTGTCTTATTGCTCTTTATATTTCTTTTTATTTGAGTAAGATGTGGATATTAAACCTTAAACTTTGAGGCAGACAACAGTCCATGAACTGTTGTGAGTTTCATAAAAAGGAAATGAAAATTAAAGATCTGGGTCTTGTTGTTTTGTCTTTCCACTTCGGTGTCCTCTCACAGTTTTTCTTATTTCATCTGTTACCCCAAGCCATTGTAGCTTAGGTTTAAAATCATTTGTTTTCTATTGAACTATTGAGAACAGCAATGTTGGCTTGGTACAACACCAAACAGAGAGGACTCCTGCTCTGCTATTTGGGAACATCAGTCAGTCAGTCATTTTCTACCACTTATTCCATAGTGGGTTGCGGGGGAGCTGGTGCCTTTCTCCAGCAGTCTATGGGCGAGAGGCAGGGTTCACCCTGGACAGATCACCAGTCCATCGCAGGGCAACACACAAACACTCATTCATACACCTAAGGTCAATTTAGAGTGACCAATTAACCTAACAGGCATGTCTTTGGACTGTGGGAGGAAGCCAGGGTACCTGGTGAGAACCCACGCATGCACGGGGAGAACATGCAAACTCCATGCAGAAAGACCCCAGGCTGGGAATCGAACCCAGGACATTCTTGCTGCAAGGCAACAGTGCTACCAACTGCACCACCGTGCAGCCCTTAATGGAAAGGTTTCACACTAAATCAGGAATGAAGATTTACAGAAAATAACCATAACTAATGAAATGAAATACAAGTACAGAACGTGAACGTGAAATAGTAAATGGACTGAACTTATATATTTGGGAACATTAAAGTTTCTCATGCAGCTACAGAGGAGAAAGAAAGGTGGACCGAACAAGAACTTTAGCTTCCCTCCAATTTTTAGGCCCAAGCAGGAAAACTGCAAGGGCCTATTGTAATCACTCGAATTCTTATTATTATTATTCCGGGGACTTTTGGCGGGGCAATATGGGAACTTTGCCATGCCCCAAAACTCACCAAACTTCACCCAAAATTGTCCCCCGCGTGAAATTTTCATTTTTTAATGTCGTCGTCAGTGGGCGTGGCCAAACCACTTAGCCACGCCCCCAAACATGAGATGGGCCGAACCGTAAGTCGTAGAGATCTGAAATTTGGCACAATGCTAGAACTCCTCAAACCAAGAAAAAAAGTCTCTTGGGGGTATGCCCTAAAATGCACAGGAAGTCGGCCATTTTGGGTCAAAGGCCAATTTTTGCCCGTTTTTCAATTTTACTCACCTCGAACTTTAACGAACTCCTCCTAGGGATTTTGAGCTATCAGCTTCATATGTGGTCAATATGCAGTTAAGGGATGGGGGATTAAAAGTTATCAAAATTTTGAGTTTTCGGCCATGTTTAGGGGGCGTGGCCGGGGCACGAACTTGCCTCAACAATATTCACTGATCAGATGCTGACATCATCGAAGCCCCGCCCCCTGAGAACAGGAAGTGTCCCGTTTTCCTTTAGAGAATCAATGTTTGATCATCTTCACCTAATCAATGTGAAACTGTCCCAAGTAACAGATAGCACGATGCTCTTAGACAGTCGACAGTACTGACTGCTTTAGCTGGAGGGATTGAATATGATGGCGTGGCGAATTCTGATGTCACGCCACGGCCATACGTTTGCCTCTAAATTACACATGCATGGTCCGATTCACTCCAAAATGAATATGCTTGATCTTTGTCAGCCCCCAAACAGCTCTATTGGATTACATTTAAATTTGGATCAATAGCGCCCCCTAGGACACTTCAAGGGCTATATCTCCCTCATACATCATCGGATCCACTTCAAATGTAGTATACATGATCATGAGTTAATGACTGACATTTTGACACAGTCAATTGATGATGTCGTTTTAGCCCCACCCACAAACAAACAAGTGAGTGCAGCTTCCATCTGGAAGGTCAGATTTACTCGAAATTTTGAATGCTTTTTGCCAGACTGAAACTCTGCATGAACGAAGATTATATGACATGTTGCTCAAAGTGCCACCTACTGGCGACGTGTTGAAGTGACGCGGTGTCATCGTATGTAGGAGGCGATGCCAGGCTCCTGCGGTCGCTCAACAGCCCGAGTTGCGCTGAGGGGTGCGAGGGCCTTCAAAGCTGCTTGCAGGTTTCTAGTTATTATTCTTTGCGGGGCAATATGGGGACTTTGCCATACCCCAAAACTCACCAAACTTCACCCAAAATTGTCCCCCGCGTGAAATTCTTGATCCTTAATGTCGTCATCAGTGGGCGTGGTCAAACCACTTAGCCACGCCCCCGAATGTGAGTTAGCCCGAACCGTAAGTCGTAGAGATCTGAAATTCGGCACAATGCTAGAACTCCTCAAAACAAGAAAAAAAGTATCTTGGGGGTATGCCCTAAAATGCACAGGAAGTCGGCCATTTTGGGTCAAAGGCCGATTTATGACCGTTTTTCACTTTTACTCACCTCGAACTTAAACGAACTCCTTCTAGGGATTTTGAGCTATCGGCTTCATATTTGGTCAATATGGAGTTAAGGCATGGGGGATTAAAAGTTATCAAAATCGTGAGTTTTTGGCCATGTTTAGGGGGCGTGGCCGGGCCACGAACTTGGCGTTCGCGCCAAAAGTGAAAAATTGCAATAACTTTCCCAAAATAATTCAAAATCACACCAAAGTTGCCATGAAGGAGGACATTCGGGTTCCCGACGATACTGTGGGGTCATATGCTGACATCATCAAAGCCACGCCCCCTCAGAACAGGAAGTTACTTTTTTCACTTGGAAAGGTGCCTCTCTGACCCTCATGATCCAATTAACTTCAGTGTGTCAGAAGAGAGTTAACTAGTGGGTCTAACTTCTTTTGAAGCACAGTAACGTTTCATAAAAGAGCGTTGCCATGGCTGCGCGGCGAAGTCAGACGTCACGCCATGGCCATACGTTTGCCTTTAATTTTCCCATACATCATCTGAGCTGCACCAAATTCAATGTGATTGATCCTTGTCCAGTCCCCAACAGAGATCTGATGACATATTCAGTGGGCGTGGCCTATTTCGTACACAGCGCCCCCTAGAATATTTAATAAAATCAGCCCCAAGCCATGCTTTCACCAAGGAATCTGAAATTCGGTACACAAATCTATCTTAGCAGGACCTACAAAAAAGTCTCTTGGAGCATTGGTCCAAAACCCACAGGAAGTTGGCCATTTTGGATTGAAGTTGCCATTTTGACCCTCTTTTGGGTGTTTTTAGCCCGCATATCTGAGCGAACTCCTCCTACAGCTTTTGACTTAGAGACTTGAAAATCACTCAGTTTACTCTTAAGAGATTGAGGATCAAAACTTATCAAAAGCTTTTTGATACATGAAAGCGTGTGGGCGTGGCCACGCCTCAAAATATGACTTCTCGCCATAAAACACTAAATTTATATAGCTCCTACAAGGAAAGTCACAGACAAATGAAACCTTCTGGGATTGATCTGCCTCTAGGCCTCAACAATATTCACTGATCAGATGCTGACATCATCGAAGCACCGCCCCCTGAGAACAGGAAGTATCACGTTTTCCTTTAGAGAATCAATGTTTGATCATCTTCACCTAATCAATGTGAAACTGTCCCAAGTAACAGATAGCACGATGCTCTTAGACAGTCGACAGTACTGACTGCTTTAGCTGGAGGGATTGAATATGATGGCGTGGCGAATTCTGATGTCACGCCACGGCCATACGTTTGCCTCTAAATTACACATGCATGGTCCGATTCACTCCAAAATGAATATGCTTGATCTTTGTCAGCCCCCAAACAGCTCTATTGGATTACATTTAAATTTGGATCAACAGCGCCCCCTAGGACACTTCAAGGGCTATATCTCCCTCATACATCATCCTATCCACTTGAAATGTAGTATACATGATCATGACTTAATGATGGACATGTTGACACAGTCAATTGATGATGTCGTTTTAGCCCCACCCACAAACAAACAAGTGAGTGCAGCTTCCATCTGGAAGGTCCGATTTACTCGAAATTTTGAATGCTTTTTGCCAGACTGAAACTCTGCATGACCGAAGATCATATGACATGTTGTTCAAAGTGCCACCTACTGGCGACATGTTGAAGTGACGCGGTGTCATCGTATGTGGCGTGTAGGAGGCGATGCCAGGCTCCTGCGGTCACTCAACAGCCCGAGTTGCGCTGAGGGGTGCGAGGGCCTTCAAAGCTATTTGTAGGTTTCTAGTTATTATTATTCCGGTGACTTTTGGCGGTGCAACATGGGGACTTTGCCATGCCCCAAAAGTCGCCAAATTTTACCCAAAATTGTCCCCCGCGTGAAATTTTGGTTCTTTAATGTCATCATCAGTGGGCGTGGCAAAACCACTTAGCCACGCCCCCAAACGTGAGATAGCCCGAACCGTAAGTCGTATAGATCTGAAATTCGGCACAATGCTAGAGCTACTCAAAACAAGAAAAAAAGTCTTTAGGGGGTATGCCCTAAAATGCACAGGAAGTCGGCCATTTTGGGTCAAAGGCCGATTTTTGCCCGTTTTTCACTTTTACTCACCTCGAACTTTAACGAACTCCTCCTAGGAATTTTGAGCTATCAACTTCATATTT
The DNA here is from genome assembly GCF_021462225.1 of Girardinichthys multiradiatus. Classification (NCBI taxonomy): domain Eukaryota; kingdom Metazoa; phylum Chordata; class Actinopteri; order Cyprinodontiformes; family Goodeidae; genus Girardinichthys; species Girardinichthys multiradiatus. The sequence goes on from NC_061811.1 coordinate 1,912,353, forward strand.
GGTCTACATGCAGTTAATGGATGGAGGATTAAAAGTTATCAAAATCGTGAGTTTTTGACCATGTTTAGGGGGCGTGGCCAGGACACGAACTTGGCATTTGCGCCGAAAGTGAAAAATTACAATAACTTTCCCAAAAATAATACAAATCACACCAAAGTTGGCATGAAGGAGGACATTCGGGTTCCCAACGATCCTTTGGGGTCATATGCTGACATCATCAAAGCCACGCCCCCTCAGAACAGGAAGTCACTTTTTTCACTTGGAAAGGTGCCTCTCTGACCCTCTTGATCCAATCAACTTGAAAGTGTGTCAGAAGACAGATAACTAGTGGGTCTAACTTCGTTTGAAGCACAGTGACTTTTCATAAAAGGGCGTGGCCGTGGCAGCGCCGCAAAATCAGACGTCACGCCATGGCCATACGTTTGCCTCTAATTTCCACATAGATCATCTGATCTGCACCAAATTCAATGTGATTGACCCTTCTCCAGTCCCCAACAAAGATCTGATTACATATTTGGTGGGCGTGGCCTAATTCATCCACAGCGCCCCTACAAAATTTCAAAAAATCAGCCCCAATCCATGCTTTGACCGAGGATTCTGAAATTCGGTACACAAATGTATCTTCTCAGGACCTACAAAAAAGTCTCTTGGAGCATTACTCTGAACCCCACAGGAAGTCGGCCATTTTGGATTGAAGATGCCATTTTGACCCTGTTTTGCCCGTTTCTAACCCGCATATCTGAGCGAACTCCTCCTACAGCTTTTGACTTAGAGACTTGAAAATCACTCAGTATACTCTTAAGGCATTGGGGATTCACTCCAAACTGAATATGCGTGATCTTTGTCAGCCCCCAAACAGCTCTATTGGATTACATTTAAATTTGGATCAACAGCGCCCCCTAGGACACTTCAAGGGCTATATCTCCCTCATACATCATCGGATCCACTTCAAATGTAGTATACATGATCATGACTTAACGATGGACATGTTGAAACAGTCAATTGATGATGTCGTTTTAGCCCCACCCACAAACAAACAAGTGAGTGTAGCTTCCATCTGGAAGGTCCGATTTAATCCAAATTTTGAATGCTTTTTGCCAGACTGAAACTCTGCATGACCCAAGATCATATGACATGTTGCTCAAAGTGCCACCTTCTGGCGACGTGTTGAAGTGAAGCGGTGTCATCGTGTGTGGCAGGTAGGAGGCGATGCCAGGCTCCTGCGGTGGCTGCGCTGAGGTGCGAGGGCCTTCAACGCTGCTTGCAGCTTTAATTTTGTTTGTTTTTCTTCATTGATATGTAGCAAAAATGACTTTAAAACTGAGGTAAGTACTAAACCCTTAACTCTCCCCAGACTGGCTTTATTTATTAGCTAACCTCATCAATTTTTAATTTTGTTGTCTCAGATTGTTTATGATCCTCCATGGATCTAAATATTTATCTGTTGGATTTACAGTCCAATGTGTTTGTAACTATTATTTTATTCAAATGACTTTACTATGTTCATCTGATCTGGTGCCTATTGTACAAAGCAGCTGTTGTTGCTGCTAAGATGGTTTTGTAGGCTTGAAGGGTTGCCATGGATACAGGTATTGGTGTTGCTGTGCACTGTTCAACACACCAATAGGCAGCTTTACACCATACAGCTCTGTACCACTGATAATGTGTGTGTTAAGTGTCGATAAGTCCAGCTCACATCAGTCAGGTCCAAAATCAAACGAGCGTTACTTTTATCCTGCAGCTGGAGTTAAAGGGCCTCTACTTCAGGGGTTTTATTTGGCAGTGGCTCCACTCATGTTTATGAGATCAACTTGCCAAGCCTGTTGCTTTAAAAGACCCATCATAAAACAAAAATCATCCTTGAAAACAGGACATATTTGAAGAACAGTTGCAGCTCATACTTTGACAACTGCTGCTCTAAAGGCAACTTTGCAAGACATGGAATTTCCACTGACAACATAAACCTCCTGCAAATTTACACATGAAGATTTTACAATGATGATTTTAAATTAATGATTTTCCTCTAAATATTCTTACATCCATCCATGTTATGTACCCACTAGTCCTTGCAGGGTCGCCTATCTCCAGCAGTCATTGGGCGAGAGGCGGGGTCCACCCTGGACAGGTCCCCAGTCCATCACAGGGCAACACAGAGACACAAAGGACAAACAACCATGCACACACTCATACTTGTTGTTATTTGGAGTAATCAATTAACCTAACACTCATCCTTTTTGACTGTGAGAGGAGGCTGAAGTTCCTGGAGAGAACCCATGCATGCACAGGGAGAACATGCAAACTTCATGCAGAAAGACACCAGCTTGCGAAACGAATGCAGGACCTCTTACTATGTTATTAAAGAGGTATTAAAACGAAAGTATTAGGGTAAAATTAAATTAACCTATTTTCTGGGAAAAGTGATTAATTTAGAAAAATACTCCAATGTTTGCAAACAGACATCATAATATGCTCAACTGGAATATGACCCGTCTTTCCAGCTGTTCTGATTTCTCTTCATGGTCCTGCTGTCTCCCTGATATCGCCTCCTACTGCTTGACCTTACCAGAGACTAATCGTGGCACCAAAGCAAGCACATGCTGCTGTACACCATAAAATTGCATTTATACTATTCAATGAAATGTTGAATGTAGATCTGCAAGAAGATGGAGTTTATGGATATGTAATTTTGCTAAATAGTTTTCATATTGATGTGTTTAAAAAGAAAAGCTGAAACATTCTGTGAATTCACATTTTCTGTTTCTTGTTCTGGATCTTTCTGCTTTACTCTGCACATTCCAGAGTACCACACATACAGTATATATTATGGCTGTAATATACGGCTGCTGGCACCCTGCGACTTTCAATAAACCATTAGTTAAACTTTTAATGAACTAAAGCTGCTTCATGAAGAGACAGAGCTAAAGAGTCAATGCCACTGAGGCAGCAGGCTGGCTGAACTGAAGATGGAGTTGGCAGGAAAAAAGATGCTGCTTATAAACTGAGCAGTAGATGATTCTATTTCCAACTTGTTTTTTTAGATGCAAAGATCAATTTCAAAGTTTTGTAACAAAAACTCATGGTTAACAAAATCCTGAGTTTTACATTTTAGTAAACAATAAAAATGATCTTTAACAGGTTCTAAACATCAGACATCTCAGAACAGATTCAACTTTATTATTTACTGAACAAAGATGAAGCCAGCATGGAGTAGCTTATAGAAAGACGTTCAGCAGCAAGAACTCTCAACAGTTGTTTCTTTTCAACAACTTATCGAAAGGTTATGGGTGTGTTGATCGTTCCTGGATTCCCTGATAATTTTTTCTTGATGACACTCTTGTTAGAGATTTTAAAGCTTCCCGTCCTTCTGGTTCTTCTGAGCCGCCTAGTGGTGGCCTTTGAGGAGGAGGTGTTGTCAGGATCCTGGAGTGTGGGTAGGAGTTTTGTGTGTATGTGAAATCTTTCCTGGAACAAAGGATATCTGCTAGAGGACATGACTGGCCTGCTGCAGTCTGCTCATCTGTCGGACGACTGCTCTTCGCCTGATGATCAGCCTCTGTGGTCAAGTAAAGCCTCCATGTGTTTTTCTCCTTGCATTTCCTGTGGCTATCTACCCTTTTGTAGAAAGTTATTTTGCATGTTTTGTTTACCTCAGCAATTCTGATCCCTTGTGTTTTCAATTCTTTCCAGGTTGAAGCTTGCATTGGCGTTCACGCCTATCCCTGATCCTTCTAGTAATCCTCTCCATGACAGATCTCTTCTCCAAACTCACCCACTCCACGGTCGTCCACTGCAGTTCTGCTCTGTTAAGTTACTGTCCAAAACTGAAGTCTCCCACTGCTTTGCTCTTGGTGGAATCACACCTGGAGCTCAAGGTCTCGCCGTGACATCTCCATTCACAGCCATACCCCAACTCCTTCTTTCAACTCAAGAACAGTAAGCCATTTAATGTCTAGCTCTGCATCTACCATTATTTTTATTGTAAATAAACCTCTGATCGTTTTCATTCTGGATCCTCTGAGTGATTCTGTATGTGAGTCAGGAAACTGAATGCAAGTATGACACTACAATTCTCATCTTTTTCACTAGGACAAACTAAAATAATTTTTTAATGCAATTAAATATCTCTTTCTATTATAAATCAGTTCCTTCTCTCCTTCTGTTCCTGCTTCCTTCATCTCTCTTTGCTCGCATTTGCTTTTTCACTTTTTTATACTTTCTGTTTGAGCTTCATTCCGAAAAATACAGAAAAATCAATAACTGTGAGTGGACTATGGCAGAAACCAGACATAAGGACCACTATAAACCACACTTGCAGAGACTCACTCAGACAACAACGTAGTTCAAGTTTTTTTTCTGTTTGTATGAACTGCCATAAATCAATAGCAGTTTTACAGGCAATGACGCAGAAACCGAAACATCAGGGGAATGAGACAACACACACAACTGAAGACACAAACACACTTTACTATTCTGCAGGATAACCTTCAAGCCTAGTCCTTTCCACTCAGGACCCTGTCCATATTTATGAAAGGCAGGTGGAAGTTACAATAATTGTCGGGGATCAATTCAGCTAAAATGTAGCATAAAAGCCCATTCCTTAAAAACAGCTGTGAAAACCATTTGCATCTCATCATGCAGGGAGCATTCCCTCCTTCTTGAAGCACGTTATTAATATTAGGGACCATCTGTCTTCCAAAACACACACATATGACATACAGGTGACCTCCAGTGTGGGAACCACCTTTCGGGCTTGCTGTGTTCCCCTGAGAGCTTCTGCTCCACACAGGCAGTATTCAGGTTGGTGCTCACAGGTCCTGCATGGTGATGGCTTGTGTTGCGTCACAAATTCTGAGCAACATCCTTGTGGCTGGTGGGAGGCTTTTGCTATGTTCATAAAGCTATTTGTCACCTTCTACCCAGGAGAGTGGGTGGAGGATATAGTGTTACATTGCCTCAGCACAAGACACAGTGACTGAAGAATGTCTGAAATTTCACAGAGAGGGAGGGAATCTGGACACACAAGACAAATTTCAAATCCTTTAATTATTTTTTTCCATTGACCAGTGGTAAATAAGCCTTGATACATGCTGACTTGCTGCTGCTGAGGAACTAAAATGAGGCCCAGTAGTAGATATCCTGACATGGCAGAGCATCCTATTAGCATTTGCTGAGCCACATCTGCTCAGCCTGCTGGGTGCACTGTGGCGAGCAGACAGAGTTAACAGGTTGGCAGAGAACAGAAAGATCCAGGCCAGCCATCCTACTGGCTGCTCTGTGAGGCTGCAGTCACCTCAAACAGGATCTATCAAAATGTTCACAGATCTGTCCACTGTCTTCATCATGCTTGTTCTTATTGTGAAACCAAAGATATTGAATAAATCATTAAATTATTTTCTCAACAGTCTTGCCCTATTTGATGTCGGCTCTGCTGCATGCATTTGTACCATCAGGTTCTTTCGGGTCAGTAGACTATACTTTTAAAGGTTCTTAAGACACAGTTTAAACACAGAGGTGATAAACATTTTAATGTCAACCACACTTTCACTCTTCAGCTAACGTGTAACTGTTACTGTCTGTTCTGTTCTTTGTCATGTTCTGGTTGATTATAAAGGATATAGTCAGCCCTGATGTAGTTTTTCATTTTAAATAAATTAAAAAATGTTTAGTAAAAACTCTTACATGGAAAACGCCTAGAGACAAAAGGGGCCCTAATTTCCAAGTTTGTATACAAATAGTTTTACCCAGTCAGGCTATAGTCTAACTCAGCTAACTGGTGAGAAGACACAAAGTGTGCACTTGGCTGAAAGATATAATTTATCTCTAAGGAAACCTGAGCTTTAACAGTCAATGGCCCTTAGAGAAAACGGCACCATCTCATTTCAGGAAAGCTCTCAGAAGCCTTAATTTCTGCAGGTTTGTTGGCGGTGAGTTATTTCCATCCAGTGAGGACTGAACAGACTTTGCCCCTGGTGCTGCAGTTTCGTTGGCTCTGAATTTAAAGCATTGATGTGATTTGATTACTGAAGTGAAGCCTTCCATTTAGCAGGACACCAATCAGTTCTGCTTAAGATGGTAATTTCCTCTCTTTTAGCAGCAGCAATCATTTCTCGCTCGCTCATGTCTGCCAGAGACAATTTGTATTCTCGCCACCCCTTTGTCTCCTGTGGATGGGACAATTATTGTAGGCTCCAATCAAACAGAGGTGTATCTAATGAGAAAATCTCTCATTAGATTGATTTGGGAGAACCTGTATTGACTGTAAAGATTCTGGGAAATATAAACAGACACATTTTAAGTTCATCTGCATATTATCTCACATAGTTGGAAACTTAAAGGCACACGACCACAAACAGCGAGCTTTCTAAATCCTCACTTTTATCAACCATAAATATGAGGTGCTTCTGAATTATTGTTACATCTAATCATGTTTTAGGCATTACATTTATATATATATATTTTTTTTAAATGATGCTCTTACTGTTTGGGTGCAGGTGTGTCAGGATCTGCCATTTTGGACTTTGTTTTGGTTTAGTGTTTGTTTTGATTGAGCAGTTTTACCTAGGTTTATTTATTCTTGCGTTGTGCTTAGTTTTGTTAGTTTCTTCCTCCTGGCTTTAGACCCCTTTTTGTTATGATTTACCCAGTTGCTTGTTTCCCATAATATTAGTTGTTCTTTCCCAGCCTTGCTCTTTAGTATAGTTCCCTTTCCAGATTTGGTTACTATATAGTTTGTAAGTAAGTAAGTAAGTAAGTAACATTTTATTTATATAGCACCTCTCAAGACACAGATCACAAATTGTGCAGGTTTTAGTTAGTTAGTTAGTTCCCTGCTTTGTCCAGTTAGGGTTAGTGTTCCTTCCAGATATAGTTTAGTGTTTTATGTTAGGGTTTATATTTATATAGGTTTTCTTAGGTCTGTTTCCCATTAGTTTAGCTTCCCCCCATGCCCCTGGTTAGTTTATCCTAGAGATTAATTCTATTTAGGTTCGCTTATGTTTAGACTTATGTATTCCTTCTAGCTTCCCTTGTCTCTAGATTTACAGGTCCTTCTCAAAATATTAGCATATTGTGATAAAGTTCATTATTTTCCATAATGTAATGATGAAAATTTAACATTCATATATTTTAGATTCATTGCACACTAACTGACATATTTCAGGTCTTTTATTGTCTTAATACGGATGATTTTGGCATACAGCTCATGAAAACCCAAAATTCCTATCTCACAAAATTAGCATATTTCATCCGACCAATAAAAGAAAAGTGTTTTTAATACAAAAAACGTCAACCTTCAAATAATCATGTACAGTTATGCACTCAATACTTGGTCAGGAATCCTTTGGCAGAAATGACTGCTTCAATGCGGCGTGGCATGGAGGCAATCAGCCTGTGGCACTGCTGAGGTCTTATGGAGGCCCAGGATGCTTCGATAGCGGCTTTTAGCTCATCCAGAGTGTTGGGTCTTGAGTCTCTCAACGTTCTCTTCACAATATCCCACAGATTCTCTATGGGGTTCAGGTCAGGAGAGTTGGCAGGCCAATTGAGCACAGTGATACCATGGTCAGTAAACCATTTACCAGTGGTTTTAGCACTGTGAGCAGGTGCCAGGTCTTGCTGAAAAATGAAATCTTCATCTCCATAAAGCTTTTCAGCAGATGGAAGCATGAAGTGCTCCAAAATCTCCTAATAGCTAGCTGCATTGACCCTGCCCTTGATAAAACACAGTGGACCAACACCAGCAGCTGACACGGCACCCAAGACCATCACTGACTGTGGGTACTTGACACTGGACTTCTGGCATTTTGGCATTTCCTTCTTCCCAGTCTTCCTCCAGACTCTGGCACCTTGATTTCCGAATGACATGAAGAATTTGCTTTCATCCGAAAAAAGTACTTTGGACCACTGAGCAACAGTCCAGTGCTGCTTCTCTGTAGCCCAGGTCAGGCGCTTCTGCCGCTGTTTCTGGTTCAAAAGTGGCTTGACCTGGGGAATGCGGCACCTGTAGCCCATTTCCTGCACACGCCTGTGCACGGTGGCTCTGGATGTTTCTACTCCAGACTCAGTCCACTGCTTCCGCAGGTCCACCAAGGTCTGGAATCGGCCCTTCTCCACAATCTTCCTCAGGGTCCGGTCACCTCTTCTCGTTGTGCAGCGTTTTCTGCCACACTTTTTCCTTCCCACAGACTTCCCACTGAGGTGCCTTGATACAGCACTCTGGGAACAGCCTATTCGTTCAGAAATGTCTTTCTGTGTCTTACCCTCTTGCTTGAGGGTGTCAATAGTGGCCTTCTGGACAGCAGTCAGGTCGGCAGTCTTACCCATGATTGGGGTTTTGAGTGATGAACCAGGCTGGGAGTTTTAAAGGCCTCAGGAATCTTTTGCAGGTGTTTAGAGTTAACTCGTTGATTCAGATGATTAGGTTCATAGCTCGTTTAGAGACCCTTTTAATGATATGCTAATTTTGTGAGATAGGAATTTTGGGTTTTCATGAGCTGTATGCCAAAATCATCCGTATTAAGACAATGAAAGACCTGAAATATTTCAGTTAGTGTGCAATGAATCTAAAATATATGAATGTTAAATTTTCATCATGACATTATGGGAAATAATGAACTTTATCACAATATGCTAATATTTTGAGAAGGACCTGTAGTACCTTCAGCTTTCGTTTACGTTTCTAGTTTTATGTCTCCATGTTCCCAGCCTCCTGCTCTATTAGTCACCATAGCAACCTCCATTACCTCAGTTCCCTTCACCTGCCCAGCACACCTGTAAGCATTCATCTGATTACTAACTCCTCTCGTTCCCATTGTCTTATCATTCTCATTCCCCTCTATTTAAGCTTACCAGTTCTCCTCGTTCCCCGTCGCCACATAGTGCTGTTTACCGTTTGTTCCTGCCTGCAACTAGATCTGTCCTGTAATGTTTTAGTTTAGCTCCTTAGTTCCCTGGATTCAAGAGTTTTCATTCGTTTGTATGTTGTTTCATTCAATCATTCATCATTGAATTATGACTTCATCCACTGTTTGGCTCCCGAGAATCAGAATCAGAAACAGAATCAGCTTTTTGCCAAGTTTGTACAGACAAACAATGAATTTGACTCCGGAATACTTTGCCCTCAATAATAAAGAATGTCTTTTTAAATGTACATATATACACAATTGACTTTACAATAGAATTGTATGTGAGATCAGTCCAGTATGCTTGATCTTGTTCTGGAGCTCTGACTGTCATGTGTTCATCAGAGAAACAGCCTGGGGGCAGAGACTGTCTCTGTGGAGGCTGGTTTTAGCAGACAGCACTCTGTAGCGCCAGGTAATAGCCTAAACAGTTTGTGTGCAGGATGTGAGGGGTCTGCAGAGATTTCAGCTGCCCTTTTCTTCACCCTAGAACTGTTAGCATGTCAACATGAGCAAAATGAAGTGGGAGGTCATAATCACTGGCAGACAAATTAGCATCAGTTAACTGCTTGACCTCAACCTTCTCTAAGATCTTAGCAGTAAATGGAAGCTCTGAGATGGGTAGGTATATGCACTTGTAAATGGGTTTTCCTCCACAGATGTTCAAACCGAGGACACTTTTGACATAACCCAATTCAGCCTTCCAGAAATAGATGATCATTCCAACATTGCAGCATGGAAGTGGAAGTGTCATGGTTTGGGGAGGGTTTGCTATGGCAGGACCTGACCAGCTCACCATCATAGAATATATCAATACCTTCACTGCGAATAAGAGGGTGTTTGAGGAAAATGTGACACCATCTGTTAGTAAAATAAAATCTGGAGTAGAACTGGACCCAGCAACATGACAGTTACCCAAAACACCAGTGGGTCCACCAAGTACTGGCTAAGAATTTATAAATTGGAAACTCTGGTGGCTAGTCAAAGATCTTGATCTTATTGAGGTTCTGTGGGATGACTGTGTGATAATAAAATGGGCTGAACATGCAAGAAACCCCTCAAACATCTCACAGCTGAAAGTTAGGAGTGGGACAAACGTTCCTCAGACCAATGTCAGAATCATTAATACAAAGAGGGTACAAACTGGTCCGAGCAACTTGTACCTAATAAATTGGTCACTGACTGTATTCTATATTTTTATTTAGCAGACAAGTGTAAAGAAGAATATTATATTTGCTGAAAACAGGTGAACTATGACTTGATGTTATGTCTTCTGCATGTGTGTGTGCTTGCTTAAACTACACACTCATTGATTGGCTACAGCAACATGAAATAGCTTGGGCTTACCTTAGCTGCTGCCTGATACCGAGCCCATCACGCTACAGAAGGGAATAATTTCATTTGATCCATATCTCATGACCACAGTTGAGGGTTTGAATGAAATCTGACTTGTAAAGAGAGAGCTTTGACCTTAGATTTTGTCCTTTCTTCAGCAAGACAGACTGCATCAGCACCCATATCTGTGCAGACACAGTCACAAGTTGTGCCTTCAACAAGACCACAAGATACTTTTGCTGTTTTTTTTTCTGGTAAAGACTTTCCCCAACCTGCAGGCCGCTGTCTCCTTGTGTCTGGTTGACAAACTTTGCCTCAGACTTCAAGGAGCCAACTTTCATTGCCAAACCACATAATTTCTAAAACCTAAGGCTGATACCCTTTAGTTCCCAGGAGGAGAACACAGGAGAGCCTCCTCTCCAGGACTGCGCCTTGAGTTCTTGTCCTTGAACACCAAAAACAGAATCAATGACAAGGGGAGCACTGGCGGAGTCCAACCTGAACCTGGAGCTTGCTGGACTTTGAGCCAAGAAAGTGAAAACCCTCTTTGGTTTGGTGATACGGGACCAGATAGCAGTCCAAACACCTCATAACCCTGCGATAACTCAAACTCAGAAAACTGTTGGCTTTCTTTTTTATTCCCCAGATTTGCTCATTTATGTTAATTTTAAAATATTTCAAGAATTTAGGTTTTATGTTTTTTGCAGTTTTTTTGTTTTCAGTTTGTTTAATATAACATTTTAAAGTAATAAATGTCCAACTTTTAACACAACCCATTAAGAACCATTGGGGTTCTGTGAGGTAGATTTAAAGCCATTTAACCAGACAGATCTGCTTTTCTTAAAAGTTAGGGGAGCCATTGAGCATCTCCTCGCCACAGCCACAGAATAATGAGGCAGGTACAGTTGCCACAGCAACCACAGCAGTTTTGTCTTGGTTGCTGATAGTCAAGGTTATGATCAGCAACTACCTGACATATTAACACAAATAAAAAAGAGAATATGAAAGTTTTAACTTTTTCCTTTCAAACTATTTTCTTCCCAGTAACCTTGAAATATCTGCAGTTTTGTGCCTTTCTGTTCTTCGCTTTGTGCTTATTCAGACCTGGGTTTTATGTTCCTATTTGGTGAAAAGAATAGTACAAAAATATCATCTAAATGTGTGTAGAAACAGCTTGTTATTTTGGCCCCTCTTATGATTCCAATGTACATGAAATAGAAATAAAATATGAAATATAAACTTCAGAGAAAGATCAGTTTCATGGCAGACTTGCTTCAGACTTGGCCTGATTATGCTTGGTAGCTCAAATTGCTGCACTTATATGCTTGTGAGTGTGTGAGGGAACAATAAAGTCTGACTATCCAACCATCACCTACCTGCAGGCCTCTGGTCTCTGGACTCTCTGTAATCATGCTCACAGTCCCTGAACAACTTGTTAGCTTGGAATTAAGTTGTGAACTGCTAATCTGCATCCATCCTGAAGCATCATGATGATTCATTTTTAGCTGCGGTGATTAAAGGTATGAATTTTTCTTTATTAAAAAACAAAGTGTACATCAGACAGCTGAGTGATTTCATTAAGTAGCTTGAAAGAAAGAAAACATGAGATGTATGTAAAAAATAATAAAAAATGAACTATGTAAAAGCAGCAAGGATCCGGAGCACTCCCCAGAACAGAACCAGCTTCTCTATCAGCTTGATGATCTTTTTTATGTCCTTGGCTCTGATGCGGCTTCCCCAGCAGATGATGGATAAGAGATCACACTCTCCACAGCAGACTTATAGAAGATCTGCAGCATCTTGCTGCAAACACTGAAGGTCCTAAGCTTCCTCAAGAAGTACAGTCTGCTCTGTCCCTTCTTGTAGATGGCTTCACAGTTGCATCTCCACTCCAGTCTGTTGTCCAGGTGAACATCAAGGAACTTATACTCCACCATCTCCACGTCTTCTCCCATAATGGATAAAATAAAAGTAGACCACTGAATTAAAACTTTAGTTAAACCTTCATTTATAGCTATAACTTGCAGTAATCATCTCGTGCAACTTTACTAGTCTGGTAAATTTCTTTCTAACTTCGGTTAAACTCTTTGTGGCCTGGTGGCATTTCAGTGTGATTAGTTCTAGCACCACCATGTTCTGTAAGCTTTTGGTTGTGCTGACAGTGTTGGTGTCTGCTCCATCTAGTTAAGAAGAGCACAGCAATGAGGAGCAACAGGATTACATAATAGATCAGGCGTTTGGACAAAATTTGCTTTTTGCTACAAATGCAACTTTTTTCCTCTGAAATTAATTGAGTTTTGGACAGTACTGTGTATTTATTCAAAATATTTCATTTAAAATTATTTAATTTTATTCCTTTAGTCGATGTATAATACAAGGGGAAACTTAAAGGTGAAGTAATTTGATTTACACATGGAGGTGATGTCAAAGACATAATACAGTTTGCATAAATTATAGGTTCTGACTTATTTTGACACTACATCCAAGATCTGGTCATATTTTTCCTGATTCTGAACACAAAACTGAAGATAAAAAAACACATTTTCAAAACCAACACACTTTGCTTTGCTTCAAAGGTAAGCATTTCAACCAACAGGAAGAGATAACTAATCACTAGAAGGAAAAGAAAAATGAATTCTACCAACAGCATGAAATCATCAGGCACTGACCAATCGCCCTGCAGCTTCTTGTATTCACAGCAGCAGATGAGAAGGATTGCCAACATGTGTGCTGCCTGCCATTGGTCAGCCACGCCCCCAACAGAAATCCTCAGTGGAAAAGAGAACTCACAAAGGTCAAAAACAGTCACAAAGATGGATAGTGACATTGGTAGGCTGGCCCCTACTTAAAAGATTCTCCACCTTTCCATGTTTTCTGCATTTGTGGATGAAGGTTCTCACTGTGATTCTCTGGAGTCACAAAGCCCTAGAAATGGCTTACTAACCTTTTCCAGACTGATTAATATCGGTGACTTGTTTCCCATTTGGCTTTCTTTAGGCCAGGGCATAATGTGTCACTTATTGATGTATTTTAGCCTACTTCATGTTGTCACAAAGGTTTTATTTAGGTGATTTTTTAAATTCTGCAGTTTGGGTAGTAACCAGTCCTACTGAAATTGAACCCAAAGTCTATATCACTTGTCCTTGTAGGTGGGGCTGGTGCCAGCCTAGATTGGACCTAGATTGACCCTAGACAGGTCACCAGTTCATCTCAGGGCAACCCACAGAGGACACACTGGACAAAAACCACTGCACACACACACATTTTTACCTAAGGGCAATTTATAAGGGCAAATTAGCCTAACAGTCATATTTTGTTTTAACTGTGGGAGGAAGCTGGAGTACCCAGACAGAACCCACACATGCACCAGAACATGCAAATTCCATGCATAAAGACCCCAGGCCAGGATACTGTAGTGGAATTTTCTTATCAAAGTGGAGAGAAGTTGACTCACAACAAGAGAAAATCCTGACTTTGTCTTTATAAGTTTTATTCAAAGGCATTCAGCATGTGAATGACTCTGACACTGAGGTTAGTCAGTGAAACAGAGCCCCGATCAACATTTACACACAGTATTTATACCAAACATGACAGTGTTATCTCAACTTTAAAGAGTCTGTGTTTTATGACCCAACCTTCTCGGGTTCAGAGGTGAGAAGGTTACCTAGGAACAGACCCATCTGCTCTTCCTGAGACATCACCCTAAATGATGGGTTTTAACCATTAAACTTCTGATAATGGCTTTACAGCTTCCTCCTCTAACACAGATGTTCTGAGGAGTGAGGTAACCTAAAGGTCATACACTTTGGAACACTTAATAAAATAATTTCCATTACAACTTCTTTCTTCTGATTACAAGATAATCACAACTAAAGGAAAATTCTTCAAAACCATCACCCCTCTCAGCTAACAGATAATCCAAAGCCATTCTATTTTGCAAACTCATGTTCTAAGAGCTTGCTGCTCCTTGGTCAGAACAGTGAACCCTTCCTCTCTAATAATGGGCTGATTGAATTATAAGTTGTGACGGTAGGTAGTAAGTGAGCTAGATAACATACTCCAGACCCATTAGCAGGCAGATACAGATATAATCTATTTCCACACATCCAAACCATGTTCATAGGACATGAGTACCCATCTCTACCAGGAAAAGTAACAAGAACCCTGGTTAATTTACCTGCCTGGTCATACAACTTACTTCCATTCGGTACGGCTGTAAGATTAAGAGTTAACACAAAGGGATCTGGGACCAAAGATCCTGAAATGGTAGAAGCAGCAGTTCTGATAGGACATGACTGTTGATTAAAGCACATGAAACAGATATAATAGTTTTGCAACCTACTGTCTTCCCAAGGAAATAAGGTGTGTTTTCTTCCTGTGCAATACAAATATCTGTACCTATATCTGGATATCTTATTGATTCCTATTACCCCAAAATCTATAAAGAATTCCTGTAGTAGCTAATTTTTAATTCAAAGTCCCATTCTCAAACCTAAGTGCTTAACTACATGAACGTCATCAAAACATCCAACAAAATCAAAAGAATTGATCTTCTGACTTCACCTGATATACTAGCAGTGACCATCAGCTAAATATTCTGAATATCAAAAATGTGACATGATGTTTGAGGAAGGTCTGATTACAGGTCAATATTCCATAGTTTCAGAATACCCAAAAATAATTTCAAAAATGGTCTAATCTTTAGAGATGTAAAATTTCACAAAAGAATCAACAGCATACTTTCAGACAGGTTTTCAGAATGTGGTCTTAGGGAGCTATGTACAATTTATATAAACAAAGTACAACGTCTCTCTCACATTGTCACTAAGTCTTCACTGGAGGTCTGAGCTACTCTTTTTCCCATGAGTGCTAAAACTTTTGGAACCCCATGTTACTTTATTCTGACATTCCCCTCTTCTGGCGCAGGGTCCAACCCATGCGACAATCCAGCAAAAAGTTTGTACAAAAATGTTCTAGTAACCAAGATCACATTACATAGAACCAAAGAAATGAATTCTGACATAACTATGTGTCACTATGAATTTAACGAAAGCAACATAAAGAAAATCCAGATGTTTTTAACTGCAATTCAGTTCCATTAACAACTAAACACAAACTTTAGTTATTCAGTTCATCAATGTCTCACTTAGAATTAAGTCACATATCATCCTGACTTATCTTGTATGAAGATGAGTATTAGATTAATGGACATCTAATGTAATTCAGATGCATAAACCCTACAAATTGAATCAAATAAATAATTCCCACCAAGTATAAAGTCATGACTCAGATTCTGTATCAAAAATATATTCCTTACTTTTGCATATCTGGAACTGTCAGCTAGTTTAATGGTACCAGGGAAACTTTCAATCTAATAAATCACCAATGATTCTGTATGTAAAACTAATTCTTCAAACTAGTTTAAACTATTTCATTAACCTTTTAATAGTAAAACACATAAATCTAAAAGTCATGCTACATCCTAAAAAACATGTTTTTAAGGCAACAATCACTACAAGCATTTTGATTCTATTGTCTCTTAAACAATGTTAAAACTCAGGAAGGGAGGTGCTGAGCGTTACCATGACAACGAAGGCACGTACCAACCTGGTAGGTGGGCGGAGTCAGGCAGAACTAACCTTTGATTGACAGCCTATGGGCGGAACCACAGTTTCTTCATTCCACCCCATCTTAGTGAACCTTAAACTGCAAAACTGTTAACATGAACCTACCTCAGAAACAAGCTGCTTCTTAACTCTCCTGAAAACTCAAAGTTTTAATCAATCTGGGATTTAGAAACATTATTCTAAACATGGATTATTGTTTCATGCAACATATAATCAAACATTCATTCCAACAAAACAAACAAAACATCAAAGACAAACAAATGGCCAAATTTGAAGCTTCAAGAATTCAAAGAAAATTTTAACAATCTCTTTTCAGAATATGTTTTCTCAACCATATCTTTTAATGCTATAATTGATCAATTTTGTTATGACAATCTTCAGGATCCTTTTTAAGATGAGTGCACATAGTCCAAAAAGATCTCAAAGTATTTAGAAGCACAGCAACAGTTTTCTCTTAAATGAACCCAAATTCACTGATGCTGAATCCTTTTGCTAATTCTTTGTACTGTAACTCTATAATAATAACTACAATCCTGAGAGTTATTGTTATAATTCTCTTTTTGTTTCTCAATTTGATCGCAGCTGCATTCAAGAATTTCTCTGCTCAGGTTAAATGTAAAGAAGTATTTTAAGCCGGCGTTAACATTTTTATGCAGTGTTAAACTTAACCAGAAATGAAGCTAAGAAGCTCGACTCCAAACTGGACTTTGTTCCAACATAGTGTTTCAAAAGGAGAACAAACATAATTTTCTTTAATTTGGGCTATTTAAATTTTGAGAGTTGGGGAGAAACTTATTACTAGAACCCCTCTTTAATAATCCAAATGTTGATAAATGTTCCAATATTTTATCTCTTAGTAATCTGAAATCACCTTGTGTACCTTTGTACTTCCATGTATTCTTTTAATCTTTAAACCCTAAGAAATCAAACAAGGAGACTGGAGTTTGAGCCGACCATCCTCTTACTGTTAAGAGAGCCTTTATTTCTTTTATTTTCCTAAAATGAAGGATTTTCTTTATTCCGTTATAAAAATCCTAACCTTGGTTCCAAAACTAAACTCTTCAACCCCAATCTGTGTTTCCCAGAGTAGAAATTTTGAGTATTATTGCATTTCAAAGCCACCAAATGACTGGAACTCATCATTGGCTTAGATCAATTTTAATAGGTAATCAGTCTACCTTTAATTAAGTATTCTAACCCAGTTCATAAGAAGCTTCAGACATCATTATACTAAAAAACCAAAAACAAAACAAAAACACAGATCTGTTTTAAAATAAAGAAAAAGCATGCTTAAAAAACTTGGTACTGTGGTGGGAAAATAACTCCACGGTTCTGAAGGCCTTTTCATGCAGAGTCTTTTAGGGAAAATGAGATTAGTTTAATTTTTGTTTGGTACCACTGTCCAATCAGATTCTTTCTAAATAACCCCATTTTTCATTCTCATTTTAAAGGTTTGTTTACCAAGGAAAATGTGTTTAACAAAACCAATTACTCTCAAAAGTTTTAAAAGTTTTTAGCTGGTGATATCTTAGAAAACAACAAGTGTTTTAATATTTATATGCAGCACAGAACTGATTAGGTTTCCTTTCCTTCTCCAAAGGGAGAAAAAAGGACCTGCAGAACCAAACCTTTCATAGTTTTTGTCAGGACCTGATATAAGGTACAGTGTAAATCAACACGCTGCATGAATCAGAAGAGGGAAGAAAAAACCTAATATAATCTCTTCCTAGCAGCTGCTGTGAAAAACAATGAATTTGTACTTTCCATAAGCGTCAGTTAACACTTGTGGACAAAAACTGCACCAAACTGTAAATACTGTGTCAGAAACTGTATGAAGACCATCTGCAGTAGAACTAAGACTGTTTTAATGAGGTCTCTACCCATTAGATTTATGGGATACAAACTCTGACAACAGAAAATAATATCTGAAGGAGAAACCCATCAGCTTTTACGCATTCGCTGGGTTTTAAAAATGCTCCTTCATGAGATCTGTCCTGAGAATAACATAGAAACACTTGGTTACTGCTGAGTTTTAGAGATGTTGTAACTTCCTCTGCTTTTCAATAACTTTTAATAACTAGAATAATTGACCCTGAATATTCCACGACAAAAGAGAACTTGTTTCTCTAAAAGAATTAACTGGAAGGTATCAAATGAGTTAAGTTATCACCCTTTTAAAGATACTTTTCTAACCCTAAAATAATATTTTAAACCGCTATATCTGTCAACGTCAAGCAAGCGTCACATGAGCAGCGGTTAATAAGCGTTCTTCATTGCAGAAAATAGGAAAAGATTTATGCAAATGTGTGTGTGTTTGTACGTTACCCCCATCAGTTTCTAAATCGCTCCAGAGTCAGACTGTCAGGCACACAGTTCTCTATCAGTCCAAAAAACAACCAGGCCCTTCCCAGGTCTGTTGGTGAGACATTCAATCCTTGTCCACTTTATCTTCTCCAGGAGGGAGAAAGAACTTTGCTCTGGCCTGTTTCTCTTCTTCATAAGATGTGCTTTCAATATAAATCCAGTGTATCGCTCTTCTGGGTCTGGCAAACAGCATGGATCATTGTCCATCTTAGTGGGTTTGGGGCCAGACTTCTTCTGAGTTACGTTCTGGTGGAAACTCACACTGTGATTTGCAGCACGCAGGCAGGCTCTCTCTTTCAGGCCATGATGAAGAAGCGTCTCTGGTGGAGTAGCCATGGAGAAGGGCAGGTTTCTAAAGTCCAGACTCAAAAACGCAGATGTTGAACTCAAATCCCATATATGTGTGTATTTGTGTGTGAGAGAGGCAGAAGAAAAGTTTAGTATAGGTTCAGATTTTGCACAAATAAATATTATCAGTCAGTCAGTCAATTGTCCCCCTGCCTGTCACTTCCTTCCACAACATGAACTATACTCCTTTCTAAAACAACTTTCTTTTCCCATCTCTAATGTCCCTTTTCACTTTTACATTCTTTTCCGACTGATCACAATATTTAAGACAAACGAAACTTCCTTCAGGAAAGTTTTAACTCTTTAACCCCTTAATTGATGCACTCTGTGCTTTTTAATCTTTTTCTTATATTTTTTATTTTTTCATCTGCATCCATCAACTGTTTTACTTGAAACTATTTAAACTATTTAACTTATTTACATTCAAACTTCCACGCTGTGAAAACCCAAACTTATCTTCCAAATTAAAGCACATTTAACACAATCATCCCCACTTTTTCCTTTCATTATTTTATAAATCACAGGATTTATGGAGTCTGGAGAAGGAAGCACCCCTGATGCCTCTGAGGGTCCAGAACCATTTTTTTTTTTCATTTTTACCCGTTCAGCGGCACATCTGCCGTCTGGCTTTTCTCCTTTATGAGGTTTAGAAAATTGCAAAAAACCACAAGCAAAACCCTTTGTTTTGCTTTATCTTATCGTTACCGATTAGAACCTCCCTGTATACCTTTACAGGGTAACCGGGCCCTCAGCCGGTTACCCTGTAAAGGTATATAGACCCCTGATGTCCTCCCTCTCGCAACTCCGGAACCTAATTAATTAGTTAGGAGATGATGGTTAATGTGTAATAAAAAATAATATACATTATATTATACAGAGCAACTTCTCACCCAGATATATTTGTAGACAGATAGTTCGGATCAACTCAGCCAGAAGCCGCAGGCGGGCATGAGGACTCCCCTCCGTAAAATGGAGGTGGACTGAAGACAACGTCTCCAGGCTGGCCAGGCGTCCGTGTCCCCTCCTGCGGTTTCCTCTGGAAAGTTAGATCCTGTTCGTGACGCTAAAATTGTAGTGGAGATTTCTTATCAAAGTGGAGAGAAGTTGACTCACAACAAGAGAAAATCCAGACTTTGTCTTTATAAGTTTTATTCAAAGGCATTCAGCGTTTGAAGACCCTGACACTGAGGTTGTCAGTGAAGCAGAGCCCTGATTAACATTTCAATTCAATTCAATTCAATTCAAAAATACTTTATTAATCCCAAAGGGAAATTAAATAATACATTAATTTACACACAGTATTTACACCAAACATGACAGTGTTATCTCAACTTCAAAGAGTCTGTGTTTTATGACCTAGACCCTTCTCGGGTTCAGAGGTGAGAAGGTTACCTAGGAACAGACCCATCTGCTCTTCCTGAGACATCACCCTAAATGATGGGTTTTAACCATTAAACTTCTGATAATGGCTTTACAGCTTCCTCCTCTAACACAGATGTTCTGAGGAGTGAGGTAACCTAAAGGTCATACACTTTGGAACACTTAATAAAAATAATTTCCATTACAATACAAACTCAGGACCACTTTGCCGCAAGGCAACAGTGCTACCAACTGCCCCATCATGAAGCCCATATGACTTATGGGCAATCAGGATGTCCACAAAATGCAGTTAAAAGCCTTCAGCTGATTCAAAATGCTGCAGCAAGAGTTCTGATGAAAATTAAAAAGAGAGATCATATTTCTCCTATTTTAGCTTCCCTTCATTGGCTCCCTGTTAAATCCAGAATATAATTTAAAATTCTCCTCCTCACATATAAAGCCCTTAATGATCTAGCTCCATCATACATCAGAGATCTGATTGGTCCATATGTTCCTAACAGAGCACTTTGTTCTCAGACTGCAGGTTTACTGGTGGTTCCTAGAGTCTCTAGAAGAAGAATGGGAGGCAGATCCTTTAGTTATCAGGCTCCTCTCCTGTGGAACCAGCTCCCAGTTTTAGTCCGTGAGGCAGACACCCTGTCTACTTTTAAGGCTAGGCTTAAAACTTTCCTTTTTGATAAAGCTTATAGTTAGAGTAACTTAGGTTATCCTGAACTATCTGTGTAGTTATGCTGCTGTAGGCTTAGGCTGCTGGAGGACATAATGACCACTTTCACTCACTCTGCTACTTTCTCACACTACTCTTCAATTTTGCATTATTTGCTGTTATTTCAGCCTTTAACTTTATGTTTTCTCTCTTCTCTTCTCTAGAAGCTACACCTGGCCTGACTCTGTGTCTACCTGTGACACCTTCATGGAGGGGGGCATCGTCCAACCTTCTGGTGGCAACAACTTAATGCTCACCTTCTACAGATGATCCACTTACCCCTGTCTTACAGTGTTTAACCCTTTCTCTTTCCTACTGACTGAGCTTCTACTGTAACTAACTCTATGTTCTCTCTTTCAGATTCTAACCTTGAAAACTGGCTCAGAGTTTATCTGTTCTTTCTTTCTAGGTGAAATGACTAAAGGAGCTACATCCATTAACATTTACTTTTCCTTCCCATAGAAAGTACTCCTGGATCAGTGCTTCTTTGTTCTCTTTGTGTCTCTGCTCTGTTCTCTCAAACCTCCAGTCAGTCGTGGCAGATGGCCGCTCACACTGAACCTGGTTCTGGTTCTGCTGGAGGTTTCTTCCTGTTAAAAGGGAGTTTTTCCTCTCCACTGTCGCTACATGCATGCTCAGTATGAGGGATTGCTGCAAAGTCAACGCCAGTGACTGTCCACTGTCTCTACATGCTCATCCAGGAGGAGTGAATGCTGCAAGTCACTGACTGGATGCAATCTGCTGGGTTTCCTTAGATAGAAAAACTTTTTATACAATTTGAATAAAGAACTGAATCTGACTGAACTGTTCAATGATTAGGATTAACTGGAATGTATGAACCTGACTTTTGTGAAGTGCCTTGAGATAACATGTTGTGAATTGACGTTATATAAATAAAACTGAATTGAAATGAATTGAATTACCTTTCACAATCGTTCACATTTTTCCTTTTATTCACTCATAAACATCACTTATACTCACAGGATATTTACAATATGAATATAAGATCTCTCACAGCTGTTAATCAGATTGAAAACCTAATTAAAGGGGGGGATATATGTGGAAGCGTAAAGCTCTGTTTAACTAGATCAAAAAAGTGTTATTATTGTCTTTACCATAATAAAATGAACTCTGTGATAAATTCAGTCTGAGTGGAGACATGCAAGCTGTCTGTCTGGAAAAACAGATTATATTAGAGAAAAGTTCTTGGTGAGAGGAATGATTCATGGGCTTGTTATTGCAGGAAATCTTGTAATATGAACCATTTGACTGTATCTGACTCTACTGTTCAATGGTTAGGATTAATTAGAATGTATGTACCTGACTTGAAATCTATACGATTCGATTTTATTGACTTAGCCCATTTTAAAGTTACCCACTTTTCACACAATGCAACAGGAAACAACATTCTCCAATTATTTTTACCTCTGCCTTCCTCCCTCCCTGTTGGTTAGAGTAAGGGGGAGTCAGGTTTAGCCTAAACCGGCTCAGTTATGGTTGAGGTCCAAACACACCCTCCATTTCTGCTACCTGTATGACCCCTTCTCTTTTCCAATGGTTATAATCAGTCTGACAGAGAGAGGTATCCCAATCCTTGTGGTTTTTAGTATAACAATGACCATCAGTGGGCTCTAGATGGACAAACTTTATCAGTTTATTATTTTACTTAGTACTCTTACACATAGCCTGTTCTAAAATGGCCAAACTCTAACACTCAGTTGTTTATTCTAACCTCCCCAACAATCCAGCACCATTCAAACCCTTTGTGAAGTGCTTTGAGACTACGTGTGTTGTGAATTGGCGCTATATAAATAAAACTGAAAACTGAAACTAAAACTTAATATGGGGGCAATTATTATTTTTTCTCGGACCATATCAGTTTAAATAGATTGTTCTCTTAATAAATGAAACAATAATTTAAAAAAACTCATTTTGTATTTATTTAACCAGAACAAATCAGCAAGTGGACAGCTCTGTGAAGTGGAATCATGAAATGTTCATAATGTTTGCTTCTAACTAAATTTTAACCCTTAAATAAAGCTCAGATTAACATGCATTGCTTTGGATTTAGTTTATTAGTTCTGTTCACTGTAGATGGAAATTACACACGAAGGTATTATAAATCATAAAATAACGAACCTAAATTAGAAAGACAGTTTTGTTTACCTTTAGTACTGACAGCCTGTACAGGATGGTGCACCAAACAGTCAAGCTGGCCCCAAAAAGCTGAAATAAACACTAAAAAAAGCTAAACAAAGCACTTCTGCTCTTTTGACACTCTGAGCCGAGCAAACAGCAAGAAAATCAGAAATACACACAGGAGTCGTTGGGTAGCTGCCACTGGACCTGCACGCAGCGTCTGGCTTAACTTTTCCCAGCCACAGTAAGCTTGTCTTTGTCCACCATTTCGACCAGACTGCCAACGTAAAGGTCAAACAATTACTGGCCCACCTTTCTGATTCACATTGCTCTTTTCAGTTTGCCGTGCGTGACTGTGGACAGTCAGCTTGAAAGTCAGCATAGAGGTTGCAGATTGCTGCTATAACAGCATTATAAAGAGGCTCTTTTGCACTTAGGACTGTGTCTCTTGGTCTCCAGCATATTGTGTATGTCACAGCATCTCTTTTTCTAAAAGCTGCATTATGGTTTGTGGTTTTATTTTTTTTAGGACTGAAAGATGGAAGAGTGTCAGAACAAATATGGCAGAGAATGAAGGTGGAGTCTGAAACCAAGGTAAACATATAATAAAAGTGACCTCAGGATGAAAGAAACTCTGGTGTTTTAAAGAGTTTAAACAAGCCTAGCAAATACCATTGTGTTGCTATTGTGATGTTTTATTGTCAAAAACAAAATATGATTGTCCTGTCATAGTTTTGTGCAACACACTGAGTTATGCAGGTAGGCCAAACAGTTCTGCTTTGGTCTCATCTCCTACTTTAACATTGCTCCCATGTAAGTGGATGCTGAGGTTTTGTTGTAGTATCTTCATCAGGTCCAGTGTGAAATTATGTTGTTAAAGTCAGTTTTACATCCGCAGTCCTGTCACAAACAACATAATTCCTATTATAACAGAGTAGAAGGATGCTGGAAAAACGGAGAGCTGCTTTTAATTAGACGTTAATTTAGATGCCATGTTGAACTTGCTCGCCTTTAACCGTCTTCTCACTATTCCTGCTGGTTTTCATTCTACATAAATAACAAGGCCCTGATTTACATGTCAGTTATAAGTAATTTCCTATATTTCAGAAATCCTGCTAGCCCTCAACACCCTGAGCAGCTTAAAAACCACTAGTTATAATGGTAATTTGCTGCAGCATGCAGGGTGTATCTACGTGTGTGTAAATGTGGTATTTTGGTTTTATCTCTGGCCTCTCAGTCCTGAGTCTGGTGGAAATGTTGAATGACATTTAAAATATGAGGATATGTGAAGATTAGGCATTGGAGGGGTTCACACACAGTTTATTTGGCTTGCTAAACGAAGCAGAGTTTCTGCAGTGTACATCCCACATCCTGACACATATACTCACATTCTGTGGCCCAGAGTGTAACTGACTGACTGTCTGCTTTGTTGACAATGTAAGGTGAGTGTTTGGCTCAGTGACTCCCTTAACAGGCGACTGGTCCAGTAATTGTGTTGCTTAATGAGGGAGAGACTGTTAGGCTAAACGATTGAGACACAGCTTGATGCCGGTATAACTGACTGCTGCAGTGCTGAAACCAAAGTCTGTTTCCTACCCGGAACCTTTTAGCCATAAAATCATTTGTTGAATAGTTTAAAATATCCTTATAACTAGGTGGATATTTTATTAGGTATAAATATTTACAGAAACAGAACCGTCTATAATACAAAATTAAAAATACATTGTGTATACAGTACTGTGATAAAGTGTTCACCCCCTTCTCTGTTTTTGCTTGTTTGTCACATTTAAATGTTTGTGGAGGAATATTGACCCACTCCTGTTTGCAGAAGTGGACCAGCTGTTGTGCTTTGAATCATAATCCTGCAACATAAACCAGACATTTTCCCTCAGGATTTCCGGCAGAGACCAGAATTACTGGTTCCATCAATTACAGCACGTTGTCGAGCACCTGAAGCAGCAAAGTAGACCCAGACCATCATACTGCCACCACCATGTCTGACTGGTGGTTGTCATGATTCTTAGGTGTTTGGGTTTGTTTTTCCAACATCTCTTAGTTGCTGTTCTTGGGTCTTGCCTATGATTAATATTATGTTTTCCAGGTTTTTCTTTCTTACTTGTTCTGTTTATGTAGCATTTTATGTTCTTTTTATTTTCCTGTAAGATTTTGGTTAGATTGTGTCCTTGGATTTCTGTTTAGTTCCAGTTATCCTTTGTTTTCACTCTTTGCCACCAGCTTAATACCTTATCGGTCTATATTGTTTACATGATCTGCTTTTCTGTCTACTCCTTGCGGATACAAGTTGTTATCATGCCAAGCCAGTCCATGTGTTCATGCCTGCTCATGTTTTTGCCTGGATGTAAGTTTTCTTTTAAAACAGTTTCTGCATACCACGCTGTTTCCTGCCTGTCTGCATTCTGGGGTCCACTACAAGTCACTCATCCTTAACAGATGGTATTAGGTTTTCTGAAATGCTTAGTTGGTTTTTGCCAGATGTAACGTGACTTAAACCTTCAAAAAGGTTTTACTCTTGTCTTATCAGTCCAAGGAATATTTTACTAAAAGACTTTGAGATCACCAAGATGGTTTTTTGTGAGATGGAGCTTTGTATTTTTCTTGGTCAGCAACACTGATCCCAACTGATCACTTGTTGTATAATTTGTCAATGCCCTCACTCCATGTTTTCTCCATCTGTGGATGGTGGTTCTCGCTGTGGTTCTCTGGAGTCCCAAAGCCTTAGACATTGATATGTTACCTTTTCCAGGCTGATAGATGTCAAAAAGTTGTTTTTATTTTGTTCTTGAATTTCTTTGGATTTTGGCATGTCGTGTTGTCCTTGTAGGGGGTGGGGTGGGGGTGACGGGGGGTGAGTAATCAGGTCTGGGTGGGCTTGTGAAATTGATCCATGAAATAAGGCTAATCACAGTTAGTTCATAATTTAACATGGTGGCTGATTACATTTTTACTTTTATATAGTCTGAACCTAAACAAAAAACAGTAGCTATTTTTATCTTTTAAAAAACCACTGTTGAATTTATCAGGAGGCTGTCAGGTCTGCAGAAACCTAAAGCTGTTGTCACAGTGTGTTTTATCACCATGGATGTCAGAAAAAAGTAACACTGCACATCAGCCTTAACAGACGTTCCCTATGATGGGTTAACACTAAAAAGCAGGTTGTTTCTAAAGTAAAGTATTGCATTTGATCCATTTTTAGACTGCAACATGTCATGGCAGATATGTCACTTGAACTGAAGACTCAAAAGGTTTACTTCTTAAAGTTGTAAAACTGTAATACGACAAAATGCACAATATATTATAATCACATAAAGCATGTACAACAACATTATTACTCACATCTTCTTTCTCTTAACAGTTTTTCAATAATAATAATCAGACATATTTATAGACTTGTTAACCAAGCATGTATCACTACTTACAGTGGAAACCACTGACGGTGGGTAAATAAAGTACAAACACAACAAATTCACTTATTTCATGTCTACATAACATACATGAAGTTTGACAGTGAAATAAATCAACCTACACTCACCGGCCACTTTATTAGGTACACCTGTCCAACTGCTCGTTAACATAAATTTCTAATCAGCCAATCACATGGCAGCAACTCAATGCATTTAGGCATGTAGACATTTTCAAGATTTGCTGCAGTTCAAACCAAGCATCAGAATGGGGAAGAAAGGTGATTTAAGTGACTTTGAACGTGGCATGGTTGTTGTGCCAGGCGGGCTGGTCTGAGTATTTCAGAAACTGCTGATCTACTGGGATTTTCATGCACTACCATCTCTAAGGTTTACAGATAATGGTCCGAAAAAGAGAAAATATCCAGTGAGCGGCAGTTCTGTGGGAGCAAATGCCTCTGTTGAAGCCAGAGGTCAGAGGAGAATGGCAAGACTGGTTGGATCTGATAGAAAGGCAACAGTAACTCAAATAACCTCTCGTTACAACCAAGGAATGCAGAAGATCATCTCTGAACACACAAAACGTCGAACATTGAGGCGGATGGGCTACACCGGGTGCCACTCCTGTCAGCTAAGAACAGGAAACTGAGGCTACAATTCGCACAGGTTCACCAAAAATTGGGCAATAGAAGATTGGAAAAACGTTGCCTGGTCTAATGAGTGTCGATTTCTGCTGCCACATTCGGATGGTAGGGTCAGAATTTGGCGTCAACAACATGAAAGCATGGATCGATCCTGCCTTGTATCAACGGTTCAGGTTGGTGGTGGTGTAATGATGTGGGGTATACTTTCTTGGCACACTTTGGGCCCCTTAGTACCAACTGAGCATCGTGTCAACGCCACAGCCTACCTGAGTATTGTTGCTGACCATGTCCATCCCTTTATGACCACAGTGTACCTATCTTCTGATGGTTACTTCCAACAGGATAATGCGACATGTCATAAAGCATGAATCATCTCAGACTGGTTTCTTGAACATGACAATGAGTTCACTGTACTCAAATTGTCTCCACAGTCACCAGATCTCATCCAATACAGCACCTTTGGGATGTGGTGGAACGGGGGATTCCCATCATGGATGCAGCTGACAAATCTGCAGCATCTGTGTGATTCTATCATGTCAATATGGACCAAACTCTCTGAGGAATGTTTCCATTACCTTGTTGAATCTATGCCACCAAGGATTAAGGCAGTTCTGAAGGCAAAAGGAGGACCAACCCGGTACTAGCAAGGTGTACCTAATAAAGAGGCCAGTGAGTGTATGAAGCCTAACTAAACTTATGCTAACAATTAGCTTCCCGATTAGCATGATCAGTTAGCTTGCTTTACCTACAAGACATAAGAAAGAGTTTGAGACCATTTCAGTGCTCCCAGTGTTATAATTAACTTAAACAAGCTAAGGGCAAACATTCTTACTGATAGATCTACTCCAAGGATCGGACAAACATCTCTGTGGGACTCAGTCTGCATGTGCACTGATCAGCTTTTAAATCAGAACAAAATTGCTGTTTTAAACTTTAAGAAGAATGTATTATGAAGGCTGGTGATATATCCCAAGCACCCTTAAGTTACTGTTTACATTTGATGTAACGTGTTCACATACAGATGTGGCTGTCAATGGCTTCCTAAGTTTTTACTGTTGCTTTCAACTCACGAATGTATCAATTTCAAACAATAAAGATGTAAAACAGTCAAAGGAGAAAAGAACTGTAGCATTACACAATTACATACGGGTGTAACGGGAATGATTCAGCTAGCTTCAGTAAGCTTTTGAAATGACCTATGATTCAATCATGATAATTATAAGAGTTCGAAGGAGTTCATTCGTGTCTGTTTCTGTTCAGAATGTTTGAATTAATGTCTCTGAAAGTGACCCAGCCAGGGATATTCATGTCGAGAGTTTTTTAATTCTCTCTCCGTCTCTCTGAAACTGTGAACAATAATAGGACTATCTTTTTTTTTTTTATCTAATGAGACGTGGCAAACACTGTATAGTTAGTAGGACGAGTCAAACAAACAGAGTCAGACAGACTAAGAGACACACAAAAGCAGAACCAAAACGAGAGCTCAATCTGATTTACCCAGCTTTTGTTAAAGTTTTACTCTGTAAATTTATTATGAAAATTGTAATATTTAAAGTTGGAACAAACCTAGCGTATGCAGCAAGAATATTTATTTAGTATGGCTCCAGATTTCTTTATTAATCTCATGTATTTTTTGTAAAAACAATTTTTCAGCTCTTCGACTTTGTGATGTCATTCCCAGATTTTTGAGTTTCATGCATCTCCTCCAGTAAAACAGTGCAGCTCTGTTACCAACCAGATGGAGATGGAGGGGAGGAGCCTATTGGTGATGTCACAGTATAATAGTTCATTATACTGGGACCAACAGAACACAGGAGGGACCAACTGGAGGAATCTATTCGGATCTAATGTAGTTGCAATTTTAGGCTATTTGTTGCCACGTCTCGGCAACAATAACCTGGACCGTGTTTCCTGCTTTTCCTGCCAACTTGTCAGAGAACGCATCTCCTTAGGCTGTATTCACACTTGCCTCTTTTGGTCCGCTTTAAACGGACCAGAGTTTGTTTCCCTCCTTGGTCTGGACGTTTTGTGCAGGTGTGAATACACTCAAGCGAACCCTGGTCCGGACCAAACAACCGGACCAAAGGACTTTCCTGGTGTGAATACACCCTTAGTGTTTTCTTTTCTTGTCTTATAAAAAAGAAACAATGCCTCTGATTATTTCATAAAATCCTACGTTGTCTAATAAAAATACATTCAAATTACAGAAATGAAATACAAGGAAAGTATTCACATTATAAAGACAGGTTATCTTGCATGGGTTGTTCACTGATAGAATCACACCTCACTCAAAAAAAAACTTTCTCTACGCTTTTAAGGGTAAAAAGCAAATATATCTTGATTTCTCATTCAGACGATCTATTAGAGTCATGTGGCTGCCATTTTATTCAGAAATGCATCGTGTGATTGTTTCTTTTTCATTCTAAAATGGACTTGACTGGATTCATATTTTACTGGAAAGAACAGGCGCTGATTGGAAAGGGTACTGGAACCAGGCCTGCACTGATTTTCAGCAGGTCATGAATAAATTCCACACGACACAACTTTATGTAACCAATATAAATGTGCATGTGCAGGGTTCAAAAAGAAAGTTTACTCTTTCAAACTGGAACTTTAAATTCATGGGACTGAGTTTCAGTAGAAGGTTCCTAATTATTTCACTCAAATTCAAAAACCAGGATTTGTTGGTGGTCCAAAGAAGCCAGGTGTAAAGAGATGAGAGACAGATAATCTACTCCACAGACCTTTTCCTGTATGACATTATAACATTAACATTTAGAAATATGTGCTCCCCATTCCTTATTTGCATTTCTTCATTTTGAGAGATGAAAAGAGAGACACGGAAATTGGAAGTGAATGAAAAGGCTGATTTGGTTTGCGAACACCACAATATCACGATGGGGAAAAGCTAAATTGAAATGACATTTTGTATTCATGATAGGGCTGTAATAAGCTTGTGTGTGCCAGAGAGCTGTTTAGTTGGTTGTTTAGTTTGTGGACATGTGTGATGAGAGAAAAGAGGGACGTTGTTTCCAACCTGTTGAGCAAGAGATTCTAGCCTTAACAGTTTTTATGACTGAATGTAGAAAAATAATTGTAAATGTCTTTTTTAGAGACGATTTGGGTTTGGTGTTAAAACCAAAAAAAAAAAAAAAACATGCAACAGATGAAAATAAGTGGTTCTTTGATTTTTATTTTTAAATACAAAATATGAAATTAAATTAGAAGCTGTTTTTCTTCTTTGTGGACAAAGATGGATGAGCAGTAACAAAACTGTTGGTTGGATTTTCTTTTTAAAAAGAAAAGAAAAACAAATAAGCATCAGCAAAGGGAATCAGTGTCATGAAATGACATCCTTGGACTTGGTTTGTGTTTTGTGTTAACTTTTGTTTAGTTCTGTTTCCCTGTGTTGTTAATCAGTTCCACCTGTCCCCTCTGCCTCCCTGCCAGCTTGTCACACCTGTTCTTAGTTCCTGTGATTACTTGCCTTTGTTTTCTCCTTGTATATTAGTTGGTCTGTGTTCTTTGTTCCCTACTGGTTCCTCTGTTTATTTACTCACTGTTCTGCCATGTTTCATTTCCCTGATCAGTTCTTTGTGTTTAGCTACTTCCTCGAGATTGCTAATTAAAGATGGAGATTCCTTTAATTATGCGGCTGCCAAGCTCTTATCTGCACTTTGGTCCGATCCAAACTCAGAACTTGACAATCAGAAAACTGACCCATTGCCTCACCATCTCAGCTTGGTCTAGCTGTCCATCTCATGATGTAATGATTTTGGGGTGTGAGTGTACTGGGTGTGGCGGTTTACCTGTTGCCTGAGTTGTGGATCTTCCACTCGAGGGCGTGGCTTTGGCAGAGTGTTGCAGTCGCACTTGGATGCAAACTTCTAAACTACCACCGAGTGTATAAGGAGCTGTTACTGGCAGAAATCAA
The DNA here is from genome assembly GCF_021462225.1 of Girardinichthys multiradiatus. Lineage (NCBI taxonomy): Eukaryota > Metazoa > Chordata > Actinopteri > Cyprinodontiformes > Goodeidae > Girardinichthys > Girardinichthys multiradiatus. Next base: position 1,943,149 of record NC_061811.1, read on the forward strand.
GCCAAATCCAGATTCGTTTAGATCCAGTGATCTACTGTCATCTTGTTCTTCATGTTTCCACAGAAAAGATTTATGAACAGATTCATGTGATCCGTCTACTGATCCCTTGAGCAGCTGTTGAACTCTAGTCCATGACACCTCCTCTACCGAGCTCATCCTCAATACTCATCGTCGCCCAAATTCATCAAAACTATTTAAGATGAAACTATTAATTTATTTTTGTGTTCTTCTCCATCTATATTAGTTTTGTGGTGAAAACTAAATATGAAGTACAACACCTCTAAGGTATACAGTGGGAACAGCACCTCCTACAGTCCCACTACACAATGGTTGCAGAATTGGTCCCTGTCAAGGAATGTAATATATATATTTTGACATTTTACTTTGGTATATAGAGAAGTTCCTGGTCCACTCCATAACTACAAGGTACCCAGTTCCGGTGCCTGCAAAACAAGCCCAAATCATCAGCCCTCCTCCACTGTGCTTGACAGTTGCTATTAGGTGCCCGACATGCTGTGTTTGGTTGTATGATTTAAAAATGGAGATGCAATCAACAAACATCTGTACTTCGGTTTCATTTCTTCGAAGGCCATTGTTCCAAAGATCTTGTGATTTACTCAGAGAAGGTTTGCCACCCTAAGTCATAGCACTGTATTATTTTAGGAGGCTTTTTACTTTAACTCGTCCAGTCATACATGTTCAGCATTTTTCTAATTGTCCTTTCATGACCTTTAACCTTTAACTGGTGCCTGTAGAGTCTGAGGTAGAGTTCTTGGGTTTTTTTGTCCTTTCTCTGAACTTCATGCTCTAACCTTGGAGTGAATCTGCTATTGATGTCCACATTTGGTAAGACTGGCTCTACATTTAAATGCTTTCCACTTGGAAATACTTTTCCTCTGTGGAATAATAAACTTCAGATAATTTGAAAATAGTCTTATAACCTTTCCCAGATTGGAGAGGTCATTGGTGGTGTCTTTCCAACCTCTTTCTAACTTATCATTCAAAGCATTCAAAGCATTTAGCTTCTCTTCATTTTTTCAGTTTTCTTTCTTTATTGTGTGGATTTTTTGCCAACTTGAGTTTTTATTTTAATAGTTTTAGAAGCTGGTAAAGACCACTTCTTTTGGATCAGCTAAAGGTTGTGAACAAGAGATTTTCTCCAGGTGGCAGCCAAAAGAAACAGTGGGAAGTTTTGGCTTGTTGGCCCTTTTTGTGTTTGAATGTATGCCATTTGCATATGTGGGCTGTCTCCAGGCTCTGCATGTAATACTTGTGATGGACTGGCAACCTGTCAAGCATGTACAACATCTTTTCTCCCATGGCAGCTTGGATAAGCTCCAAATCCTCCTGAAGTGGATAGAGTGGGTGTAGAGACTGAGCAGATAGCAGGTGGGCAAACAGCACTCTGCTGCTGCTTCATCACCATCAGATGACATACGTGTAAGAGGGGATTAGGATTCTAACTACACTTTCACTTTGGTAAATTAGTTATTATTGGGTAAATTTTCACAGCAGGTATTTCTGCTCAGGCTTTGAAAAAGACAAGGTATTTTGGGACTGCAGCCAGTTAAAGTCTGTGCATGTTTGGTTGCTGAATTTTCTCCTGACATGAAAAACTAAATTATATTTTTATTTCAAAATTCTAAAATTGAAAAATGCAGACATTTTTGTTTTTTTGTGCTCAAACAGGATGAGCAAAATATTTAATTGTATTCTTTTTTTTCTTGTATTAAAATGAAAACAAAATCACTAAATCACCAAAACATTACCTGTTGCTCCACACAGGAATCTGTCTAACACAGGATAATGTTCCATGGAAACCAACAAAAACTTGAGCTCTACAATTTTGTATTTTATTTTTCTATTTCACTATTTTAAGCATCAGGTTTATGTCTCCTTATTTTAGTGAGCAGGAACTGAAAGAGAACTGAAAGAGAACCTAGTTTTGAAAGGGATCTTATACCAGCACCCATGAAGTTCATTCCACCAGGTTTGTTAAAAACACGTTTAGAACCACAGGGTGTTACTGTATGTAGTGCTATGAAACATTAAAAAAGGGCATACTCTTTAAATGTTTGAAAATATGGCATGAGGACACTTTAATACAGCACACCTGCTGGTTGATCTTATCCTTTGCACACTGCAAAGATTAAACATTTCTTCAGCAGGTAAAAAAGCTACTATGTACCTTTTTAATTCACTTCTTTCTGCATTTACTTGTTGTTCAGAGTATTGTTCCAGTGTCTGGTAAAGAGAAATATACTGTCCCAGAGAAATGTAAAACAACTAGTCCATGCATTTGTGACTTCAAGGCTGGACTATTATAATTATTAACAGAAAGTCTAAAAAAACTAAACTAAACAAAAAATAAACACTTCACGTTCTCCAATCAACTACAGCATGATAATCGAAAAGGGGAGATCAGATTTAATCTTCCACTCACTGGCTTCTCGTTAAATCCAGAGGAGATTTTTAAATTCTCATTCTCTCATTTATTTATTAAAACAAAAGACAAAAATAGATTTCATCTCTTCAAGTTAGATTATTTTTTAACAATTTGACAAAAATTTGATACTTTTTTCCACTACACTACACTACACGATACAGGTCCTTCTCAAAATATTAGCATATTGTGATAAAGTTCATTATTTTCCATAATGTAATGATGAAAATTTAACATTCATATATTTTAGATTCATTGCACACTAACTGAAATATTTCAGGTCTTTTATTGTCTTAATACGGATGATTTTGGCATACAGCTCATGAAAACCCAAAATTCATATCTCACAAAATTAGCATATCATTAAAAGGGTCTCTAAACGAGCTATGAACCTAATCATCTGAATCAACGAGTTAACTCTAAACACCTGCAAAAGATTCCTGAGGCCTTTAAAACTCCCAGCCTGGTTCATCACTCAAAACCCCAATCATGGGTAAGACTGCCGACCTGACTGCTGTCCAGAAGGCCACTATTGACACCCTCAAGCAAGAGGGTAAGACACAGAAAGACATTTCTGAACGAATAGGCTGTTCCCAGAGTGCTGTATCAAGGCACCTCAGTGGGAAGTCTGTGGGAAGGAAAAATCCCACAGCCACCATGCACAGGCGTGTGCAGGAAATGGGCTACAGGTGCCGCATTCCCCAGGTCAAGCCACTTTTGAACTAGAAACAGCGGCAGAAGCGCCTGACCTGGGCTACAGAGAAGCAGCACTGGACTGTTGCTCAGTGGTCCAAAGTACTTTTTTCGGATGAAAGCAAATTCTGCATGTCATTCGGAAATCAAGGTGCCAGAGTCTGGAGGAAGACTGGGGAGAAGGAAATGCCAAAATGCCAGAAGTCCAGTGTCAAGTACCCACAGTCAGTGATGGTCTGGGGTGCCGTGTCAGCTGCTGGTGTTGGTCCACTGTGTTTTATCAAGGGCAGGGTCAATGCAGCTAGCTATCAGGAGATTTTGGAGCACTTCATGCTTCCATCTGCTGAAAAGCTTTATGGAGATGAAGATTTCATTTTTCAGCACGACCTGGCACCTGCTCACAGTGCCAAAACCACTGGTAAATGGTTTACTGACCATGGTATCACTGTGCTCAATTGGCCTGCCAACTCTCCTGACCTGAACCCCAAAGAGAATCTGTGGGATATTGTGAAGAGAACGTTGAGAGACTCAAGACCCAACACTCTGGATGAGCTAAAGGCCGCTATCGAAGCATCCTGGGCCTCCATAAGACCTCAGCAGTGCCACAGGCTGATTGCCTCCATGCCACGCCGCATTGAAGCAGTCATTTCTGCAAAAGGATTCCTGACCAAGTATTGAGTGCTTAACTGTACATGATTATTTGAAGGTTGACGTTTTTTGTATTAAAAACACTTTTCTTTTATTGGTCGGATGAAATATGCTAATTTTGTGAGATAGGAATTTTGGGTTTTCATGAGCTGTATGCCAAAATCATCCGTATTAAGACAATAAAAGACCTGAAATATTTCAGTTAGTGTGCAATGAATCTAAAATATATGAATGTTAAATTTTCATCAAGACATTATGGAAAATAATGAACTTTATCACAATATGCTAATATTTTGAGAAGGACCTGTATATATATATATATATATATATAAATATAAATATATATATATATAAATATATATATATATATATATATATAGATATATATATATCTATATATATATATATATATATATCAGTCAGGATCTGTCTGTGTGTCCGTTCCACTTTGTTTTTTTTTTCAGCAGATTCAGTTGGAGGGTGGAGCTGCACGCTACCTCTCACACCTGTGAGTCGTTAGGCTCGTTATGGCAGCTTCTTAAGGAGAGGGTTGCTGAGCATTCGACGCCTGAGTGTCGTCCTTTGTGGTACCTCAAGCCCTGTATCCTCTTCTTGTTTTACAAGCTCTCTGAGATCTTCTTATGACCTAGCTCTGTTCCTTTTTAAAGGTACCTTCCTGGATCCTTCTGGTAGTTCCTGTGCAACCTGTTCTCACTCTCCTTCTGTTCCCTGTTTGGATCACCGGGTTCTAGACGCTCAGCTGCCTAACCTGTCGACCCTCCAATGAACTGCTTACCTTTTCAATTCAATTCAGTTGAATTTATATAGCACGAATTCACAACACATGTTGTCTCAAGGCACTTCACAACAGTCAAGTTCATACATTCCAATTAATACTAACAATTCAACAGTGCAGTCGGAGTTAGCTTTTTATTGAAATTGGACAAAACGTTTTTCTATCTAAGGAAATCCAGCAGATTGCATCCAGTCAGTGACTTGTAGCATTCACTCCTCCTGGATGAGCATGTAGAGACAGTGGACAGTCACTGGTGTTGACTTTGCAGCAATCCTTCATACTGAGCATGCATGTAGCGACAGTGGAGAGGAAAAACTCCCTTTTAACAGGAAGAAACCTCCAGCAGAACCAGAACCAGGCTCAGTGTGAGCGGCCATCTGCCACGACCGACTGGGGATTTGAGAGAACAGAGCAGAGACACAAAGAGAACAAAGAAGCACTGATCCAGGAGTACTTTCTATGGGAAGGAAAAATAAATGTTAATGGATGTAGCTCCTTTAGTCGTTTCACCTAGAAAGAAAGAACAGATAAACTCTGAGCCAGTTTTCAAGGTTAGAGTCTGAAAGAGAGGACATAGTTAGTCACAGTAAAAGCTCAGTCAATCGCCATGTCTAGGAGAGAGAAAGGGTTAAACACTAAAAGAAAGGGCCATGTGGATCATCGGTAGAGGGTGAGCATTAAGTTGTTACCAGCAGAAGCTCGGATGATTCCCCTCTCCAGAAAGGTGTCACAGGTAGACACAAAGTCAAGCCAGGTGTAGCTTCTAGGAAGAGAAAAGAGAGAACAAAGTTAAAAGCTGAAATACCAGCAAATAATGCAAAATTGGAGAGCAGTGTGAGAATGTAGCGAAGAGGGTGAAAGTGGTCATTATGTCCTCCAGCAGCCTAAGCCTAAGCAGCATAACTACACAGATAGTTTCAGTTCAGATTATTTAGTTAAACGCCGCTTATTTACAACAATGTCGTCTCAAGGCACCTCACAAAGGTTCCCACTGATGGTCATTGTTATACTAAAAACCACAAGGATTGGGATACCTCTTTCTGTCAGATTGATTATAACCATTGGAAAAGAGAAGGGGTCATACAGGTAGCAGAAATGGAGGGTGTGTTTGCACCTCAACCATAACTGAGCCGGTTTAGGCTAAACCTGACTCCCCCTTACTCCGTCCAACAGGGAGGGTTGACGGCTCCCTGGTAAACTAAGCCACTCTAACTATAAGCTTTATCAAAAAGGAAAGTTTTAAGCCTAGACTTAAAAGTAGACAGGGTGTCTGCCTCACGGACTAAAACTGGGAGCTGGTTCCACAGGAGAGGAGCCTCATAACTAAAGGATCTGCCTCCCATTCTACTTCTAGAGACTCTAGGAACCACCAGTAAACCTGTAGTCTGAGAACAAAGTGCTCTGTTAGGAACATATGGACCAATCAGATCTCTGATGTATGATGGAGCTAGATCATTAAGGGCTTTATATGTGAGGAGGAGAATTTTAAATTCTATTCTGGATTTTAACAGGGAGCCAATGAAGGGAAGCTAAAATAGGAGAAATATGATCTCTCTTTTTAATTTTCATCAGAACTCTTGCTGCAGCATTTTGAATCAGCTGAAGGCTTTTAACTGCATTTTGTGGACATCCTGATAGTAAAGAATTACAATAGTCCAGCCTTGAAGTAACAAATGCGTGGACTAGTTTTTCAGCGTCACTCCTGGACAGGATGTTTCTAATTTTGGCAATGTTCCGGAGGTGAAAGAAGGAAATCCTAGAAACCTGTTTAATATGGGATTTAAATGACATGTCCTGGTCAAAAATAACACCAAGGTTTTTTACTTTATTATCGGAGGTCAATTTAATGCCATCCAGGTTAAGTGATTGACTAAGCAGTTTCTTTTTTAAAGACTCCTGTCCAAAGACGACAACTTCTGTCTTGTCTGAATTTAGAAGCAGAATATTTAAAGTCATCCAAGTTTTTATATCTTCAAGACATGCTTGTAGTCTATCTAACTGGTTGGGTTCATCAGGATTTATGGATAAGTAAAGCTGAGCATCATCAGCGTAACAGTGAAAATGTATCCTATGCTGCCTGATAATTTGACCTATTGGAAGCATATATATAGTAAAGAGAATTGGCCCAAGTACTGAACCCTGTGGTACTCCACAATTAACCCTGGGGTTTAAAGATGATTTATCATTTACATGAACAAACTGGAATCTGTCAGACAAATAAGATTTAAACCAGCCTAGCGCTGTTCCCCTGATCCCTACAACATATCCCAGCCTTTCTAAGAGATTATTATGGTCGACTGGATCAAATGCAGCACTGAGATCTAACAGAACCAGAACAGACACAAGTCCATTATCTGAGGCCATAAGAATATCATTAGTGACTTTCAGCAGAGCTGTTTCAGTGCTATGATGAGCTCTGAAACCTGACTGAAACTCTTCAAACAGGTCATTGCTGTGTAAATGCTCACACAGCTTTTGGAAACATGGACCTTCCGTCCAAGAACTAACCATCCCTCCCGGACTCCATTCCTGCCAGCAACAGTAAGCCTTCATCACTCGATCTTCCCCTCCTCACTCTGAAACAATACTCACCGTTCTGCTTTCCCTCTTCAGAGGACATTCTGCCGGAACCGCCCTGAATTCCTCATTCATGTCATATCCCTTCTGAATAAATCTCTTAACTTCATTTATCTCCTGAAAGTTTCTGCATGTGGGTCAAGAAGCTCGGTAAAACTATGACCATATATATATATTTTTTTTTTTTCGGCACCAGCATTGATTCTGATCAATTTGTATTTTTTTTTTGTTAAAAGTTGTAAAATCCTTCCCTTATGTAGAAATTGGTAGATCTAAAGTATTTTAACCAGCTTAAAATCATAAAAGTATTTAAAGAGACTCCAAGAGCAGCCGTGGTTGCTTTGCTGACCCTGATCCTGTGTAGGTGCTGCTGCATACCATGGGATGGTTTATCACTGCTGCTGAGATGGAAGAACCAGAGACTCCTAAACCTATCTGGGGCCAAGGGACCGCATTCTTGTTGGAGGAGATTGCAAATTGAGGAAAATGTGCTCATTCTGATACGAATTCATCATGTCTCATACTATATGCTGTGTACTTAATGATTCTGCATAAAGCCCTCTTTCCAGAACACCTGACAGATGACAGAACATGTGGAGTGTCGCCTCTTCTGGGCGGGGGGACTGCGGGAAAAATTTGTCCTGCCAAGGGAACAACCACCACAAGAATTATTGGTTGGATGGACGGAAGCCCTGGCAGGTTTTTTCATTTCCACGCACTCTGTCTTGGACATCTGGAAGGGCAATGGTTTATGATACAAATGGTGACTTTAATGAGGTTATCTGAGTGAACTTTATAGAACCTCACTGTAAAAATCTGCACTGGGTATGAGGAATCTGAAGAAGTTGGCCTGTGTGCTGAACGTAAATTGAGGCTGATTTAGCACCGACTACTAAGTGGAGGAATAAGTTGCTACTTCAGTCTAAAGTCACTGTTTTAATGCTACTTTTAATGCTAAGTGGTCAAAATTATCTTTTTATGTTATCTTTTTTACATAAATGATTTGATGCTCATTGATAACATGTAGTTGTTCATGCATTAAAAAGTGTGAAAGTAGGGATTGTTAAACTTGATAGTTTTGTCTTGTAAGGAGATTAAAGGGGTGTGAATACTTGCAGTGAGACGGATGCTTTGTGCAGGACATGATCTGACCTAATTGATAGAGGCTTGCTTTGAAGCAGCTTCTGAGGCTAATATGATAAATGTCAACATTAATCTGAAGTACAGTATGGAATGACTAGCAGAGGTCAAGATAAACCTGAAGCAGCGATGAAACAAGGTTTAATCTCTACAAATGGAAGGTCTGAGGTCTGACCCATCAGACTTCACTGCCCATCTGCCTGGAAACCAGTCATCCTCATCCACTGATGCATCTCTACATCCAATCACTGTAATGTTGACACACATTTTCTGCTGTAAAAGACATGTATGCATTGTATGAAACATTGCCTGCCTTCTCTTTGGAAGACGCTTGTACAACCGAAGCCTAACCTTCATTAAATCCTTGTCACACAGGAGAAGTTTGTTTGTCTCAGATCAATGAGCACTCAGTTTTTTTTTAACCAGGGAATGAGACATGATTAAAACAAATTATGTTTCAGTTATTCCTTTCTTTGCATAAACTGACATTTCTTAGAGTAAACAACATCTACCTGTTTTTCAGTGCAGAGGCTGCTTACAATGGAGCATTGCTGTAGAACTATAAGAGGGTGCTTCTGCAAGAAATTCTAGACATAAAATATATAATAAAATATTTATTTTAAAATAAAAGAAGCATATCGAAATTATCCTGAGAATTAACGCTTTATGTGCTTGATGTCAGATTTTTTGCAGGCCAGTCAGGAACACCTAATCATCTAGAAGCTCCAAATGTGGCTAGTTGTCTCTAGAATGCCCAGGTCTAGTCTACATGGTTGGATTCTACTGGACTGATCTGATATTTCTGTATAGTAACAGAACCTGTTTGTGTCTTGGGGTTGATTGCCTGTAAGGGGTCCATCTTACCAACTTGGGAAGGTTGGTTACAATGGTTTTCTGCTAGTGCAGAAGATAAAGAGATAAGGCGATGAGAAAGTGTTGCCGGTGATGGATAGAGGAGCAGCTATTTAACACAACAGAGTGAATAAAGAGCCATCAGAAATTCAGCAGGGAAAGGGGGGGTGTCTACCTTGGGAAGGAGCAGGCAGATAACCTGGGGAGTTTCAAAGTAAAGGTTCAGTTAAACCTATGGATCCTTCTTTCCAACAATATCCTGTTCTGTCAATATAATATGTTCTCTTTTGTCCCTGAGTATTTGTCATGCACTGTTTACCTCCCAGGCTGCAGAATTGCTGCATTACTAATTGTGCTGTGTGTGTGAGCCTCTCAGTGTAAATGCCAGCTGCATTATTCAAAGTGAAGGGCAGACGTTTACAGCGACCTTTAGACCCTCATCAACCTCCCTGTCTAAGCCTACACCCATGCACCAATGCGTGGAAGCCAGTAATCCTCCATAGTTTTTACCCCCGTTTAACCTGGAGGTAAATATCACTTGTCTACTGCCAGGACTCCCTCGTCCTCTCCTTCTGTCGCTCTTCAGTTCATTAAAATTCTGTTTCAGGAGCAGTGGTGCTAAATTATTATTTACTCTGTTGAAATCACCTTTCTGACCTACCAGCAGGAGGCTTTTGTGGACCACTGAAAGAAAAAGAAATTAAAAGAAAACAATGAGTGTCAAAATAAAGTTCTGTTTCTATTTATATGACAAGTTGTATTAATCTGGCAAATGAATCATTGTTTTGTTATTGTTTTCAGAATAGTTCTGACCCACATACAGTACAATCCGGAGAACTAAAATCAGTAAAATAATGTTTTATAATCTTTATTCCACTTCAAGTCCTTCTTGCAAATATTGATGCCTCTAAGACACAAAATCAACAAATTCATATTTTTTTATTCAAACAATGCTCTAATAAATACCAACAGAGCAAATTGTCTTTGCTGAAGGTGATGTTCACACATACTCTTTACCCAGGTAGACTTTGTTGGAGATGCATTTTCACAGCTAGGACTTCTAAAACAAAATGCTGTCTTTGTCTGTCGATCTTAGACTTTAAAGTTCCCTCTGTTCTATCTATGTTAAGGCCCCTGTTGTCACATGTTTTATTGGATATCTATGTTAGATGGACTTGGATATGTGGTTTTTGCCTGCTCCACTGACTTGATCTCTTACTTGGTATCTAGGTAGGTTTGCATGTAAGGCTATTGAAACTTGGCAATTTACATCAGAATCAGAATCAGAAAAGCTTTATTGCCAAGTACGTTTTTGGACATACAAGGAATTTGTTTTGGCGTAGTCAGTACAAATTAAACAGTATAAACATATCTACAAACTATATACATTGTTCCTTACTGTCTGGCTTGGTTTATTTAATGTAAATATTTTTTTTGCTAAGAGCCAGAATAATAGAGAAGCTTTTTCTTAGCGAGTTTCCAATAATATCTTGAATATTTGTCAGATTTGCCTTTAAACTATTTGACTTGGGTCAAACGTTGGGTTTGCTTCCACAAGTTTCTCACGGCAGATTTTGTCAGCAGAACTGGTGGAACTGGATCAGGTTTATAGGCTGTCCTGCTCACACAGCGTTTCAGCTTTGTGAAGGCCACTCCAAAATAGGCACTTTGTTGCCATTAAGCCACTTTGTAACTATTTTGGTTGTAAAGTTGTAAGGGACATTGTCCATTTGGAAGACTGGTTTGTGTCCAAGCTTTACCTTTATTGCTGATGTCATGAGATATTGCCTCTGTATTTCTACACAACGTTCCTCCCACATAATGTCCTCTATTTTGTGACAAGCACAAGTCATTCCTGCAGTAAAACTTTATGTGTAATTATTTGGTTTCAGCTGTATTATTAGCACGTTGGGTTGGAGAGCAACAGTTTAATAACTTTCACTTTCATAAATTCTTTTAACTTATGAATTGCACCTCTGTTGCATATTGTACAACAGAAGTGTTGTTTATATAAATACATTGATTATATATATAAATGTATATATAATATATATAAATTTATTGACCAGTCCCAGGTCCAACGAGTGGTCCTATCAGTTTAAGTGGACTTCCATGTCTTGGTAGGTCTGCAGGTGTTCAGATGATGGATTGAACAGAACTCAGTGAGATGTTCAAGGCTTGAGATGGTGTAGTAGAACGTAACCCTGCTTTAAACCTTTCCATAACGTCCTTCCTGACCTGTTTGCTGTGTTCCTTGGTCTCCATTATGCTGGTTGTTCTTCCATGTTCTCTAACAAACCTCCAAGGCCAGAAACAGAACAGCTGCAAACTTTATTCAGGGGTAAGGTGGTCTTAAAACATTAGCATGCCACACTTTTCAGATTACGATTTGTAAAACCCATGCATCATTTTCCTGCATCATGATACGTTTCACCTTCCAGGCGTCACTGCAATGTCTTTCTGCAAATAGAAATACAGTTTAACCTGATAGTTGTAATTTGTTACTAAAAAAATAAATTTGAACACAAATGTTGTCAATGTTTATAATAACAAAAACTTTTCACATGGCAAGAATTATGAAGCAGCAAGGCTGCATACTTGTTGCTAAAAACAGGGCGTAAAACCTTCTCATTAACTTGAAACATGCAGATAATTTAGAATGCACCCACTCATTCACTCCACACAATTAAAAGATACTTTCATTGTTTTGATTATTTTAAATTAAAACCCTTGAAAGTTAGATTCACCTCTGGTGCCTGCGCTCAATGCTATGGGTTAAGTTGCATGTGAACATTTAGGGTTCTCCACCTCTTCTCCACCCATTTTTCTTTTTAATGTACACCACAACAACATGCATCAACACCACATTTGAGCAGGCAGAGGTAGGGTTGGGGTCTTTTCCCACCCTTGTTAGCTGTTTGCCGTATGGGGTCGGAGGCCAGGAGAGGGAGCGGGCCTTCTGGAACTGGGCTGTGGTTGAGGTTTGGGTCTTGGGGGTTGTCTGGTGCTGGGGCTGGCTCTTCGGCCCTCTTGGGATCGTTTGGATTGTCTTGGATCTCAGTCCCTGGCTTTAGTGCCCGGTCCGTCGGTTGGGCAGGCATCGAGCTCCGGTGAGGGGTCTTGGCCGGGCTGTGTGCAGTGTTGACTGAGATGTGGCTTCGCTTTGATGGAGGGGCTGGCCAGCTTGCTTGGTGCAGTGGGGTGTGCCATGCGGGAGGTTGGGTGTTGGCATCCTGGGGCTCCACCGGGGTTTGGGTGTGGGGTTGGTAGGGTTCCCGGTCCATGGCGTGCTTTGGTGGCCTTCCTCCAATACTTCCTTCTGTGGATCTTGCCCCTGGCTGGGCACAGGGCTACGGTTGGCGGTCAGATGGGTGGGGCAGTGGAGCATGTCTTGTGCCCGCATTGGGGCGGGTTATGAGACGTGCTTGGCCTGGAGTGGTTGGCCTGCCCGGCCCAGTTACCCGGCTGGTGCATGTTTCCCTCTCATGGACTGATGGCCTGGGGCTGCTGATGGTGGCTGAATGGTTTGGTGGGCTTGGCGGTGTGCTGCTCTGCTGACTGGATTGGCTGAGCTGGTAGAGCTGAGCTGGTAGAGCTGAGCTGGATAATGTTTCTACCTGGGCTAACGTTTCAGTGGCAGTGATGTAGTGTGTCTGTGTGGTTGCGGGTGTGGGGTGTGAGACGCCGGCCTCGAGTGCTTGCCGCTGGCCGGGGACCTCTTGCCAGGTGAGTTTGTCCCATCTTGTTGTGGGGTCAGGGGCTCCATTGTGAGGTCAGTGCTCGACGATGTCTGCCCTGTTGTACCTGTGGGCGGGGCTGGGACAGCATTGCGTGGGGCCCTTGCCTTGCTGTCGTGGCGCGTTGTGTGGTGGGGGTTGGACGCGGCGGGGGTGCTTGGAGTTTGCGCTGTGTGGGTGTTGCTTCGTCGGCCTTTCGGGGATGAAGCTCTCCTGTTGGAGTGTGCCCATGTGCTGTGGGGGGGGGTTGATTCATGGCGTTTGTGTTTGGGGGCATGTGTTTGATATATGTATCCTGGTTGGGGGTGGATCAGTGGGGAGATTCATGTCGGGTTCATTGGGGGTGGAGGGCTCATGGGGTTGGAATTGGAGCTGATTGAGGGTTGGGACTATTTTATTCTGTGGCAGTTCTGGTTGGCGGACTTGTTTGGACCATGCAGACCCCTCTTTTGTTAATTGCCCCCTCCCCAGACGACGATTGGGGGTGGTTGGGGACTGGGTGAGTGTACAACGTCCATTGCTGTTTGTCTTTACATTGGGTGCGTGGGTGTGAGTTTTTTTATGTGTATGCATGAGGTTGGGAATATGTGATTGTGTGCGCCTGTTTTTTGTGTCAGGTTGGGTCTTGAGCTGCTAACTTTCCTGGATCAGTTTAGGACCCCATCAAATGTGGGGACTATTCCCTCCCCGCCACACTACTTGCCGGTGGTTGGTATCTCTGCCCGCTGGTGTACTTATGGTTCTCGGTATCCGGTGCTGGGTGCTTTGGCGTGTGCTGGCTCACTCCTGGTGGCTGCTTGCCGGGGCCTGGACCCTTGGGCTCGGTCGGGCATCTGCTTGGGGAGTGATATGTCCTGGGGTCTTGGGCCTCTGGGTCCATGGCTGGATCTGCTCGGGATTAGATGGCTACCGGCAAGGCCTGTGGATTCGTCGCTGCAACTCACTGAGGCTTCTGCACTGTGGGTGCTGGGTGGTTCCCCTGAGATTCTCCCCTGCTGCTCTCTGAGGGGGTTACAGTAGTCCCATCGGTGGTTCTTCTGAGGCTCCTGTGCTCTGGGGGGCCTTTGGATGTCTGTGGCTTGGTTCTCCTCCGTACCTGTCCAGGGGCCAGGTCTGTGGCTCCTCACATTCACTATTGCATATTTTTATGGAGAAACCTTGTATGCACATACGCGCTCACACTCAGACCCACAGGTGTTTAGATTCAAGTGTTAACAGATACACAAATGTTCTATATTGAGCCGCATTTACCAATAAATATCTCTAGCATTCATAAGTACTCTGCACCTTTTGGTAAAAAGGCTGGTAACACGAACATTTCTGCAGGAGTAGAAGCAAGCAGGGTTTTATATTGTATTTTCTTCATCCTTCTTTCTTTCCTCCATTCTATTCTCCTTCTCTCCCCTTTTCCTTTTTGCCCCCTTTTCTCTCTTTTGTGCTTTTTTTTTTTCCTTTCCATTTCTGTTTCCGTGTCCGTAACAATTGAAATAATCCCAAAGGCAGTTTCTAATAAAGTCTCTTTTTATGAATATCAAGCAGAGCTTTATAGCATCAGCTGTAATGCTCCACTTGTGAAAGTAAATCTGTTGGGATTTTTCCTGGCACTCAGACAACAATACTGAGTGCTACTCTGCGGACAGGACATGGTAAAAAAATAAATAAAGAAAGTCAGATGCATCCTGAAATTAATATATTCATCTGGTTGAATGGTTTTGGGTGCATTTATTTTCTGTTTTGTTAAACTGTGTAGTTATTATGTTAATAATCAGAATCAATTAGCTGATGTGTTACTAAGAAATTATTTTGTTCACAGAGGAGCTGCCTCACTGAGGTTATATGCAGTGCTGAGCTCACAATAACAGAGATATCACAGCTTAGGCACACCACAAGCTTAATACTGGGACAGGTGCCCAAGTATTAATCAGCTTTGTGGCAAGAAGTGATTTGAAATACATTTTATAGACAGAATCATTTCAAACTAACCCACAGAATCAAATAATTTAGTTTCATATAAAATAGAAATCACAGTAATTAGAGAAGAAATGCTGACTGGACTGTTATGTGAACATAGAACAGCGTTGTACTTGTTGCATTCAGAAACTGCAACTTTTCCAGTTTTAATGATTAGGGCTGAGCAACTGATGGCAATGTCACAAACTGAACTGAGCATTTCATGCAGTTATACCCCACATTAGCTATACCCCTGCCAGATTTTGAAGAAAATAATTAATAGAAATAAATACAATAATATGATAAAGGAAATATAAGGATCTAATGTTAAATCTCATGTTGTAACCATCAAAACTAATAGTAATAATTTTACAGAGGTTTTCTCAGCAGATAATGCAGCAGATAATAGTACGATAATACAGGTAAGTAGCCAACATAACAGTACAGATGTTATCTTTAATAACATCCTTTAAGAATTTGTAAAGTAATTTTCTTTAACAGAATCAGGATTTTGTCAAAGAGGAACATTAGTGTTTAAAATGACTGCAATTACAAATATGGTCTAAACGAGTCATTTCACTCTAAATTTGAGACTTGTTTTCTGACGATTTAAGATTTTTTATTAAGAAACATTTTGGGAATTGTCCACAAAAACAATATTAATTATGTTAGCAAAGACAACAGGTGGGAATATAAAGCGATAACAAGGTAGGTTACAAATATTAGCTCATAATGTAAACACTGCAAATTGGTGAATCATGTCATGATCTACATGCATATTTTTAAGCTTTATTTCAGAAAAAACATGATAAATGAATAAGAAACAGAGTGTTTAAGTGCTGAACTATGAACATCAATCAGTTCATTTTAAGTGTGAACAAACTTGTAAAAGATAAACTATCAGAATAGTTTGTTGACAATTTGTTAAGTTAAACCTAAAATTAACAAATGTCTCAATATTCCATTTTTTAACATGTCCAATTCCTGACATTTGGCCCAGAATCTGGAGAAAACAAGGTTCTATTTCAATACTACCAGAACATTGAAAAGTTACAATAAAAAGTTTCTTACCACACAAGATCCAGCTAAGGCAGTGTAACTTATTGAAGAAGCCTGGGGGCAAAATTGTCAATGAGCTTTAATATTATATGTTTTGCAGAAATCAATAGGAAAATAAATTTCTAATTTAGTACTCCTTCTTGCTTTGTTGCACGCGTCTGTGAGACCCTGACAGATAAAGTGGATTTTACTCTCGTGCAGCACTCTTCATTGTGCTCACATTTTCTTCTCCTAATTAATAGAAAACAAGTACTTCACTTGGCTAGGTAAAACTGTTTGTTTACAGCAAATGATGTGTCTAAGGCCAGCAAACTGTTGTTGCAATGACAAACATTGCTTCTGTAATAATGTGATAAAAATGTGTCCCCGGGTGATTGGTACTGCAAGCTACATAGTTAATTAATCTTCCGAAGACCAAATGAAACATGTAAAAAGCTGCTCAGCTATTAGTAGAAGGGTTTTCTTGCTGTAAAGCCAACAAAGATTTACTGCAGATCATTGAGAAGGGTATGAATATTTTATACATGCCATTTTAATAAAATGTGATTAAAATATTTCTTTATATGTTAATATCCCATTTGCATTGTTGTATGGAACCACGCTCCAGGATGGAACAGCAAGGATCCTGGGATACATCACCGTGATGGCCCACAATGAGGAACAGCCCAATATGCAAGAGGAGGACCAATGTTTCTGCTGATTACTTAGAAAGGTATTTGTTTCTATATTAGCCATTTTATTCATTTCTTAATAAAATGTAAGTAAAATGTTCTTTTTGATTATTAACATAATTATTTAAATTTCTTTGTTATTTTTTATTATCTTTTGAGAGATGCATGTCTCATTTTCTATAAGAAACAGACTTCTTGATGGAATTTCAATAATTTGAGTCCTAAATCTTCTAGGGGTATGAATAATTTCGACTTAACTTTGTTCAACAAAAGTGCTATAGCACAGGGAAGCCAGGACGACATATAAAATCATCAGGTAATAGCTACCCTTGAATTCAAGGAAACACTTGGACCTATACTCTTTTCCAAGATTACATAATAGAGTATGTTCTTAAAATGTATTATAAGATGTGAATGAGGAACTGTGGCACCGTAGACCTGAATTTAATAATTAGGTCATAAGCACTGCTCCAAAGAACCTAATTGCATGCTGAGAAGGTAATTCAGCCATTTGATTGCAGCGTGTTTAAGAAAAAGAAACATTCAACATATTCGCCCCGAAGCTGTCCGGAAGTCGTTTTTCATGGCCTCTCCGAACTCCTCCCACACATGAGTGTTTGCCTCAGCAACCACCTTCTGTTGAGCTACATGCCGCTTGGACTACCAGTACCCATCAGCTGCTCTCGGAGTCCCACAGGCCAAAAATACTCAATAGGACTCCTTCAGCCTGACAGCATCCCTCACAGTCGGTGTCCACAAGCGGGTTGGAGGATTGCCACCACAACAGGCACCAACAACCTTGCAACCACAGCTTCGGTAAGCTGCCTCGGCAATGGAGGTGCGGAACATGGCCCACTCAGACTCGGTGACCCCATCCTCCCCCGGAACATGTTTGGAAATCTCCCGGAGGTGGGAGTTGAAGCTCCGCCTCACAGCAGACTCTGCCAGGCATTCCCAGCATACCATCAAGATTCGTTTGGGTCTGCCGGGTCTGACCGGCAACCTCCTCCACCATCGGAGCCAGCTCACCACCAGATAGTGGTCAGTGGAAAGCTTCGCTCCCCTCTTCACCCGAGGGTTCAAGACATGCGACCGCAGATCAGATGACATGAAAACAAAGTCGATCATCGAACTGCGGCCTAGGGTGTCCTGGTGCTTAGAGCACATATGGACACCCTTATGCTTAAACACGGTGTTAGTTATGGACAATTCATGACGAGCACAGAAGTCCAATAGCAAAACACCACTTTGGTTCAGAACCGGAGGGCCATTCCTCTCAACCACACCCCTCCAGGTCTCACTGTCATAGCCAATGTGCGCCTTGAAGTCCCCGAGCAGAACAAGGGAGTCCTCGGAGGGGCTCTCTCCAACACCCCCTCCAAGGACTCCAAAAAGGGTGGGTAGTCTGAACTGCCGTTTGGTGCATAAGCACAAACAACAGTCAGAACCCGTCCTCCCACCAATAGGCGGAGGGAGGCTACCCTCTCGTTTAGCGGGGTGAACCCCAACGTACAGGTGCCAAGATGGGGGGCAGCAAGTATAGCTCGGCGCCTCTCACCAAGGGGAACTCCAGATTGGAAGAGTGTCCAACCCCTCTCATGGAGACTGGTTCCAGAGCCAGAGTCGTGCATTGAAGTGAGCCCGACCATTTCTAGCCGGAACCTCTCCACCTCGCACACTAACTCAGGCTCCTTCCCCACCAGAGAGGTGACATTTACAGAGATCAGCACCGAGGCTCCCATCTCGGACCGTTGCCGTCTGTTAGAGGATGACGAAGAGCCTCGATAGAAGGTCACATATAGTTTTTATATCTGGCACTACGATGCAATGGATGTTCCCTCCCTCAGCGATTATCAGTAGACTATGTGTCACCATTGTGGTGTCTATCTGGTAGGTTGTGTAGTAGCGGGTGTCCATACTTAATCTAAGTGTGTTGTAGGTTTCTAATCAAACCAGTTATACCAGCTGCTCCACTATCAAACCCAGTGCCCCAGCCTCAGGTCATTTATGACAATCCTTGGGCCATTTATCCTTGTACTGTATGTCTATGAGCATTCTTATCCTATTTTAACAAAAGGGCAACAT
The DNA here is from genome assembly GCF_021462225.1 of Girardinichthys multiradiatus. NCBI lineage: Eukaryota > Metazoa > Chordata > Actinopteri > Cyprinodontiformes > Goodeidae > Girardinichthys > Girardinichthys multiradiatus. Next base: position 1,961,800 of record NC_061811.1, read on the forward strand.
TAGAACTTATATTTTATTTCACTATAGTATAAATGGGAAAAACAGCTATGAACATATTAATAAAGGTTATTCCTAACAACCCCCCTGATATGGTGTCATTTAAAGGCACCTCACTAATTTAGATCAGTTAACCCCCTAGGCACTGGGTAGTGGACCACCTGCAACTGGGTACCCAACACTCAAAACAATCATTCAACCCTGTATGTGTGTTAGACCTATATATGACCAGGGAATCTCCTTCCAGCTGTCACGTGGTTCCTCCCCCGCCACGGAGAAACGCCATCTCTCCGGTTGACCCTGTAATGGAAAATTCTTTTAAAGTGCTCTGATCTTCCCTTCATCTCTCTCATTTGATTCTGTGTTTTATCACTCAGAGGTGACCTTCCATCTACCTCTCTCATCTGACCTCTGAGTTTTATTAGTGTTTTGTTATTTAGAGCAGCTGGACTCTAAATTCATTATCAAGAGGTTTATGGTTAACACTCCCTCGTGTATGCCTCAAGGGAGGGTAGATGGGTGCCCTCATAAATAACGTTGTTACCTCTGACCCGGGGAGGGTCTGGAGGCCATATGTCTGAAATTCTTTGAAGTTGAGATAGCACCCTCATTTTTGGTATAAATACTTGTGTGTGATTTAAAGTCCGTTGCTCTGCTCATCTGACTTGTTCAGTGACAGAGTCTTCAAATGCTGACAAGCCTTTGAATAAACTTTTATAAGATAAAGTCCAGTCTTTCTCTTTTTTAATGAGTTAATTTCTCTCCCACTTTGATAAGAAAATCCACTACAACCCCTGGTTGTATCTAAGCAACAGTTGAACCACCTAGTGGAGACAAGTCTAACGCCATCAAACCTGTATGTGTATGATTTAGAGAAAAGAGAGCGAAACGACAACAGCCTGAAGCACAGCAGAAAATTCTGTCTAACATCATGAGAATAAGTTAATGTAGACCCTAAGTGTTGATTGTCTTCGTCCATCTTCTCTGGCCCCTGAGCGACATCCATCCCCAAGCGTCTTTTGGCAGGTTCAGCTACCTGAAAAGGTGAGTCTTAAAATGGAATATAAAATCATATGTTCATATCGGGCAGATTACGCCCAATTGTAGGTAATTATCAACTACTATTATTATCATTAAAGCAGGCCACATAGAGGCTTAATCAAATGGATACTAGTCAAAAATATTTCATCCTTCTCAAAAATAATGTGCCTGTTTAGCACAATTAGAAACCTTTTCACTTTAAAGCAGCCTCCATTTATTACTTAACATGTACTAAAAATCAACCTATGGACAGGTGAACACATAACTAAAAATAACCTGCGAGGTCCTATTAATACTTTCATTCATGACATGTGCTTAACTAAATTCATTTAATCAATCTGTCACTAACTTATCTGATTATCTGTACAGCATTCATACCATTAAATCAAATATTCAGATTCTTTTAATATCAACATTATTCATTAAGTCACAGAAATCACTGCAAAGGATATCGGGTCAGACGGCGGCCCCCCCCTGAAAATCATTTATGCGTTATGCTCTGTCAATCCAGTGAGCCTGATCATGGCCCCCTCTTTCTTACACCCTTGATTTGAGGGGCTCGACCCCTGAACTATTTGCATCTGACAGGCAGTTGTCACTCTCGGACCCCCTGAGTCCATGAAGCCCATGGTTGTAGTCATGCACCTAAGGATGTTGTGTAAGCTGTAGCAGTGAGCGATGCGGCAGATAAGCAACAAGGGCAGATATATTTAATTAAGGCAGCAAAGAGATGATTAGAAAAGGCCACAGAATCATACATCCATAACAATCCCCTTGTTGAGGTGGGAAAAACCCACCTTACATCAGTCAGTGTGTCTAGTGCATATGGACCTAAGCTAGAATATGGGAGGCGGTTCCTTCTGTCCGTCGTTTAACTCCGACCTCCAAACGGAGTACCATTTCTCCGGTTACTGCCTGCAGCCCTCAGTGTGTGAACCCCCTCTGTTTCCCATTGTACAGACCTATGCAGATGTGTGTCTGAAATTTAAATGATGAAAACATCACAAATAGATGATAATGCCCTGTTGAAAAATTTAAAACAGCAAAAATAATAAAAAGCTAGAAGCACAGCGGAAATGAGCAGCACAATGTGTATCAGTATATTGTAGACCCTGAGTCGTAAACCCTGTTCAATTATCTATTGCAGTCGTCTGGTCCTCTTCCTCATAGCACAGTATCATAATTTCTCCAACACTTTGGTTTGGTTCCATGGGATCCATATCATCACTTGTGCTTAAATATTCAGCGGACAACATCAGTGTGTGCTCTGGCACCACTTCCATTTGATATTCTGGTAATCTCAAACCTCTGGTATCACTGGAACCAATCGCACGATCAATACACCTGAGGATGAGAGCTGGAATACACGTTGCACAACAGCAAACACAACCTGCGATCACCACAACAGTCAATGAGGTGAATATACTCACCAGTAGGTTTCCCCATTTTCTAGACCACGTCAGTTCTATTCAGCAGCAAGTAAAAGTTCAAGGCCTTGGATCAAGTTAATTTACTATATAAGTTACAAACATCATCCATAAATAAATAACTCAGAAGTAAACAGAAAGTTATAATTTCTATTCATCAATTATTTAAATTGATTAAATAGTTGAAAACTCCTTTAACCCTTCATGGAATTTGTTCCACAATTTCCCACATTCACAGAAGTAAAGATTTGTTTGTTGATTATTCACACAGTTTTACTTTAGAAATCCTTCTCCCGTGTGATTTTTGATTTTGTGACCTTATTTCAAATTTACCGGGACATAATCCTTCAAGCTTTAACCCATCAAATAGAATTTTTATTGTTTATTTCTTTGTCACGTTCCCTCTGTTGAAGTAATCCAGCCCACTCAAAATTTATGAAACAGGTTCCACATAATTGTATATTGTTAGCTGAAAGCAAAAAGATGAGTTAATCTTACCGTTTGACGTTATGGTTACTGGAATAAATTAATTCAATTCAACAAGCACATTTATGATGTGTTAGCTGGAAATGAAATGTTAAATCAAAAGATATCCAATCGAACCTATTCATATGTTCTCCCTCAGGTGCTTTCTGATTTCTCTGAGGTCTCTTTCGGATGATTACTCTCCTTTCCTGCAATGTGATTTGTGCCAAAATTTGCTTACTTTAGTCCGGCTGTTATCCAACCAGACCTTCACACTGTATGTGGTGGAGCTCACCGCTTGAAAGGGTCCAATCCACCTTGGGTTTTCCCAAGATCTGTGGAACACCCTTATGTATATCCACTCCCCAGGCTGAATGTGCTCCGGCGTCTCCCCTGTTGGCTCTTTTGTTAGGGCCTCCTGTGTGTTATGAGACAAAAACTTCACAGCAGATTGCAATTGCTGAATATAGTGTGTTAATTCCTCTTTCTGCGTATCCAGAGAGGGTGCACACCCTGACTGAAGAGAGGAGGTAAAAAGACAGGGCATCATTCTTCCTGTCAGCAGCTCATGGGGAGTCAATCCCATGCGCTCAGTGGGTGATGATCTTATGGAAACATCACCAAGGGCAGCGCTTCCTGCCACTTCATCTTTGTATCAGCACAAACTTTAGCCAAATATTCTTTGATTGTGCAATTAGCTCTCTCAACGAGTCCTTGAGAGGCTGGATGGTAAGCTGTCCCAAACCTGTGTTTGATCCCAAAGTACTCCTCCACTTTTTTCAAGGAGTCTGAGCTGAAGTGTGTTTCATTGTCCGAATGGATGGAAACCCTGTGACGTGGAATCAGATCATTAATTAGCCAATTAATGACTTCTCGGGGTGATTCCGTTTTGGTGGGGGTGGCTTCGACCCACCTAGTGAAATGTCAACACATACAAGCATGTATCTACATCCTTTCACTCTGTTGTCGGTACCCATTAAATCAATAACAATTTCCTTTAGGGCTTGTTGGGAACAGGAGAATCTTATATGTAGATAATATAACAGTCATCTTCTCACCTTTAACCAAAAATCATATTTATATTGTAACCCAGTCAGTTGCTACTTTATTGTCCGTTAACTAGTAGCCAAAGTTAGATTTGTTCAAACCGTTATTTTCCATAATAATTTTTGAAATCATCCCCAGAACAAAGTATTTATATCATTTACCATGAAGGTGTCCAGTGTTTTGGACAACCTACTTTTCAAGCCATTTACAATTTGATTTTATCTACCTAAATTAGACCTTTAGGGTCCTTCCCCATAACCTCTACCCCCAATACTAGATAAAAGTAATTTGCATCTTCTGTACAATCTTAATCATACCATTATTTAGTTATTCATTCCTGTTAAATATGTGATCACAATAACCAGTCATTTTTCCCCAATATATCAATTTTCATTTTCCCATCCTATGATTATTATTATTTCTTGTTGTTTTCTCTGAAGGCTAAAGGTTAGTCAGACAAACATTTGAGACAAACATTGAAACAGAAATTTAGACAAACACTTAAGACACACAACACATGCCAGCTTCAGCCTCCCTTCTTAAGGAACTTTGGGCGGCCAAATCTTTTACCATCAAATTATTCAACCAGAACCCTATGGCAGAATGACAGGTTCTATTTGGTTCTGTTCCCATCCCAAAGAGAATTTAGATCCAATTTCACTTCAAGAAAATTCATAAGAAATTTAAGTTTTCACCCTCTGAAACTAAAACCCATAAAATTGTTCCAACTTGTGAGCATCTGAACACATATAGTGAACACCGACATTAGAGAAAAACACATAAAAAACAAAACTTGGTGAACTCTAAAACGTTCATTAGTTGTCTGAACACAACTATGAATCAAAACCTAGAACAAAAATGAGCTCACAGAAACTAAAACATTCGATCCATGAACCTTTCACTCATGTGGCCCACATCATTCATCATTCATACCTTGGGCCTTCATTCATTCCTGTCACACTCTTCTCAACCACACGTTTTCAACCCTCAAACACAATCTTTGGATTCCTATTGTTCCTGAACCCCAGAGATCTCATGTTCTAAGTAATAATGTGTCAATGGACCCATTTGTCAGGCTGGACCCAGCCACCTTTTCAGCCCTTCTTCACCCAGGAGAAAAGTAAATGTTTAAATGTTTGAACATACGGTCATTCCAGTACAACAAATTAACACAAACAAGAAATCACAAACATGGGTAGTGAAATCATCATTTTTCTTTCTTTCACCATCTTCATTTCACAACACATAATCCTATTTTTACATTGTTATTTCCATTATTATTATTATATACAAAGAAGACAAAAATAAACGACATTACAGTCTTGCTGTGTACCAGCTTATTAAGGAGTAAAAGAAGATAAAAAGCAAATAGATTAGTTATAAACAGAATCATTTCGTTCAGAAAAAGGAAAGTATAGCCTACCTTTGTAGCAACTGGTGGTCTGACACAAAAACTATGGATACTTGGCCTCTTGTCACCCTTTTTGCAGCATCAAGTAGTGAAAGTTGGAAAATTAATTTGTACTTCTGCCTACCACAATAAACCTAATTATGCATAAATAATGGCTGTGCCATCTAAACATTATTAGTTAAGTTTTCAGTCCAACTTCCCTTTCATTTTCCTATCCTTCATTCTATTCTTACCTATGTTATTTGATTTTGCATCACTGCAATGCTCCTCCTTATGTACATTTCCCAGAGTGCCTTGTTGCTGAAAAGCACTATATAAATAAACTTGACTTGACATAAATTGGTATGTATAATCTGCCAGGGATTTTATAGTCTGGCTGTGAGTCAGGCTGTGGACCTGACGTGGACTGCTCAACAGCAGCTGCAGTCAGGAGTCCTGGCGTGGGCTGCTCTGCAGCAGCTCTGTGGAGTCCTGGCGTGGGCTGCTCTGCAGTAGCACTAGCACCGTTCTGGAGACATGACGTGGAGTGAGCTGCAGCACCACTTATGTGGCTTGGTGTGGGTGAAGGAGGACGGCAGTAAAACTGCCTTACTGCCGTTTCATAATCCTCCTCCATCTGCTTGATTTTCTCTATCAGCTCAGGAGAGGAATACATGAGGCTGGTTGTCCTGAAGCCTTTTATTTGACGTGCACATTACCCTAAACGCTGCTCCAGCTCGTCAGATGTTGCCTCAGAACACCGGGCTGTAGCGAGCGAAGACGGCATGGGTGGAGCTGCAGTGAACCTGGGAGACAGTGCTGTGGCAGACGAAGATGCGGGCTTACTTTCCGCAGCCCTCACGTCGGCTGGCAGGGAAACCACCTCCTCGTCAGCCGAACCACAGGAAGGTGCTCCGCGCCGATGTCTCTTGCGGCGGGAGGAGGGTGAGGGCTTGACTGCTGGACCAGAGTGCGCAGCCAGGGGAGCAGGTGGAGAACAGTGCTGAAGTGCCTAACGCTCCATCTCCTCCAGCAGCAGTGGAGAGGGCAGAACCTCCAGGTCGGTCGGCAGATTCCTCATAGCCTCCTCCTTCTGATGCTGAATCCAGCGATCCAAGACGTCTGCCTTCTGCTTGTCCGTGGGGTCCGTGGTTGGCGGAAAAATTCTGTCAGGACTTGAGCAACGGAGGAATAATAATAAACAGAAGAAGGATTCAAAACCTTAACTGTGAAAAACATATAAAGAAAAAAACAGAAACCAAAAACCAAACAACCCCTCATCATAACAAATACTTCCCCTCTGTAAAGGAAGTAAGCAGCTTTAAGGGCTTTTAAGAAGCCCAAGGAGCTATCGAAACCTAATACTTCCCCCTTGGCGGCGCATTCAAATTCCGTTAAGGAGAACTCAGGATCCGTTCAAACCTTAGCCAAGTATGGTGCCTCATTCAGGGAGGTAACTTTTATATTGTGTGCGAGGGAAACCGATCTTCCCTTGCATACAATAAACAAACTCCAAACCTACGCCCTTAGATTTTAGCTGTCTTTTAGAAGATTGTACCGTTCTTCCCGGGCTGTCACCGTTAAAATCACATCGCTTATTAACACGTCTTATCACTTATTAATGCGACGCAACAATTATTCTGAACCATTTCTCTGCCTCCAAGAATTACAAAAACAGCTCACTCAGAACTAACAACACAGCCAGAGTGTTTTTAAAGGAAAAACACTGGAGATTTTTAATAAGAATCTCCTTACCTTTTAGTTTGCGGCCACTGCTGTGATGTGTTGTCCTTCCGTGGCAACCCTATCCAATCCGGGGCGCGGGCGGGAAAACCAATTTGTCCGAGCTGCCGCAACCTGTCGGCGGTGAGACGCCTCGGAGCTCTTCTGGTCCTTGGTCCCCAGAAGCGATCAGACTCTATCTAAAGACTCTTAAAGGAACGACTCTCAACCAGTTTCTAATTTTTAGCTCCTTCAATGTAATTAAGGCAGAGGAATGTTTACAGAGATCAGCGCTGAGGCTCCCGTCTTGGACCGTCGCCGTCTGTTAGAGGATGACGAAGAGCCTCGATAGAAGGTCACATGTAGTTTTATATCTGGCACTCCAATGCAATGGATGTTCCCTCCCTCAGTGATTATCAGTAGACTATGTGTCACCATTGTGGTGTCTATCTGTTAGATTGTGTAGTAGCGGGTGTACATACTTAATCTAAGTGTGCTGTAGGTTTCTAATCAAACCAGTTATACCTGCTACTCCAATATCAAACCCAGTGCCCCAGCTTCAGGTCATTTATGACAATCCTTGGGCCATTTATCCTTTGTCAGAATAAGGTGAGATCTTTCCATGTAATCCATGCAACACTCATTAACTGCTCACAGTTTAATCCATAAAAATTACAATAAATATCCTTTTGTGTAATCCATGCAATAATTATTAAAATACACAGTTGAAACAGTAGAGAGTGAAACAAGCATGTTCTCATATTCTAGAACTGAGAGACTGGAGAGGCCTGTGTACCGTCACATATTAACTGTCTTATCTTTTGTAGAAGTATAACCAAGAAGTGTAACCAAGGGAATAATGTATGATGATTTTCCATTTTCAACAAGTATTAAATTAAATTAGTAATCTTTGATTTTCAAGTTAAAACACATATGACTGAAATATGATTGAGAACTGATAATTATTAAGGTTTAGAAATTCTCAATCAGCTATATATGAAAGAAATAATGTTGTGTGGTGTATGAATAAAAAGGATGAAGTTTAAGTAATGGGTTTAAACTGTAAATGAAGTAAACGCTGTAACTAAAAGTTTGAGCAGCACCGTAAGAATTAAAGCCTCTGTTTAAGAGGAAGTGTAATGTTGAGTGAGACAGGAATAGAGCAGATGTTCAGGAATTGAGGAAGTGAGAGCTGTAGCTTACAGCACAAGGCTGATGACTGAGGCGGGGGCACAGGTCAAAGAAGAGGCCAGCAGACATCTCAGGACTGAGGTGATGATGGCCTGTCTGATATGGACACGAGTCGGTTGAAATTCCAGAAAATCACTTTATGTTATGGGTGACAAATGGGACAGCCATGGCAACAACCACTGGCCAATGAGCAGAAAGAGTTTGGTGGAAATGCTCTATAAAATGGCCAAGAATAGAGGAACTAGTTGGTTGTTTCCTTGCAGAAGACCAGCGAACAAGATCAGAGAGATGCTACAGATGAATCAGAGGACCAGAGACACAGCCCAGCTGATTGACCGCATTAGAAAGAGGATCAACCCGTTTGCCTTAGAAGGACTGTGCCTCAAGATTAAGAATCTGATTTCATCTAAAGCCTTTTTATCCAGACAACAGAAGTGAACTTGATCAGTGAACAGCTGATTGCTCTAAGATTCAGGCTTCTGGAAGTCCTGATTCAACCTCATTTATGTCTCCGGGTTTCCTTCAACTCTTCAGCCTCTGGAAACTACTGTCTTCTGAGACATATGACGACAAAGATCCTGTTTAACCATCAAAGCCTGGAGCATCAGTACCTACCACTTAAAAGAAGAAAACTGAAGATTAAGTCGTATTCCCTTCAAGAAACCACTCGTTACCAGAAGAATCTTCTCCATCAAGCCTCTCTAAACCCACTAGTTTCAGCATCAGGGAAAGACAGGTTGAATTGATTGAATCATTTCTATTATTTAAATTATTTTGTGTTGCTGAATTTAAGCTGTTACTGACCCCTGCAAAAGCGTTACTAATTAAAGAAAGCATATAAAATTCTAGTTAAATTGTGGACATTCAATTATTTGAGTCACCGAATTTTGGTATTTCATTGGTGGTAAAAAAGTCTTGTTGCCTGGTTCTAAGATATTTTAGGAGGTTTTTATAGGTTGCTTTAGCCAAGTTTGTTAAATCAGCGCCCTTGGGGCTCGTACTGAGCTACTAAAATTAACCTAGCCCATATACCAAGAGCCAGTTGTAAAATTAGGGAATGAGCAGCCGTGAACAAAAGTGACTGTTGAAAGTGTGGATGACTGCGAGAGGCTACTTGGTCGTCCAGACCTCCAGTTGGAGAAGGGCGAGACTTTTGTATGAAGGCTGTCAGATGCTAGGCGAGTCATTTCCCGACACCAGCTTAAACAGAACTTTCAGTAAACCTGCTTAGTAAGACCTTTCAGGTTTAGGGAAGTCCGGACCCGTTGGATGGAGAGCTGGATTGAGCAATCCCTTTAGACATGGGGAAGTAGGAGGGAGGGGTTAGCTCATCAGACAACGAAACCTTGTACTGTATGTCTATGAGCATTCTTATCCTATTCTAACAAAAGGGAAACATTAGAACTTATATTTTATTTCACCATAGTATAAATGGAAAAACAGCTATGAATATATTAATAAAGGTTATTCTTAACAGGTCTACACTTCATCCTGCAACACCTCGACCACCCAGGGACGTACGCCAGGATCCTGTTTGTAGACTTCAGCTCAGCCTTCAACACCATCATACCAGACATCCTCCACCAGAAGCTCACCCAGCTCAACGTCCCAGCCTCCACCTGTCAGTGAATGAACAGCTTCCTGACGGACAGACAGCAGCAGGTGAGACTGAGGAGCATCTTCTCCTGCAGCAGATCAATAAGTACTGATGCCCCCCAGGGGTGTGTTCTATCCCCAATCCTCGTCTCCCTCTATACAAATGACTGCACCTCATCGGACTCGTTCGTGAAACTCCTGAAGTTTGAAGACAACACCACTGTCATTGGACTGATACAGGACGGTGATGAGTCTACATACAGACAGGAGGTGGATCGGCTGGTACACCGGTGTTGTATGAACTAAACTGGAACTCAACCCACTCAAGACTGTGGAAATGGTGGTGGACCTTTGGAGAACACCACACCCATACACCCCCTTCACCGTCCTCAACAACACCGTAACAGCTGTGGACCGCTTCAGGTACCTAGGAACCACCATCTCTGAGGACCTGAGATTGTCCTCACACATCGACAATGTTCGGAAGAAGGCCCAGGCTGTTTCTCTGATGAACATTTAATAGAGTACAAAACAACCTGATACTGAAGTTGCAAATCCACCTTTGTATATGTGTATATTGTATATATGTATTTATGGACATAAGGATATATGCAGAATAATTTATAACACAAAAAAACAAAAAAGAAACCCAGTGTACCAGAGTCAAATTCCTTGTTTGTTGTATGTACAAACTTGGCAATGAAGCTGATTCTGATTCTGATAACTTGCTATCCTGATACAAAAATCTTCACTGGGAGGTATAGGAGTGAAAAAATGGTCCAACAAGATTTACTTTCACAAGTGCTTTAATGCGCTTGTGTATACAAGGTTTCTCCATAAAAATATGCAATTGCGAGTGTGAGGAGCCACAGAACTGCCCCTCCTGGACCCGAGACAGATACGGAAGAGATCTAAGCCACAGACATCCAAAGGCCCCCCAGAGCACGGGAACCCCAGGAGGACCACTGCCGGGACTACCGCAAATTCCCCATGGAAGAGCAGGGGAGAGTCCCAGGGTGTTCTTCTGGTTCTCTGATGATTTTTCTTTGGTGATGAGTTCCAGATCCTGGAAGGCCTCTTTGCCATCACCCTAATCTTTAGGTCCCTCCATAGATTCAATTTTGGACTCTAGCTGGGGTGCTCAAAATCATTAATATTACTTCTAGTCAGAATAAACATGCTGATGAGATTATTTTAAACCTAAAGCTTAATTTATGTGCTTTTCTTGTTCAGTTTCATATTATATTTGACCAGCTACATGATGTTGTGCCCCAGCCATGGATAGAAACATAGCCTGAGCGGTACATGAGCAAAGAGGCTGGTAAGAAACTCTACATCTTTAAATACAGCATTAACCTAACTTTGCCCCAGCCCAAAGGAAGAGACAGCTGGAACTCCTGTGATGTCATGCAGCCACTAACGAAACCATTTTCCCTGCACATCTCATTCTCTTTTCCCGCACTGGTGGATGCTGGTCGCAATGGGGAGGAAGCATACAAGATAATCTGAAACTTGCTGGCAAGAAAGACTCTAACATCAAAGAATCCCAGGGATCCAGTTGCCTACGGTCTGATGTTAATGTATCTGTCAATTGTGGACAAAAGTTAAACAATGATCTGCTATCTGAGTAACCAACATTCATACAAAAAAAAAAGGTAATTGACATAATGTTTCTTCAAGCTTTTCTTCTGAGCTTCAGCAGAAAAGCAATCTGGGTCAGCAATGCACCAGAGAAGATGTTGTCTCTAATCATAGCAGTTTTCCCCATAGCCTGAAGAAGAAGACATCGGTAACAATGATGCCATTGCAGCATAAGCTACCCCCCCTACTGAGAGCCGCCACCTCCTATCACCTCCTCAGATACGGCTCCTTTGTTCGCTGTCCACCACGTGGCCAGACTGGGCCACCTCTCACACATAACCCAGGCCCTTTCTTCACCTCTATTCTTCAGAGCGGTTCATGTATGTGGTAGTGTATGGGTAAAGAAAATTAGCTTAGGATAAAACCATCTGAACATTGTTTATTACATGATGGTTTGCTTTGTGTCTGGTTCTAAAGGTTGAACTATTTCAGTAGCAGGCTATCTCCTCAGCTAATGTGAATAGACTTTAAACCTTTGAGGCTAGTTATTTGTTCGTATGTTGTGTTTCAAAGTTATTACAAACTTTGTTTAAATTGGTGGTTTAAACACAGATTAGCTATAGTGTGTCAGCACTCATACGCACATTAATATGTACAGTGCCTTGCAAACGTATTCGGCCCCCTTGAACTTTTCAACCTCTTGCCACATTTCAGGCTTCAAACATGAAGATATAAAATTCAAATTTTTTGTGAAGAATCAACAACATGTGGGACACAATCGTGAAGTGGAATGAAATTTATTGGATGTGTCAAACTTGTTTAAAGCACAGAGAGCATCATGAAGACCAAGGAACACACCAGGCAGGTCCGAGATACTGTTGTGGAGAAGTTTAAAGCCGGATTTGGAAACAAAACGATTTCCCAAGCTTTAAACATCCCAAGCAGCACTGTGCAAGCAATCATATTGAAATGGAAGGAGATTTATCTTCCAACAAGACAATGATCCAAAACATAAAGCCAAATCTACAATGGAATGGTTCACAAATAAACGTATCCAGGTGTTGGAATGGCCTAGTCAAAGTCCAGCCAAGAATCCAATCGAGAATCTGTGGAAAGAGCTGAAGACTGCTGTTCACGAACGCTCTCCATCCAACCTCACTGACTTCGAGCTGCTTTGCAAGGAAGAATGGGCAAGAATTTCAGTCTCTCGATGAGCAAAACTGATAGAGACAAACCCCAAGAGACTTGCAGCTGTAATTGCAGCAAAGGGTGGCGCTACAAAGTATTAATGCAAGGGGGCTGAATAATATTGCACACTTTTCAGTTTTTTATTTGTTAAAAAAGTTTGACACATCCAATAAATTTTATTCCATTTCACGATTGTGTCCCGCTTGTTGTTGATTCTTCACAAAAAATTTGAATTTTATATCTTCATGTTTGAAGCCTGAAATGTGGCAAGAGGTTGACCAGTTCAAGGGGGCAGAGTACTTTCACAAGGCACTGTATATTAATTGCGGTTAAATGTACATGTTTGATTCTAAACAATTGGTCAACAACCTATGTGAGTTCCTTGTTAGCCAAAACCGCTAATGCTAGAACCAGGAAGGTTATATATTTATATATAGCCTGTTGCTTGTGAGAGTCCATAGATGTTCCACTCTACCAAACAAGCAGTCCATTAGTCCATTTGTTGGCTAGTTAAAACATTAAGATCAGTTGTCCATAAAGGTTAATGGTTTCTAATCCCAAAAAATATATATTTCCTTAAATATTATTTACTAAAATAGTGAAGGCTAATTAAACAATATTAAGAATCAATTATTCAAAAAGGTTGATTTCTATTTTGGCAAATCATTCTTTAAAATATTATTTTGTTAAATATTATTTTATAAAAGTGATATTTTACTTACATTCTGATTTTGCATTGTGACTGGTTTTTTGAAGCCATTCCAATTGTTGTCCTAAATTTCTTTGAAACTAAGTTGACCTCTTTTACAAATTCCTAAAGATAAACCTTGGTTCCTGAACATAAATATTGACACTGAACTGTAACATCATCGCATCAATTTTATTGGAGAATTCTGCCGTCGGTTTTCTGATTTTGAAAAAATTGACAAGTAATTTCAGCTGGTGTCTTGTCTCTTGTCACAAGATCCTGAAACAGCACCACAGGAGCAGCAGTTGGAACTCGTCGATCTTCAGTCTGACTCTGTCTTAAAGGAGAAGTTCAACTCTTTTAAACTGAATGACTTTTATTAACACCTCAGATCTATCTTGAGAACAAAACTAACTCCAGACTTTGATGCACTGGCAAAAAAAGTGAGACCAACAAAAATGTTTCCATTGAAATAAATTTCTCTACTGTGTTGGAAAAAAATGCATTTGGAAAATAATTTGAACAACAACCCTTGTATATCAATGCTTTAATAAGGACAAAACCTTTTATTTTATGGCTTTTTATATGTCATTTATATTAATTCACACAAATACAAGATCCATCCACTCAGTGGCAGGGAGAATGTAGAGCAACTGAAGGAGGGAGGCTAATTAACATAGCAGAGTACCAACACAGAGAAGTCCAGGGAAGTAACAAAAATAGCTAAACACAAGAATGACCAAACCTAATCTACAATGAATTAGCTAAAATAACAGCAACAAAAAAAAAAAATAACTGAGAAGAAACAGTTTGAGGTCGTGACAAAAGAGAGAACTGAATGAAGTGGCGGAAACTGACATAACACACATGTTTTCCTGGTGGTCTGAAATCCAAGTGGATTCTAACCCACGCAAGCATCTGCCCATAGCAGCCTTCCTGGGTTTGTTGTACATCAAAAATCCTTCAGATAGTTACTGAGGATACTGGAGTTGGAAAACCAGTACAGGGCACCTGAGAGATCAACTACATGATGCAAAATACTGTGAACACACATGAACACACATAAACACACACACATCGAATTAGACTCTATTGTTTATAGCTTCTTCATCTTTCTGCACAGCTCTCCAACTCTTCCACCTTAATATTTAATGAATGTCAGTCCACTTTTTCCCCCTTTCCATTATTTCCTTTTCTACAATTGTGTGCTGCTTCTCATCCTTTTTTGCCTTCACAACATTAGGACTCTTGAAGGATTGCTAGATCTTGGATCTGTGTTGTTTGTGTGAATTTTTTTAGCTTGGAGGCATGAATGAAAAATTTATTTTTGGGTTTGTGTTTACTACATTACAGTTTTCCTGGAACAAATGCCACATCAGTTTGTGGCTGCTTATTCTTTGGAGCAGTGGCAGACCTTTTTCAGCTACTAGACATAAAATGAATCTATGTTTCACTTTTCAAGCCTTACTAAAATAACTTCTTGTCCTTACTTGAAAAGGTAAAACCAGATTATAAATTATTTCTCAAAAGTATCCACACTCCTATTTAATGTCATGCTTTTAGAAAATGAGGTCATTATAAATCATTTCATTTCAAAACATTTATCCTGTTCAACTGAACTGGAAAATCTGGTAACTATATAAGAATTGCTTGAAATGTTCATACCCTTAAACTTATATACTGTTGAAGCACCGTTGGATACAGTTTCTGTCTCCTTGAGTTCAAACCTTTGGTTTATTTTAATGAATCTGAGAAATCTAAAATAGTCTAGCTATCTTCAAAGATTTTCCTTACATTTGCATATTTGCATCCTAAAATTCTTATTTTAACCAGTACCTATCTTACAGTTTTTACTTCTTTTGCCTGATGCTTGATTATGACTCATTGTGCTGTGATTCATTTATTTAAAAAAAAAAAAAAATTTACAGTGTTTTTAATTTGATACTCTGGGTTTGGGTAATGAATTTCGTTTTTTATGTATAACATGCAAATGTAACAATAAACATAAATATTCAAACTGAAATCATTGTTTGAAAAGGAGGTTGAACTGGATTACAATGTACAACAAATCCAGTATGGAGAAGTCTACACAAATGCTCAGCATTAAATGGAACAGTGAAAACAGGCAACAAGAAATGGAAATTTACTGGAGGCTGGCAGCAACATGTGAGAAAAATCTGCTTTATTTTCCATTTGTCTATATATATATATATATATATATATATATATATATATATATGTATGTATGTATGTATGTATGTATGTATGTATATATATATATATATATATATATATAGATGTATATATATATATATATATATATATATATAGATGTATATATATATATATATATATATATATATGTATATATATGCACATATATTTATATTATATTGTAGATATGTTTATACTGTTTAATTTGTACTGTATTGCACCGACTATTCCTTGTATGTCCAAAAACGTGCTTGGCAATAAAGCTTTAGGGTGTACCCTGCCTCTCGCCCATAGACTGCTGGAGATAGGCACCAGCTCCCCCGCGACCCACTATGGAATAAGCAGTAGAAAATGACTGACTGACTGATATATATATATATATATATATATATATATATATATATATATATATATATATATATATATATATATATATATATATATGTATGTATGTATGTATGTATGTATATATATATATATATATAGATGTATATATATATATATATATATATGTATATATATGCACATATATTTATATTATATTGTAGATATGTTTATACTGTTTCATTTGTACTGTATTGCACCGACTACGCAAAAAAAAATTCCTTGTATGTCCAAAAACGTACTTGGCAATAAAGCTTTAGGGTGTACCCTGCCTCTCGCCCATAGACTGCTGGAGATAGGCACCAGCTCCCCCGCGACCCACTATGGAATAAGCGGTAGAAAATGACTGACTGACTGATATATATATATATATATATATATATATATATATATATATATATATATATATATATATATATATATACATGGAATTCGGAAAATTGCAAATGGTAAAATCTGAATTTGAGAATGAAATGGAATGTGACAAAGAGAATCTGGGAGAATGTTAGGTTTACCCAAGTTTTTCTAAAGTTCTCGTTGCAGTTATTCAACTTTTAATTCATTTTCTTTTTTTCTATGTAAAGAGATGTACTATTTTTGTTGAGGCATAAAAAGTAAGTTACAATTTATTCTTAAATTAAAACGCTCTTTACAACAACAACAAAAAAAAAAAGACAAAGTGTTTGTCTCTTGTAAGGTCTAAGCAAGTATAATAAAATCAATTTAATAAAAGGTTCAGATTGGAACCTTTGAAAAAAAGTTTGAGAACTCTTGGTGTGTAATTTGGAGGAGGTGCTGGGAAATCTTAAGGTCCTGGCATTTAAGCAGATTTCAGTTTGACTCATACCATTGTTGGAAATGTTGTAGAATACATGCATCTGTTCATGGAAGCACTGGACCTTGACTGCAGAGACTTTCTTTTGAATGGGCTGCAGCTGAAACTCTACACCAGAATGATAAACCCATCTGTGGGCAGGGTACGCTATTTACTACATGTTAGAATATGTATACATTTTTATTATCATTCGTACACAGGCAAAAATAAAAAGTAGATCTGGGAAACTTTTAAACTTTTTTTTCACAAAAGCATAATTGTTTCATGACATTTAAAGTCTCCAATTTGGGGTCGTTTTAACGTCCAAGAAATGTCAAGTGGACCAGTGAGCATACAACAATCTATTTTAACGTTTGAAAATCATCTTTAGAATATTAGGCTATTTCAGAAAAATGAGCAATGGCAAGTTATTTAACATAAATGTCTGAAAAGGCCGTAGGGGCGTATGAAAGCATGCACCTTTATTAATCTGTTGAAGACATTGTTTCAGAAAGAAACACATCAATCAACAAGTACAAGGGTTGGACAAGGAAACTGAAACACCTGGTTTTAGACCACAATAATTTATTAGTATAGTGTAGGACCTCCTTTTGCGGCCAATATAGCGTCTGCACTGCCATACTTGCACAATGATCACCTGCACTGTTGTATTGCTCTTGCATCTTATACTGCTCTATATTTACTCTCACTCACTTAAAACTGTGCACATATATTTATATTATATTGTAGATATGTTTATACTGTTTAATTTGTATTATATATATATATATATATATATATATTTATATATATATATATATATATATATATGTATGTATGTATGTATGTATGTATGTATGTATGTATATATATATATATATATGTATGTATATATATATATATATATATATATGTATGTATATATATATATATATATATATGTATGTATATATATATATATATATATATATGTATGTATATATATATATATATATATATACGCCAAAACAAATTCCTTGTATGTCCAAAAACGTGCTTGGCAATTAAGCTTTTCTGATTCTGATTCTGATTCTGAATTCGTCTTGGGAATAACATATACAAGTCCTGCACAGTGGTCGGAGGGATTTTAAGCCATTCTTCTTGCAGGATAGTGGCCAGGTCACTACGTGATACTGGTGGAGGAAAACGTTTCCTGACTCGCTCCTCCAAAACACCCCAAAGTGGCTCAATAATATTTAGATCTGGTGACTGTGCAGGCCATGGGAGATGTTCAACTTCACTTTCATGTTCATCAAACCAATCTTTCACCAGTCTTGCTGTGTGTATTGGTGCATTGTCATCCTGATACACGGCACCGCCTTCAGGATACAATGTTTGAACAATTGGATGCACATGGTCCTCAAGAATGGTTCGGTAGTCCTTGGCAGTGACACGCCCATCTAGCACAAGTATTGGGCCAAGGGAATGCCATGATATGGCAGCCCAAACCATCACTGATCCACCCCCATGCTTCAATCTGGGCATGCAACAGTCTGGGTGGTACGCTTCTTTGGTGCTTCTCCACACCATAACTCTCCCAGATGTGGGGAAAACAGTAAAGGTGGACTCATCAGAGAACAATACATGTTTCACATTGTCCACAGCCCAAGATTTGCGCTCCTTGCACCATTGAAACCTACGTTTGGCATTGGCATGAGTGACCAAAGGTTTGGCTATAGCAGCCCGGCTGTGTATATTGACCCTGTGGAGCTCCTGATGGACAGTTCTGGTGGAAACAGGAGAGTTGAGGTGCACATTTAATTCTGCCGTGATTTGAGCAGCCGTGGTTTTATGTTTTTTGGATACAATCCGGGTTAGCACCCGAACATCCCTTTCAGACAGCTTCCTCTTGCGTCCACATTTAATCCTGTTGGATGTGGTTGGTCCTTCTTGGTGGTATGCTGACATTACCCTGGATACCGTGGCTCTTGATACATCACAAAGACTTGCTGTCTTGGTCACAGATGCGCCAGCAAGACGTGCACCAACAATTTGTCCTCTTTTGAACTCTGGTATGTCACCCATAATGTTGTGTGCATTTCAATATTTTGAGCAAAACTGTGCTCTTACCCTGCTAATTGAACCTTCACACTCTGCTCTTACTGGTGCAATGTGCAATCAATGAAGACTGGCTACCAGGCTGGTCCAATTTAGCCATGAAACCTCCCACACTAAAATGACAGCTGTTTCAGTTTTATTGGCCAACCCCTGTATATCCTCATGCTGTTAAATGTATAAAAGAATAATGAAAACATTTGAGTTAAGAAATAACTTACATTTATTTGGATTTGTTTAATGTTGGAAATGCTCTTAAAATTCCACATGCCAATATGTCAATATCAATATGTATTAGTAGTTATTAAACAATAAGCCAATCAGATTAAGAATGGGATAAAACTTGACTTATACGCATATGAAAGCAGATGAGCAAATACCTTTGGCAGTATGATTTATCTTCAGAGAAAGTTGCATGAACCTATTTCCTCCCTAGTAGACTTCTGTTACAACACTTAATATGAACAGTTACACACCTGCCTGACGGAAAATCCATGCTGACATGTTTATTTACTACCAGAGTGTCACAAGCAACTCATACTCCATCAGTGGCTTTGTAATCCAGCATTAGGAACTCCCGTGACTCTATTGCATTGTATATGATTGTGTTTTACATGTGTTTTCTAAGTATTTCTTCTCTTCTATCCTCTGATCTCCAGTGCAACATGTTCTCCTCCCCTCCTTTTTATTTTTCCATTGACTTTTTTTTGAGTTGTGACAGAAACACCAATCCTACTAAGTTATTTCTGTTCCCTGACTCCTTTAATCTATCTGTAACAGCAGAAAACTGCAATTGTAAAGTTGCTCCCAACTGGCCTCCTACTTCCCACCTTAATTACCTTTTCAAATCCCAGCGTTCAGTTCCCTCCCCACTTACCTATCACCGTTTTTATCTTATCGCTTCATTCCACAAAGCTCCCTCATGTCTCGTTTTGGAAAACTCATGTTTTGCTTTTATTTTCCCGTCAGCCACAAATAAACCCACCATTAGAAGGCTTGTGGTGATGTTCTCCCATATTTTCAGGACAATCAGCATTGTGCTCTCTTGACCATTCTGTCTGACTAGTTTTAAGGTGACCTATTTTTTTGCCCATTCTTCTTACAATAAAACGAAGCTCAGATTGGATGGAGAGCAACTGCGAACATTAGTTTTCAAGTCTCTATCCTCAGTTAGACTTAGGTCTGAACTTTGAGTAGGCCATTCTATAACATAGATCCTACAGCCTCTAACAGGTTTTCTTCCAGGATTGTCCTGGATTTAGAACCATCCATCTTCCCATCAACTCTGACCAGCTTCCAGCAGCATGAGTTGACACCATCATGTTTCACTCATTCCAATAATTCCACACTAAAATTACCAGAGGAAACCCAAGAACTGCATTCAGAAGACAGATCAATAAAACATGTATACAGTAAATAAATATGTTCTGAAATACTTTAAAGTATTAAACAAAGGCAACAACAAGGTAATACATCTGCAACAGTGGAGGTGATTTAGAGAACACAAAGACAGATGTCCACACTTATAGTCTGAACCCAAACCTGACCAGAATTTGACACAAATGTTAATTAGACAGAACTGTCAGAGTCTGAGTCTGTCTGTGTGTGTGTGTGTGTGTGTGTGTGTGTGTGTGTGTGTTGCGTGTGTATTGTGTACCAGTTTTTCTAACCATTCAGTTTTCAGTTGGTGCTTGAGTTCTCAGGTGCGCTGGATGACAGGTGTTTTCCATCTGCTGATTGCTTGGAGGAGTACTTAAGAGGGAGGCTGCCAGCACTTTGATGCCAGAGTGTTTGCCTTAGTGTTAACAAGCTCAGCCACTACTGATTTTTGTGCTTCGTTTTTGAACTTAAGTAATCTTGCATTTTGTTCCCACGCAGGTTTCTACCTGAGGTTTTGTTTACCTTGCTGAGTTCCGACTTCGTTCCAGTGTATCTCTGAGCATCTGGATTATCAGCTACTGAGTTAAGGAACTACCTTCTTGTGGATTTCTCTCACTTCCATCTGTACCTTTCGGACACGGACCAAGCTGGCGGCTGCACGTTTCCCTCAACTCCAGGACCCAGGCATCAGCACACCCTGCTTTTTCCTCCATCTTGAACATCGGCACCTGAGCTCCTTTTGGCTGGCACCAAGCTCACCACAGAGAAGACAACTGAACAATCCTCCTTCGCAAGTTAAGACTCTGAATCTCTCTACCCCTGGCGGTTCTTGCTCCAACAATTTAGTAAGCCATTTCTCAGATCTTAGTAATCATTTGCTTCATATCATTCGTTTTTTCACCAATCCATTTTGCTTCCTTCCCTTACAGTTGGTGTTCCCAGGTCCCGTCCTAGACTACTTTGTTGACAATAAAAACCATAAAACTTTTCCTTCTGAGTGTTCTCTGTATGTGGGTCTAATCTACATCGAAAATGACAAGAACAGGATTTAGGACCAAAACTCCCCTTACACCGTAACGTTTTCTCACCCACACTGGATGATTTCCAGAATCAATCTTTCTTCTTTAACTTCAGTATTTATTTATTTTTTTGCTCCCCAATCATTTCACTTGATCATTGGTCTTTCTTAAAACACCATGAACATCTCCCTCTAATTGGATGTCATTGTTGAATCATGACAAGAGTGTGAAAGTCTGCATCTATGCACAGCAGGTGCCACCGTGGTTGGCAAAGGTTCTGTAATAATGAGGACTCAAACTGCAGAAATCAGCTCTCTGTGACTCAAGCTTGGCACAGTCAAACTTTCTACTACTGATCCACAGATACTTTTGTTTAAGTAAGGAGGAGCAACTGACAACAGGAAAAGCTTCGTTTTTTACTTCCAGGATTATGCAAAATCAAATAGGGAATATTACACTGACAAAATCCTCCTGAGTGAACATTCCGGACCAAATATGAAAAAGGAAAAAAAAAATAATATATATATATATATATATAATGCTGAAACCCTAATTAACACATACAATGCACCCTGTAATCCGGCATAGGTTAGGCTGGTATGGAAAATAGGTTAATTAACAGTAATAAAACAATAAGAAAACATGGCAAGAAGTGTATGCTTATTCCACATAATAATAATAAAACAATTATTCTTTTAGATCTGCTGCTGTGCCTATATGACTTATGTCTTCATGTTAGTGGAAAAAAAATATTGTCATAGGTTTTCTTTTAAAACTCATTTGGGAATTCTGACCTGAAATATTATGTTCCAGATGATCCTTCTCACTGAACCAAATGCCTTCTAAAAGCAATACTAGGAATATTAACACAGATTTCAGATGATCTCAATATGCCACTCCAAAATTAAAGGTGGATGCATCTAATTAAATGTTGTTGGCAGAAAATTCTCCTGTTTGTGTTGCGGAAAAGATCTTCAAACAAGTTATAGATGATGTGAGTGAATTTAAAATGTTTCATTTCATTCATTAAAGGAACAAAACCAGGCAAACCGACCTGGTTCTATGTGGGCAAGTAATCACCCACCATACCCAACAACTGTTTGTTCCACCCTCAGCAGCAACAGTTGCCATAAAGTGTTTGTGATAATTGGTAATAAGTCTTTCACACCAAACCTTTGGAACTCTTTTTACCCTGCCAGAGTCTGGTTTTTTGGAGCAGATCAAACTGGACCCTGACACGTACCAGAGGACAGTAGTCTGGCATGGTTACAACTGCCGGTCTCGGCAAGGTTTATCTGCTCCCTGGATTGGTTTCCTTGCAGTTTGATTGCATACATTAGAGCAGCACATCTGAGTAGAAGAAGAAGAAGTAGTAGTGGAAAAACAAAATAAAGCATTAATCAGAAGAGAAAAGACTTGGAAAATGTGTGGGGCTATGTGGAATAAAAAGGAGCTGCAGGTGCACAACTACATCTGAAAACCAGAATGGCAACAGAACCCCCATGAGACGGATTTTCTTCGTGCCTTTTTCCTTCTTGATCAGCGCACTACTGCCCCTGAAACAATCCATTGCAACTGCATGACTGGTTGGTTGGGTGTAAGAAATCTCTGTGTGAAAGCAAACCAGGCCAACTGAAGGTGTAGGTTTTTCACTTTTACCGATTCTTGGACTGATCCCTGGACAGGACCAGCTGTGTGAATGTGCCTCCATGGCCCACTCTCCTTTTGATTTAATTGATTTAATTCTGCCACATTGGAGGATTTTCCAGGAGTAACGGCCTGGGGAATTATGTCACAGCACCTCAATTGAATTTAAGTCCAGACTTTGACTTGCCTACTTTGAAACCTTTTTTACTTTTACAGCAATCAGAGGTGGACTTGCTGGTTGTCTTTACATTGTTATATGCACGTTATATGCGAACATTTTGGGGAAAACCTGGTCAGATCCGGAGAGACGGCATGCATCCCACTTTGGATGGAGCAGCTCTTCTTTCTAGGAATCTGGCCGAATGTATTAGTTCTCCAGAACTCTGACAACCCAGGGTTCAGACCAGGAAGCAGGGTCGTAGTTTAACACTCTTCTCTGCAGCTTCTGTACTGCTACCCACCCATTACCATATTAAGACATTGTCTCGCCCACGGCCAAAATTGAATAGATTAAAAAATAATCTAAAACAAGGAAATCAGGAAAATCTCATAAACATAAACACAACTCAAACTAAAAAGAAAAAGAAAACAATTAAATGTGGCTTACTGAACATAAGATCTCTCTCTTCAAAGACTTTGCTAGTTAGTGATCTGATTTGTGACAATCAGATCCCATGATGGAAATAATTTTGACTTATTTCTGTTTCTCTTAAAATCTACAATCATCTCCTTTGTTTTAGTCACGTTGAAAATGAGATGATTGTTTCCACACCATACCACAAAGTGGTCCACCACCTTCCTGTACTCAGCTTCTTGTCCATCTCTGATCCACCCCACGACTGCAGAATCATCCGAGTATTTCTGCAGATGACAGGAGTCTGTCTTGTCCTGGAAGTCAGAGGTGTACAGAGTGAAAAGGAATGGTGAGAGTACAGTCCCCTGTGGTGCTCTTGTGCTGCTGACTATTTGGTTAGACTCACAACCCTTCAGTCTCACAAACTCTGGTCTGTTTGTCAGGTAGTCTTTGATCCAGGAGATTGTTGAGGCCTCCACCTGAATCTTCTGGAGTTTCTGACAAAGCAAATCAGGTTGGATTATATTAAATGCACTGGAGAAATCAAAGAACATGATCCTCACAGTGCTGCTGGCTTTGTCCAGTTATCAGTGGGTTAACAGTGGGTTTTTAGTTATCAGGCTCCTCTCCTGTGGAACCAGCTCCCAGTTTTAGTCCGTGAGGCAGACACCCTGTCTACTTTTAAGGCTAGACTAAAAACTTTCCGTTTTGATAAAGCTTATAGTTAGAGTGGCTTAGGTTATCCTGAGATATCTCTGTAGTTATGCTGCTATAGGCTTAGGCTGCTGGAGGACATAATGACCACTTTCACTCTCTTCGCTACATTCTCACACTACTCTCCAATTTTGCATTATTTGCTGTTATTTCAGCCTTTAACTTTGTTCTCTCTTTTCTCTTCCTAGAAGCTACACCTGGCCTGACTCTTTCTGGAGAGGGGAATCGTCCGAGCTTCTCACCTTCTACCGATGACCCACATGGCCCTGTCTTTTAGTGTTTAACCCTTTCTCTCTCCTAGACATGGCGATTGACTGAGCTTTTACTGTAACTAACTCTATGTGCTCTCTTTCAGACTCTAACTTTGAAAACTGGCTCAGAGTTTATCTGTTCTTTCTTTCTAGGTGAAACGACTAAAGGAGCTACATCCATTAACATTTACTTTTCCTTCCCATAGAAAGTACTCCTATGTCAATGCTTCTTTGTTCTCTTTGTGTCTCTGCTCTGTTCTCTCAAACCTCCAGTCGGTCGTGGCAGATGGCCGCTCACACTGAGCCTGGTTCTGCTGGAGGTTTCTTCCTGTTAAAAGGGAGTTTTTCCTCTCCACTGTCGCTACATGCATGCTCAGTATGAGGGATTGCTGCAAAGTCAACGCCAGTGACTGTCCACTGTCTCTACATGCTCATCCAGGAGGAGTGAATGCTGCAAGTCACTGACTGGATGCAATCTGCTGGGTTTCCTTAGATAGAAAAACTTTTTATCCAATTTGAATAAAAAACTGAATCTGACTGCATTGTTCAATAGTTAGGATTAATTGGAATGTATAAACCTGACTTTTGTGAAGTGCCTTGAGACGTGTTGTGAATTGGCGCTATATAAATAAACTGAATTGAATTGAATTATTGATAAATTTGCTATATATCATGCAGCGCTGTTGCTGTTCTGTTTGTGAGGAAGACTGGATCAAGATGCTGAAGACAGAACAAATGTATGTAGCAAAGGAACATTTTTAACCTTTTCTTAGTAAAAACCTGGAGATACTTTTATTTTCTTTGCCCCGGACTAAATACAACTTCGCTCTGGAGTCTGAAATGATGATCTGCTAGTTTAATGCATTTTCTTCACTGTTTTTGAACAGCTATTATTAAAATATTATAATTAGGTGTCTTTATTATGTTTGATAATTATATAATTCACATTAGGTAGATCCCATAGGTAGGGAGAATACTCTCACCTACAATAATCTTCAAAAGCCTTTTTTTAGTTTGTTTTTAGTCCTAATGCTTCGGCACGACCAGATGTATCTGAATGTTTGCATGCTAAAAGGGCATCATGGTCCAAATATCAGCTGTTACAATCCAAGATATGGGATCACATGTGGAACATTCTCAGTGGTGGTGCCTTTTCTATGGACCAACCTGTCACATACTGAGCTCCGCACTCAGTGAATTAGTCTAAGAAACACTTCTATTAATTGGGTTATTGTTCCAGTTGAGATGAATGGTTTCATTTTTGTGTAGAATTTGTCATATTTATTATATTATTTGTAATTTTCATATTTTAGGTTATTTTTATTTTTTTGTTGTGGCCTAAATTTCACCAGTTCACCAGATTTTAGAGACTGTTTGACTTGACTTTACAAGTAAGATGTACAAGTCTATAAATATCCTCAAATGAAAATCTTTTGCTGAGAGAGAGCTCAGGAAGTCCGCAGCATCTGTATTAGTCATGTAACCGATAAAGCTCCGAGTCAGATCAGAGATAAAAGATAAGTACAAGATTGAGATTAGAAGTCATACTCTTTTAACAACAAAGGAGAAGCTGCTGATGAGGGTTAGAGAAGAGCTCAGGAAGCTGCCGGTGCTGGCACTCTGCTGACACAGAGACTTGAGTTGCACTGCTTTCCCACCTGCTACTGGTTTGCACAAACAGTAGGAATCTGACAGAGGAGCTGATCTGAAACAACTTTAAATTATACTTTACCTTAAATAAAAACTCCACGATAAATGGGAGTGGTTAATTAAAACAGTGATTGACACTGTAAAGACAGTCACATAATGTGAGTGGGCAACTTTACACCAGACAGCAGGTCTACTGCCCAGCAGGATAAACTGCAGCCCAGCCAATAATCCCAGAGGATAACGGCAGCCATGTCAGTTAAACACAACATTATCCGACAGTCTTTAATCCTGACAGACAGAATTCCTTCAGCCTTAAAGGGTATCATGGTTGGATGGCAGATCTTAATACAAGGGTTGGACAATGAAACTGAAACACCAGGTTTTAGACCACAATAATTTATTAGTATGGTGTAGGGCCTCCTTTTGCGGCCAATACAGTGTCAATTCGTCTTGGGAATGACATATACAAGTCCTGCACAGTGGTCAGAGGGATTTTAAGTCATTCTTCTTGCAGGATAGTGGCCAGGTCACTACGTGATACTGGTGGAGGAAAACGTTTCCTGACTCGCTCCTCCAAAACACCCCAAAGTGGCTCAATAATATTTAGATCTGGTGACTGTGCAGGCCATGGGAGATGTTCAACTTCACTTTCATGTTCATCAAGCCAATCTTTCACCGGTCTTGCTGTGTGTATTGGTGCATTGTCATCCTGATACACGGCACCGCCCAAACCATCACTGATCCACCCCCATGCTTCACTCTGGGCATGCGACAGTCTGGGTGGTACGCTTCTTTGGGGATTCTCCACACCGTAACTTTCCCAGATGTGGCGAAAACAGTAAAGGTGGACTCATCAGAGAACAGTACATGTTTCACATTGTCCACAGCCCAAGATTTGCGCTCCTTGCACCATTGAAACCGACGTTTGGCATTGGCATGAGTGACCAAAGGTTTGGTTATAGCAGCCCGGCCGTGTATATTGACCCCATGGAGCTCCCAATGGACAGTTCTGGTGGAAACAGGAGAGTTGAGGTGCACATTTAATTCTGCCGTGATTTGGGCAGCCGTGGTTTTATGTTTTTTGGATACAATCCGGGTTAGCACCCGAACATCCCTTTCAGACAGCTTCCTCTTGCGTCCACAGTTAATCCTGTTGGATGTGGTTCATCCTTCTTGGTGGTATGCTGACATTACCCTGGATACCGTGGCTCTTGATACATCACAAAGACTTGCTGTCTTGGTCACAGATGCGCCAGCAAGATGCGCACCAACAATTTGTCCTCTTTTGAACTCTGGTATGTCACCCATAATTTTGTGTGCATTTAAATATTTAGAGCAAAACTGTGCTCTTCACACTCTGTTCTTACTGGTGCAATGTGCAATCAATGAAGACTGGCTACCAGGCTGGTCCAATTTAGCCATGAAACCTCCCACACTAAAATGACAGATGTTTCAGTTTCATTGTCCAACCCCTGAAGATCTAACGTTAATAATTCAGTAAGCCTTTCCACAGTTTTTAAGAAGAATCAAGTCTTTTAAATATACTTATTGACTCAATAGAAGCCTTTAACACCCGTGGCCTGGATTTCTTGACTGTTATGCATAAAATACATTAATTTTGTTTGTTCTGTCAAATTGATGCAGAATCTGTCAGGATCTGCCATTGTGGACTTTGTTTTGGTTTTGTGTTTATTTACTTTCAGTTAGGTGTTTCTATTCTTTTGGGTTTAGTACTTATGTTTGTTTATTCCTTCTGTTTCCTGATAGTTTTGTTTTCTCTCCTGCCTCCTAGTTTTAGTAGTTCTTTCTCCCCTCCGCCATGGTTCCCCTGGTGGTGTCTTTCTCATTTATTTATTACTTTTTCTCTTCTGATTATTATTATTATTATAACAGTTCTCTTTGTTTCTTTGGGTTTTCTAGTTCCGTTTCTTGCTTAGTGTTTTTTGTGCTTGTTTACTATTAGGTTATTTGTTCTTGCTGCATTCTTCTAGTTAGTTTATTTTCCCTGTTCCTCCCCTTGTCATTAGTTCCCCTTCAGTTATTATTTACTCAGTGTTTGTTTCCCTGTATATTTTTAGTTCTTCCAGCCTTATCCCTAGTTTAGTTCCCCGTGTTAGTCTCTATTGTTTCAGTTCCTTCTGACAGGTTAGCTTTTAGTTATTGTTTTCCATTATACTTAGTTCCACTTATTGTTTACGTTTTGGTTTGCATTTATTCTAGGTCATTGCTTTCTCTGCTTCCCTCCCAGTAATTTCAGTCAGTATTTGTTTGGGTTTGTTTTCTTTTCAGTTAGGTCTTCCTCTTTGTCTTCAGGTTTCTTTGTTAGTTCTTATTTTCCAGGTTGTTATAGTTTTCTTAGATCTGTTTCTCTGAGTTTGTTATTTAGTATCTTCTCCCATAGTTTAGTTTTGTAATCAGTTCACCTGCTCCTCCCCGCATACCTGGTCCACACCTGTCTCTAATTCCTGCTGATTGCCTTGCCTCTCATTCCTTTGTTCCACATTCACTTCCCTCAGTTTAAAAGCTCAGTGTTATTCATTACTGGTCACTGGTTCCTCCATTCTACCCCGTTTCACTCGTTTCAATAACCCTGTTTAAAGTTCTGTTGGTGCTACATTTCCTCGTGGAAAAACTCATGTAAGTTTGAAAGCTATTCTTGTAAAGCTTGGAAAAACATTTAATTAAAAATGAAGCCTTCTCCGAAGATGCTGCTGCCCAGCTCGTCTGCATTTTGGTCCACTACAACCACAGACGCTGACAGAATTAAGAATATATTACATGCAACAAATATAGATGTTAGTATTTTGAATGTGAATTAGCAAAATTAGGCATAGATGACAGCAAAGGGATTCCAATTGAATTCTTTATGAGTGGAATATGCATCAGCAGGCATTAGTGAGATACATATTACCACAACAGTTTATAAAAGTAGGGTGAATATGGGTTGAAATCAACTCAACCAGCTTTGGCCACAAGTTCTGAGATTTGGAGAAGTTTTGTTTTTTGCATAAGCTTAACCTTTTCAGGGTTGTTGGGTCTTTTTCTCAGATTTTACACTAAAGTTTAATCATAGGCATTTCGTATTACTGAGAATTACATCATGCTTACACAGACCCTCCATAGTGTATCAATATGTTACAGACCTGAGGGGTATCATGAATTGCTTAGTCAAATTAGAACAAAACCAGAGGATGAAACAGACTCAGCACACAGGATAAGACGGTAAATGAGGTTTATTTCTACTGTAGACTTTGTTTAAGGAATCTTGAGTTGGAGTTGTCCAGAAGCCAGAGGAGGAGGAGATAAACCCAGGAATCCAAGGAGAGAGAGAGAGTACTGGTGATGAGAATATTTACAGTGCAGTCCTTAAGAGGGAGTATTACCAGATGTTGGCAGGCAGGTAGGCAGATAGGCAGGTCGACAGGCAGACAGGCAGGCAGGCAGACGGATAGGCAGACCGACAGGAGTCCACATAACTGAGGTTATGTTCCAGCAAAGGTCTGTATCAGCAGCTACCTTAAGAAGCCCATGAGCTCATTAGGATAATACGTTGCAGCAGCAGACAATGAGCTGCCAGAACCAACAAGAAGGGGAGGAGCAGAGATCCTACAGTACCCTCCCCTCAACAATTGCCTCCAGGCAATCCAGAACGCTTTTCAGGATGGCGTTTGTAAAAGGACGTGATGAGAGCAGGGTCCAGGATGTGAGAACGGGGAACCCAGGTTCTCTCTTCAGGTCCATATCCTGCCCAATCCACAAGATATTGAAACCATGCCCCCTACGCCGAACATCCAGGATACGATTGACCGTATATGCAGGGTGGTCATCAATAAGTCGAGCAGGGGGAGGGGGCTTGGTGGGAAGACTCAGGGGGCTTTCAGAGACTGGCTTGATCTGGGAAACATGGAAAGTAGGGTGAATGTGCATGGAAGATGGTAGTTTGAGTCTCACCGCAGATGGGTTGATGATCCTCTCGTTGAGAAAAGGGCCAATGAAATGGGGGGCCAACTTTCTAGAGGTATCCTTTAATTTAATATTCCTGGTGGAAAGCCAGACTCTCTGATTTACGCGGTAGACAGGTGCAGCAGAACGGTGACGGTTAGCAAACCTCTTATTTTGTTCCAGAGTGCGTAAGAGGGTTCTCCTGGTCTGTTGCCAGATCCTACGACACCTGGAAACACCTGAACAGAGGGGACCAAAATGTCAGATTCAACACTGGGAAACAGCGGAGGTAGATAGCCCAGTGAAGCCTCAAAGGGGGACAAACCAGTAGCAGAGGAAGTATGTGTGTTGTGAGCATATTCGATCCATGTGAGATGTTTGCACCAAGAAGAGGGGTTGTCATTTATAACGCACCTCAAGACGACTTCAAGTTCCTGGTTGCATCTTTCTGTCTGTCCATTAGATTGGGGGTGGTATCCAGACGAAAGACTTACGGAGGCACCAAGAGCTTTGCAAAACTCCTTCCAAACTTGCAAGATGAACTGCGGGCCTCGGTCAGAAACAATATCCAAAGGTATGCCATGGATGCGGAAAACGTGGAGAACCATGAGTTGGGCAGTCTCCAATGCAGACGGAAGCTTAGGTAAAGGAACAAAATGGGCTGTCTTAGAGAATCTGTCAACAATAGTAAGGATGACTGTGTTACCGTCAGATGTCGGGAGACCAGTGATAAAATCAACGGAAATGTGGGACCAGGGGCGGCTAGGGGTGGGCAGAGGTTGAAGAAGACCAGCAGGGGGTTGATTAGTGTTCTTGTTTCGAGCACATGTGGGACAAGCTGCAACAAAATCCTTAATGTTGAGGTTCATAGTCGGTCACCAGAAATACCTTTTGGTAAATGTGATCATACGAGTCACCCCAGGATGACAAGTCAGTTTATTGTTGTGCACCCACTCCAGAACTTTATTGACGACAGAGTTGGGAACGAACAGCTTGCCCACTGGGCCAGTACCTGGGTCAGGTTCGGACCTCTGTGCCTCCCTCATGTCCTTTTCAATGGCCCAGGTGAGGGCGCCCACAATATAAGAGTCCGGTAGGATGGAAGCTTCAGTCTTGAGTTGGTCAGAATGAGAGAACTGGCGAGAGAGAGCGTCAGGCTTAATGTTCTTGGAACCGGGTCTGTAGGAGATAGAAAAATGAAAACGAGCAAAAAACAGAGACCAACGGGCTTGTCTGGGGTTAAGTCTCTTGGCATTTTGAATGTAGGAGAGGTTCTTATGATCAGTCCAAATGAGAAAAGGGACTTCAGTACCCTCTAACCAATGCCGCCATTCCTCAAGCGCCAACTTGATGGCTAAAAGTTCACGGTTGCCCACATCATAATTTTGCTCTGCTGGAGACAAACGACGAGAAAAATAGGTACATGGATGTACTTTATCATCCAGAGGAGACCGTTGAGTTAAAATAGCCCCTACTCCAATGTCAGAAGCATCAACCTCTACAATAAATTGTGCACATGGATCAGGATGAGTCAATATGGGTGCTGAAGAAAATAGAGTATTTAATTCCCCAAATGCCCTTTCTGCCTCAGGAGTCCAATGGAACGTTTTCAGAGAGGAGGTGAGTTGAGTGAGAGGTGCAGTGACCTGACTGTAGTTCCTTATAAATCTCCTATAAAAATGTGCAAATCCCAAGAACCTTTGAAGTTGCCTGCGATCAGTTGGAGTAGGCCACTCTGCCACTGCCTTGGTTTTCTCGGGATCAGTTCTGTACCTGCCTGCCTCAAAAATAAAACCCAAAAAAGACACAGATGTGACACTGAATTCGCACTTTTCGGCTTTAACAAAGAGTTGATTCTCAAAAAGCTTCTGGAGAACTGTTCTGACATGCTGGCGATGTTGTTCTATGTCCTGGGAAAAAATCAAAATGTCATCCAGATAAATGAAAACAAAGAGGTTGAGAAAGTCACAAAGAACATCATTAATAAGAACCTGGAAAACAGCGGGTGCATTAGTCAACCCGAAAGGCATAAACAAATACTCAAAATGTCCCAGGGGGGTTTTGAAAGCCGTTTTCCACTCATCACCCTCTCGGATCCAGTCCAAATGGTAAGCATTGCGCAGGTCGAGTTTAGTGAAGATCTTGGCAGAATGTAATTGTTCATGTATGGAATCAATAAGTGGTAATGGGTATTTATTTTTAATAGTGATTTGATTTAATCCTCTATAATCAATACAAGGTCTTAATGTGCCGTCCTTTTTACCCACGAAGAAGAATCCGGTGCCAACAGGGGAGGTAGACGGACGAATGATCCCAGATGCTAAAAATCCTCAATGTACTCTTTCATGACCTTTCTCTCGGGTCCGGAGAGTTTAAAGAGTCTGCTGGATGGTAGCGGAGCGCCTGGGAAGAGATCAATAGGGCAGTCATAGGGGCGATGCAGAGGTAAAGAAAGAGCCCATTGTTTGCTAAACACAGGTGCGAGATTGTGGTATTCAGGTGGAACTTTGGACAGATCAACAGGCTCAGAAGGTTTGAGTTGTTTGATAGAGTGAGACAGCAGTTTTTAAGCAGTTCTGGAGACAGAGATTACTCCATCTCTCTACTCTGCCCTCCACCCAATTAATAACGGGATTATGTTTCTGCAACCAGGGAAACCCCAAAACTAATTGTGGAGAGATGGAAGAGACAACAAAGAACTCACCCCATTCATGATGGTTACCAGAGGTGATGATGTGAAGCTGAGGCACTTTAAATCTCACTTGAGACATGGTTTGACCAGTGATGCCAGTGACAGAAAGGGAATAGTTGAGAGAATGAGAGGGTATTTGAAGTTTATCAACCAGATCCGAGGAAATAAGATTCTGTTCAGCACCAGAATCAATAAAAGCGTCAACAGGAAACTTCTCTTGGCCAACAATAATAGCGACCGGAAAACACAGACGAGAGACAGGGGAAGAATGGGATATGCTCATCAAAGTCCCCTGACCTATTGACGAGCCCTCTCTTTTCCCTTCTTGGGGCATCTTGTGATAAAATGTCCTCCTTGTCCACAATATAGGCAAAGACCACCCTCAAAGCGGCGTTGTCGTTCCTCTGGGGAGAGTTGAGTGTGACCAATCTGCATCGGCTCCGGTTCCGCAGATCCCTCTGAAGAGGAAGTGGGTGCGTCGAGGAAAGTGGTTCGAGGCGCCAGAGAGTGCTGCCACTGTGAATTGTAGTTCCTTTCTGTTTGTCTCTCTCTTAGACGGTTGTCAATGCGGATCGATAGGTTGATTAATTCATCCAGTCTTTCGGGTTCATCTCTCAAAACTAACTGGTCCTTTACTTGATCTGCAAGGGAATTCACAAAAATACTTTTGAGTGCCGCTTCATCCCAACCCACCTCCTGCGCTGCCACCCGGAAGTCGATGGCGAGCTCAGCCAACGCTCTCCTTCCCTGTTTGAGGGTGAGTATCTTCTTAGCCGCTGCCTCCTGCTGGAGTGGTTGATCGAAGACTCTCTTGAAGTGACTGAAAAAAATGGCATAACTAAGAGACTCAACAGGGTTAGATGCCAAATAGGCATGCGCCCAGCGCAGAGCAGATCCCTTTAGCAAGGTAACAATATAAGTAATCTTGGAGGCAGCAGTAGGGAAAATGCTAAATGCTAATTCACACTGGAGAGAAAAACCACCAAAGTTATTAGGATTACCATCAAACAGTTCAGACGGATGGAAGTCAGGCTCTCGGATCCCAGAAGATAGAATTGTGGGTGGCTGAGGATTCTATAAATGAACTGGAGGATTGGAAGAGGCAGGTGAGAGTTTGGTTATGATTTCGCTTAAAGCATGAACCATACCACCAAGTTCCGTGAGATGAGAATCCGTAGTCCTTTGTTGTTGCAGTAGCCGTTGAAGCATGGTTTCAGTAGATTGTAGGCGTTCCTTTAAGGAAGTCTGTTCATCATCTGAATTGTTCTTTGACATGTTAGATGGCTGGAACATACTATCATGAATTGCTTAGATAGTCGAATTAGAACAAAACCAGAGGATGAAACAGACTCGGCACACAGGATAAGACGGTAAATGAGGTTTATTTCTACTGTAGACTTTGTTTAAGGAATCTTGAGTTGGCGTTGTCCAGAAGCCAGAGGAGGAGGAGGTAAACCCAGGAATCCAAGGAGAGAGAGAGAGTACTGGTGATGAGAATATTTACAGTGCAGTCCTTAAGAAGGAGTATTACCAGATGTTGGCAGGCAGATAGGCAGGTCGACAGGCAGACAGGCAGGCAGACGGATAGGCAGGCAGACAGGAGTCCACATAACTGAGGTTATGTTCCAGCAAAGGTCTGTATCAGCAGCTACCTTAAGAAGCCCATGAGCTCATTAGGAGAATACGTTGCAGCTGCAGACAATGAGCTGCCAGAACCAACCAGAAGGGGAGGAGCAGAGATCCTACAAGGGGTTTCCGAGCCATGGACCCAGAATTTCCATGTTTGGATGCCTCGATTATGTTGTTATCTCTCCATAGTACTAAAAATCATAGTTTATCACCAAATCACTCCTGTATAGTTGGGCAATGTTCTTCCTCAATTACGTTCTGATCCTATTCTTTGTTAATGGCAGTACTGCAAGGAAACTAGTAAGTTAACACCTTGCAATGCATCAAACAAACCACAAGAAAACAAATCCCAGTCAAAGATATCCCAGTGAAAAATCCCAGTTAAAAAAAGTCGTCCACTGACTGATGCCTGACTTCAGCGTTGCTTAAATGATGTCATCAGTTTGCTTTTTACAGATTTCTCCATGTCAGACATGGGAATAAATAAAGCTATTGTAAGATACAAGTCTGAAAACAATAAAAAAGAAAAGTTGTAAAGTAAGGAAATATAGACTTCAAACAGGCACATTTGAATGCTTTAGAAACATTTTTTTATATAATGGTAGAGCCGTCTAATTGTGTTTCTCACTGAGGATAAAGTTCCTCAAACTTGCATTTAATGCACAGCTCCAGAATTGTGCTGAAAATCTTTTGATTAATTTAGTTTCAAAAGCAGCAAAGAAGATTCACATGTGATTCTATTTTTAAAGTTCACATACTACATGCATGGCAGAGGTTGTATCATGCTGTTAGGCTTCTTCAGTGTTTCTGCTAATGGAGAAATTAAACATATTTTCAGAATATCTTCAGTTAACATACATTGTGTTGTAATGTTGGAAATTACTTTGGGGATTTTAAATGAAAGAAATAACTATTTTATTTATTGTTTTACATTTTAAAATAAAGTCAAACTTTTAGAAAAAGGAAATGAATAAATTTTCTTCAATGGAAATTTGATTTTATAGATAATTACATTTAAAACAGCATGTAGTTTGTCACCCAATGACAAAAAATAAAAAACGGCTTCACAAGAAAGATTTTCCTGATCTGATTAGCTTCAGCATGTCGTTAAAATGATGGTTGAGACCGCAGGTTGGTTGTGTCTTCATGAATCATCAGTTTTGTGTGACCATGTCACACATGGCTCAACATGGATGAAGATCTGTGATGCTGAACAACATTCACACACCTGTGGCTAAGTTTATAATAAGTGTTTTTACTGAGAGACAACATGCCTTAAAATGTCTAAATACCTGTTGTTACAATTTGACGACTCCTGGTGTTACTACGTAGAAAACTTCTCATTGTTTGCCAACAAGTTGAAAGAAAAACAGAAGCTTATACAAAAAATCTGTACGAAAAAGCATCATGCTTTTTAAAGTCAATTAGCCAGAAGAGACAAATTATAGCATCATCAAAAGTCTAACATTAAAATGATGCACAGAGGAAAGGTCTCTGTTTGAGCACTGTAGTAATTCATAATCACCACCAGACACACTACTCTCATGTTGAGCTGAGCTTTCCGATGCTGATCAACCCTCCTAAAGATAGACGGGAGAAGCAAGAAAACTGCAGAGGAGGATAGGAGGAGACAGCTACAGGGCAGAGGAGGGTGATAAACAGTGAATAGAGCTGAGAAGATATTGACAGCATAAAATATGTGTGAAAAGAGGTGAGAGAAAGAAGGAAGGGCAGGGAGCCCAAGTAATTATACTACTACCCTCCCCTCCGCTCTTTGGTAAATAAATGAGCATCAATTACCAACGACGGCTTCCAGTTTCCCCACTGTGGAGGCGCTAATTAATTTCACCTTTTTTTTTTCCTCTCGCTGCTTCGGTTTGCTGATATGTATGATGTTCTCTTCTTTGATGAATAGAAGCAGGATTATGTGTCAAAATAAGAGAAAATAAATAAATCATTAAAACTGTGCATGTTCACATAAAACGCTTAACTTCAGAAAAAAATAGGGG
This sequence comes from Girardinichthys multiradiatus, assembly GCF_021462225.1. NCBI lineage: Eukaryota > Metazoa > Chordata > Actinopteri > Cyprinodontiformes > Goodeidae > Girardinichthys > Girardinichthys multiradiatus. Next base: position 1,998,146 of record NC_061811.1, read on the forward strand.
AAAAGTTAGATTTTTCTATTTTCCTGTTTTCCATCTTGACTCAACCATCTCAACCTATTTTAAAGAAGTTAAATCTCAACATATCTAACTGAAGATTATCACGTTCTTCTTTGGTGCTCAGTGAAAGAAAGGAGCTCCTGCTTGTCCTGCCCAAATTTTAAACCTGGGCTTGAATGGAGTCAGGGCCATTCTCATACACGTGTAGAGGGGTCATTGGTGGTTTTGATGATGTACATTGTGGAGAAAGCTGCCTCACAGTTGTGTGTGCAGCCATACGTAGTCGAGATCTGCAGGGCTGCTTTCTGCAGACCTGGGAAAGCTCTCCTAGAAACTGTTTGGAGCCAGAAAGTGGAGGGATCACATCCGGCAAACTTCTCTTTCAGGGCCACATCTGCTTGGAGGTCAACCAACTGCATCTGGAGAGATCCCTTTAAAGTAGGGTTAAGCTGTGGGACTTTCTTTGAGAAGATCTTGACATCTGTGATGAGAAATAGGTTCTGACTGAACATGGTGAGCTGTTTTCCAACTCCGAAGCTATATGAAGGATTGCTGAAGTTTACAACTAGCTTATCAATAAAGTCAACAAAAGAAGGCACATCTCGCTGTCCCTGAATCTGGTAAATGCTGGGAAATGGACACAGTCTCCCTGCAGGTCTTCCTTAGATCACAAATTGAGATGTCCTTGCCCTGTAGCCATGGGCGTAACAGATATAAGGTACGTGAGAGACATTTACCCCGCACATCCTGAATCTCTGCCCCCCGCTGGCAGCTATCAGGACAAGGTTTTCAAAGATATTTCAGAATTACTCTCATTCACACACCTGTGTTATAATAGGTATCATAGAGAGAAGGACATGTGTCAGGGCAGAGATCAGGCTGCAGGGGATGGATCTTCTCTGGCCACTCTAAAGCCACATCAGACAGATCCCCAGACTATTTTGTGTCAAATGTTGGTTGATAAAACTTTATGATTTCAGATACCCTGGAATGAGACTAGATCAGTGGATGTGCAGCTCTCTAACGTACAGGCATTGCAGCAAGAGGAGCCACAAACTTGTCTTTTAAAAATTATTCTTGCTGTGCAGTTCTTGGCAGGACAGGGTCTAGCTCTTAGAGGGCATGAGGATAGTGAAGGAAAAGTTGCACAGCTATTAGAATAAAAATCTGAGGATGACCATGAACTAAGGAAATGGTTGAGTTCCCTAGTTGAATACACAAGACCTAAAGTTCAAAAACAAGATCCTGAGTTTATTGAGCCTATTCTGTTGTCCCTAAAACTTAGCAGTGGGCTCATGATTTGGGAGTTCTGTTTGGCCAGTCAATGAAAATGAAGTCCGTTTTCCAGGATATTGTAAAAGCAGAGAGCGGGTTAGTCCAGTCTATCAGGCACTTGTGTTCGACAAGGTGGACTGTAACCACAGACGACATTCATTCGCCACTGAACCAGTATCAGCCTTTAGAGAAAATGGCATCTGGTAAGTGTGATTCAGCCAGCAGGGCAAATGACTTGCCTGACAAATTGCAGTCCGAATCCTTTCCCACATCTGTGCAAAACTAAAATGTTGATGTGTTTAGTGTTGTGTCACTTTCTGTGTTCATGTCATTAAATTAAATTATGTGGCCTATGACCCGGTTACCTTCTCACTTGTGTGCTACACCACTCAGTAGACCTCTGAAAAATATTTCCCCCTCACTTCTGAGATGATGGTTACGCACCTGCCATTACCCTCAAGTTCACTTCATTTAGAAAACTGTGTTGCCTTCTGTCCTTCTAGCTGTGCACAAAATGCTACTTCCTTCCTAATAGACCAAAAGTAAAAACCTGCCTTTGCTGAGACACATTACATTGATGTGCAGCAGAAGGTTTTCAGCATTTCCATCAACTTCTCCGAGAAATTCCTAAGAGTGCGAGGGTAGTAGGAAGAGGATGCCCTGGGAAAACTGATCATTTTCATCATTGTATTCATCTCTTTGGCATATTTATCTAACAGAGGGGACAGATAGAAGAATGACGGTAAGTTGTGAGCTCAGGATTGTCCTTGTCTAGGTTCAGCTCTTTTTCTCTCCATATCATAGCAGTGGCTCAGTTTGTGGTTTTGAAACCATTTGTTTAGCTCCATTCCTCTCTTTGCAATCATTTCCTTAATGGCCAGATAGATGTTGCCTCCTGTTGTGCTTCTCTGAGCATATCTGAAGAACGATACCCAGCAGGTCTTCATAGAATGCTTTTTGGTCTGTGTAAAAAAAAAAAAAACCTAACATAGACTAACAGCTGATTGTTGGACGGATTTATTTGCACCTTCAGGAATGTACTATTCCTGATTTTTTCGACAGCTTCGACAGCAGTCTAGGCTCCCACATAGTGCAGCCATGGTCAGACTCCCAATAAGCTGCTCAAATTCATTATATTTCTGTTTTTGTTGTCATGAAGCAGAACAAGTTATGAATTTTGACGCAAAGGCTGCCAAGATTCTAATCGTAGCTCATTTTCAAAGCACTGTGGCATGATCTGCTACTTTCAGAAAACTGTGTTTAATTTGACCTTAACACAAACTAAAAACACATCTTAAAATAACAATGTCTGTGTTTACATTTACAGTGGTCAAAGAGAAGGTTAAAAATGACCCGCTCCGTGAACTTTTTCTCCAGCTTTATCTACTGAAATCTACTGAAACAAATCCCCTGATAAGTGTTCTTGGATATTAGTATTTTGTCATGCAGCATTTTTTAATTTGTTAGAATTCATTCAGCTCTGTTGCTAGGTAGACAACAGGACTGCATCAGATGGCGATTAATGGTTTGGTCCTAATTTTGATGGTGAAATATGAAAAAACGGTCCTCACTTAGCCGCAAAAACAGGAGTAGACCTCCAATCAAAGCTAAGCTGCTAACTGTCATGTTTGGAGATGTGAGCTACACAGAATCAGAATCAGAATCAGAATCAGAAAAGCTTTATTGCCAAGTACGTTTTTGGACATACAAGGAATTTGTTTTGGCGTAGTCGGTGCAATACAATACAAATTAAACCGTATAAACATATCTACAATATAATATAAATATATGTGCACAGTTTTAAGTGAGTGAGAGTAAATATAGAGCAGTATAAGATGCAAGAGCAATACAACAGTGCAGGTGATCATTGTGCAAGTAAAGCAGTGCAAGTAAGCAGGAGTCCAAGCTGAGCGTTAATGTAACGCATAGAGTTACAGGTTACAGGTGTCCTGTCAGCAAAAAAAGGAGGGGTGTGGGGGAAAGGGAGAGTGTCAGTGTGGTTTCCGGGCTTTGTTAACCAGGCTGGTGGCAGATGGGAAAAAACTGTTCTTGTGGCGTGAGGTTTTGGTCCGGATGGACCGCAGCCTCCTGCCAGAGGGGAGAGTCTCAAAGAGTCTGTGACCGGGGTGGGAGGGATCAGCCAGAATCTTCCCTGCCCGCTTCAGGGTCCTGGAGGTGTACAGTTCCTGGAGCGACAGTAGACTGCAGCCAATCACCTTCTCAGCAGACCGAATGACACGCTGCAGCCTGCCCTTATCCTTGGCTGTAGCAGCGGCGTACCAGATGGTGATGGAGGAGGTGAGGATGGACTCAATGATGGCTGTGTAGAAGTGCACCATCATAGTCTTTGGCAGGTTGAATTTCTTCAGCTGCCGCAGGAAGAACATCCTCTGCTGGGCTTTCTTGATGAGGGAGCTGATGTTTGGCTCCCACTTGAGATCCTGGGAGATGATGGTTCCCAGGAAGCGGAAAGATTCCACAGTGTCAATTGTGGAGTCACAGAGGGTGATGGGGGCAGGTGGGGCTGGGTTCTGCCTGAAGTTCACAACCATCTCCACTGTCTTTAGAGCGTTGAGCTCAAGGCTGTTCTGGCTGCACCAGTCCAACAGATGGTCCACCTCCCATCTGTATGCGGACTCGTCACCATCAGAGATGAGTCCGATCAGGGTGGTGTCGTCCGCAAACTTCAGAAGCTTGACAGACTGGTGACTGGAGGTGCAGCTGTTGGTGTACAGGGAGAAGAGCAGAGGAGAGAGAACACAGCCTTGGGGGGAACCGGTGCTGATGGTCAGGGAGTCAGAGACGTGCTTCCCCAGCCTCACGCGCTGCTTCCTGTCAGACAGGAAGTCAGTGATCCACCTGCAGGTGGAGTCGGGCACACTCAGCTGGGAGAGCTTCTCCTGTAGCAGAACTGGGACGATGGTGTTGAAGGCAGAGCTGAAATCCACAAACAGGATCCTGGCGTAGGTTCCTGTGGAGTCCAGGTACCGGAGGATGAAGTGAAGGGCTAGGTTGACTGCATCGTCTACAGACCTGTTGGCTCTGTAGGCAAACTGCAGGGGGTCAAGGAGGGGGTCGGTGATGTCTTTTAGGTGTGAGAGCACAAGGCGCTCAAAGGACTTCATCACCACAGAGGTCAGGGCGACGGGTCTGAAGTCATTAAGCCCTGTGGTCCTTGGCTTCTTGGGAACAGGGACGATGGTGGAGGACTTGAAGCAGGCTGGCACATGACATGTCTCCAGTGAGGTGTTAAAAATGTCTGTGAAGACTGGAGACAGCTGATCAGCGCAGTGCTTCAGGCTGGCTGGTGAGACAGAATCCGGACCAGCAGCTTTCCGGGGGTTCTGTCTCCTGAAGAGTTTGTTGACGTCCCTCTCCTGGATGGAAAGAGCCGTCCTCGGCGTGGGTAGGGGGCTGGTGGGGGGGAACTTCAGGGTGGGGGTTGGAGGTGCCAAGGCCAAGGTGGATTGTGGCTGCAGCTGTTGGGGGGCGTCGTGGGAGATGGTTGCAGGACTGTCCCTTTGTCTTTCAAAGCGGCAGTAGAACTCGTTCAGGTCGTTGGCGAGGCGTCGGTCGTTGATGGAGTGGGGGGCTTTCGGCTTGTAGTTGGTGATTTGCTTGAGCCCTTTCCAGACAGACGCAGAGTCGTTGGCTGAGAACTGGTTTTGGAGCTTCTCAGAGTACAGTCGTTTGGCCTCTTTCACTGCCTTGCCAAACTTGTACTTGGCCTCTCTGTATATGTCTTTGTCCCCACTCCTGAAGGCCTCTTCCTTATCCAGTTTTAACCTTCTGAGTTTAGCTGTGAACCAGGGTTTGTCGTTGTTGTAACTCACCCTGGTGCATGATGGTACACAGCTGTCCTCACAGAAGCTGATGTAGGAAGTCACAGCCTCTGTGTACTCGTCCAGACTGTTGGTAGTAGTCCTGAACACATCCCAGTCTGTACAGCCTAAACACGCCTGGAGATTCTCCACAGCCTCACTGCTCCACTTCCTTGTCGTCCTCACAACAGGTTTGCAGAGCTTTAGTTTCTGTCTGTATGCAGGAATCAGGTGGACCATGATGTGGTCGGATTGGCCCAGTGCAGCACGTGGGACGGCATGATAAGCGTCTCTGATGGTGGTGTAACAGTGATCCAGTATGTTGTCCTCTCTGGTCGGACATTTTATAAACTGTCTGTATTTGGGGAGTTCGTGGGTCAGATTACCTTTGTTAAAGTCACCAGCGACGATTACTAAGGAGTCCGGGTTGGTCCGCTCCACACTCAGTATCTGGTCGGCGAGCATGCGCTGTGCGACCTGCACGTTAGCTTGCGGTGGGATGTAAACACCGACCAGGATGAACGAAGCAAACTCACGGGGGGAATAGAAAGACTTACAGTTTATGATGAAGGATTCCAGGTCTGGAGAACAGTGCTGCTGAATCACTGTCACGTCGTTGCACCAACCACTGTTGAGGTAAAAACAGATTCCTCCACCTTTCGCTTTGCCGGAGAGTTCCGTGTCTCTGTCCGCTCTGTAGAGCTGGAATCCTGCCAGCTGCAGCGCAGAGTCCGGTATTAATCCACACAGCCACGTCTCCGTGAAGCACAAAACTGCCGATGAATAAAAGTCCCTGTTTTTCCCCAACAACAGTTGTAGTTCCTCCATTTTGTTGGGAAGTGAGCGCACGTTAGAGAGAAATATTCCAGGTAACGGTGTTCGTAGTCCACGCTGGCGAAGACGTACCAGCACCCCAGCCCGTTTCCCTCTCTTCCGGCGTTTCACCGCGTGAACAAAGGTGAGCGCACCTTTGACCAGAATGTCCAAAAATTCCAGAGCAGTAGGCAGAAAAGTGGGAAATAACTCCTCTGGTGTAGTAGCCCTGATGTTCATGAGTTCTTCTCTGGTGAGAGAGCTCCGGGTACCATCACAGAAGACCGTTTTAAAGCAAAAAACAAAACAAAACAATGCGCACCAACACGCCGAGGCGACCATCTGCGGCGCCATCTTGTTTAGAATGGCGCCGCATTCTAAAGGAGGATGTTGTAATTAGTTGCCATAATCCACAACTGGAGAAAACATGCATGGTGGTGGTAGGGTGACTGTTTGGGGTTGCATTACTTTTTCAAGACCTTAAGCCCAGTAACACTTTTGGCTATGGAGAGAGTCAGATGCACAGTAGCAAGTCCACCTCTCAATGACAAAAACAAGAAGTTTGTGGGCGGCCTAGTCAAAGTCTGGACTTTGGACTCATTCAGATACTGTAGCATGATGTTAAACATGGCGTTTATAATCGAAAACCAAAATTCCTCAGAGCCATGTGATGTGATGTTAATGACTCATTGCCAGTGATCAGAAATGCTTGATCTCAGTTGTTGCTGCCAAGGGTGGCACAATCAGGTTTAGGGGGCAATTATTTGTTTACATTGGGGGTAGTTTGGTTTGAATAGTGTAAGAACCTGGCTCAACAGCCGTAACAAAATAAAAGGGGGGACCCAACACCAAAATAGTTTTAAGTCCCTGTAAAGGCATTTATTTTAAACAAAGAATAACCAATCTGTATGTTGTCAGTGTAAATGTTTAGTGTGCTGTAAGTGTGTTGTGTTGTGCAGTGTGTGCAAAAGGGCATCATTGTGGCAGCAGTGTGGCTGGCCTCATAAACCTGAAGAAGCAGTGTGATGTCGGCGGCAGCGTGTTGTGCCAGCGTACGCCCAGGAGCCGCCAATCTGGAAGAGACCACTGATCGGGAAGAGGCTGCAAACGCTCGTTAGAGTTGAGGCAGAAGCATATTCTATACCATCCGGGAACACCCTAGCCCCACGTGATCCCCAGACACGTCCTCCTGTGGTACCTCGACAAAAGTTAAATAAATACCAGGCCAGCTACACCAGTAAGGGGGCCGTCACAATAGATTTTTTCCATAAAAGAGCAAAAACAAAAAAAATCGGTATGGGTGTAAATACTTTTTCAGAGCACAAAATCCTAAACTGAAATACAATGGACTTGTGTTAAAAGACTGACACTTGCTTGTCAAATAGAAAACAGTTTAGTCAGGTTCAAAGTTTACATACATTATTGCTGCTTGTTATGAACATTCTCAGTTGATTACATAGAGTGAAAAGCTCATCCATGTAAATAAAAGCTGAACTCAAGGTTAATTAGAAGTTGTATAAATTTTACAGAACTGTTTTCAGGTTTTCCAAAGAACCTCTGTGTGGGTTGATGTTACATATCAGTGCCTCTCAGTCCGGTGCGCCGTCCTCCCACTGTGCTCCCTGTGCATGAGCATGTTTGATCACTGCTGCTTCAGCCTCATCCGTCTCTGCCAAAAATGTTGAAAGTGATCTGTGTCCTCACTTGTCTGTCATTTGATCCATGTCTCTGTGTGCTTAAAAGGAGACAAACAAGGCATCATGAAATCCCCACTTGGCCTTGGCAAAATGCTGGAACGCTGCAGAGACTCTATGCCGGCCAAGGGCTCACTAGCAGATGCAGACGTGCAGCTGGCATGAAGCACATTTGGAAAACCTTCCTCTCTCATCTTGTCCTCTAATATTTTCACTGAGCAGTTCTATTTCTACTGATATTTCTTGAGAAGATCATAGCTTCCATGACCCAGTTCTCTATATCTACAAAATTACAAATTTAGACTGTTTTATCCACATTGTGAGCACGACTGTGGATGCACTTAAAGGCAACACCTTAAACACTCTGCTTCTTTGTGTGACATCATGGAATAAAACACCAAAAGAATCTTCCAAAATATCAGGAAGAGAACTGTGGACCTCAACAAGTCTGGTTCATCCTTAGGTGAACTACAACTCAACCAACTTTTGTTCAAAGTTCACAATTTAAGACTTTTTGGTCCAGCAAGAACTAGTCTAAGTTCATTATCAATTTTACATAAAATACAGTCATAAATTCTTGGTTATGGCATAATATGTTATTTAACATGGCAATCATGTTTACTGGTTTAAGTTAGCTTACCTTTGGATGATTCTATTTATTCACAATGTGGTCTTTTACTGAAATACTCTTCCTCACACTACTGAAATGTTTTCTAATTATTTCAGTGGGAACGGAAACTGAAGGACATTGCGTCCTAACCCTAACTCTGAATAAATAATATATTTTATATTTTTACATTTTAATAATGATATTAAAATGTATGTTTAACATAATTTAGCACACCTTTATAATTAAGGATGGAAATAATTAGCACAGAGCTGTGAAGCTGTAAAAACAGAGCCCGATGGTTAAACCCCGTCTCCGCTGTAGATAACTGCACATGGTCTTTATTTAACCTTTTTTCATATTCCTGATATGAGCTCGTACTCGTACTCGTCGTCTTCCACTTATCCGGGACCGGGTCGCGGGGGCAGCAGACTCAGCAATAGACGCCCAGACGTCCCTCTAACCAGACACCTCCTCCAGCTCCTCCGGGTGGAGCCTAAGGCGTTCCCAGGCCAGCCGAGAGACATAGTCCCTCCAGCGTGTCCTGGGCCGTCCCCTGGGCCTCCTCCCGGTGGGATGTGCCTGAAACACCTCCCGATGAAGGCGTCCAGGAGGCATCCGGTATAGATGCCCGAGCCACCTCAGCTGGCTCCTCTCGATGTGGAAGAGCAGCGGCTCTACTCCGAGCCCCTCCCTGATGGCCCAGCTACTCACCCTATCTCTAAGGGAGTGCCTGGCCACCCTACGGAAGAAGCTCATTTCAGCCGCTTGTATCCGGGATTTCGTTCTTTCGGTCACGACCTAAAGTTCATGGCCATAGGTGAGGGTAGGAACGTAGACCTACCGGTAAATCAAGAGCTTCGCTTTTCGGCTCAGCTCTGGCGTTGACTTTGCAGCAATCCCTCATACTGAGCATGCATGTAGCGACAGTGGAGAGGAAAAACTCCCTTTTAACAGGAAGAAACCTCCAGCAGAACCAGGCTCAGTGTGAGCGGCCATCTGCCACGACCAACTGGGGGTTTGAGAGAACAGAGCAGAGACACAAAAAGAAGACAGAAGCACTGATCCAGAAGTACTTTCTATGGGAAGGAAAAGTAAATGTTAATGGATGTAGCTCCTTTAGTCGTTTCACCTAGAAAGAAAGAACAGATAAACTCTGAGCCAGTTTTCAAGGTTAGAGTCTGAAAGAGAGCACATATAATTAGTTACAGTAAAAGCTCAGTCAGTCGCTATGTCTAGGAGAGAGAAAGGGTTAAACACTAAACGACAGGGCTATGTGGATCATCGGTAGAGGGTGAGCATTAAGTTGTTGCCAGTAGAAGCTCGGACGATTCCCCTCTCCAGAAAGGTGTCACAGGTAGACACAGAGCCAGTCCAGGTGTAGCTTCTAGGAAGAGAAAAGAGAGAACAAAGTTAAAAGCTGAAATAACAGCAAATAATGCAAAATTGGAGAGTAGTGTGAGAATGTAGCGAAGAGGGTGAAAGTGGTCGTTATGTCCTCCAGCAGCCAAAGCCTATAGCAGCATAACTACACAGATAGTTTCGGTTCAGATTATTTAGTTAAACGGCGCTTATTTACAACAATGTCGTCTGAAGGAACCCCACAAAGGGTCCCACTGATGGTCATTGTTATACTAAAAACCACAATGATTGGGATACCTCCCTCTGTCAGACTGATCACAACTATCGGAAAAGAGAAGGGATCACACAGGTAGAAATGGAGGGTGTGTTTGCACCTCAACCATAACTGAGCCGGTTTAGGCTAAACCTGACTCCCCCTTACTCCAACCAACAGGGAGGGAGGAAGGCTTCCTCCCTGGTAAACTAAGCCACTCTAACTATAAGCTTTATCAAAAAGGAAAGTTTTAAGCCTAGCCTTAAAAGTAGACAGGGTGTCTGCCTCACGGACTAAAACTGGGAGCTGGTTCCACAGGAGAGGAGCCTGATAACTAAAGGATCTGCCTCCCATTCTACTTCTAGAGACTCTAAGAACCACCAGTAAACCTGCAGTCTGAGAACGAAGTGCTCTGTTAGGAACATATGGATCAATCATATCTCTGATGTATGATGGAGCTAGATCATTAAGGGCTTTATATGTGAGGAGGAGAATTTTAAATTCTATTCTGGATTTAACAGGGAGCCAATGAAGGGAAGCTAAAATAGGAGAAATATGATTTCTCTTTTTAATTTTCATCAGAACTCTTGCTGCAGCATTTTGAATCAGTTGAAGGCTTTTAACTTCATTTTGTGGACATCCTGATAGTAACGAATTACAATAGTCCAGCCTTGAAGTAACAAATGCATGGACTAGTTTTTCAGCGTCACTCCTGGACAGGATATTTCTAATTTTGGCAATGTTCCGGAGATGAAAGAAGGAAATCCTAGAAACCTGTTTAATATGGGATTTAAATGACATGTCCTGGTCAAAAATAACACCAAGGTTTTTTACTTTATTATCAGAGGTCAATTTAATGCCATCCAGGATAAGTGATTGACTAAGCAGTTTCTTTTTTCAAGACTCCGGTCCAAAGACGACAACTTCTGTCTTGTCTGAATTTAGAAACAAAACATTTTACCAACATCCAAGTTTTTATATCTTCAAGACATGCTTGTAGTCTATCTAACTAGTTGGGCTCATCAGGATTTATGGATAAGTAAAGCTGAGTATCATCAGCGTAACAGTGAAAATGTATCCCATGCTGCCTGATAATTTGACCTATTGGAAGCATATACATATAGTAAAGAGAATTGGCCCAAGTACTGAACCCTGTGGTACTCCACAATTAACCCTGAAGTTTAAAGATGGGACACACATCACGAGGGACACAGTCGAATGCTTTCTCCAGGTCCACAAAACACATGTGAACCGGTTGGGCAAACTCCCATGAACCCTCGAGCACCCTGTAGAGGGTATGGAGCTGATCCAGTGTTCCATGGCCGGGACAAAAACAACACTGCTCCTCCTGAAGCCGACTATCGGCCGGACTCTCCTCTCCAATACCCTGGCGTAGGCCTTACCAGGGAGGCTGAGGAGTGTGATCCCCCTGTAGTTGGGACACACCCTGTGGTGGTCTGCCAGTCCAGAGGCACTGTCCCCGACCACCACGCAATGTTGACACGCCTCTTCAAGCTTGTTTTCCTTAAAATGTTCTTGTTTCATTATCTTTTCATTTTATTCTCGTTCATAAATCAGCCATTTAAAATGTTCTAAATATTTTTTATGTTCATATATAAAAAATATGACACTTAAATTCATTGGTAAAACTTTTAACATCTTAAACACTAAAACTGTAACACTCTGAACAAAGTGTAACAACATTTATTAGTAGAGCATAATAATAATAATACATTAGTGGTTGTGGTTTTGGTCTCATTCTATTGTTAATACCTGTTTTTGCACATTTACCTTGCTCATTTACCTTGCTTAATCTTTGATTTAACCTTTTTTATAACTGTCTGCACCCTACCTGTGTGCTACTATCTTAATAATAAATAATAATGATAATAATATATAATAGACCAAACGTAAGCGTTAAAAATCATCTGAGTAATATCTGTGTTCAACTTCCACTTATTGGGGGAACCCAGCGGGAGTTTGAAACTGATATGCCGGGAGTCAGGCGTTCTCCCCCGGTATAGCGAGCCTCTGCCGCCCGGTCAGCTGACAGCTGGTGAGGCGAGCCGGCTGTTAGCGCAGCGGGTGTGAACATTTCCGATCACGTTGCGGCACCTTTGCTATTATGTGATATGTAAATGGAGCAGATATTTTAGGTTTACTCAACAACATTCTTGCCTGAAAACATTGTAAACATTGTCCACAGAAAGCATAATATATCCAACTTTATTCACACCTTTTCTCTCTCCTCTGCCATTACTTCTTCTGTTTCAACAATCTGCTTTGACCCGCAATGAATCATGGGATAGGGTGGGCCACGAAGAATTCACTGGAGCCATCCTTCATATCAGGGGAAAAGAAGGACGCATTTGTTGGCTCCCTTTGGAGGAGCCTTCAAATGTGAACAGCCTTCGTAGCGTTGCTGTGACGTAATCGGCCCGCAAATGCTGCCTTAAAAGGACACAGCCCTTTGTCTCTCTATTGCTACTTAAACAACTTCTGTTCCTACTGTAATAATTTTAAAACATTTCAGTAGTGTGTATGACAGTATTTCAGTGTGTGTTCAAGCATGTAGCGTTTCAGTAGTGTGTGTGAGAGGAAATTCAGAATAATGTCCCTCATAGTTTTGCCCCTTTTTGTTTAATGATTAAACCTCTTCAAGAAGCTTGCCACTATTTGGATGCAATATGAAGTTATATACACATTGTCCGTTGATGAAAACGTCTGAGGCCTTATTAAATTAGACACAGTTGAGATCTATTTACCAATTAAAGGACTTCTCAAGGCATCTGTTGCACTGCATTTTAGTTAAGGTTTGGGGTGTGGGGGCTGAACACAAATGCACGCCAGGGATTTTTCTTTGTACGAACAATAAAAACTACTTTTGCTTCCTCTTCAGAAACGTGCTACTTTGTGTTGGTCTGTCTTCAAACACACTAAGCCCTCAATAGAGATGTCCTTAGTAAATATTTCTTAGCTAATAAACAAACCAACTAACAAACAAACAAACAAGCCTTTCATTGGTTTTCCTGTATGTTCATTGCCTTTCTCTTTTTACAATTCTTCAAATGTATTCTGTATGATTGCAATTTCTATGTGATGAAAAGTGCTGGATTCTCTTAACAGTTTATCATTTGGTCTTTTAAAGCCACAGTGTCTAGACAAAAGAAATGCAACCCTGAAGCTAAAACACAGATTTAAAGATGAAATCCCCAGAAAACAGGCAAACCCCACCTTTCAACCAGTGGTCCCTGTGGATAGACACCAGCAACGCTACGACCTTGCAAGGAAAAGCCGACATAGACAATGGATAAATGGATCGATTGTGCCACATTATACATAGATATTAATACATTAACATAACATATTAATATCTTCATTAATTTTTAAACTTTGTTTTTTTCTGTTTATAGCTCATTTTGAGTCTATTTAAGGTGGATAAAAACTCCCCTATCATCCAGTGAGAGCTCTGGGTGTTCATGGAGTCTAGTATTTGTCATAGCTGTTTATTTATGAATATTGTTCACAGCAACCGTTTCCTTTCTGCAGCAATGTTCCAGCTAACCTATGAGAACAACAACTCCTTTTCAGGCCGTGGCTGTGGCCAATGCATGTTTCAGTCCTTAAAAATCATAATACCTGGGATTTCCTTCTGCAACCTGAGGGAAGTCTTTCAATAGAGACACACATTTTCTCAATGACCTGAAAGAGAGATAACTGCCTGACCCCAGCTGTGTGGTGAAAGGGGAGTTTTTCAGATGGAGAGAAATCTGATGGCTGGTACATGATGCTTCATTCTAGGTGGCCCAGATGGGTATTGTTTCACAGATACATTTAGCAACCACACTCCAACAGACTCTTAACAAAAGGTGAGCAACCATGTGCTGAGTGAAGCCATTGATTTCTATTACCCATCACCAATCTGAACACACACACTCACCAACACACAGAGGCATCAGGCAACCCTAAGGTGATTTATAGCTTTATTGCTCATGTGTGTCTGTGTGTGTGATAGTGTTTACAGAGAGGGGACAGGTAATTGAAATAAAGGCCCTCTCTCTCCTTACCTTCCTGAAGCTATAGCTTTCCACTGCTCTGGTAACAATTAGGAACATGCGGAGGGATGAAAAAGCTTCCAGGACTGGCCGCAGCTGCCACGGGCCACTGAAAGCTGACATTTAGAGCAAGAGTTACAAGATGAAGAAAGTGACAAGTAATTCTGTGTGCCTGTATCCTCAAATTTATAGTTTTAGCCTACACTATAATAAACACTATGTTTCAAATCTTCTTTGAATTTATAGTGTCTCCACAGGCTGTTCTTGGTGGGACTTTCAGCCAGATCCCATGTAAGGGGTGAGGCAGTATGGTAGCAGCAGTGGCAATATTTCCTCTATGTGGAGGTGACTTAAACCTGTGTTGGTGGGTCAGCTGGTCCTGCTGGTCTGAATAGTGGTCCGCTTCATTAAAGTTACTATAGTGTTCATGGTACTGCAGCTGCTAGCCTCCATGTGTTTTGTGAAAGCAGGCAGTGAGAGGGGGTTGTAGTCAGCCTACCGCCGTTACGCCCCTGACTCACCAGGCAAACCAGGTAGTGAAGGGCTGACGTCTGAAATGGGAAACCCACAATACTGTGTAACACAGTGTGTGCCAACATCTAGCCAGGGATCTGTGTGCGGTGTTGGTGACGCTCATTATTTGTTATCAGCACATATTGTGCACCAAGACAGAACATATGACTGGACTTCAACTTTAGTACCTTCCCCTGTAGTGCAGTAGACACTACTCCTGGCAGAATACCAAGGCTTTCAAAACTGAAGAAATATTTCAACCCTCACTAATGTGGCTCAGGGAGAAAAGAGGGTGGTGGGAGGTGTGTCAAAATGCTATTAAAGATAGCAAGATAGCATATCTAGCTTGCCATCTCTTCATGCTTCTTTCTCTTCTCCATTCTTTTCTCCTTCTCTACCTTTTTCATTTTTGCCGCTTCTCTCTCTTTCTTGTTTGTTATTTTTTCCTTTTCGTTTCTGTCTCCGTGTCCATAACAATTGAAATAATCCCAAAGCAGTTTCTAAAAAGTAGTTTTTTTATATATATATCAAGTGGAGCATTATAGTGTTAGCTGTAAAGCTCCACTTCTTGGCACTCAGACTAAAATTCTAGGCACTACTCTGCCAGACAGGACACGTTAAAAAAGAAAAAAAGGCTATTAAAGATTTATGTTTGAATGACTTTAAACCATACCTACCAGAGCACATTTATCTGGCATCTTAGTGTTTCTTTATGATTTCGGAAGTTGTGATGTTTATTGCTTGATAGCCTTTGTGTGTAGTCAAATCACACATTTTAACGGGACGGTAACAAATCCTCCAACATGGTGAGCTCTAGGCCCATTTCAGGTGCTAATAACTAAAGTGTTATCAGCAACTCTTTACATAAAATGATTTTAGGATGACTAATTTGTTGACTGTGAAAGTCCTGAATAAACAGTTTTTTGGAATGGACCCCCTGGTGTTCAGACATGCTGCCAGCCTTTAATTTTGACTCCTCAGTGGATTTGGAAGTGTTTCATTTGCTCTGTTGCACCTGTTATTTCATGTTTTTCACATGTTGAAAATTTCTCCACCTACATTATAGTTTGTGTATTTTCATGAAGGTGTAGGACGCCCTCACCTTCCCTTCCATTCTTCCTGTTGTCTTTTACTGAAGCATTTCTGTCAGCTGTGAGGGATGTTCACTGGGCTCATTCATCTCTGTTAGCCCTTTATTCTGCCTTTTTACTTGGCTTTTAACAAAGACTTTAACACTTTCTTCCTTTCTCTGTCCTTTCTGCTGAGAAGCCCCCTTACAAACACACCCATCAAGTCCCTTTTTCACTTTCCATCTGATTCCCATCTGTCAACCCAAAAACTATCAAACAAATAGGATAGTAAGAATTATGATTATTGATTAATTAATATTTATCAAGAATTATAATTTAAAATCATAATTTGAAAAAAAAAAAAAAAAATTCAACCAAAACTCATTACTTACAAATCAAAATCAGAGATGATCTCTGGTGTTAGTGGCTCAAGGCCTTTGATAATTACAATTATTAAATTATCAGTAATAATTGATAACTATTACTATATGTCACTGTTTAATCAACCGCTTCACCGAAGGTGGGGAACTTTGACCTTATTTTGACTGACAAATCACTCTTGCTCAAAATAAACACAAAAGCTTTGTCTTTATCTACGTGAATATTTATTAAATCAACAGCCCTGATACACCTTGCTATTCTGATCCAATAATCTTCACCTAATCAAGCATGCAAAAATTCTACACAAAAGGGCTAAAATAACTAACTAAACAAGATAAAACAACATTGAGTGTGTATGAAGTCAAACCAGCAGTTATGGCAAAAACAGGAGAAAATTTGGTACCGGGCGAAGCTTTGGGAGCGGCCTCCACCAAGCTACAGTCATAAAACCCCCAAAGTTGGAGCTCAGTGAAACACGAAGGGTCATAAAACTTTTAGGCGGCAACCAGTGGAAAAACACGAAGAGTGAAGACAAAGGAATAGTGAGTTTTCACCATGAGGTTCTAGCAGTCCAACTTTAAGTTCACCTGAGTCTGTGCTCAGGTGTTCAAAAATACCTTTAGACACGCACAGCTTCAAAGCACGGCGGCTTTCAGAGTCCAACAGCAATCAAAGTTTCAATAAACCATGGCATGCACATACAACTTAGAACACATTGGACTATAAGTGCCGATTCTAAATCGCCCTAAAATCCTACTCTATCTTGCCCAAGCTATTGCTAATAGAAATAAATAAAAAGGGATTACTTGGTGTCGTCTTCTCTGGGGTATAGGGAGAGAGGGGGGGAGTAGTTACGCGTCCGTTACTAACTCAAAGACGTCCAGCTTTCCTCCTTTGGCAAAAGTGGAAAATTATGACGGACCATCAGCAGTTGACTGGAACAAAACGAGGATGAAAATTTCGTCACCTTGAAACCTCCGTGGATTTTTTGGTTACGTATTAAATTCACGTCTTCGATCAGTAAAGTAAAGTTTCCTGGTCTTTTTATCCCAGGAACCTCTTTCATGAGTTTGTCCAGTGGGGAGAATGAATGAAAACCCACGTGTGAGTTTCTTCTCCAGAAGGACGCGTGCTTCCGTTGCATGGTAACCGGTCCTGCTTTCCAACATGAAAAGCAATGGTGGGCGTTTCTGGCCCCCTTATATAGTCCACTGTAACATCAGAGCTGCGACGCCCTTTCCTATCAGCTGCAATTCCTGCTGGGAGTTGTGGTAGCAGACCATACTGGGGTATTTAGTAGCAGATGACACTGGGAGGTATAGTAGCGAACAAATGGTCCAACAAGATGAAGGCCAAATTCCTTTAGCTTAATCCATTTATTGGAACCCTTACATCCGTACCAATTATTGTCAAATTTGGACCTTCTAATACAAGGCCCTCTGAAATGAATGATGACTGGTAAGAACCTTGAAGGACAGTTTGTCTCAAAAATGGCTTTTTTCCCTGAAAGTTTTCATAATACATTTAAAAGTTATATTGATGTAAAGTATGATGTGATTGTTCAAAATGACAAAACCATGGTTTGAACTATTGTATTCCATTCATTTTCTTCTTATTCAATTCAATTCAATTCAAAAATACTTTATTAATCCCGAAGGGAAATTAAATGTTGTTATAGCTCATTTATGAAGGTTTCCTCAAAGAGCCGTTGTAGATGCTGATGGCTGTGGGCAGGAAGGATCTCCTGTAGCGCTCCGTCTTACAGCAGATCTGAAGAAGCCTCTGACTGAAGACACTCTGTTGTTGTAGGACAGTCTCATGAAGAGGATGCTCAAGGTTCTCCATAATGTTCTACATTTTATGAAGAATCTGTCTTTCCACAATGATCTCCAGAGGTTCCAGAGGAGTCCCCAGAACAGAGCCAGCCTTTTTTATCAGCTTGTTGAGCTTTTTTAAGTCCCTGGTTCTGATGCTGCTTCCCCAGCAGATGACGGCAGAATAGATCACACTTTCCACAACAGACTTATAGAAGATATGCAGCATCTTGCTGCAAACACCAAAGGACCTAAGCTTCCTCAAGAAGTACAGTCTGCTCTGTCCCTTCTTGTAGATGGCTTCACAGTTGCATCTCCACTCTAGTCTGTTGTCCAGGTGAACACCGAGGTATTTATACTCCTCCACCACCTCCACTTCTTCTCCCATGATATAAATAGTTTTTGACTTATTCCTGATTCTCTTAAAATCTACAATCATCTCCTTTGTTTTAGTCACGTTCAAGATGAGATGATTGTTTCCACACCATGCCACAAAGCGGTCCACCACCTTCCTGTACTCAGCTTCTTGTCCATCTCTGATCCACCAACAACTACAGAATCATCCGAGTATTTCTGCAGATGACAGGAGTCTGTCTTGTCCTGGAAGTCTGAGGTGTACAGGATGAAAAGGAATGGTGAGAGTACCGTCCCCTGTGGTGCTCCTGTGCTGCTGACTACCTGGTTAGACTCACAACCCTTCAGTCTCACAAACTGTGGTGTGTTTGTCAGGTAGTCTTTGATCCAGGAGATTGTTGAGGCCTCCACCTGAATCTTCTGGAGTTTCTGACAAAGCAAATCAGGTTGGATTGTATTAAATGTTCTGGAGAAATCAAAGAACATGATCTTCACAGTGCTGCTGGCTTTGTCCAGATGACAGTGGGTTTGTTGAAGCAGATGTATGATGGCATCTTCAACTCCAACTCCACAGCGATAAGCAAACTGAAGGGGGTCCTGATGGTTTACTGTTTGCTTACTCAGGTGGGCCAACAGGAGTCTTTCTAGGACCTTCATGATGTGGGATGTCAAGGCAACAGGTCTATAGTCATTGAGGACTGATGGGTGAGTTTTCTTTGGTACCGGAACAAGACAGGAGGTCTTCCACAACACCGGAACCTTCTTCTGGGCCAGGCTAAGGTTGAAGAGATGCTGCAGAATCCCACAGAGCTGCTCTGCACAGGCCTTCAGGACTCTAGGGCTGACATGATCTGGACCTGCAGCCTTATTCCTATTCAGTCTCTCCAGTTACATCTTCACTTGACTTCTTGAAACACACAGGTGGAAGGTGGAGGCAAATGAAGCATCAGCATCTTCTGATATGATTGAAGGCAAACATGTAGAAGCAGAAGGGTCTAGGGCTGAGGTGGAAGATAAAAAATGTGAGGTGTTACTGGACAGCTGTGGGTCCTGTGGGTCAAAGGAAGGTGGAATGTCTGTTTGGCTGTGAGTTGGAGAGGAGGATGCTGAGCTTGTTTCTGAACTGAACCTATTGAAGAATGTGTTCAGTTCATTGGCTCTGATAGGTATTATTTAGTCAACTCAGAGGTAAGAACGATGCAGAGTCAGTTTTACTTGTGACAAGGGTAGCCCACTTTGCAGTGCAACTACAAAGTTTTGACACCCTATCTCTTTATTTATATACACAGTTCAACAGACAGTTCAGACAGGGTGTATGTGTGTGTGTGTGTGTGGAAGGTAGTAGGCTGGTTCTCATGGGAAATAGATAACGGTGATTTCACAAACAGGAAGGAGGACTGCACTCAGAGACAAGCTGCATACCAAAGAGCAGACTGCAGGTGCCTTGCAGCACAAAATTTTTACATGAGTGATAACAAGTCCTCGCACCCATCCAACAGGCTCTGTCCAGACCTCCATCGGTCTGATCATCCTTCTGCTTGAAGCCTGTGATCTTCTTCATCCCTGTCCACACATCTCTGATACTGTTTTGCTGGAGCTTGCTCTCCAGCTTCTTCTTGTACACCTCCTTGCTGTCTCTTATCTTGACTTTAAGTTGCTTCTGTATAATCCTCAAATTCTCTGTCTCCTTCTCTGAAGGCTCTTTTTTTCTCGTTAAGCAGGTCCTTCAGGTCACTGGTGATCCTAAGTTTGTTATTGGGGAAGCATCTCACGGTTCTGGTGGGGATGATGTTATCCACACAGAAGTTTATATAGTCGGTCACACACTCAGTCATGGCATTCATGTCCTCTCCATGTGGCTGGCACAGTGCGTCCCAGTCTGTAGCCTCAAAGCAACCTTGCAGAGCTTCTTCAGCTTCCTGTGACCATTTTCTCACAGTCCTCTTTATTACAGGTTGCCTCTGAACAAGGGGCTTATATTTTGAGCAGAGAAAAACAAGATTGTGATCTGATTTGCCTAGAGGAGGTCTTGCTGTAGAGAAGTATGAGTCCTTGACATTTGCATAAAACAAATCCAATGTTTTGTTTTCTCTGGTAGAGCAGCTGACAAACTGTTGAAACGTTGGACGTGTAGCACAGAGTGAAGCATGGTTAAAATCACCAGAAATTGCCACAAAAGCATTAGGGTTTAAAAAGGGTTTAAAAAGCACCTTATTCAAGATCAGGTCAGAGTGGTAACAGTTCCAGGAGATAAACCAGAAATCGCTCTCCTTTGTTAGACTCTGCTGCTCATTTTGAGGAATCCCAAGGTATTTCCAAGTCAGAAGGGATATATTGTCTTTCCAATAGGTCCTTGGTTGGCCCTAGGGTGGGCCGTACCAGAGGGATGTGCTCGGAAAACCAAAAGAGGACATCTAGAAGGAACCATAACCAGTTTTCAATTTGTTTAGAGTAGTGGATCTACTCCAAGCTCCCTCTGGATGACGAAGATCCGCAACCTCAGGCTGAGTCTGGCCACCCTGTGGAAGAAGCTCTGTTTAACTGTTTTTCCAAGATCTCATTCCTTTCAGGCATGATCTATATCTCATGAAAACAGGTGAGATCTGAAATGTAGACAAAGCAGTAAATAGATGTTCAGTTAAAGGGTTAAGATTAAGTTAAAGGTAAGTTTAATAAAAATGTTTAATAACAGAAACATAAAGGACACAGCTCTCTGTTGTTTTGTCTGTTCAGATTTTAATTTCTTTCTGCAACACTTTGCATTTCACTGGCCTATTTAATAGCGAGTAAATGTTATTGATTAAGCACCTTTCAGAGATAAACATCAGTTAGAGTGCTGATCTCTCTGATTTGCACAGCCGATCAGCTGATTCTATTTGTCCAAAAAACTGGGCAGAAACTTAGAACCACTTCTTTCTGTTGTGTCTCCCAAACTATGGTTTATGTTGCCTTTACATATTAGACAAACATCTTCACTTCCTGTTTTTAAGTGACTCTTTATGTACCTGTGACACCGTCCTGGAGGGGGGCAAAGTCCAAGCTTCTGCTGCCAACAACTTAATGCTCACCTTCTACCGATGAACCACTTACCCCTGTCTTTCAGTGTTCAACCCTATTTTCTCCTAGACATGGCTACTGACTGAGCTTTTACTGTGACAAACTCTATGTGCTCTCTTTCATACTCTAGACTTGAAAACTGGCTCAGGGTTTATCTGTTTTTTCTTCCTAGATGAAACCATTAAAATAGCTACATCCATCAACATTTACACTTACTTCCCATAGAAAGTACTACTGGATCAGTGCTTCTCTGTTTTTTTTTTTTGTCTCTGCTCTGTTCTCTCAAACCCCGTTAGCCCATTTTAAAGTTACCCACCTTTCACACAATGCAACAGGAAACAACACTCTCCAATAATTTTACCTCCGTCTTCCTCCCTCCCTGTTGGTTGGAGTAAGGGGGAGTCAGGTTTAGCCTAAACCGGCTCAGTTATGGCTGAGGTGCAAACACACCCTCCATTTCTGCTACCTGTATGACCCCTTCTCTTTTCCAATGGTTATAATCAGTCTGACAGAGAGAAGTATCCCAATCATTGTGGTTTTTAGTATAACAATGACCATCAGTGGGCTCTAGATGGACAAACTTTATCAGTTTATTATTTTATTTAGTGCCCCTACACATAGCCCATTCTAAAATGTCCAAACTTTAACACTGAGTAGTTAAATCTAACCTCCCCAACAACCCCACACCATTCCAAACCCTTTCTGAAGAGCTTTGAGACTATGTTTGTTGTGAATTGGCGCTTTATATAAATAAAAGTGAATTCAATTGAATTGAAATTGACATCCTCTTTCAATGGTTCTTTTTTTATAAATGTTTTAACATTTGTTTTATGTCTCTGTCTTTTATTTTTGTATGCCACTTTAGGTAAAGTTGTTGTTTTTAAATGTGCTTTTTAAATAATTCGGACTTCATGCAAATAATGAAATACAAATCCAATAAGAATTTTTCAAAAGATCTTAAGAAAACGCAGATTTGAAAGAGTGTCTTCAGTCAGTCCTGTAACATAAAGTGCCTCCTCTTTGCTGTCCACTTATGTAAACTGTTTGTTCATACTGATGTCATCTCATTGCATCAAGTTCAAAACACA
Source organism: Girardinichthys multiradiatus (assembly GCF_021462225.1). Classification (NCBI taxonomy): domain Eukaryota; kingdom Metazoa; phylum Chordata; class Actinopteri; order Cyprinodontiformes; family Goodeidae; genus Girardinichthys; species Girardinichthys multiradiatus. The sequence goes on from NC_061811.1 coordinate 2,020,300, forward strand.
CTCTGTTCTTTAAGAAAAGATGGTGACAGTTTTAAATAAAGAAATCACGGATTCTACTAGGATACATAATGGCAGAGTGGTGTATGAACAGTCAGTTTGGTTTCTGTTATGAGAACAGTGGTGGAAATGAATTTGAACAGAAATGCCACTCAACTGGAAAAAGCTGATTGGTCCCATCAGGTGAGGATCTTCCTCAAGTAAAGAAGGATGGTGCAGGAAATGCACTGATGCATCAAGACTTTGTCGGGAGTAATGCAAGTGTTTAAAATGGAAGGCTCTTTCTGACCACCATCTACAGTATGTATATGAGAAACGGATTGAGAGATGTTTGTAAAAAGTAGGAAACATTAAACACATGTAAAGGAGTTAAGGGTGTAAAGACTGGGTGACACGTTGTGATAAAACAAATGACTTATTAATTTACTACAGTTAATCTAGTGTAGGACTTGACTTGAATGCATCGTGGTGTTAGAGTGCAGCTGTAAATCGTGTTATCGAAACAAATGTTGGAGTAGAAACAGACCTTTACAGGGAAATGCAGCTCGACACAACACCGGATCGTAAACATGGTAGTTTGTACTGTTGGGGACACATCATGCTGCAGGTTCAGAGTGACCAGCATTGGCATATAGTGATTTAAGGCAATAGTGGTAATTCTTCCTTGAAAACATTACACCTTCCTAACCTTAGCTACTATAGCTAATGGATGGAGGAAGAAAAAAGATGAAAACAATCCTTTCCAAATTTTTGGGACAGAATAAATGCATAATAAAGAAAAATATCGGACCAATAACCAAAGAAGCAACTTTATTAATGTCTCACTATACTATGTGGACAGTTTATTCATGAAGGATTAACTCTTAGTCTGAATAAGTGTTTCTTCTTGGAATACATGTTCAACAAGAGCATGAAGCTGTGAAAAGTACCACAACGGTGGAAGACCTCCCTTGTGGTACCAGAGTCATAAACCACAGATCCGAAAGCAGCTACAGGTAAGTAGCACTGACCTTGCATCTGATAGACCCTCAAGATGTTGGTTCTCAACCATCTTCATCCCCTGGTGAGGTCTTTGTTGGATCTAGTGCAGCTCAGCAAGCTGATAATGATAGGTATTATTTAGTCAACTCAGAAGTAAGGAACGACACAGAGTCAGTTATACTTGCGGCAAGGGTAGCTGTGCAACACAAACTACGAAGTATTAGCCCCCTCTCTCTTTATTTATACATGCTTGGTCACACAGTTCAAACATCATTCAGGGTGGGTGTGTGTGTGTGTGTGTGTGGGGTCAGAAAGGTTAGGGTTCATTTGTCTTGATTATAAACAAACAGAGGAAGTGGGAAGTGGGGACCTGGTGAATAGCCCCCAGATGCTGCTAGTAAAATAATAAAAGAATAAAAGAATAAAAGCATAACTCATTCTTGTGACCATCTCCCTTCCTGTAACATGTAAGGAGGGAAAAGCACTTAGATGAGTGATAAACAATACACAAAGTCATAAAAACCCTAACAGTTCCCCCCCTGTTTTATCACGAATAAGTCATGAGTAAATACATGTAAAATGAAACACTCTGTGTAAGTACAAACCCACAGGACAGAAAACAGATTAGTTGTGGGAAACACTTACACGGTTCCTCCGCCCCTAGGCAACCACCAATCATGGCAGAGTGAAACAATATAATAAAACAAAGAAACAAAATGTAATAATAAAAAATAAAATAATTAAAACAAGCCTTGTTCATATCATCATTGCACTTTTCCTCATTTCACTTTAACAGCAACTTCTTTCGATTTTCAGCTATAAGGTCATTTTATGAAGTACAAGTATGAATACACTCAGGCATTGAAGATATATTCATTTACAACATGTCATCATAATCATCTGCTTTTTGGGTCCAGTGTCCATCTCATCCATCTCTTCTCGTGTGATGTTACATCCTGTGGGTCCTGTCTTAAACAGAGAAAAAGCCCTGCTACCAGGTTTAAGCTCAGGCTTATCAGTCCTGTCCACACGTTACAAAAAGCCATGCTAAGTTGGGCACAGGTCAGTTGTTTTCTTTGCCAGTTTGAGATGTTGGACCATATGGGTTTCCAACCCCTTTGTACCCGGTCTTTCCCCTGTTACCCCGTCGGTTGGTTTGGCTCCTGTAACGACAATATTAGCTTACAGTGGCTCTTGTGGATCCAGGATGGTCTCTCTGCAATTTTCAGAGCTGTCGGTGTGGTCAGGAGAACACGATATGGCCCTTTCCAGCAGGGGTTGCTCCAGTCCTTTCTGTGAAGTGTCTTAATCAGGACCAGGTCTCCAGGCCTCAGGTTGTTCTGTGAAATCGGAGCAGAATTTACTGGCAGACTACTGGACAACTGTACTTCTTTTGTTTGTAACATCTTATTCATCCATTCAACTAATGATGTTTCCTGCTGTGCTTTTCCTATGTCATCCATTTCTGATGGCAATGGAAAAGGTCTGCCATGTACTATTTCAAATGGAGTGAGACCAGTTTGATTTGGAGTTATTCTCATCCATAATTTAACCAGAGATAGACATTCAGGCCATGGCCTCCCTGTTTCTTCCATTGTTTTCCTTAATCTATTTTTTATTGTTCCATTTGTTCGTTCAACCAGCCCAGCAGATTGTGGGTGGTAAGAACAATGGTTTTTTAACTGAAACCCTAATGCTTTAGAGCACAGTTCTATTACATTATTTACAAAATGAGTCCCATTACCTGATCTTATGATTTGTGGGATACCATATGTAGGGAATAAATGTGTCACTAAACTCTTCGCCACTGTGAGTGCATCACAGTGCTATGCAGGGTACATTTCTACCCACTTTGAAAATGCATCTATGACCACTAAACAATATTTCTTTCCCCTTGACCATGATAACTCTATGAAATCCATGCGTATCGTGTGAAAGGGATGAATTGCTGCTGGGAACTGGCCTCTTTTGGGTCTCATGTTCCCCTGTGGATTATGTTTGCAGCAAATAATACATGATCTACAAAAGTTTTTTGCAAAGTCAGAAAAACTTATGGTATGGAAATGTAGATTTACTAAGTGTATCATTCCCCCGCTCGACACAGGAAACCCCGTGTGTCGCATGGGCCACCGTCTTGTATAAATTCTTTGGTAATATTGGCTTATTTCCCAAATGATAAATGTCATTATTCTTTATGGCCCCTCTATTCAGCCAAGATTTAACTTCTGCAGCTGGTGCAGATTGTTGTGAATCTTTCAGCACATCTGTATCTATAAATAAGAGATCTGACATTTTCAAAGTGAGGGGAAGTCTCGAAGCTATTTTAGCAGAAATATCAGCAAAGGTGTTCCCTTCGTTTCCATGGTTTCATCAGATTGATGCGCTTTACATTTACAAAGTGCTATCTTTGCAGGTAGCTTGTAGCAATATAAGTGACACTGAATGAGGAACTTTCATTGTGAGCGGGTGGCACAGCACAATTTCAGCTGTCTGCTTCACAGCTTCTGCTGCTGCGATGCAGCTCTGCAAACAATTTGAAATCCAGATGCCACAGAGTCCAGTTTTTTAGAATAAAATGCTAAAGGTCTGTTTTTGGAGCCAAATGGTTGGGTCAATACAGCTTTCATATAACCCTTACATGCATCTACACAAAGTGTGAAAGGCTGGCTATAATCCAGCAGAGCTAAGGTGACTGTTGTTTGAAGCAGATTTTTTAGCTCTGTGAATGCTACTTCTCCCTCCTTAGTCCATGTGATTTTGTCTTTTAAAGTCATGTCTTTGCCGTAGATCATAGATTGCAAAGGTTGTACAATGGCTGCATAGTCTGGTAGCCATTCTCTGCAAAAATTACACAGTCCCAGAAAGGACATCATTTGTTGTTTAGTTCGTGGTTTTGGGGCTTCCTGTATAGCTGTTTTTCTACTACTTAGGAGGGAACGACCATGTTGTGATAACATATGTCCCAAATAAATCACTTTCTCCTTGCAAAACTGCAGTTTATCCCTAGAGGCTTTGTGCCCCGTCTGGTAGAGATGTTTCAGAACTGTTATAGTAGCTTCCTCACAGTGTTGTTGAGTGTCTGAAGTTATAAGAATATCATCTACATACAACAGGACTTGACTATGTTCAGGCACCTCACAGGTGCTCATAGAGTATCTTAAGGCTTGTGTATATACATGTGGGCTTTCGCTGAAGCCTTGTAGTAGTCTGGTGTAAGTGTATTTTTTCCCTTTAAACTGAAAACCAAATAAATGCTGTGACTCTTCATGCAGTGGTACTGTGAAGAAAGCATTGCTAAGATCTACCACTGAGAAATATTTTTTATCTGGAGTTAATGAATGCAGTAATGTATGTGGATTCGGGACGTCCGGAATCGCATGTCACACTATTTTATTTATCGGTCTAAGATCCTGAACCATCCTCCACTTTCCTGTGCTGGCTTTCTGCACTGGAAAGATAGGTGTGTTGCATGTAGCATCAGGTGCTTCCCTTAATATTCCTGACTTCAACATATCTTGTATTACTGGCTTAATACCCTCTTCAGCTTCTGGCTTCAAGGGGTACTGGCGAACTACTGGCCGTTCTTCAGATATTAATTTAACCTTATATGGTGGAAACCCCTTTATAAGTCCTACATCAGTCGATGATTGGGACCACAGTTCAGGTGGGACAGCAGCTAAGGCAGGGTGCCTGTTGCTCTCTTTGCTTTCAGCTAGGCCCTGTATCTGTCACTTTGCCTCATCCAAATGTGTCTTTGGATGAACTTTGACTATCCACCCTAGAGTGAGTTTCCAGATTCCTGTGTTAGGATCTACTTTCCAGTCAGAGCTTGTTAATGCCTCATATCTCCCTCTTTCAGCACGCTGTATAAAGTTTTCTAATTCTTTCCACTGACCCCCCACAGGTTTAGTTAATGACAGATGAGGTGTACTGCCTTTAAACTGTTGAAGCTGTCTTCCTGACAGTATGAATGAGGTGGACGATTTCCCTGTTTTGGGGTCAACATACAGATGCTGTATGGTAACAGTCTGATTATTTTCTCTGTGAAGAATAGTATCATATTGATAATCTGGCCCTGCAGTATTTTTATATCTCATGGTTACATGGAGCTCAGTATCTGGCATGTACTGTGCCTCCTGGGAGGTTTGTTTTTCTCTGGTTCTCCTCAGCAGTTCTCGAGCTGTTGGTGTGGGGCCTAGATCGAGGGACCAGTAATAATGTGGCTGTGAGAGTCCATTTAGGACTAGGGCATCTTCTTCCACTACAGCTTTCATACCTGTTTCTGTTGATACTATATTTATATGCAACTTTTGCATAAGATCTCTTCCCAACAGGTTTACTGGGCATTTTTGACTTATCAGAACGGGAGCCTGACAAGTAAGTTTTGTCTCCGGTTCTGTTATTGTTACTGGTGCACTTAGGTAATGTACCTCTGATGTGCCAGCTGCTGATCTAACATGCACTGCGGTGTTAGAATATTTTATTCCGGGTGGAGGTTTAGTTAGCACAGTTCTACATGCCTCTGTATCACACAAACAGCTATATACTTTGCCATTTATTATTATGTTTTTATATGGCAAATCTTGCGTCCTACTTAGTGCTATAAGTTCTAATGCTGCTTGTATGTCAACTTCCTCCATTTCACCACTGTTTTTCTCTGCTAGTGGGGGAGGAGGTGGAGGCTGTGGGTGTAATTGTCAATTCTGGGTAGAGTTGGGGTTATACACCCGCTTTTCATTACATTCTCTTGCAAAATGTCCTGGCTCATTGCAGATCCAGCAGTTTTCATCTCTTGCGCCAGGGTTTTGTAAAATTATCCTACATTCTCTAGCATAATGCCCTATTTTTCCACACCTCAGACACACATTGCTCTGTGTGTAACTGTGTTGTGGCCCTCCTCCTCCTCCTCCTCCTCCTCCTCCTCTGTGACCTCTAAATCCCCTCCGTCCTCTTTGCCCGCTTGCCCCTGAGCGATGCAAAGCCATTAAACTGTCTTGCATTCCAAACGTATCTGTCTTCCTATCTCGTTGTGTTTTATGAGCGTGCTCCGCATATTCTAAAGCTTGTGTAACAGTTCCTGTATTTTGATGAACCCAATGTTTGTCTATATACTGTTCAATTTTAAGGCCTTGCAAAAAGGCTCTCTTCAACTGTTGCTGATAGGCTCCTCATATGGTATAGCAGAGTTTGCTCTAAAAACACGTCTCATCCTATCCAAGAAATCTTGTGGGTCTTCTTCATCCTTCTGTTTGCATTGTGAGATTTTACCATAATCTGCTGTCTGTATATAAACTCTTCGAATTCTTTCAAAGAGTAAGCATAAGGCGTCCCTTAAATCTAGTGAATTATGTGCTAGTATGTCACCATTATCATCACATCCAGTGAAACCTCCTGCTACTCTGCACCAGCGATGACCAAACAGCTGGGTAAAACACTGGAGCATCTCTCTGCCATTAAGATGAAAACTTCCTCTGAGTTCTGTAATAGCGTCTAGAAATTCTTCCACGCCTTCTTGTATTGATGGGATACCTTTTAAAGCAGCAGTTCTGTCTTCCTGTGTCCATGGTCTATATACTAGAATAGTTGGCGGCTGTCGGTGATTAGCGTCACCTACGTTTGGATTTGCTACTTCAACTAGAGGAAATGTGTCTTCCTCTACATTTTTTTCAGATGGATGAAATTTCTGTTTGTGAGCCATTAAGGCTTCGCCTGGGTATATGCTAGGAATTGTTTTCTTACATTTACTCCTAGTTTGCACTCCTGTGTCCCACCAGGAATTAGGAGACCAGGACTCACTAGTAGAGCTCTGTTCTTCTGTTTTAGAAGGATTGCTTAATTTTTCTTGCTTACTTATAGGAGTTTTAGGAACTGCTACAGCTCCTTCTATCTCTCCTCCAATTTGCTGTGCTCCAGCCTCCTGTCTTGCTTCCTGCACGGCAGGGGGCCGAACACCTCGCTGTCTGGATGCGATCACTGTTTTCTCATGTGGGCGCACCAAGACTGCAGCTGTCGGCTTCTCCTTTCATTTCTCCTTCTTATCTCGCCTCTGAATGTTTCGTAATTTACTTTGTTCCAGCCATTTGTCTGAGAATTTATACTCGACCTTTCTCTGTTCCTTTTTAGTTGGTTTCTTGGTTTTCATTATTTCTAATTTTAAATCCCTTTGCAATTTTAAGATATCGTTAATATTTAGTTTACCCAAGAAACCATGTTTTGTATTCCATCTATGACAGATCATACCTGCTAATTTTACATAATTCTCCATAAATTTTACATCCCTTTCCAAGTTAATTAGTTTACTTTGTTTCTTCCCCATGATGTTTAATTTTAGTTCACAATACTATAAATGTCCCAGATAGAAGTTCAATGGCATGAGATTCAAGGAGAGGACATTAACACGCCCTTCTACTGTGACTAATTTGCAGCGGTGTTAATTTTCTGGGATTAAACCCGACCTTTATCTCCAAGAATCACCAATACGTCTTTCTATTCTGGGCAAAAGAAAACACAAGACCAGCAGAATCCTAAGATTCTTCCAAACTGCTTAGTCTTCCAAACACACACAAAACACAGTCACACAGTTAGTATTTTAACATATTTATGTCCCTTCAGCAATATGTATGGTCGACCTAGCTTAGTTTATGATCTCTCTTTATTATTCAACACTTAATTTCATTCCCTTCCGGTGGAATGTTACCAACCAAATTATCCAGTTCACTTTACGGCACCTAGTCATTTTTAATCACTTTACATCGAGATAACTACCTAAATTTATCACTATTTCTTTGCGGCGAAATAAAACCTTTCCAATGCAGTGTCCTTACGGCGACACATTACCAAACGACTTTTAAGTACTTTTCTTCTTTCATTTATATAGCGCTTACTCTTATCTCATGTACTGTATTTTAAAACTGTCTCACCTCGGAGTTGACTTCTAAGTGACTCCGTCGGACCTCCAGAGTCACCTGGCATCGAGCAAGACAATAATCCACCGGCCAGATGCAAATGTCACACACCGGGACTTTCAGCCACCAGGCCTAGATGCGGCTGTGCGGCAGCGCTTAACTCGACGTCAGGCTGTTCCCGGAGATCCGCCAGTCACTGCAAAGAAAGATAAAATCAGTTTAGTTCTTATAATATCCGGCTCCGAAGGACCAAATTAATGATAGGTATTATTTAGTTAACTCAGAGGTAAGGAACGACACAGTCAGTTATACTTGCGGCAAGGGTAGGTCACATTCTGAAGTGCAAAACTACAAAGTATTAACACTCCTCCCTCTTTATTTATACATGCTTGGTCACACACAGTTCAAACAACATTCAAGGTGTGTGTGTGTGTGTGTGTGTGTGTGTGTGTGTGTGTGTGTGGGGGGGGTCAGAAAGGTTAGGGTTCATGTGTCTTAATTTTAGAGAAAGGAGTGAGGATTGGTGCCAGTCCCTAGATGTTGCTGACAATAGCATAACTCACCCTTCTCTCTTATCTCTTTGTCTATGACATGTGGGGGAAGAAAGCACTTAGAGCAGACACAAGTGATAAACAGTATAAAAAGTCATAAAAACCCTAACAAAAAGTAATTTATTTTCCATTCAACAGTAAGGTAACTTCAGGTTTTATGCTATCTAGAGAGAGAAGGTCCTGGACATTCATCAGAAAGGTTAGGGTTCATTTGTCTTGATTATAAACAAATAGAGGAAGTGGGAAGTGGGGACCTGGTGAATAGCCCCCAGATGCTGCTAGTAAAATAATAAAATAGTAAAAGAATAAAAGCATAACTCATTCTTGTGACCATCTCCCTCTCGTAGTGTATATAAGATGCTGTGAAACTTTTTGTGGCCTTCTTCTGATTGATACATTTGGGCAATTGGATCCTTGTTATCCTCTTGGAAATCTTTGAAAACTCTGGTTTGGATGAGACATTCATGAAAATGAAAAACATCCACGTAATAATACTAAGAGAGCTAAACTTTTTAATGGGTAATTAGAGTCACTATAATTGATGGTAGGCGTAAACCGAAGTAATCCGATTAATGACACTTTAAGGGTACACACACAGGTTATCAGACGTTTTTAGATTTTCCCTCTAACAGATTTGTTTGTTTTTTCAGTTTGAATTCAGTCAAATTATATGTGGAGAAATTTCTGAAATCATTTTTTATGGTGGGCTTGCCTTCCAGCAAGAAGGTACAGGGTTCGACTCTCGGCCGGGGATCTTGCATGGAGTTTGCATGTTCTCCCCTGTGCATGCATGGGTTCTCTCTGGGTACTCCAGCTTCCTCCCACAGTCCAAAAACAGCATGGTTGTTGGTCCTGAGTGTGTCTGGGTTGTTCTGCAATGGACTGGTGACCTGTCCAGGGTGTACCCTGCCTCCTGCCCATAGAATGCTGGAGATAGGCACCAGCTTCACCGTGACCCACTATGGGGGAAGTGGTATAAAATGACAATTTTTTTTATTGTATCTTTTCTTCTATCACAAACACCTGGCATTTTAATAAGCTGGTACAGGCTCAACAAAGAAGAAAATGAAGTCTAAATTACTGACACAGAAAAATATGTTTTCACTGTATTTCCTCTAAGACACCTTTAAGCTCACATAATGCACTATATTGTAAAATCTAAAAACCTCAGATATAAATAGCTTGTCTTGCTATATATCTAGACTTGGTAGCTGTATAATAAATTTTTTTCAACTAGGATTAAATAAACTCTGGTGTTGCACATGGGGGGGGGGGGGTGTTGGTAACATTCTTTTAAATACTGACTTCACGGTTTTTGAGACAGCATCATGATTTATTCACTTCAGCAGGACTGTCATGTGGGTTACATCGGTTGAAGCAGCACTATGGCTGTGTTGATTGTAGCTGATTGCAGTCAGAAGTATGGATGGATGGATGTGACGTGTGCTGAGCCTTGAATGGCAGGATTGTATGATGATTGCAAGACAGTGTGGGGAGAAACATGCTAGTCATAGCTGGCAAAATGACAGTGGAAGCTATTCCAGTTACCTGTCACCTGAATTCTGCATCTCCATCTCTGCCGTGTCTCAACCCCTCTTCAGATTCCCACTTCCATGTCAATCCTCTGTCCTGTGAGCTATCCATCATTTTCTGTCATCTCAACCTCACTTTACTGCAGGTTTGTTGGACCACTAGGCACATTCACTCCATCACTGTCTGACATATTATGTGCAGTACACACTGAGTCTGAGGAAAGCAAACTTACTCTTGTCCTTTCTTTAAATATAAAGACAGACAGACCTTTTTCCTACCATTATAGTAGCACAATTATATTACTACTGTTCGAGAAAACCCCTCACCTCTCCCACTGGACTTTTATTCTGGAATCAAGACTGGTAGTTAGCAAAATAATCACAGGAGAATTAAATGTAATCATTCAAACTGTGTTGGATCAGAAAAGAAGTATATTAACAGATTGTAAGGAGACAGTGACCTTTTTCGCTCCACAGAACTCAATCAGCTTCTTCGAAGCCAAAAAAGATAAAAAACAGAGTCCACAGAGTTCCCTTATGCTAGCATGCACTAGGGGGTGGGGCAAAACCAAGCATCCCCAGTGCTTCCTGAGATAGCCCAGGCTTACATTCCTTGGAAAAAAACAACTCCTTCTATGGTCACAACATTGAATCCAGTTGGAACAAACATCCAGTTTAGGAGCAGATGGACCTATATTTCATTTCCTTCCAGGACATCCTCAGGGGGTTGATAAATTTTGAGGTAATTGTTTTGTACACAGTAGAACCCCATCCAAAACGGAGAGGTCACCAGTACATACGTAGAGGGCTGCGAGTTTCTCTTCTCCTTTAACCTGAAAAGAATTACCCATTCCTCTAATAACTGTTAAACAGAATAAACACATGGATGCTATTAAAAAATATTCCCTCACTAGAAATTATGGTAGCCCAATAATATAATTTACAATAATCAAAGACAGCACATAAGAAAATCTTAGTCAAAACATTTCCAATACTTGCAAAATTGTGTAAAAAAATGTCGATATGGGTTAAACAAAGTCAACCGGATCACCCTAACCCTAACATGGCCAATCTTAGAAATCCACAAGAGCAAAGAACAAATGTAAAAGCTTCATACAACTTCTATACAGCTTCTTCCATAGTGGGTCACAAGGGAGCTGGTGCCTATTTCCAGCAGTCTAAGGGCAGGAGGTGGAATACACCATGGACAGGTCACCAGTCCATCACAGGTCAACACAGAGACACACAGGACAAACAATCATGCCCACACTCATTCACTTAAGGGAAATTTAGAGAGACCAGTTAACCTAACAGTCATGTATTTGGAATGTGGGAGTAAGCTGGAGTACCCAGAGAGAACCCATGCATGCATGGGGAAAACATGCAAACTCCACGCAGAAACACCCCCAGCCGGGAGTCAAACCCAGGACCCTCTTGCTGCAAGGCAACAGTGCTACCAACTCCACCACCACGCAGCCATTCAGCCGTGCAGCTTCTTAAAATTCTTTATTCTAATCCAATAATACATTTCCTATAATGTGGTGTCCAAACCAGGCGTAGGAGCTCTGCACGAATGGAGAAAATACAGGTCCTTCTCAAAATATTAGCATATTGTGATAAAGTTCATTATTTTCCATAATGTCATGATGAAAATTTAACATTCATATATTTTAGATTCATTGCACACTAACTGAAATATTTCAGGTCTTTTATTGTCTTAATACGGATGATTTTGGCATACAGCTCATGAAAACCCAAAATTCCTATCTCACAAAATTAGCATATCATTAAAAGGGTCTCTAAACGAGCTATGAACCTAATCATCTGAATCAACGAGTTAACTCTAAACACGTGCAAAAGATTCCTGAGGACTTTAAAGCTCCCAGCCTGGTTCATCACTCAAAACCCCAATCATGGGTAAGACTGCCGACCTGACTGCTGTCCAGAAGGCCACTATTGACACCCTCAAGCAAGAGGGTAAGACACAGAAAGAAATTTCTGAACGAATAGGATGTTCCCAGAGTGCTGTATCAAGGCACCTCAGTGGGAAGTCTGTGGGAAGGAAAAAGTGTGGCAGAAAACGCTGCACAACGAGAAGAGGTGACCGGACCCTGAGGAAGATTGTGGAGAAGGGCCGATTCCAGACCTTGGGGGACCTGCGGAAGCAGTGGACTGAGTCTGGAGTAGAAACATCCAGAGCCACCGTGCACAGGCGTGTGCAGGAAATGGGCTACAGGTGCCGCATTCCCCAGGTCAAGCCACTTTTGAACCAGAAACAGCGGCAGAAGCGCCTGACCTGGGCTAAAGAGAAGCAGCACTGGACTGTTGCTCAGTGGTCCAAAGTACTTTTTTCGAATGAAAGCAAATTCTGCATGTCATTCGGAAATCAAGGTGCCAGAGTCTGGAGGAAGACTGGGGAGAAGGAAATGCCAAAATCCCAGAAGTCCAGTGTCAAGTACCCACAGTCAGTGATGGTCTGGGGTGCCGTGTCAGCTGCTGGTGTTGGTCCACTGTGTTTTATCAAGGGCAGGGTTAATGCAGCTAGCTATCAGGAGATTTTGGAGCACTTCATGCTTCCATCTGCTGAAAAGCTTTATGGAGAGGAAGATTTCATTTTTCAGCACGACCTGGCACCTGCTCACAGTGCCAAAACCACTGGTAAATGGTTTACTGACCATGGTATCACTGTGCTCAATTGGCCTGCCAACTCTCCTGACCTGAACCCCATAGAGAATCTGTGGGATATTGTGAAGAGAACGTTGAGAGACTCAAGACCCAACACTCTGGATGAGCTAAAGGCCGCTATTGAAGCATCCTGGGCCTCACCGCATTGAAGCAGTCATTTCTGCAAAAGGATTCCCGACCAAGTATTGAGTGCATAACTGTACATGATTATTTGAAGGTTGACGTTTTTTGTATTAAAAACACTTTTCTTTTATTGGTCGGATGAAATATGCTAATTTTGTGAGATAGGAATTTTGGGTTTTCATGAGCTGTATGCCAAAATCATCCGTATTAAGACAATAAAAGACCTGAAATATTTCAGTTAGTGTGCAATGAATCTAAAATATATGAATGTTAAATTTTCATCATTACATTATGGAAAATAATGAACTTTATCACAATATGCTAATATTTTGAGAAGGACCTGTACAGTTGGGGAAACCATTCCTTGACCTCGCCAGGGTTTTAATCATTAATCTACTAAAAATAAAAACTTATCAGTGTTGAACTTTAAGAAAAGCCTGAAGGTACGAAAACAATCTCTCCAATAGAAGCCAGAGTGTGAAAGCTGAAGGGATCTCATCTAGCTTCCTTCATGTAGCCAAAGGTGTTCAACAGGCATCAGTTCTGGGGCCGGTCTTATTTAGTTTGTATATTAACTGGGATTTAATAAAGAAGTTGACTTACTGTTAGGGTTTTTATGTGATGTAGTCTGTTGTTGCTGAACAATATTAAATGGTTGCTGGAGCTGGTAAAGTGCCTGATGAGGTGTGGATCCAGACTTTGTGCAAGTTTAGACTAGTTTGAAAGCTAAAAAAGCAAAACTAATGTAATTAAATCTTCCATCTGTCACCACTCTCCATGTGTCAGAAATTGAGTTAGTGTCTGAATACAAATACTAATGAATTTTATTTGCTGATTCTCTGCTTTTCCTGCAAGTCTCGCCTCCAACTGTCAAAATTTAGCTTTTTCTTCCGAATTAAGTCTTAGGTTTCTTTTAAGGCAACGATTTGTGTTTCTAACATTAATGTCTTTGCTGGATTATGGAGGTATTGTTCATATGAAAGCATTTTCACAAAGCTTTAATGCTCTCGACAGAACCTATCACAAAGTTTAGAGGTTCATAAAAAACTTAAATGTTTGACCGAGTTTTGTATTCTAGCATGAAAACCAACATTATAAAAGCTAGTTCTGGCACCCTTACTTCATATCTAGCAACCTTTATTCTTTAAAAAAGTAGAGTAACTTATTTCCTTATTCATTCTTAAAATCTGTTCCTGTTGTTGGTCCAAGGGAAACTTACCGAGTTAGACAATAAAATCATTCTAAAGTTCTGCTCACGCTTGGAAACAGCTCTGAAATCAGCTACATCTCAGGGATCTCTTTTCAGTGAGTGAGTTTAAAGAAATATTAATTGTTATAAGCTGATTCACTAACACACACCGACTCACGTACATATTGGTATCCATCTCCAACCAGTCTTTGGGGTTATTTTGAGCTGGTGTTAAATCCTTCCACTCTGCTTGCAAACAAATTCACTATTTGTTGAGGATTAGTGTTAAATGCCTCTTTTCTGGTTCTCTGCAGACTTAATAGAATGAGAGAATTAAACGGCAGCTTGAAATGAAACAATTCTCAACCAAAATGGATGACACAGTCTTAATTTGTTTGAGCAACTATATAGTTAAGGATTAGTACCTTGCCATCGTCATAGTTTTTAGTGGGCTTATTTATAACCTAATACAAATTTTCCAAATTTAGACTCAAATCTAAAAACTATATTTGTATGTACTTTATTGTTTTATTTTTTTGTTAAACAGCTTGAAGTTACAGAAACTAAACTGGTTTTCTGAACTCTTCTTCAGACTGAACTTTATTTTGCTCACAATGATAAATAGTCACATCAGCTCCTCTGCATGCCCTGTGGAAAATGAAGTTGTACTTTTGTTTGAACAGACTTGATACCTTTGGTTTAATATGCATGAAGCCGTTGTGGAGACATATTATGTGTGTGCATCATTATTATTACTATGTTCATAACCATTGTGGGAAATAAAATGTGTAACATGTGTTAGTATAAAGACATTGTGTATTGTGTGGTCTGCAAAAGTATTTCTCACAGGGAGGTGAAGTGGAAAATTACTGAGATATGAAGGAGTGTTTGAAAAAGTAGAGACTGACTTACTCCCTTCTCATATCAGTAGAAAACATGGTGCAGGTGCAGGACAATGACTGTCTAAATATGGTAAAGCCGGAAAAGTGTGTACGTGACTACATGTGAGAAAAAACTGTAAACAGGGCGCTGCCCATTTTAATGTGTGTTTTAATAAAAACAATGAGCCCAGTGAGAAGCTCCGAAGTCGTCTCGGTGTGTGTCCTGATCACATGAGAGCTTCCCCTGGTCCAGGTACTTTGAATTACATACAGCTGTCTCCGTGTGATTTATTCTAATGTGTTGTGAATTCCTCCAGGTTAAGGTGAATAAACAAACGCGCAGAAGGCCTCTTTAAAGGGGTACTTCAACACCGTGTAGCGTGAGCTTTTAACGAATGCCTATAAAACTAAACAGTCCGCATCCATTTCCTCACATCTATCTCTCCTCACCATTTCATGGGTGGCATGCTGTGGACCAACCCTTCTTCAGAGGTTTCTAAGTGACAGGTGCAGCTGACGTTTGTTTGTTGCTTGATAAAATCAGATGAGGAGCAGGTAAGAAAACAATTAGTGAGGAAAAAGAAGATAATTAAGGTTTAAATGGACCTTTGCATTAAAATGGGCTCTTTCTTTTAGCTTTCATTAAATAATCAGTTTGGCAAACCAGAGAAAATGCAGATATATTAAAGTTTAACTTGAAGCATGATGACACAATCAGCATTAAGTAAATTATGTCCACAAACATTAGTTTGGGTGTTCAACAAACATCTAATCATCATGTCATTATTTAAAGTTTGCTCAAAGGAAGCTGGTATTTGTTAAAAGTTTTTTGTCAGCACATTACTTGTTCAAATAAATATCATTATTTTATCACATAATGTGTTAGCACCCACAGCCATGGATTAAAACATCAAGATGCGGTACAGACTTTTCTGGAACCTTCAAAATAAATTGCATTTAACTTACTTCCAGCTCATTTGGAAAAGGGAGGGTGGGGGGGGGTAACAGCAGACTTCTCATGATGCCACTGGCCATATAAAACCCCCACCTTTCCAATGGTCCGATCTCTTCCATCCGGACCCCGCTGCGGAGCTGGCAGGAGAGACAGCTCTTTGCTGCCAATTGGATCCAAGGGTGTCATACGATCATCGATCATATGCACTAAGTGCAAATGAATCACTATTCGTATATCCGGTAGATTCATTCATAAATGGGATAATTAAGGTACAAGCGTGGCTTGACTTTTCTCTCTGAGGTTTACAGAGATTTACTGTTTCTAGAGAGTTCCCAGCACGACGCCGAGTGGAGCAGTTAACCAGTTTTGGTTATGGCAGTTAGCATGCAGTTTGGGTCGGCGGACAGCGAGCCGCCCAGGCACTGCTCCAGAGGTTAGCTGAAGCTAACCTTCGTTCAAAGTGCATGTTTCTTCAAACTTCATCGTCGCCCGGACAACTCCTCCTCAGCACGGTTCCTACGAGGTTAGGGATTTGGGCAGAGAGAAGTGATTTATAATAAAATGATCTAAATGTTTTTCATTTTATGAAGTTTGGTTTTGTGTGTGTTGAACTCAGCTATCTTGGTGCTAGCAGACTATCTGCAGCACACGTTCTCAGGTTGTGTTCTTTGTTTGTATGTTTTTAAAGTTAAGACAAACTTTATTTAAAGGGTGATTTTAAACAGAAGATTGATCATAACGCGCCGTCCGCGCTTATGCATTTTATTGACCGTATTTTAAAGGTGTGTGTTTGATTTTGGTGCTAATTTATCAGCTCCTTTTGTAAGCTTTAACTGATAACAGATAAGGACATGTGCTTGCCTGTTAAAGAATATTTACCCAAAAAGGTTTAGTTTTCAATCCAGTAAATGTGTCCCTAAACATTATTTTACTAAATTTGATAACTAAGTAAATACCATTAAGCCCCATTTCTCCAGAAAGATTTGGCTCTTTTCCACAATATTTCCTTAAATATTTTACCATCCCCTTAATAATATTTCTTTAAATATTATTTCAATAAATAAAGGTAGCTAATTAGACACCGTTGAGAATTAGTCATCCAGGAGGTTGGTTTTATTCAGCAGATCATTATTTAAAACATTATTTTATTAAAATAATATTTTATCTGATCTTGCATTGTGAATGGTTGTCTAAATGTTGCTGATTATTTCCTAAGTTGGTTCCAAGACTAACTTAACTTCATTTCCAGATTCTTCAAGATAATCCTTGGTTCTCAAACATAAACATTGCATGGTAATGTTGCATCACTCTTTTTGGTCATAATTATCAATCATCTTTAATCAACTTGTTTATATTGTACATAGTCCATTAGTCTTCGTTATTCTTTAATTCTGCTTGGTAGTTTAGTTGGATTGTTTTAGCAAAGTAAAGAGTTTGTTGATTGAAATATGTTTGACTTTAAGTTGACTGATTTTTGTTAATAAATTCTTGTATTTTAAGAAATTGTGTGAATTTATTCCATATATGTGCAGAGTTTATGCTGTTCAATAATGTCAGAGCTCGTCTCACACCTTTCTATTTTGTCCTAATACCATCACCTTACTGGGCTGGTATTCACAGGACAACCCTTAACAGACCGAAATATTATTTGATAAAATATTAATGTTAGATTTTAAATAATATATTCAGATTCATAGTCACAACAAATGGAAACAAGAGTTGAGATAAAATGCTTTCAATATTGACATAAGTCCATCTCACTAAATCAGTCCATCACTGAAAGGTAAATTTATTGCATACACGGTGATATCTTCCAAATGTTTATTTCTGTTCATTTTAGGATTATGGCTCGCAGCTACAGTTTCTCAGAAAATTTCAATATTACACAAGACCAATAAAAAGGTATTTTTAATGCAGAAATATTATGTATTGTAGATATTAAAGCACATACATTTATTGGGAAGACTGCTGACTGACAGATGTTTAGCAGACAGTACTGGACACAATACACAAGGAGGTTGAGCCACAACTTATCCCCAAAGAAGCCGGCTGTTAACAGACTGATGTATTCAAGCTTAATCATGGAAAGTTGACATGAAGGAAAAATGTGATAAAGGTGCACAAGCAACAGGGATAACTGCAGCCTTGAGAGGATTGCAAACAGCATTAAAGAGTTTGGGAGCTTCACAAGGTGCAGCTGAACATTTGTTTTTGTAGATCCATATTTGTGCATTAAAATGTTCTTTTAGCTTGTCTTAAGTTATGCTGAAACTTTTGTTTAGGATTTTCGTTAGCTGTAAGCCAGAACCCTTAAACTAACAGGATGTAATTAAAATATACCCCAATCCCACTTTTGTCAGTGAGGCCTCCTTCAGAAGATGGCTGTACCTACACAAGAACTTCCCATATACCCAAATATTCATCTTCAACCACCATGATCTAAAAAATGCATCTCAAACTGATTACATTAAAGTTTATTTTTACTGAATTGTAATTAATTTATTCCTTATAAACAACTAACAAAACTACACACATCTGTATCGGCATTGGTGGGAATTTGAAGTTACTTTGATCATATTTGATTGTGTCACATGAGTTGTTTCTCCCTCCTGTCAGCTTGTCTGTGTCTCGCAGTCAGATGCTGGCAGATGAGCACCAGCTCTCCTCTCCTTTCACCTCCATAACCCACTCATTTAATCCACTCTTTTCACCTCTGCGCCTGTCATTCACTCGCTGCTCCTTGACCTCCTCTGTCTCGTTTTTCTCTGTCAGTCACCCAGCTGTGCTCCCCTCATCTCAGCATGTTGTCTTAACTTCAGCTGCCTCCATCCCTTCTGTGCTTCGGCATTAAAATGAACGCTGTGCACGACCTGCACCTTTTAAAGCTCAGTTGTTGCTTACAAATGAGAAAGCTCCCGGTTGCATCAGAAGTGCTCAGTTATTTTTGACAGCATACACACTTTTCCTGTTTGGAGAGCAGCGACTGACATTTGCCGTCTTGTTTTCTGCTGAACAAAGACATCAAGTTCAACAAAACCAAAAACTGGTGCTATGTTGCAACATTTGCAGGTAATTTCCCCAATTCCAAATGTTGTGGCCTGGCAGTTTCCCACAGACTGATTTGGAATGAAATAGAGTTGTCTGCTGTGTTTTATAAAGTTGAGGTGAGAGGTGCTGCTAGTGTTTATATAGCCACATCTAACTTGCTCATAATTATGAATTGTTGATGCGTGGGTTCTCACCGGGTACTCCAGCTTCAATTAATGTACAACAGCATATGGACCATATGCTACCATGTATCATTCACTGGCAGCTCCAGAACATAAAAGGTTTGATTTAATAAATATCATTGGTACACATGTATTGAATAATTATTCTCACAACACTGTTGTGGGAAAAATATGAATGAATGACATTTTCTTATGTAATTAAAATGTGGATTTTAGAGTCTGTTCAACAATAAAGGTGACTTGCACCTAACCTGCAGGATCCATTTGCTGACTGTGACATACTCATGTTCAGCAAATATTTATTTATTTTGGTGCTGTTAAGGAAGTTGGGAGTGGTGATGACTTTAGTCTGTTTCTGATGGTTTTATGCCATTGACATAATAGCTGCAAAGTGTTCCAATATTTAACCTTTTTCTTGCTATAAAGCATTATAAGGAGCTGCTTCTATGTTAACAGTTACCATACTGTAGATGCTTCAGTTAACACAGACAGAAATGTTGATGCATGATGGTTATATGATTAATGAACTGTAGGTCAATTTTGTTTTATTCATCCTTTTTCTGCGATCCCAAATGACCAAATGTGATGTGATTTTGTACATTGTGTCTCAGGTAATATGGGACACCATTTAATGGCTATTTAAATAGATGTATCAAGAAGGTATGCACAGAAAACTTTATTTAAAGTAGAAATATGTCAACAGATCTAGAGAGATGTCAACTACAAAACTGTAAGAATTGTATAGTTAAATCATTTTACTCCAACAGTTTTTGACAAATAAAGTCAACTTTAAAGATAACCTCAAACGATGTTCAGCTGTGCACTAAATTCATCCTTGATTGTGTGATAGAAGTCACACAACCAATGGTGCATGTAGGTGTCACCTCTGTGAGAAAATACTGAGTGCTGTTTTGATTCTTTTAAAGTATTATTATAGTATGTTTTAATATAGCTGAAGATGTGGTTGTTCTGGACAGAGACAGGGAGGCAGAGAAATAAACTGGAGTGAGGACAAGGTAAAGGGAGCATCAGAAAAAAACCTCAAACAGGATATTTACCAAACCTGCCCTCAAAAGGGGTTCAAATGTCTCATAAGGACACAAACTCAGTGAAGATGGAACCTCATCATACGTATCACTTATAGTAATGAGCTGCAGCAACATAACTGGGATCCAAACTGCCAAACAAGTTACTAAAGAGTCATTTAGTGTCAACTAAAATGAAATGGTGAAGCATACTTTTATAAAACATCTTACAAAATTAATTTAAAGTATTTGGAGACCTTAAGGAACTAAAAATGAATTACATCCTACAACTTGATATCAGAATTAAGCTCAGTAGATGGATTTAAAAGAAACATCTCGGTGTGTCTGAATCCACCCTTACTGGTCTTGTCTGAAAAGTCAATTTTGTCATACTAAAAACATTTTGCTCTAGGGTTAGAAAGGCAAATCCCCACGCTTACTTGTTTTTCTCTACATTCAGGTAATTTTTCGGTTTCTGTTTAACTCCCGTTTCACCAGCTTCTTGATGTTGCTTTGCACCACATCGGAGTGGGTGGATTTTCTCTGATCACTTTCTGCCTGTTGCTTGCAAGCTTATTGGTTTGAGAGTCTGAAATGTTGCACTTCTTTTTAAAGAATTTGTAATCATTTATGCTCCGGTTCTTCATGGCAGGTGTATTTGTCATGTTTGCTGAGGTGGGTTTCAGTCAGCTTTGCTCCTAATAGTATCTCTCAGCTGCACATACAGAGATACTTGGATGGTTTTGTATGATTTGCTGGTTTAGGTCTGTCTACAAAACAGTAATCCAACAGCACATTTGTGTTGCTAATATAATGGAATTTTCTTATCAAAGTGGGAGAGAAATTTACTCATATAAAAATCAAAACCGGGCCTTTTCTTTATAAGTTTTATTCAAAGGCATTCAGCGTTTGAATGACTCTGTCACTGAGGTTTGTCAGTTAAGCAGAGCCACGAACACCATTTACACACAGTATTTCTACCAAACATGACAGTGTTATCTCAACTTCAAAGAGTCTGTGTTTTATGGCCCTAGAACCTCCTCGGGTCAGAGGTAATAAAGTTATCTAGGAACAGACCATCGGCTCTTCCTGAGGCATCACCCTAAATGATGGGTTTAGCCATTAAACGTCTGATAATGGTTTAACAGACCAACTCCTCTAGGGTAACAAAATACAGAGGTCAGAGGGGAGAGAGGTAAGGGAAGTTCAGAGCATTGAAAATAATTTTCCACAACACTAATTCCCTTATTTGTGATAGATCTTCAGTCATGCCTTAATTACAGAGATATGTTTGACATTATATTAGTTTTTGGTTGTGGTTTTAAATAACACTATTCCTTATTGTTCTAATACTGTATTCAGTCTAATACAAACAGCCAAACTAGCGGGATTCTAAACATTTTGAATTTGTTGTCTTAATATTTACAGATACTGAATATTGGTTCAAACATTACTATGAATTAATAGTTGATGGGCATCATAAAAATGATCATGCCTGCTTTGCTCTGTTGAGCTCCAAGCTAAGTTAGAGATTAGGAATTTTATTGCTACATATAAAAAGTGTAGGATAAATATTCCTAATAGTTCAGACAAGACTGAATTAACCTCCCAGTGACCCATTGACTTAATTATTGGAAGCCTTAATAATCAGAGTATGGCAATATCAATATTTCCCCAGGCTCTCCTGTTACAGCAATGAACTAAAATTATAATATTAATTTCTGTTCTTATAATATTTTATATTAAATTAAATTTATGATGAAACAATTTTAAATAAACCCACTTTAGCTTCATGGCATAACACAAATAAACATTTGTCTTATGCTGATTTTGTGAAATCCGCAGCTTTACAGTTGATATTGAAAAGTTTTTCTACTAATAATAATTGACGCAGCATCTCTGTAGGAACTGAAACACCAAGAACTGATTACAGATTACAGGTTCTCCTTTCAGCTTCTGAAGTTACTGATAAAGTTCAGACAGATCGCAGATTAGTGCTAAATCCTCCAATAATAGTTAAAAAATACAACAACATGGAGGTACTTTGAGACAAAAAGTCAACACCCCAGTACTTGGTTCTCTGTTTTTGTGTGACTCAGACTAAGAGTTCCTCCTCAGTTTTATGTGCTGGCATGTGTGCATAAGTTGGACGAGTTGTCTGTTCCAAAAAGAAGCCACCAGCGCTTCAAAATACACACCACCGTATTGACAGTCACATCTGATTTATTTCCGCTCTGTCCATCAATTTGGTTTACAGAACAAGTAACAGTTTTCTGGCTCTATCCCCTCCAAACCTGACCCCAGTGTGTTAGTGAGTCAGTCTACCAACTCAGAGACACTCTCGCTGACATGGTCATCTCTCTGTAGAAACATAGTGCTTTAAACTGCAACAGTTTTATCTTACAACACATAACAGAATGTTGTAATGTTGCAGTTTAATAACAGAATCTGTCACTTTGAGTCTTGGAGCATTTTTAACTTTGTGTAACTCTCTTACACTGAACTCCTTGTGGCTCACACTGACCCCAGAGAAACAGCTTGTCTCTTCCATTATCATTTAGACATTGCTATGGCAACCAGATTTTAGCACATACATGATGGTGGGGGATGGTGTCAGGATGGTGACCAACCAAATAATAATGAATGAAAGTATATTAAAAGAATTTTGCTGGTTTGATAGGAATCTATATAAAATCACATCCTGAGCCCATGATATACAGTCACATTCAATACATTAAAATATATGTTCATCTAATGATGATTGTTTGTCAGATTAAGAGCATTTTTTGAAAATATCAACCTTTAAGCAGTTATAAAACATACCTTTCAAAAAGCCCACATTTCTGTATTAAAAAAGTAGTTTTTTTAATTGGTTTGATGTAATATTCTAATCGGAAATGTCGTATTTTCATTAGGCTGTAAGCAGAAAATAGTAATAATTAACATAAATAACGGCTTTAAAACATCAGTTTGTGTGCAGTTAATAATGTGTTTCACTTAATGAGCTAAGTTACTGAAATAAATGAACTTTTCAGTAATATTCTAGTTTATTCAATGGGTCAGAAGAAGACTTCTTGCTGGAGCATTTATAAAACGTTTTGTCAGCAAATAAGTACACCTCTGCTCTTCAGTTTTATTTGTTTCAATTTTTGTTTTTCTCTGCTAAATCAATTGACACATGATCTAGAAGCTTCCAGCATGACATGTTTGACCATTACTTGTGTACTATTATTTTTTTACATAGCTACAATGTAAATCATAAGGCCTTAATTAGCTTTTCAATTTCATTTTCCTGCCATATTCATTTCATTTTATTCCCACCTGTTAACTCTGATTCTACTCAGAATTTATAAAAAACTGTATTTGTTAAGACGTATCTGATACATTCTGAATTCCTCCCATTGGTGATTCTAGAGTAAATGTGACAGTGTTCTGTCCTTAATGCTATAACCTATTATGTTGTCCCTTTGAGTTTGCCTCACAACAGCTCATGATCAGTAAATTATACACAGTATAAGCAGTCACCTGAAAAGTCTATTCAAAATAGATATTTAGGGGAGAACATGCAAACTCCATGCAGACGCTGACGTTTTACTAATATTTAAATCTGGAGCAGCTGAACCTATATGTAATCATTTTAACAGCATTTTCCAGGTTATGGGTTTTCTGGATTTTTAGGACATCTCACATTGAAATGATCAAACACAATACACTGGTGGAGCTTCTGACTAGAACTTAGAAGCCTTTTGCTGTCAACCATATTCAGATGTAAAGAAGCCTTTTAAATGAGGCGAGGCAAAGGCCAAACGTCTTCAGAAAACAAGAGAAGAAGTCCAGTTCTCTCCTACTGAAGCACTTAGGATGATCAAGCATATTTTCTCTTAGAGAAGTTTTTGTTTAAATAATATATAGTAAATTGTAAAACATGCTTTCTCATAAATAAGAGATCGTTGTTTTAATCCAGGTGTACCCCAATTCCTGGACCCCTTCTTATTAGGTTCTCTTTACTTTATGATTTGTCATATTTGTGTTATAGTCCAATTTAAGAAAAAGCTATAAAGTTGAAATATCAATTTAAAATGTGCCTTAAATGTGTTGTTTATAGATAACACTCACATTGCAGCTGTATTGGGAGAAGAGATAACAGTGTGAAAAACAAATTAATAGTGAAATAATTTTCTCTCCTCGGATTGTGTACATTTCTCTCTTGGTTCTGTCAACCACAAATCAGCATTGCAGACACATAATATGAAGCTAACGATTGAAATATACGAGTTAACAAGGAGACAAAAAAGTCTGCTATTAAAGGGACGCTATTTAAAGGCAATGAAGAACAGTCTGTTGACAGCTAATCTCCCAGTTACATTTACTTGTCTCCTTATGTCACTGGAACCTCGTGTAGTGTACCGGACAGATCCGTGCATGTGTGTGAAGATTCACACGCCTGATCATTTTCTCTGTGAACAAACTGTATCGCAGCCTTTAAATATTGTTTCTTTTGTGCTTTGTATGAATGTGCGCATCATTCTAATGCCTTTTAGTTGGGTCTGTTGTTTTTCTAACCTAATCTGAATATTGTATGATTAGAGCAAAGTGTGTCTTGAAGTTATATAATCATTGAGAGCGTGCTGGGTGAGTTTAAATATGTGAATAGTGAGTGTGTTTTGTATTCGTCCAACTCTTACAACTTTTATGACCTGCGGAAACATTTCTGTCATCTTACATTTGGAAAAGTGGGAACTGTAATGGAATATAAGGAAATTTAACCTAGATTTTGCAGTATCTTTTCTTGAAATGTGTGAAGTGTCTAATGACACTAAAAGGGCGTATAGTATCATATTCAAGGACCAGAAAACTGAAACAGGTTTAAAGTCTAAATCACAATGAGCCTTTCTAACAATCTTCTGGACAAAAAGAGGCTTTTTGTTAACTTCCACTAAAACAAGAAACACTACCATATTCAGAAGATGCACTTACAGCATTATCTGGAAATCCCTTATTGTAATTACAGAACAGACTGTTTGCTTGACAGAAATGTTTTTTAATGTTAATATGTCATATGTCAAAACAGCCTGTGTTCATTTGTAATTTCATAAAGCTTTATTCAGGTAACCAAACCTGAATAAAGCTTTTGTAACAACTGATCACTTATCTCTAGACCGTAGGGCATTACAATAGTCCAAGTGAGATGTTACAAATGAATGGATGAGGACTTCAGCATCTTTGTAAGACAGGATAGACCTGATCTTGCAATTCTTCTGAGATGAAAAAGGACACTGTAGACATCTCCTTAATGTGCTTGTCAAATACAAGGGTCTGATCAAAAACAATATCAAGGTTTTTAATTTTGTCAGTACATTGTACAACACAATTATTAAAAGATAGAGAAACCTTGTCAAATAGATGATGCAATTTTTGAGGTCCAATGATCATCTCTGTCTTTGCAGAGTTAAGGAACAGGAAATTCTCTGAGAACATATTCCGAACAGCTGAAAGACAGAGCTCAAGCTTAGACAAGCTAAACTGATTGCAAATCATCAGCGTAACAGGGAAGACCAATTCCAAAAGAAAATAGTAAATGACCAAGTGGCTCAAGATAGAGGGAGACAAGCAGGGGACCCAAAACAGAGCCTTGTGGAACTCTATGCCTGACTGCACCAGGCTCAGACAAAACATTATTTACCAAAACACTCTGAGTTCTATCAAACAAATAAGACTTAAACCACATCAGCACCTTACCCTAAATGCAAAAATGATGTTCAAGTCTCTTAAACAAGATACAGTGATGAATCGTATCAAAGGCAGCAATAAGGTCCAACAACAATAAAACTGAAGCATGATCACAGTCAATATTTAACAGAAAGTCATTAACCGCCGTCTCAGTGGAATGATTTGCTCTAAAGGGAGACTGAAAGGGCTCCAATAGATGATTTGCTTGTAAGTACTGGATGAGCTGCTTTGAGACCACTTTCTCAAACACCTTTGCTAAAAAAAGCAGTGTTTGAAATAGGTCTGTAATGTGATGGTGAGTCAGCATCCAGTCCAGACTTCTTTAATAAAGGTTTAACCAATACTGATTTAAAACATGCAGGGAAAACTCCAGAAGACATGAAATAATAAAAAATAGATAAAATGTATGGACCAAGTGTAGACCAAATATTATTTATATGCAATAATACAAAAGGATCCAGACAACAGGTTGTTGATCATGCTGAAATAGGAATGTTAGACAAATCAGACAATGAAGGGAACTCAAAATCAGTTAACCCTTGTCCACTGCTAATAGAAGGAGCAGCAACAAGTAACATGTCACCATTTGTAACCTGGGGATTTTCCATTCTGATGTCCTTAACCCTGTCATGAAAAAACACAAGAAAATCTTGTGCTGTAAAATTAGAGCAGCTGACTACAGGATCAAACAACAACATGGAATCATGCCGATTATTCTCAATCAAATGAGACAGAATGATGTCATTGCAACTCTGTCAAGGTTTGATTTTGAGTCAGACCAAAATGCAGACCAGAGCTTGGGAAGCGCATGTTGTAAGAAGTCTTCAGAATTTATTTTCAGAGGTATTTTACAAACATGTAGCAAATCACTGCAGGTGCTACAAGAGTCCAGACCAAAACTTACATAAGAGTTCTCTGCAGTAAAAATTTAGCGAAACAGGGGTAGTAACAGAGAGGAACCAGCAACACACAAAGACACAAAACCAACTAATATACTGAGGGAAAACAAAGGGCAGGTAATCAAAGAAACAGGGAACAGGTGTGACAAGTAGGCAGGGAGGCTGAAGGGACAGGTGGAAGTAATAAACAAAGAGAAACATAGACCTAAGCAAAACTATAGACTAAGATAACCAAAAACGTGAGAAATCCAGAATAACCAAGAACTAAAGGAAACAGAAACTGGAGGGAACAGAAGAACAACAACCTAAGGCCTAAACAAAATAGAAACCATAAGGGAAACCAGACTTTAAAAGTAAACAAACCTAAGTAACACTAAGGGAACAAACTGAGAATGGAAAGGAGGAAACGAGGACTGGAATAAACGTAAATAATAACTAAAGCTAACCTAAAAAGGAAGGCTGAAATTATAGAAACAAAGCTGAGGACTAAACCGAGAGAGACAGAGAACAAATACCTAACAGAAATACTAAATGAGAACTAAACTAAAATAATCCAGGGAGAATAAAGAACCATAATAATAATAATAATAATAATAATAAAACCATACAAAGTAATAAGGAAACAACCATAAAGGAAACTTGAGGGAGGAAAACAACAAAACACCAGGAGGTGGTAGAGGGAGCAAAACAAACAAAAACATGATACAAAAACCAAAATAGAAACCTCAAGACAAAATAAACCATCACAAGAGACCATAAAACAAAGTCCAAAATGCCACACCGTGACAGACATGGCAGACTGATATGTAACCAGATTTATCTTTCCAGGCTTGCATAAAATACCTCTAGTCTGGATCGACACCAATGACGCTCAACTATTCTGTATTCTTTTTTTAAGATTTAAAACATTTTCATTCAGCCGGGGAGTAGGACTCTTTTTATGACATTTCATAAGCCTTGGTGGGGCCACAGAATCCAGCAGACCACAGAGGACAAGATTAACTTCTCAAGTTATCCACAGAAAAATCATTACTAAAAATTGAATCAACCAAGTCAGGCAATCTGGCTGAAATTTTATAAAAATTTAAATCCTGCAAGGCACTTGGACTGATATACCAACATAGTCTTGATGTCACCATTCCACTCCCTGAGAACAATGTGTTTGGAATAGATATCAAATAAAACTCAGAAATGGTCTAACATTGGTAAGACACAAAGTTCTTTAACTAAAAAACAGCCCAAAACCCAAAACAAGATTCAAAGTATGCCCATCACAATGCAGATTAAAAGTGTCAATTATGTTCAAAACGTATTTGACCAGTGGTTTATCTTTACAGCATAAATGAGTATTAAAATCCCCTACCATTAAAATCCTGTCGTAATGAACAATAAAGTTAGATAGAAAGCTGGCAAAATCAGAAATAAAATGTTCATTATACTTGGGAGGGCGATAAATAATGACCACTAAAATCACAAAAGGATAATTAATGGTGATATATATATACAATACTGGATCAGAGACTGGGAGACAGCGAGCCACAACAAACAATGCCATCTTTGTAAAGTGAGGACATTTTCATGGTCCTCACTTGGTATTTTGTTAGAGGTTAGATTTAGGACTAAGGTGAGTTAGGGTTAAGGTTAGAGTGAGGTATGTACTAGTAATGGTTAGGTTTAGGGGTAGGGTCAGGGTTAGGCCACAGAAAGTGATGAAAATGAACGAAAATTAATGGAAGTCAATGCACGGTCCTCACAACATACAGTAAGACTAGTGTGTGTGTGCGTGTAGTTGCGTGTGTGTGTATCTGTGGGTGTGTTTGTGCATGTGTGAGAAAGATTGGGTGTGTTGGAGAGAGCTTGAGAATCTAATAGTAGAGCAAATTGTATTTCTTAGCAGCTACGCTGATTAATTAGCAGCTTCAATTAACATGGAACCTCATTAATCTGGGCTTCATTGTGAACCATTAGTTTCTGTTTTGAAAAATGTGTTTTCAGCATCAACACAATCCTTTTTACCTGTCTGATCATTTATGGTGTAAAGAGGCTGCACACGTATTGCTGACAGATCATCGACTTTAACATATTTGTGGATAACACAGTAAAATATTCAGTCCATGATTAACATGCTGCACACTGGAAAACTCGATTAGTGTAAAAAACATCTTTAAAATTGAGTAAAGCACTAAAGTTCAGTACTCTTTGATTTAGAGGACATAGTTGTACAAAATCCTGCGTTAGATAAGCAATTATTATGAAAGATTATTTGTCTGAACTTTTCAGCAGTAGGTACAACACTGCACTGTTTTCAACATTCAGTTATTAAACTGAGAAGGAGAAAGAAATGGTAGCCCTGTTATATTTACATGTTAATGGCTCTATACAGAAGTCCTTGTTAGCATTGCACTCTGTTCTGCTGTTCTGAATAGGCTCAGATTCCTCTGGTATAAAATTAATTATGACATGAAGCTATTACACTGTCAGAGGAAAGTTTCTGAAAACTTTGACAAAGTGCAATATGAATCATTAGTGACTCTCTCAGGATTATGGGGAAAAAACCGGTACTGCCTAAAACTCTTGAAGCCGGTTATTTTTGTCGCATTTGTGGCCAATTAAATTCTACTCTGTAGGTGTTCGACATACAGGCCTGCCTCAGACAAAGGAACACAATAACCAGCTCTCAAAAACGATATGTCACAATTACAGTTAAAATAAATGAACAGAACATGCCTTTATTTTGAGAATCGTATAAACGTTACTGATGTGGCCCCTCACTGAACCATGGGAGGCATTAGGCAGAAGGGAAAAGTGAGCCTTGGCTTCCCACTGAGCTGGGACCTCTCACTGATTCAGCAAGATCAGAGTGTAGTGCTGAACAGCTAAGCTCTCAAAGGCTTCCTAAAAAGTTCCCATAGGTTCTCTATCTGCAGCAGCTTAATTCTGCAAAACATTTCTTATTATGTAAAGTCTAGATATAAACGAATAAAGCATTACTTTCTGTTTTAACAATAATAATGATCAATGTTACTTTTTTAGTTAGCTTGATGCTGAACTGGCCCAGATATTCAGCAAATCCAGCCATGATTCAAACTCGATGTTCTGACTTTGATTATCTCTGCAGGTCACCATGTTCTCCTCAGCTTATTCTTACTGCGTGTGAAAGTTGCTATGTGTGACTAAAACTAATGTTATGACAGACTCACATGGAGGCAGGAATTGGATAATTTAGCAGCAAGGCTGAGTAATTACTTGACTCAATTAACATGGACCCTCATTAGTGTGTGGGATAGCTTTGTGACATCCTGGTTCTGGTGTGGGTGATGCTCTTATTGCTCTCACCTCTCTCTTATCGTCTCTCCTGATTTTTTTCTGCTCTCCCTCTTTTCCAATCTAGTATTTTTCTCACTTTCCCATCATCCAGTGAGCATCCATCCAACATCTGTTCATCCACAGAGTGTGTGTGTGTGTGTGTGTGTGTGTGCTACTTCTGTATTTTAATGCGGTGCGGTTTTGTTAACGTGTTTGTCCCTATTCTCCATTCTAATTAATGTGATGGTCTGTGAAATTGCTAATTGCTGCTTCTTTGACCCAGGAAAGGTTTAACGCGACCCAGTTTGTGTGTATGTGTATCATGAAGAGACAAGCAACAACACAAACAGAGATTCTTGGATGTGTTGACATTCAGAAAGTTGCAGTTATGCTTCATTCTGTTTTCCTTGCACATTTTAATACAAATCTGGGACTGGTACTGCATCAAACCTAACTGTGTTCTAAGAGCAGTGGGACGATATGAGACATGCTTAAGTGACCATGTTAAAATAAATTAGCAGTACAAGCTGATAAGCTGTTTTTCTGTATTTTATGCTAACAAACCATCAAAAGTGCAAATAAGCTTCAATAATAATAATAATAATTATTATTATAATACCAATAATAAATATTTCTGCATCTTTATTTAATATCAGCTGTTTGGATTCTGATGTCAGAGTTGCTGCCAAACCTGAAGCTTTTCAATTTTCAAATTTCTGTTTCATGGTTCGGTTTGATGATGGACTCAAATGCAGAAACTAATGGAGGTGAAACTGAGAATGATGAGAATTTAAACAATGATCCTGCAAACAGAAAGCAGTGAACAGAAAGAAGTCAGGACCATAAATGCCGAGGCAGGGTTAAAAGAAGACAAATAAACCAGATGAGCTAATCAGAGGAAATGTGGAGCACCATTGGCCTAGTGAAAGCAGGGAATCTGAGGCTAATTAACCTGAATGGAGCTAAAGAGAAACGAAAAGAAACCCAGGAGAAAAATATAACTGGAAATAATTCAAAATGTACAAAGAATGAACACAAGAATAAACTAAGAAACTAAATATAAAGATACTAACTAAAAAGGTAACACCTGACTAACAATAAGTAGCACAGGAAAATGCCCTGAGTAAGGCACGGCCTAAAACATAATAAACAACAAGGAAATGTTCAAAACACAAAAGAAAAACCAAACCCAAACATCTATGGATCGGGAGCAGGTCCAGTTAACCTTTATTACTTGGAACCAGCTTGCGTTAATGGAGCACATAATAAATAAAAGCAATCCGAATCCGTGGGTTGTGCACACTAATTCTTCTGTTGCATGAGGGGGGAAGGAGCGATTCAGTGTAGTGTAAATATAGTGTCAAGGCACAACAAATATTATCTCAAGGCTCATTACAATGTAAAAAACCTAAAAAGAAAAAATCCAATTCATATCTAGACCAATTAATCCAGCAATTCAGTCTACAAAGAGATTTGTAGGGTCACTTTGACAACGAACATAATGAGCTGTGCTTGGAAATATACATTCACAAATTTGTGTATTTTGCTTTCCTTAAATTATTTCAAATAACACAAAAAATGCCAAAATTGTCAGTTGAAGCTGCTCCTGAATGCACCACTCTCTGTACCTCTGGCTGCTCCTTGCCTTAATTCCCTGCACCTGTGGCTCTCTGCTTATAAACTACTTATTGTTTCACCTGCTCTCTGTCACACCCTCTGAAGCCAGAACTGACTCAGCGCTCCAGCATTTTGTGGTATTATGGAAAAATATCCATTCTAGGAAAAAGACCAAGTCAAACCACTCTCAGACCTCAGTGACATCAGAAGAGCCTTTTCAACTTCTGTTCATCCTCTTTGGACATCTGTTTTGTCTTCAAACTTTCCTTTATTCAAAAATGTGTGCACAACAACTCCTGGATACAGTCGTCCCTGAAAGTCTAATTGCTAACAAGGTTTTCCAGGAAATCGTTCATCATCGCCAATTCCTATGAAAAGCCTCATTTCAACATCAGCTTTTTATTCATACTAGCATTCAATCCTCAACTCAAATAACAGATCTAGCTAAACTTACCCACACCACATCCTGAATTTACCACAACATATCTACAATGCCAGTGTCACAACCTTGTTGCATAAGTTTAAAATTATACTTTTTTTCATGCCTTACTGCCATTACTCACGTTTAATCTTCAAGGGGCCATGTTCTTAACATAGCCATTGTTTGGGGTTCAGGCCTGTCCTATTGTAATTCCAGCAAAATGTCATAAGAGTTCACACATTTTTAATTTTCATTTCACCCTTACTGTTTAGGCGTGGCCTCCATTAGCAAAACACCTGTTCCTCTGGTGCTAAATTCTGAGTTTTTTTGTTGTTTTTTATGCCCCAACCCTACACTGACTACACATGGTTGTGATTGTGAGTTTATGAAACTATTTTAATCACTTAAATGAGTTCACAGCAAAGTAAATTATAGTTGTGCTTTCAGCGCTGCAGGAAGGACATTGACTTATTGGGGGAAAAGCGAGGAGGCAGACTCTGCTTTTGTATAAATGAAGGTTGGTGCAGAGCAGTGGCGGATCCTGTACTTTCAAGAAGGGGAAGCTCAATTTCAAGATCGCTGATTCACTTATTTCGCTGTCAATCAAAAATGGATTCAGCCTTAGACAGATCATCCAATCATCATGCAGAAGCCGAGCGTCCGGGCCAACCGAGGCCAGCCCACTGCCCCATAGACCCCCAGAGAGGCTGATGGGCGGGACAAAGCCCAGCATTTTTGCTTCGCTATTGAACTCACTGATTAAAGCGCTGTGAAGCTGCGGGAATGAGTGAGAGGAAGCCGCGTCATTACCAGTGATAAGAAGCTGATTTTGAACAAAGTTGAGCGCGTTGTAGCGCATATTTAGTCAATGACATGAACACACAACAGTATATATTTGATCACTTATTTTATGACATTTTAGGGGAAGCTGAGGTTCCCTTGCAGTCTTAGAGCAATCGCCACTGGTGTAGAGATGTCGAAGTGTTGAACAAGACATTTAGTCCTGACCTGGAGTTACTTCATATAAACTGTATACCGTTTTATTCACAGAGGGAGTTCTCCTCGCCTGTACTGGTTGGCCCTTACATGCCACCTCAAGGCTCCACTTCAAATGCTGAAAAACTACTGGCTGAGCTCATAACAGATGTGGAGAAAAAACATCCAGACTCTTTCATCATTATTCTTGGGGATTTTAACAGTACTGAACATCTCCAATGAACTTCCCAAATACAGGCAGCACCTTAAGTGTCCCACCAGGGATAAAAGCACTCTGGACCACTGCTACACAACTTTAAAGGATGCATATCACGCTGTCACCAGGGCTGCTTTGGGTATTCTGACCACTCTCTGGTCTACCTCATCCCAACCTACAGGAATAAATTAAAAGCTTCCAAACCCGTGGTACCCAGGAAACCCACCATCACATGATTAAATGACTACTGGCCTATCGCCCTGTGGATCGGCTGGTACGCTGGTGTGGTCAGAACCACTTGGAACTAAACCCACTCAACACTGTGGAGACGATGGTGGACTTTCGGAGAACACCACCCCCACATACCCCCCTCACCATCCTTAACAACACTGTGTCAGCTGCGGACCACTTCTGGTTCCTCGGAACCACCATTTCTCGAATCCTGAGATGGTCCTCACACATACACAATGTTTGGAAGAAGGTCCAGCAGAGACTGTACTTCCTGAGGCAACTCCAACCTTCCACAGGAGCTGCAGGTCATCTTCTACACTGCCATCATTCAGTCTGTCCTGTCTTCGTCCATCTCAGTGAGGTTTGGCTCATCCACACAACAGGAGAGGTCCAGACTGCAACGGACAATTAAGTCTGCATAGAGGATCATCAGGGCTGACCTTCCCTCTATCCAGGACTTATACAGATCTAAGGTCAAGAATTCGGCAGCTAACATCTCTGCAGACCCCAAACATCCTGCACACAAACTGTTTAGGCTTTTACCTTCAGGTGGCACTACAGAGCACTGTCTGCTATAAGACCAGCCACCACAGAGAGAGTTTCTTCCCCAAGGCTGTTTCTCTGATGAAGATTTGACAGTCAGAGTTCCAGAACAATACCAGGCATGCTTGGACTGATCTCACGTTATATTCCATTGTAGAGTTGATTGTGTATACTGTATATGTACATTAAAAGATGTCTTTACTATTAAAAGCAAAGTTTACTGGAGTCAAATTCCTTGTTTGTTTGTATAAACTTGGCATTAAAGCTGATTCTGATTCTGTCATCGCATGCTTCACTCATTAAATCTGTGACCACAGGTCTGCGACTCTGAGGTGGGCGAGTTATCCCAGAACACCCCCTCCACCCCCTTAGAGCAGAGTAGATATACCCAATGGTGCACATTGGGTGGAGGGGTGGTGGTGGTTAAATAAGAAAACAGGCGTACAAGCACAGCTCAGAAGATTTGAATATCATTACTAAGTTGAATATTGCAGCAGCAACAGGGAAAACTGCATCCTTGAGAGGATTGTCAAGCAAAATCAATTCAAGAATTTGGGAGAGCTGGATGGAAGTAATACTACATGTATGCTCATCAATAAACTTAAGTAACTTGTCAGAGTTAGACGCACTGATAAACTCAGAGAAGGGATGCAATAAAGACACAAGCGAGTCAATGTTATCTTTCGCTGGCCAGGGAGAGACAGCAGCTTGGGTGTGGCTACACACAGTTTCACAACTACAAGTCCTACTGAATAAAACTGGTTCTGTCCAGATACTGATACAGCACATCTGGCAATTAAGGCTATAAAGATTGGCTGGCGTGCAAACAGCCCTCTTCCCAGAACACCCCCGCACGCACACAAGTTCCTGCTCAGTCTGCAGCAACCACCCAAATGCAACTCTAAGGCAAGATGACAATTCTGTTAATAGTTCATAAGACACTCAAGATAAATGTGAAAAGTATTCAAACCACTTCTATCAAAGTTCACCAAACTAAATAAATGAAAATGTATTTTACTGATAAATAATTTACGATAATGAACCTTTTTAAACTAAGCAGTGATCATTTATGTACAAATCTTCCAACATATTATATTCATCCAGATGATTTCTTGCTTACATTGAATGTGTGCTACTTATATTGATTACAATGAATCCTATCCAGTTCAGCAGTTCATAGAACAAAAAACACACATTTTCTTCATAGTCAGATTTCACCTACAAACTGTTCTGGAGATAAATAATCCATCAACATAAGACAGGAACAGACCTGCACTATGTACTGCATTCAAACATCATAAACAGCCTGACAAAGACAGAGATGTTCCCACCAAACATTCAGGGCAGCTCTAAGTTGTAGGACTCCATAGTCAGCCCAGAGAGATATTACATTGCTTAACAGTCATATCACTTTGCATTCCAAGAAAGTTTGTTGTCAGGTTTAATCAACCTAAAATACCTATAACATAACAAAAAGAAGAGAAAGACAAGATAATTAGTGTTTTACTCGCTGCGAGGAGAACGGACAGAGATGGGCTTTCAGTTACAAATCTCCTACCACTTTGAAAAACACATCTCTTACTATCTTTAGGGTGCTCCTGTTATGGAATTTTCTTATCAAAGTGGGTAGAAGTTGACTCATAACAAGAGAAAATCCGGACTTTGTCTTTATAAGTTTTATTCAAAGGCATTCAGCATTTGAAGACCCTGACACTGAGGTTAGTCAGTGAAGCAGAGCCCCGAACAACATTTACACACAGTATTTATACCAGAACATGACAGTGTTATCTCAACTTCAAAGAGTCTGTGTTTTACGTCCCTAGACCCTTCTCGGGTTCAGAGGTGAGAAGGTTACCTAGGAAAAACCATCTACTCTCCCCGAGGCATCACCGTAACAAATGTCCTTAACCATTAAACTTCTGATAATGGCTTTAACAGCTTCCTCCTCTAACACAGATGTTCACTGGAGTGAGGTAAACCAAAGGTCATACACTGTGGAATGCTTACTGCAAGAATTTCCATCACACTCCCTAGTAACATAAACGTTGCTGTTCTAAAGGGTGGATAACAAACAGTAGCAACGTGACATAGATCATGTACCCCATTATCTTCCACAAACACACTTGCACAGTCTCCATAATCTTAAGATATGTGCTCTCTTTGTTCAGCACAATCAGCCTTCATCTTTATGATGTCCTCAACTGTGACTGCATCATCCCGATTCCACCTCTCCTCCTTGCCTGCAAACAACTCATCACATGTTTACTAATACATACAACATGAAAGGTTATAAAGGTCAAATAGTAAAGTTAATAAAGAAGAGCAAATATAAGATACATCTATATACAATTATTCCAACATTTCCCCCCTGTTCATATTCTCATATTACTTAAACAGCCACTTATTTTGGATTTTTACCTGTAAGATCATTTTTCATGAGCACAAATATAATTACAGTCAGAGGTACTTACTGACATTTAAACCACAGATTCATATAGAGATGGATCTGGGTACAGGTCAGAAAAGCGGTCAGTCGCATCCTCATCATCTTCATCATCCTGCTGTTTAAATAACGCATAGAGTTGGGTAACTCTGTCTTCCATAGAAGAAATAGCTGTGGTGATGAGACGGTTAAGCAGAGAATGAAGGCAGGGTATACAGCAACATCCACACAATGTCAAAATTGCAGCAAACACTGCAAAGGAAATTATTACTGATGATACAAAAATTTTATACTTCCCAAACACATCCAGCCAGGAGTCCCACATCGAGGTGTCTACTCCAGAATGCTCCTTCATTTTGCCATTTAGAGATCTCAAACCTTCTATGGCTTTAGTGAGGCTACCATCAGCAGCAGTGTTGTTAGGTATGAGTGTGCAACATTTTTCTCCAAAAATAGCACAAACTCCTCCTTTTTCAGCTAACAACATGTCCAAAGCAATTCTATTCTTGAATGCCATCAGGGATGTTGAAGCCAATTAATCATGGACAGTTTCAAACCTGCTTTCTGTCCAATTTCCTAGTTTTTGAACATTGTAATGGATATAGTTGATCCTGTCTACATATTTGTTCATTGTACACCACCAACAGATACTTGATTCAAATCCTGCAGCTACTTGATCAGCCAATTTATATGCATCTGGCACCCCGCGAGGTACACCTCAGTCTGCCAAGCTGCAGCTCTGCGTTTTCTATTACACCAGTCATGTGGTATTACACTAGATAGTCCATCTGTTACTTCATCTACATAGAATATACCAAAACTGGTAACAATAAGCTAACTAGAGCACAGAGTCCCGTTACATTTAAAGGTAATTGATCAAACAACCTGTCGTCATCACACCACCACCAAATGTCTCCTCTAGAGACTGGTTTAAAATACTTATTTACTTTTACAGTTGTGGTACAACATACTGCAGTGAGATTTCCCAATTTATTACCTCTCTCTGTCATATTTATACATGTGTAGTTTCCAGTGGTGACCCGTTTATGGAATAACGGTTTACTTTTATCTGCTCTAGTTACATGAAAAACAGAATCCCAGTGCTGACATGTTTCATTAGGTTTAGTTTCATTCATCACTTCCATCACACAGAGTTGTGGTATTACAGCTGGAATTACTTGTAATAAAAACCTGGGACCCAAACACACAACACAATCTCTTTTAGTCATGTTAGCCGCTTGCTCTACCATCAATAACCAGTTATTATTTGTTCCTGATATTCCAGTAATAACCTGGAACCAGTCATCTGTGGTTGAGTTTCCTAGCATAATTTTTTACTTTCGTTGCCATGGTCGTAAGGGAGAGAGTTGTTTAACTTTTTACTTCACAAACAAAAAGGTCAAGGTTTGGGTCTGACCCTGAACTCCAGGCCCACAGGAGAAAACCCCAACATTTTCCTCCTGATGAAGGGTAGTCGGGAGGACATAGAGAGTTATGCGTGAGGTTAATTGTTACCTGGATTACATTATCAGCTTTATGGAGCTTAAACAACTTCTTTTGATGACTAGCATAAGCAGTGGTGCCCCACTCTGGTGTCCAATTATTTCCTTCATCATCTACCATCATGGACCATGAGGTGTCTCTTCTATCATTAGTTAAGTACCATTTATAACTTCTATAATCCTGTCCTTTCCTTCCTCATTTGGTCAAGCTAATGAGTGGGATCAGCACCACAGCTATGGTTTTAGATTTCACGCACACTTGAATGCCATAAGTATAAGAAGTTTGTTTAGTGCACATAGTTAGGTTATCTTGCCTTCCTTGATTTAGCGCTACTTGTTTCATATGACTCATAGCAGGTGTTGTTACATTCTGATTCATCTTGACTGGTTCCCAGAAGTACCAGAAAAATAAGAAAATCAATATGAGAAAAAATATAAATGCCCAGCAACGAAAAGCATTGTTCATCCATCTAAAAGTAATTTTGGCTGAAATTTTGACTCCTCTAAGTGGTTCCAGTGTCTTAATTTTCTTCACTAACTTTCGGGTCTCTCCAGACTCTAAATGTCTGGGTTCACCCTATTATCTCTGTAAATCACTTCCCCTGGCGGAGTTTTCAACCGAAATGACCTTTTTACAATGTGTCAAGTGAATCCAGGTTGATCTCTCAGCTATTTTTACTGCTGTCGGAGTGGTTAATAATACCTGATATGGGTCCTCCCACTTAGGTGAATACCAGTGTTTCTTCATTACATTCCTTATTAACACCTAGTTTCCTGGTTCCACTAGTTGGTTTTCCTGCTGGGAAATAGAACATTCCTCATTAGTTTGATTTTTTTTCTGTTGCTTTTCTAACATACTCCTCATATAATCAGCTAGGTTGGCTTCTTGGCCAACCAAAAATCCGCTCGTCCAAGTCCGAGGCCCTGGTTCTTGACTGGAAAAGGGTGGCTTGTCCTCTTCAGGTTAGAGGGGAGTTCCTGCCTCAAGTAGAGGAGTTTAAGTATCTCCGGGTCTTGTTCAGGAGTGAGGGAAGAATGGAGCGGGAGATCGACAGACGGATCGGTGCGGCTGTCACGGTAATGGGGGCGCTGTGCCGGTCCGTTGTGGTGAAGAAAGAGCTGAGCCGAAAAGCGAAGCTCTTGATTTACCGGTAGGTCTACGTTCCTACCCTCACCTATGGCCATGAACTTTGGGTCGTGACCGAAAGAACGAAATCCCGGATACAAGCGGCTGAAATGAGCTTCCTCCGTAGGGTGGCCAGGCACTCCCTTAGAGATAGGGTGAGTAGCTGGGCCATCAGGGAGGGGCTCGGAGTAGAGCCGCTGCTCTTCCACATCGAGAGGAGCCAGCTGAGGTGGCTCGGGCATCTATACCGGATGCCTCCTGGACGCCTTCCTTGGGAGGTGTTTCAGGCACATCCCACCGGGAGGAGGCCCAGGGGACGGCCCAGGACACGCTGGAGGGACTATGTCTCTCGGCTGGCCTGGGAACGCCTTGGCTCCCCCCGGAGGAGCTGGAGGAGGTGTCTGGGGAGAGGGACATCTGGGAGTCTCTGCTAAGTGTGCTGCCCCCACGACCCGGTCCCAGATAAAGCGGAAGACGACGAGACAAGATGAGGTTGGCTCTTTCATCTAACTCCCACTGATTTTTGAACTGTTGTAATCTGTATGATCTTCCAAATAACGTTTCATAGGGTGTTAGCCCTGAGGTTCTTGTAATGTTTATATATAGTTTTACTAGATCCAGACACTGCGTCCATGGTCTTTCTGTCTCTTCAATACACATTTCACACGGTTCTTTATAGGCCCATTCATTCTTCTGCAAATGCATTTCCTGTTATGACATCATTTGTGCCAGAAGTGTGAGCTGCACACTTACAGACTGCTAATTTTCTAGGGAGGTGTACTGATTTCAGTAAGTTTTTTAACAAATCAGCATGCGTTACTGGTTTCCCAGTAGACGTTATCATGCCTCTATTTTTCCAATACTGAGCAAATGTATGCACTGTTGCAAATGCATATTGACTATCAGTATAAATAGTTACTTCCTCATTTGCAAATAGTTTGCAGGCCTTGGTTAATGCAATTAGCTCTGCAGCCTGTGCAGAATAATGTGAAGGTAATTGTTCCGCTTTTAACACTATATCTTTCGTCACCAATGCATATCCTGTTTGTGTCTTCCCTCTATCATCTTTTCCAGAGGAACCATCTACACAGACTATCTTACCCTGTACCAGGGGTTGATCCTGCAAATCACTTCTAGTTTTTACTTCTTTTTCTGCTAATTCTTGACAATCATGCTGAATTCCATCTTCTGGTGTGGGTAACAGTGTTGCTGAATTTAAGGTGGGGCACCTTTCTATAGTTAAGTGTGGTTGTGACAGTAAGGTTGACATGCAGGACAAATGTCTAGCAGGTGATAGAAAGGTCATATTTGTTTCCAGTAATAATGGTGAAACTGCATGGGGAACTCTCAAAGTCAAAGGGTGGAATATCACTATTGTGGCACTGAGTTCAACTGCCATTGAGGCTGCAATTACAGCCCTCACACAATATGGTTGCGCACACGCAACACTGTGTTGGGACCCACAGCCATGGATTTCAACATTAAACTCCAGTATGGACTTTTCTGGAACTTTCAAAATAAATTGCATTAACCTACTTCCGGCACAACTTAGGAATCGGAGGTAACAGCGGACTTCCCATGACGCCACTGCCCGCATAAAACCCCCACCTTCCCACAAGTCTTTCTCTTCCAAGCCGGTTTTCATCGGGATAGGAGGAAAACAAAGCATGCTGATGTCTCTTTGCTGCCAAACAGACATAAACTCTTCAAACTGGATCCAAGGATGTCATACGATCATCGATCATATGCAAAGATAAGTACGAATGAAATACTGTCTGTGTATCCGGTATTTTCATTCATGAACGGGGAAATTAAGGTGTAAGAGTTGCTTACTTTCTCTCTGTGGCCGGCAGAAGCAAACTGTCCCAGAGAAGTTCCCTACAGAGAAGCGGTCTCTATGAAGCCGAGCGGAGCGTTTCCCAGTCTGGAAGCTGGAAGGAAGACAGCAGTGACCGCATCACCGTGTTAACGTGCAGTGTGGTTGGCGGACAAAATGAGCAGTTTTTCATCCACAGCTGGAGGTTAGCAGGAAGTTAACCCTTTTTTCACAGAGCACCTTCAACCCCCCAAAGCTAAGGAGGTTAGCTGTACCATTGTTCACTGTGGATACCTTCTTCGAACTTCATCGTCGCTTGGACAACATTCCTCACCACAGTTCATGAGGTTAAGTGTTTTGGGCAAATAGTAATAGAGAGATATTTAGATTGTAACGATCTAAACGTTTTTCATTTTATGAAGTTTGGTTTTGTTTTTGCTGAACTCAGCTATCTTGGTGCTAGCAGGCTATCTGTAGCACACTTGCTCAGGTTGTGTTCTTTGTTTGTATGTTTTTAAAGTTAAGACAAACTTTATTAAAGGGTGATTTTAAACAGAAGATTGATCAAAACGTGCCGTCCGCGCTTATGCATTTTAATCCTTTTATTGACCCTGGTATTTTAAAGGTATGTGTTTGATTCTGGTGCTTAAAGAATATTTAACAGAGAGGTTGTTAGTTTCAAGCTAGTGAATAATAGTCCCTAAACATTATTTCACTAAATCTGATAACTAAGTAAACATCATTAAGCCCCATTTCTCCAGGAAGATTTGGCTCTTTCCAAAATATTCCCTTAATAATATTTCTTCAAATATTATTTTAATAACTAAAGGCAGCTAATAAGACACCGTTGAGAATTAGTCATCCAGAAGGTTGGTTTTATTCAGCAGATTATTATTTAAAACATTATTTCATTAAAATAATATTTTATCTGATCTTGCATTGTGAATGGTTGTCTAAACTTTTGCTGATTATTGCCTAAATTAGTTCCAAGACCAACTTAACTTCATTTCCAGATTCTTCAAGATAATCCTTGGTTCTCAAACATAAACATTGCATGGTAATGTTGCATCACTCTTTTGGTCATAATTTTCAATCATCTTTAATCAACTTGTTTATATTGTTCATAGTCCATTAGTCTTCATTATTCTTTAATTCTGCTTGGTAGTTTAGTTGGATTGTTTTAGCAAAGTAAAGAGTTTGTTGATTGAAATATGTTTGACTTTAAGTTGACTTATTTTTGTTAATAAATTCTTGTATTTTAAGAAATTGTGTGAATTTATTCCATATATGTGCAGAGTTTATGCTGTTCAATAATGTCAGAGCTCGTCTCACACCTTTCTATTTTGTCCTAATACCATCGCCTTACTGGGCTGGTATTCACAGAACAACCCTTAACAGACCCAAATATTATTAGATAAAATATTAAAATATTAATATTAAATATTAAATAATATTCTAATATTAATAATCACAACAACTGTCTAGTTTTGAAGAGAGATAGGCTATTGGTTTTATTTTATCTCCATGTTGTTGAACCAGAACTGAAGTCATAAAATGTCCCTTGCAATCTACCATCTGAACAAACGGTTTACTATAATCTGGTAATGCTAAAGCAGTACTGGAAACTACAACTTGTTTTATGTTGGTAAATGCTTCTTCAGCTTCTACTCTCCATTTCAGTTCAGACGTCATTTTCAGCTCTTCCTCATACATTAATTTGTTTAATGGAGCTACTCTTTCTGCATAATTTGGCACCCAACCCAGTTTCTACAATAATTAGTTAGTCCAAGGAAGGACATAATTTGCTTTTTTGTTACTGGTTTTGGAACTTGTAATATTGCAGTCTTTCTTTCTTCTACAATTGTGCGTCCCCCTACGCTAAGATTGTGGCCTAGGTATTTAACTTCATTATTACACAACTGTACTTTCTTTTTACAGACTTTGTGTCCCTCTTCTGCTAAATGTTTTAATAATGCTATTGTGTCATTTTTACTGGTCTCCTCATCAGGAGAGGCTAATAGCACATCATCAACATATAGTAAAACCTAACTACCTCCTTGAGGGTCAAACTTGGCCATACTTACTCATTACCTGACAGTATATAGTTTGACTTTCACAGTAGCCTTGAGGTAGTCTGGTATAAGTATATCTTTGTCCCATAAAGGTGAATGCAAACCAGAACTCAGTCAGTCAGTCAGTCATTTTCTACCGCTTCTTCCATAGTGGGTCACGGGGAAGCTGCTCTAAAGGATGGGGGAACAAACAGTAGCAACATGACATAGATCATGTACCCCATTATCTTGTATAAGCACACTTGCACA
Source organism: Girardinichthys multiradiatus (assembly GCF_021462225.1). Taxonomy (NCBI): domain Eukaryota; kingdom Metazoa; phylum Chordata; class Actinopteri; order Cyprinodontiformes; family Goodeidae; genus Girardinichthys; species Girardinichthys multiradiatus. The sequence continues at coordinate 2,063,501 of NC_061811.1, forward strand.
GTCTCCATAATCTTAAGATATGTGCGCATTTTGTTCAGCACAATCAGCCTTCATCTTCATGATGTCCTCAACTGTGACTGCATCATCCCAATTCCACCTTTCCTCCTTGCCTGCAAACAACTCATCACATGTTTACTTACACATACAACATGAAAGGTTATAAAGGTCAAATAGTAAAGTATTAGATGTATGGAAATATTGCTGTAGGGTCAGGTTACTGGTTATAATGTCTGTAAAATGGACAACACAGAAATAGAGCGAGACAGAGACCAGCAGACACTTTAAAGATTAAAGTGTATTTACAGGCAGGAACCCATAAGATTTTCTTCCTGTATGGCAATCTTTAATGAAAAGCAAAACATGTTTTCCCATTATAACAGTATTAACACAAAGGATTTGAATAAAATGTATAACACAATCTTATTTATTCTATGTAAAAACAGAAAAGAAACAGTGGTTACTGCCTCTGCTAAAACAGGTATTTACTGTTATTTTGATATGTTGATATGTTGTTGTTTGATTTTTGAGCAAAAATGTTTAAATGCAGAGAAACAATTTAGGATTTCCTATCCATGTTGAATATTTTGGAGGCTAAGGAGAAGATCTTTGTGTATTCAGTCCAGAAGTTGGATTTTAAACAAAGGAAAGTTTCCCACCAATAGACAGACCTTCCACATCTGTCTATATTTCTAAAGCTATGTTGTGACTCTGCTACTCAGCTTCAGTGTCTGTCTTCAGATTTAGAAAGTTGTGCTTGAAGATGTGAGCTGTTAAACGTCGTCTTAAACTCTGTGGAGGCTCAACTCTACATTAAAAGCAGAAGGCCCAAAGACTGTGTTGTTGAAGAGAAAATGTTTGATCCATCAAGTCTCCAAACATTTATTGAACCTCCTGCTCTCTGTTGGTTTTTACTTTATCTTGTCTGCAGTTTTCAAAAGGATTACCACTCATAAAACTCTGCCACACACACCAGTTTATTGGCATACACATATGACAGCTTTGTGAGAATCCCCATTCATAGTCAAACAAAAACGCTGTTGCCAATAACACGAGAGCATCAATCAAACTTATAGATTCATGTAAAAACTTCCTACAAGGCTGTAAATCGATGAAACACACAGCACACAGACAGATAAAACTGCCTTCACATAGACAACAGTGGTGGTGACAGCCCTGATCATCGGATAACTGCTCATCATACAGCAGTGAGGAGGACGTCAGGATGACAGCAGGATGCACTGAGGAATGGACACACAGACACAACAGCATTAGTTACGTAAGCTGTGAATCATCCTGAAAGAAAATGTGGCTTTGTGTGCGTGCGAAGGCGACGAGAGCAAAAGAGAGACGGCAGACTGAGATAATAAAAGAAAGGCAAAGACTGCGGCTGTGGATGAAGAGCCAGCATGAGCTGAGATATTTCTGAGTGCTCTGTTCTTGTGTGTTCTGATTCTATCTGTCTGGGAGCTGTGTGTTGCCTTTAGTGTTTATCTGGAGTCAATAAGGGGAAATTAAACAAGCAGTGTGCTAAAAGCGCTTGCTTTAGACATCATGGATCTGAAGTTCCTTCAGTTCCAAGTCATATTTAATCTGTTTCTGCTTCTATTCAGATCTTTAAAGACAAGAAAATTATTTAGGAAATTAAACCAAAATGTGCACAAGAGACCTGGTCTACTCACCTGTGCAATTAGATGTATGACTCAACATTTTCTATTCCAAATGGTTTAAAAAGCACCATAATAACTGAAAGTGTTGACAATGATACAAATGTTTTGCAGAATTAGCAGCTTCAGCTTTTCTCCTGATGGAGGGTCAAATGTTCATCACAAAGAGATCCATAAGTTTTGTGATCCATTCTGTTTAATTTTGCACAAAATGATCAGCTAATTTCATCAAAGTATAGCCACTACTGGTGAAATACTGACTTATTCCATAAAGCAGACTGCTTGCTTTAAAAGAGGCAGATCTGCTTCTTGTCTTGGTTGGCTCCAAAGAAAAGTACTCATACTCATCCTCGTACTCATCGTCTTCCGCTTTATCCGGACCGGGTCGTGGGGGCAGCAGACTCAGCAGAGACGCCCAGACATCCCTCTCCCAAGACACCTCCTCCAGCTCCTCCGGAGGGAGCCCAATGCGTTCCCAGGCCAGCCGAGAGACATAGTTCCTCCAGCGTGTCCTGGGCCGTACCCTGGGCCTCCCGGTGGGACGTGCCTGGAACACCTCGCGAGGAAGGCGTCCAGGAGGCATCCGGTATAGATGCCCGAGCCACCTCAACTGGCTCCTCTCGATGTGGAGGAGCAGCACCTCTACTCCGAGCCCCTCCCGGATGGCCGAGCTCCTCACACTATCTCTAAGGGAGTGCCCGGCCACCCTACGGAGGAAGCTCATTTCCGCCGCTTGTATCCGGGATCTCGTTCTTTCGGTCATGACCCAAAGTTCATGGCCATAGGTGAGGGTAGGAACGTAGACCGACCGGTAAATCGAGATCTTCGCTTTTTGGCTCAGCTCTCTCTTCACCACAACGGACCGGCACAGTGCCCCCATTACTGTGGCAGCCGCACCGATCCGTCTGTCGATCCCCCGCTCCATTCTTCCCTCACTCGTGAACAAGACCCCAAGATACTTCAACTCCTCCACTTGAGGCAGGAACTCCCCTCCAACCTGAATAGGACAAGCCACCCTTTTCCGGTCGAGAACCATGGCCTCGGACTTGGAGGAGCTGATCTTCATCCCAGCCGCTTCACACTGGGCTGCGAACCGCCCCAGTGCATGCTGTAGGTCTTGGCTAGAAGGGGCCAGCAGGACCACGTCATCTGCACAAAGAGATAAAATCCTCTGGTCCCCAAACCAGACCCCCTCCGGCCCTTGGCTGCGCCTAGAAATCCTGTCCATAAAAGTTATGAACAGGACCGGTGACAAAGGGTAGCCCTGCCGGAGTCCAACATGCACCGGGAACAGGTCCGACTTAGTGCCGGCAATGCGAACCAAACTCCTGCTCTGCTTGTACAGAGATTGGATGGCCCCTAGTAAAGGGCCCCCGATTCCATACTCCTGGAGCACCCCCCACAGGGCATCACGAGAGACACAGTCGAATGCTTTCTCCAGGTCCACAAAACACATGTGGACCGGTTGGGCAAACTCCCATGAACCCTCAACAGTCCTGAACAAATTGGTTTTCAACTCTTTATGGGATGAGGAGGCACCAGAACCTCCGTCATGTAAATTAAAACTAAGAACATATACAGGTCATAGAGTGGAGGTTCTAGGAGCTGCTATGGTCAACGTAGAAGAAAAAGGGTTACTTGTTGTAGTAGTTACAGGAACAGGCCCTAGTTTGTTGGGTAGAGGTTGGATAAAGCAGCTAGGCTTACAGTGGTCATCAGAGTCCCAAATCCCTCATATGAAACAAGCAAATTTAGAGGAAGTCCTAATAGAGCATGTGGAGGTTTTCAAAGATGAGCTTGGCAAATTTAAGGGCCCCGTGCTAAGATATATGTGGATTAAAATGGCTGCCCCCAAGTTTTTCAAGGCCAGACCTGTTCCATTTGCCATGAGAGGAAAGGTTGAGGCAGAACTTCTGGTGGAAGAGATAATTGAGCTGGTGAAGTATGCAGAATGTGCAGCACCTATGGTTCCTGCCATAAAACCAGATGGCTCAGTTATTATGTGTGGTGATTACAAACTAACAATAAACCAAGTGTCAAAATTGGAAAAGTACCCAATTCCTAGGATTGAGGACTTGTTTGCCAGCCTGTCAGGTGGACAGAAGTTTACAAAGCTAGATCTGAGTCATGCATATCACCAGATTCCCTTGGATGAGGAAGCAAAGAGATTTGTGACCATAATCACACATGTTGTTTACCTACAAAGTCCTTCTGTTTGGAGTGTCATCCAGACCGGCTATCTTCCATCCCTCATTTTGCCATATTCTTGGATGATATTTTTTTAACCGTGGAAGATTACTGAAAACATCTGGAAACACTAACCAAAGTTTTACATTGCCTAAAAGATGGGGGTCTACGGCTAAAGAGGAGTAAATGTGAATTCATGAAATATGAAGTGATGTTCCTGGGGCACAAAGTGGATGCAGAAGGTTTGCATCCAGTTCATGAGAAGGTGCAGGCGATTAAGGAAGCGCCAAAACCTGCAAATGTGACAGAGCTAAAAGCACATTTGGGTCTGTTGAACTATTATAACACGTTTTTGCCAAGTCTGTCCACAGTCCTTGCCCCTGTACATAAACTGTTACAAAAAGATGTTAAGTGGAAATGGGGCAAAGAACAACAAGTTGCATTTAAAAAATTAAAAGAAATGATGCAGTCTTGGTGCACTATGACCCAGCTAAAGACATTGTGCTGTCATGTGATGCATCCCCTTATGGGGTAGGTGCGGTGTTATCGCATCGCATGTTGGATGGAACCAAACAACCAATAGGATTTGCATCCCGAACACTCAATGCTGCAGAAAAAAGTATTCCCACCTGGACAAGGAAGCTTTAGCAGTGATGTCTGGAATAAGAAGGTTCCACAAGTATATTTATGGCAGGCAGTTCACTGTAGTGACGGATCACAAACCGTTATTGTCACTTTTCAGTGAGATGCGGGTGGTCCTGCAAATGGCATCACCAAGAGTTCAAAGATGGGCTGTCACCTTGAGAGATTATGAGTACACAATTGTGTATAAGGAAGGGAAGTATCATACCAATGCAGATGCACTATGCCAGTTGCCATTACCAGGTGAGTCTGAAAGGGAGGAACCAGAAGAGAGGGTTCTAATGCTGGAGAGCTCGGACATCACATTAGTGGCAGCAGAACAAGTAAAAACTTGGACAGATAAAGATCCAATCCTATCAAGAGCGAGAGAGACTTTGAAAAGTGGGTGGTCTGCTGAACTAAGAGGAACTGATTTTGCCCCATATGTAGTTCGGAAAGATGAACTCAGTATTCAGAGTGCATGTGTTTTATGGGGTGCCAGAGTAATAGTTCCAAAGCCGGGCCAAGATAATGTTTTGAGGCAGCTTCATCAATGTCACCCAGGGGTGCCCATAATGAAAGCATTGGCCAGAAGTTATTGTATGGTGACCGAAGATGGACAAGGACATTGAGGACACAGTAAAGGCTTGTACAGTCTTTCAGGAGAACAGTTATGCTCCACCATGTGCTCCATTACATCCCTGGAATTGGCCGGATAAGCCATGGAGTCGGATTCATGTGGATAACGCTGGACCTTTCATGGGTCAAAATGTTCTTTGTGCTCATTGACGCACACTTGAAATGGATGGACGTGTATCCAGTGAGTAATGCAACTTCAGCCACCACTATTGAATGTTTGCGCACCAGTTTTAGTAATCACGGACTACCTAAGTTGTTGGTTTGAGATAATGGAACCTGTTTTATCAGTGCAGAGTTCCAAGGTTTCCTGCAGAAAAATTATATCCGCCATATCACCTCTACTCTGTATCATGCCTCCAGCATAGATATTTAAACGAATGATGAAGAAATGTCCAGAAGGTGTGGAAGCGTAAAGCTCCGTTTAACTAGATCAAAAAGTTTTATTGTCTTTACCATAATAAAATGAACTCTGTGATAAGTTTACTCTGAGTGCAGACATGGAAGCTGTCTGTCTGTAAAACAGATTACATTAGAGAAAAGTTCTTGGCGAGAGGGAAGACTAATGAGCTTGTTATTGCAGGAAATCTTGTGATGCGCTGACCCTTGCCAGGTCAGTGTGACATCAATTCAGCAGTCCAGTTGACCACAGGAATAAGAAATGATAAGAGCTTGCATTGTTTTTCAGCTGGGAAAGTTTTGATATCCCTAAAGTCCTGCCAGGTCAATTTGACCTGAGAGTTTGCATCCAGATAAGTGATGAAATTGTTATTGAAAAACTGTCACGTAGGCCAATTTGATGTTTTCCAGATGTTGGGCCGGAGTGTATTCTCGGAAAAGTAGAGAAAAAGCAATGTTGAAGATGCTAAGAAATGTTATGTAAATGAGGATAATGATTTCAATTGGTCAAGAGGACCCCAATACACACCAATGTATCTGTATAAAACCGCCCTGTAAAGACTGAAGGAGGGGAGACTTTTGGAATTTTGATGAAGATGATTCTGTGCGCTTTTTGAAGAATAAAGTTCCCCCATGGGACTATTAGATGAGAGATGTCTCTGAGTTTTGTTTTCATTATCTTAGCTCAGTGATCAGACGCCCGCTCCTAAAAAGGTCCACTGACAGCCCAAGTAGCCAGAGTGTTGTTCAGCTATCGGGTGACCCCCCAATCTCCAACAGGACTATCTCCAGCAGAACTGTTATTAGGGCGGAGGTTACGTTGTACACTGGATTTAATGCACCCTGACTTGAACAGGAAGGTGGAGAAAAAAGAAGATAGACAAGTCAGGAATCATCACAGGAAAGCTAAAGAGCGATGCTTTATGGAAGGGGACCCTGTCTGGACCCATAACTTCAGTATTGGACCAAAATGGATACTACGAATTGTTGAGTCGGAGACTGGGCCGGTTTCTTACAAAGTGAAACTGGGAGATGGACGAGTAGTGAGGAGACATGTGGATCAAGTCCAGGCTCAACATCGGTCTCCAGGAAAGGAAAGAGAGTCAAAACAGACTGAGACAGAGGAACATTTGCAGATAACCACACAGGATGAGTCATGGTGGGAGACGGAGAATGTGGTTCTCCAAAATGTCCAGATGGTGAAGGTTGGAGCTGAAGAAGTGGAGGAGGAACAAGAAACAGATCAAGGGACTGTAGTAAACCCTAGTCCAGTAAGAAGACAGTCAGCAAGGAAAACTAAGCTGCCAGGTTATCTTAAGGACTTTAAACTAAGCTAGACTGTTACACATATATATATGTATATATTTACAGAGATATTTTTGTTGTTGTTGTTTTTGGTTTTAAAAGAAAAAGAGGAAGAGTTTTTTGTTGACGGATAACAACAATTTAAGGGTGGAGGTATGTAGTAATGTGAGTTTGGTTATATATATACAGGTTGTCCACCAGAAGGCTCTGTGGGTACAGCTTAGAAATGCTATACTGTAATGTTGTATTGGAAGAAGAGTTACTGCTAAAAAAGGAAAAAGTCTACAGCTAGAATATAACTATTGTGCAGACTATGATTGGGTGCCAATTAAACCCTGTTCTTGTGGAACCAATGTCTATTGAGTCGCTACAACCTCAAAGACTGATAGGAGTGCACATTAAAACTGGAGAGCAGCTTTATTAGAATAAAAGTCTGAATTTCTGTCATTTTGGGACACTTGGACAAAATACTGACCAAAACAACTGCTGTTTGAGAGTATTTGTGTATCTCAAAGAATATGTTGACAACAGATGAGTAGTTCTGAAAGAAGAATCACTTAAAACTTGAATTTACATCGGAAAATATACAGTCCGACATAATGATCACTGTGTTGTAAAGATAAACTATTTACATCACAATAAAACTGTGTAACTTGTTGTGTTTTGTGGGTTTGTTGTCTGACATGGTTCTGTGCCATAAAGAAGAATGATTTCTTTTTAATCATAACACTTTCATTTAAACTCAGCATTCAACACCATTATCCCCCACAGATAGGTGGACAAACTGAGGGACTTGCCACATTCCACTTGCATGTAGGTCCATAGCTTCCTGCCAGGTTGCAGCCAGAGGGTGAGACTGGGTCAATGTACAGTGTGGTGCATTTGAACAACTTGAGGAGAACCTGAACTGCAGCAGGATGACCTCTGAGCTGGTGAAGAAAGCCCAGCCCAGCAGAGACGACAGACCCTGTGGATGCTTAGGAGAAATAACATCACATAGAGACTGCTGCTGTCCGTCTATCAGGGCTCTATTGAGAGCAGAAATTTAAAATTCAATTCAAAATAAAAAATACTTTAGCAATCACAAAGCGAAATTAAATGTTGTTATAGCTCTACTGCATCTGTGTGTGGTCCACCCAGAAAGAGCTCCAGAGGGTCATTAACTAGGCCCAGAAGATCGTTGGCTGTTCTCTCTCCAAACTTGAAGAACTTCACAGTTACCGCTGTCTCCAAAAAGCCCAGAAGTTCATTCACTTCTCACCTAGATCACGCTCGATTTACACTGGTACCTCCAGGCAAATTCTACAGATCAATTAAAGCAGTAAAAGAAGATTCAACAACAGTTTATATCCATGTTGGAACCACAGCCATGGGGACAACATGAATGGCCAGTATGAACTTTTCTGGAACTTTCAAAATAAATCGCATTAACCTACTTCCAGCACAGCCAGGAAAAAGGGGTAACAGCGGACTTCCCATGAGGTCACTGTCCAAGTAAAAACACTGCTCTTGCTACATCCTGTCTCTTCTACGCGGGTCCCCCAGGGGAACTGGACAGAGAGACACAGCGCGCTATTGTCTCTGCTGGAACACAGACATAACTCTTCAAACTGGATCCAAGAGTGTCATACAATCATGCAATCACATACACTAAGTTAAGTAGGAATGAATTAATGTTGGTGTATCCGGTATTCATTTGTGAACGGGGGTAATTGAGGTACAAGCGTGGATTGACTTTTCTCTCTGAGGTCTACAGAAGCGAACTGTGTTATAGAGAGTTCCCAGCAGAGACCCTGTTTCTACAACGCGTGGAGCAGTTTTCCCAGTCTGAAGGTAGGACAACGGGAACGCATCACCGTGGTTACAGCTATAACGTACAGTTGTACTGGCCGACAGAATGACCAGCCCCTCCACACGGCTACGGAGGTTAGCTGCAGCTAACCCTTTGTTCACTGTGGATGTTTCCTTCAAACTTCGTCGCCCTAACAACTTTTCCTCAACACGGTTCACCTGAGAGGTTAAGTTTGGGCAGAGAGAAGTCATTTAGAATGAAATAATCTAAAAGTTTTTTTGTTTTATGAAGTTTGGTTTTGTTTGTGTTGAAACTCAGCTATCTTAGTGCTAGCAGATTATCTGCTCAGCACATGTGCTCAGTTTATGTGTTCTGTGTTTATTTTTTTTCTTTAAAGTTAAGACAAACTTATTTAAAGGGTGATTTTAAACACAGAAGATCAACCACAACAAGGGTGATTTTAAACAGAACATTGCTCATAACGCGCTGTCCGCGCTTATGCATTTTAATCCTTTTATTAATGGTATTTTAAAGGTATGTGTTTGATTCTGATGATAAGTTATAAGGTTCTTTTGTTACCTTTAACTGCTAACATTTAAGAAGACATGCTTGCCTGCTAAAGATAATTTACCCAAAAAGGTTGTTAGTTTTCAATCCAGTAAAATATTACTTCCCTAAATATTATTTTAACAAACTTGAAAACGAGTAAAAGAGTATTCAACATAAAGGTGGTTGGTTTTCAAGCTAGTGATTAATAGTTCCTAAACATCATTTAGTAAATTTGATAACTAAGTAAACACCATTAAGCCCATTTCTCCAGAAAGATTTGGTTCTTATTCAAAATAATATTTCTTTAAATATTATTTTAATAAAGAAAGCCAGCTAATTAAACACAGTTGAGAATTGGTCATCCAGAAAGTTGGTTTTATTTAGCAAATCATTCTTAAAATATTATTTTATTAAAATAATACTTTATCTGATCTTGCATTGGGAAGGGTTGTTTAAAGGTATACTAATTATTGCCTAAGTTAGTTCCAAGACTAAATTAACTTCACTTCCAGATTCTTCAAGGTAATCCTTGGTTCTCAAACATAAACATTGCATGGTAATGTTGCATCACTCTTTTGGTCATGATTTCCAATCATCTTTGATCAACTTGTTTATATTGTAAATAGACCATTAGTCTTCCTTATTCTTTAATTCTGCTTGGTAGTTTAGTTGGATTGTTTTAGCATAGTAAAGAGTTTGTTGATTGAAATATGTTTGACTTTGAGTTGACTTATTTTTGTTAATAAATTCTTGTATTTTAAGAAAATGTGTGAATTCATTCCATGTGTGTGCAGAGTTTATGCTGTTCAATAATGTCGGAGCTTGGCTCATCCCTTTCAATGTTTCCTAATGCCACCGCCTTATTGGGCTGGTATTCACAGGACAACCCTTAACAGACTGGAATATTATTTAGTAAATATTAAAGTATTAATATTAAATATTAAATAACATATTCATATTCATAATTACAACATCCAACAGCAGCAGCTAAACTCAACACAGCCAGCATGTAAAAGAGATGCAGCAATGGGTTTCAGTATGAATATGTTTTTATTTTTAACAAACTGTCTCAATTTTTATTTTTATTTACATAAATTATGTATTGTTCTATGCACAGACTAGATAGCTTTTATTTCTTTTTTTTCTCAGGTTAGTTGTAGTTGTTACAATAAAGGATATTCTGATTCTGTCATATAAGGCTGAGTCTTTGTAGAACCAACGTGCAAATGCTTGGGAGTGAGTTGAAGAGCTTCTCTTTAATAATAAGAAGAAACAGGAACTAACTTACAGGGGAAACCAGATGATGCAAACGGACATGGCACATGGGAGCCAGTGACAAACAATAAAAACCAGACAGAATAAATACTGAGGGAAGAGGAGAAATGGAGCAAGGAACTGAGGACGTAATCAAGGAGGGAATCGGTAGAATGACAATTTAACATAGATGAGCATGGAGAACAGGGAAGTAACAGAAAACTAAACAGAATTAATCTAATGGCAAGGCAGGCAAGGCAAGGTTTTATATATATATATATATACATATATATATACACATATATATATATACATATATATATACACATATATATATACACATATATATATATATACATATATATATACACATATATATATATACATATATATATACACATATATATATATATATATATATATATATATATATATATATATATATATATATATATATATATATATATATATATAGATATATATATATAGATAGATAGATAGATAGATAGATAGATAGATAGATAGATAGCACATTTCAGTAGCAAGATAATTCAAAGTGCTTCACATGAAGGAAAAACAAAATAAAATTAAAAATTAAAATAAAAAACATAATAGGCAAAGAACATTACAGTGACATAAAGGTAATTCAAAAATAAAGAGACTAGAATGATGGATAAGACAATGAAAAGGAAGTTGGACTGAGAACTTTAATAATGTTTAGATGGCCCAGTCAAAGGCCACTCTAAACAAATAAGTTTTTGATCTTAATTTGAAGCAACTTAGGGTTTCAGCGCTTTCACAGTTTTCTAGTAGTAGTTTATTCCAGATTAGTGGAGCATAAGAACTAAAAGCTGCTTCTCCAGGTTTGGTTCTGGTTCTGGTTCTGCAGAGTAGGTTTGAGCCAGAAGACCTGAGAGGTCTGGGTGGTTGATACACTGACAACAAGTCTGGAATGTATTTTTGTGCTAAGCCATTCAATGATTTGTAGACTAACAGGAGTATTTTAAAGTCTATTCTCTGAGCTACAGGGAGCCAGTGTAGGGACTTTAGAACCGGGCTGATGTTCTCCACTTTCTTAGTTCTAGTGTGGATGCGGGCAGCAGGGTTCTGGATCAACTGCAGCTGTCTGATCCACTTTTTAGGCAGACCTGTGAGGACACTGTTGCAGTAATGAGTTCTACTAAAGATGAACGCATGAATTAGTTTTTCAAGGTCCTGCTGAGTTAGGGGGAGCATGTAGATATTGAAAAGGAGGGGCCCCAAGATGGACCCTTAGGGAATGCCACATGTGATCTTGTTGGTCTCAGATGTAAAGTTACCTACTGACACAAAAAAGTCCCTGTAATTCAAGTAGGATTTAAACCAATTGAGTGCTATTCCAGAAAGGCCGACCTAGTTTTTCAGGCGCTCTAATAGCATTCCTTCATCAGAGACAGCGCAGCCGGGGCTTCAGGCCGGATGGGTGACGGTACGTAGAAAGCATAGTCCTAGATCCCAGCCCACAGGTCACCACCAACCCGTCTGCGTTTCTAACAGATTTTCTCCACTCAGCGACACACCCGCTGAGAAGCCAACTCTGGTAATTGGCAGCTCCATAGTCAGAAACGTGGCACTAGAGACACCAGCGACCATAGTCAAATGTCTGGCAGGGGCCAGAACGGGCGACTTGTTCTAGAATTGCGCCGCTCAAGGTGGCAGCAGGTTGGAGTAGCTCTGTTACTTTTGATTCTGATTTATTCTTTTTTGGGAACTATTCCTCTTGTGGTGGATACAGTTGATTTTGTTTGGATGACTGTCCACTCCAGTGTTGGATGCTGTGCAGCTTGGAAGATTTTTCTTAATACTTTCTATTTTTGGACATTTGTTATGATGCATTGCCATGGCAACGGGGTTGTTTCTTACAACCGGGAACAGCTGATTAATATCTCAAAAGCTCAAATAATACAGTACTTCAGCTACAACCCTGATGAGTTGAAAAGGAGACGCCGTAGATGTGGAGCAGGAGCTAATAGAAGAGAGAGAAGGAGGAAGTTCAAACCATCTCTTCCGTCAATTTTGATGGGCAATGTGAGATCATTGGGAAACAAGGAGGTGTACAAGAAGAAGCAGTAGAGCAAGCTCCAGCAAAACAATATCAGAGATGTGTGGACAGGGATGAAGAAGGTCACCGGCTTATCGCTGTGGAGTTGGAGTTGAAGATGCCATCATACACCTGCTTCAACAAACCCACTGTAATCTGGACAAAGCCAGCAGAACTGTGAGGGTCATGTTCTTTGATTTCTCCAGTGCATTTAATACAATCCAACCTGATTTGCTTTGTCAGAAACTCCAGAAGACTCAGGTGGAGGCCTCAACAATCTCCTGGATCAAAGACTACCTGACAAACAGACCACAGTTTGTGAGACTGAAGGGTTGTGAGTCTAACCAGGTAGTCAGCAGCACAGGAGCACCACAGGGGACGGTACTCTCACCATTCCTCTTCACTCTGTACACCTCAGATTTCCAGTACAAGACAGACTCCTGTCATCTGCAGAAATACTCGGATGATTCTGCAGTCGTGGGGTGGATCAGAGATAGACAAGAAGCTGAGTACAGGAAGGTGGTGGGCCGCTTTGTGGCATGGTGTGGAAACAATCATCTCATTTTGAACGTGACTAAAACAAAGATTTTAAGAGAAACAGGAATAAGTCAAAAACTATTTATATCATGGGAGAAGACGTGGAGGTGGTGGAGGAGTATAAATACCTCGGTGTTCACCTGGACAACAGACTAGAGTGGAGATGCAACTGTGAAGCCATCTACAAGAAGGGACAGAACAGACTGTACTTCTTGAGGAAGCTTAGGTCCTTTGGTGTTTGCAGCAAGATGCTGCATATCTTCCATAAGTCTGTTGTGGAGGGTGTGATCTCTTCTACCATCATCTGCTGGGGAAGCAGCATCAGAGCCAGGGACTTAAAAAAGCTCAACAAGCTGATAAAAAAGGCTGGCTCTGTTCTGGGGACTCCTCTAGAACCTCTGGAGATCATTGTGGAAAGACGGATTCTTCATAAAATGAAGAACATTATGGAGAACCCTGAGCATCCTCTTCATGAGACTGTCCTACAACAACAGAGTGTCTTCAGTCAGAGGCTTCTTCAGATCTGCTGTAAGACGGAGCGCTACAGGAGATCCTTCCTGCCCACAGCCATCAGCATCTACAATGGCTCTTTGAGGAAACCTTCATAATATGAGCTATAACAACATTTAATTTCCCTTTGGGATTAATAAAGTATTTTTGAATTGAATTGAATCCAATCCTACCTGAAACTGCTGGCTAAGGATAAGCGTAAATACAGTAAGACTGTTATTCACGCTGGTGGTAATGACACCCGGTTACGTCAATGGGAGGTCACCAAAGTTAGTGTTGCTTCGGTGTGTAAGTTTGCCAAAACAATGTCATGACTCCGTAATTTTCTCTGGTCCCCTCCCTGATCTGACCAGTGACGACATGTTTAGCCGCATGATGTCATTCAACCGCTGGTTGTCTAGGTGGTGTCCAGAAAACAATGTGGGCTACATTGATAATTGGCAAACATTTTGGGGAAAACCTGGTCTGATCCGGAGAGGAGCAGCTCTTCTTTCTAGGAATCTGGCCGAAATTTATTAGTTCTCCAAACTTCTGACAACCCAGGGTTCAGACCAGGAAGCAGGGTTGTAGTTTAACACTCCTCTCTGCAGCTTCTGTACTGCTACCCACCCATTACCCTATTAAGACACTGTCTTGTCCACGGTCAAAATTGAATAGATTAAAAAATAATCTAAAACGAGGAAATCAGGAAAATCTAATAAAAATAAACACAACTCAGACAAAAAATTTAAATAAAGCAATTAAATGTGGCTTACTGAACATAAGATCTCTCTCTTCAAAGACTTTGCTAGTTAGTGACCTGATTTGTGACAATCAGATTGATTTACTTTGCCTCACAGAAACCTGGCTGCAGCAAGAGGATTATGTTACTATAAATGAGTCAACTCCTACTAATTATTTAAATTTTCACATTCCTCGAAATACTGGGTGAGGAGGAGGAGTAGCAACCATCTTTCAGTTCGATTTTTGACTAGTCCCAGACCAATCAATTGCTACAACTCTTTTGAATATTTAATCCTTAGTTTTCCTCATCCAAATTGCAAGGCACTAAAACCACTTTAGTTTGTTGTTTTGTACCATCCACCAGGCCCTTTCTCTCAATTTTTACATCAGTTTTGAGACCTTTTATCTGATTTATTGTTAAATACAGATAAGGTTATTATAGTGGGGGATTTTAACATTCATGTTGATACTAAAAGTAATATCCTAAATATAGCCTTTAATGCTATCTTAGACTCAATTGGCTTTGCTCAAAACATTAACAAACGTACCCACCTTTGTCTTCATTCTCTGGACCTTGTGCTGACATATGGCATTGATTGTAAAGACATAACAATATTTTCTCATAACCCTGTCCTGTCTGACCATTTTTTAATAACCTTTGAGTTTAATTTAACCGAGTACTCCACAACTGAAAGAAAATTTCATTATAGTAGATCATTATCACACAATGTTGTAACAACCTTTAAAGAATCTTTTCCACTTTTAATTTCTTGTTTATCACAGAAAAACACAGTGGAGGGCAATAATTTTGTTTCTTCCCCTTCACAAATTGATTCTCTTGTTCATGGTGTTACTTCATCATTGCGTGGTGCAGTAGACAATGCAGCCCCCTCCAAAAAGAAGTTAATTATTCATATGAGGCTAGCTCTCATGTTTAATTCAGATCTGCGTACTTTAAAGCACAATGTTAGAAAATTGGAGAGAAAATGCCTACTGTTGTATAAAAAGACACTTCACCAGGCTAGAACAGCTTATTTCTCATCATTAACAGAAGAGAACAAGAATAATCCTAGGTTTCTCTTTAGTACAGTTGCTAAACTTAAACAGAGTCATAGCTCTGTTGAGCCATCCATTACCTTAGCTCTCAGTAGTCATGACTTTATGGGATTCTTCCAAAATAAAATTGATTTTATTAAAAATAAAATCTTTGACATACTCCAGAAGATGATTACTTCAACCTCAGCAAGTGAGACAACATTGGAAATAACTGCAGAACCTGATTTATGTTTGGACTGTTTTGATCCTGTGAAGCTTCCTGAGTTATCAGAAATATTAGCTTCATCTAAACCTTCAACTTGTATGTTAGACCCAATCCCAACCAAATTATTTAAGGAATTGTTCCCTCTCTGACCAGCCCCATTTTAGATATGATTAATCTTTAGTAAACGGATATGTACCACAGGCTTTTAAGTTAGCTGTAATTAAACCTTTACTTAAGAAACCTTCGCTTGATCGAGATGACATGAAAAATTACAGATTTATATCCAATCTTCCATTCTTATCTAAACTTCTTGAGAAAATAGTTGCTAATCAAATGTGTGAGCATTTACATTAGAAATGTTTAGACCCTTAGTGATGATCAAGTCCAAAATATGTCCCTGTTTGGACGTTTGCTGTTTAACATGTTGAGTCAAACCAACATTTCTAAGAGTGTCACATAGATCTATTGGACTTCTGTCTTCAGGATTGTCCATGTGAATGTTGAAGTCTCCCACAATAATTAAACAGTCATAATCAACACATATCACAGATAAAAGCTCATTAAAATCACTGAAAAAGTTTGTTTTGGACTTAGGAGGCCTGTAAATATTCAAGAACATGGTTCGGACCGGGCTCTTTACCCGGAGCGCCAAATATTCAAATCTTTAAATCTTGAAACAAAATCCATGGAAAATCTTGGACAAATCTTGGACAAAACAGAGAGGATGTCCCCTCCCTTGGAGGAAAAACCACCCCACACACAGACTGGATCAGAATACTTCACTGTTGTCTCCACACACAACTCATGGTAATTAAAAACATTTTTTTCTTATTTTCACATGTCCTGTCTTGGGATTTCAGACATACCATATAAAGAAGCTGGATGCCTACCTGTATCAGGGCAAATCTACACAAATGATCTTCCTATCCTATCCTATCCTATCCTATACTATACTATCCTATCTTAATCCTAATCCTAA
Source organism: Girardinichthys multiradiatus (assembly GCF_021462225.1). NCBI lineage: Eukaryota > Metazoa > Chordata > Actinopteri > Cyprinodontiformes > Goodeidae > Girardinichthys > Girardinichthys multiradiatus. The sequence goes on from NC_061811.1 coordinate 2,079,998, forward strand.
TTGTTTGATTAACTTAATTCAAAGTTAATCAAAGGAGGCAGGCAACATTGTAACAGTTATAGTAACCTATGTTTGTTGTAGCCTTCAACCATTTGGATTATTCGTGTGTTAGTGTGTGGATGTCTGAATTTATTAGTATGTTAGTGTGTGTGTCAGTGGGAGAGCATATGTGTTGTGAGGAGCGGGTGAATGTGAGCATGTTTGTCATCTGGAGTTGCAAAATTTGACAAGATTGACGAGAACGGTAGAAAGTCTGCAACACACAGTTCCCAAGAGCAGTATAGCACAGGTGGCTCCGGCTCTGGAGGGCCACAGCAGCACCAGGTGGACCTTCAAAGGGCATCACCCCAGGGCAGCTATTTCCTCCACACCAAGGAAGATTGTCATTGAAGCACAGGAGCAGCAGTTGCTACGCCAAAGTGACCCCACCACCCCAACCAAGCCACACCGCCAAGCCCAGGACCCAGTCCCACTGGTGGCCCAGGGCTAGAGTTGCCAACCGTCCCTTGAAAAACAGAATCGTCCCATATTTAGAATAAAAAGTATGCGTCCCATATTGAGCTGAAACAGGACACACATAGTCCCGTATTATTAGGTTCACTAAAATGTCAATGGAATTAATAAATGATGGAGTGCTTTATATTTAACATTACGGTAAATTCATTACCAGCCATATCCTGCTCTGTGACCAATGAGCTGACAGAACCCTAACACAGGAATATGACGATACATATTTCGGCTCATCTCATTGGCCAGCAGGTTTCCCCAGCATCTCCTCGCCGCTCACGTGGCAAAAAAGACGCGTGCTTTTTTTTTTTTTTTTTTTGTGTCCTGTCCGGCAAAGTATCGCTCAGGATTGTTGTCTGAGTGCCAAGAAATTGCCCAACAGATTTACTTTCACAAGCAGAGCATCACAGCTAATGCTTTAAAGCTCTGCTTGATATTTATAGAAGAAACTTTATTATAAACTTCTTTGGGAATATTTCAATTGTTACGGACACGGAGACTGAAATAAAAAGGAAAAATGAAGCTCAAAAAAGAGAGAGATGGGGAAAAAGGGGAGAAAAGGAGGAAAGAGTGGAGGAGAGAAAGAAGGATAAAGAGAATACAAGATTACACCCTGCTTGCTTATACACCTACAGCTGTTTTTTGGTTTTTTTAACAAAATAGTACACGGTAATTCTGAATGTAAAATGTACTTATTGAGAGGTGCAGCCCAAAATAGAACATCTGTCTATCTGTCAACACCTGAAGCTTAACACCTGTGAGTATGAGTGTGGACGCGTTTTGTATACAAGGCTTCTCCACAAAAATATGCAATAGCGAGTGTTAGGACCCACAGGCCTGCGCCATGGTCCCTGGACGGACACTGAGGAGATCTGAGTCACAGACATCTAAAGGCTCCCTAAAGCACAAGAACCCCAGGAGAACCACCGCCGGGACTACCGCAACCCCCTCAGAGAAGAGCAGTGGAGAGTCCCAGGGTAACCACCCAGCAGCGACAGTGCAGAAGCCCCAGGGAGCCGCAGCGATGAGTCCACAGGCCCCGCCGGCAGCAGTCCACGCCCGAGCAGATCCAGCCATGGACCCAAAGGCCCAAGACCCCGGGACACACCTCCCCCCAAGCAGAGGCCCGACAGAGCCCAGGGGGCCAGGCCCCGGCAAGCAGCCACCGGGAGTGAGCCAGCCCACACCAAAGCACCCGGCCGCGGACACCGAGAACCACAAGTACACCAGTGGGCAGAGACTCCAACCACCAGCAGGCGGTGTGGCGGGGAGGAAGCTGACCCAGGAGAGGGAGCAGTTCAAGACCCAACCTGTCACAAAAAAAACCAAAAAACAAAACAGGCACACAATCACCCACTCCCACCCTCATGCATACACATAAAATCACTCACACCCACATAAGGATAACAACAATGGACGTCATACACTCACTCACACTCCCCATGCATACTCTATACTCCCAGGTCTAGGCGCCGGTACCCCCTCCGGGCAACCAGCCCCCAGACCCAGGAGGTAGTCCCCTTCCCTCCTTGGGCAGAGGCAGGCAGACAGCGCCGGTACTGCCCAGACCCCGGTGACCCCGGCCCAGCTCCCACCCCCCTACCCCGAACCCAGTCCCCAACAACTCCCATCCACCTCCAAAAGAGGGGTCCACATGGCCCAAAGCAACCCGCCAACCGAAGCCGACCGAGGACGGAGCAGTCCCGACCCCCCAACGAGCCCTGATCTCAACCCCATGAGTCTCCCACCCCCAGTGAACCCCAACAAGAACAAGAACCTCCCCACAGGGCCACCCCCAACAAGGACACCGATATCGAACACAGCCCCCCGAACCCAAATGGCACGAATCCCCACCCCCACAGGGGCACAGCCCCACAGGTGAACTCCGTGGCCGAGAAGCCAATGAAGCCATACCCACACAGCGCAAGCTCCACACACAGCCCCGCTCTAAGAACCCCCACCGCACCCCGCTCCCCCGCCACACAGCGCGCCGCAACGGCAAGGCAAGGGCCCTGCGCAACGCCACCAACAGGGCAGACCCCACCCAGCACCGCACCCACAACCGGACCCCCGACCCCACACCATAATGGGACAAACTCATCCACCCAGAGGTCCCCGGAGAGAGAGAGAGAGAGAGAGAGAGATAGATGGAAAAAATAGGTTGTTTCCACATGATTTAGCACTGCACGTTTTAGTTCACAAGATCAAAATTTTTTTCACAACTGTACAGTCATGGCCTTTAAGGCACAAGTGTATATATTTACAACTTTTCTACAGACTTTTTGTTTGCACAAAATGCACTATTACCAAAATGATTTGCATTATAAAGTTATGCTTTTTTATAGTGTTTTAGGTTAAGCAGGACGGAGGTATTTTCAAGAGTGGTTTATTTATTTTAGGAGGATATTTATTTTAGTCTGGTAATTTTATTTTGCAAAAAGAATAAATTATTTTATAAATTTCTGAACAATTGTTTTTCCATGGATATTTGTATCAGTCAAAAACATGCATCGAATTGGTTCGAGTCAAATGTTTCCAAAGTCATTTCACACAAAGAAAAAGGGTGAAAAAAAATCACCAGGCTGCTAGAGGTGCAAACAGTGGGGTTGGATGGCCCTACCAGGAGGTGTCCATTATTTATTTATCCAGGAGTTGGCAACCTTACCCAGGGCCCACAGCAGGACCATCCAACAACACGCCATCTTGCAAAAAATAACGATGCATAAATACAGTTTTCAAAGGATTAAGTGGAGAAGTTTTAATGAGATCAGAGATTCTTTCCACAGCCCATTAACATGTATAAGTATCTCTGGTGCAAAACCCAGATTCCAGAAACTGCCCCCTGATAGCAATTGTAATAAAATAAACTGGAACTTGATGTGATAAAAAGATCTCTGAGTGAATGTTTGTGCAGAGCAGAGAATGAAAAACACTGTAAAACCCTTTTAATTTTCTAAATGAAGGAATTCACCCACTGGTACCAATAAAGAAACCTGAACCTAAACCTGAGTGTGATAAAAAGTCAGGGATTTCATTTAGGAAACATTTTAAATCAATGTTCAGTCTGCTTCAGGATGTTTGAGTAGAAAACTGCTAGACATTACCAGCAGAAATGCTATCAATGTTGATAAAGAATGCCACTATTTCATGATATCCTCTTAACTTCCCATTCCTGTGGTCAGCCAAATAAGACTTTACTCCATGATTAAAAATACGAAGAGAATATCTGTTCTTTCATTAAAATAATAATCTTGAAGGTTTACTGGTTTTGGAGTAAAAACAAAGAGAAAGGATGCTCCAAAATCCCCCAGTGTCTTCGGGCCACACACACAAACACACACACACAAGTTATAAATCTTTCATCTAATGCCAGAATACTGAACATTTTCCCAATACTCCTCCTCTTCCTTTAGCCAAGCTAGCCGAGTCCGTCTGTAGCACTGAAAACCCACTCTGCTTTATATCTTTAACTATTTGCTTCATTGTTTAATTGTGCTGCTTATAATTCAGTCTAATTAACTGCACTAGCATTGTGTTTATGAGACCTGTACATCTTAGGGCCCTGACAGTGTTTAAACACTATGTAAATGTTTTTAGTTAGTTATTGAAGTATTAGAAATTGATTAACCTAACTGGCCACAGAGAATGTAGGGTTGTATGGATGCAATGAGCCTGGCTGTCAGAGTGAATATTGGGAAGAAAGCATGAATGTGCATGGTGGGTGTTTGTTGGACACCTAGCTGTTGAGCTTTGATTGGTGGATGTTTAGGTGGGTAAGCATGTGGGTGGGGATTTCTTCTGTGGGTAATGATGAAACAAAGCGTGAGTGTGTAGGTTGTGAAACAGGCAACTTGCTGCACAACACCATAGTATTTATACCTGTCCCATCAATAAAATATACAAGGGTAGGACAATGAAACTGAAACACCTGTCATTTTAGTGTGGGAGGTTTCATGGCTAAATTGGACCAGCCTGTTAGCCAGTCTTCATTGATTGCACATTGCACCAGTAAGAGCAGAGTGTGAAGGTTCAATTAGCAGGGTAAGAGCACAGTTTTGCTCAAAATATTGAAATGCACACAACATTATGGGTTACATACAAGAGTTCAAAAGAAGACAAATTGTTGGTGCACGTCTTGCTGGCGCATCTGTGACCAAGACAGCAAGTCTTTGTGATGTATCAAGAGCCACGGTATCCAGGGTAATGTCAGCATACCACCAAGAAGGACGAACCACATCCAACAGGATTAACTGTGGACGCAAGAGGAAGCTGTCTGAAAGGGATGTTTGGGTGCTAACCCGGATTGTATCCAAAAAACATAAAACCACAGCTGCCCCAATCACGGCACAATTAAATGTGCATCTCAACTCTCCTGTTTCCACCAGAACTGTCCGTCAGGAGCTCCACAGGGTTAATATACATGGCCGGGCTGCTATAGCCAAACCTGTGGTCACTCATGCCAATGCCAAACGTCGGTTTCAATGGTGCAAGGGGCGCAAATCTTAGGCTGTGGACAATGTGAAACATGTATTGTTCTCTGATGAGTCCACCTTTTTCCCCACATCCGGGAGTTACGGTGTGGAGAAGCCCCAAAGAAGCGTACCAGCCAGACTGTTGCATGCCCAGAGTGAAGCATGGGGGTGGATCAGTGATGGTTTGTGCTGCCATATCATTTCATTCCCTTGGCCCAATACTTGTGCTAGATGGGCGCATCACTGCCAAGGACTACTGAACCATTCTTGAGGACCATGTGCATCCAATGGTTCAAACATTGTATCCTGAAGGCGGTGCCGGGTATCAGGATGACAATGCACCAATACACACAGCTAGACTGGTGAAAGATTGGTTTGATGAACATGAAAGTGAAGTTGAACATCTCCCATGGCCTGCACAGTCACCAGATCTAAATATTATTGAGCCACTTTGAGGTGTTTTGGAGGAGCAGGTCAGGAAACGTTTTCCTCCACCAGTATCATGTAGTGACCTGGCCACTATCCTGCAAGAAGAATGGCTTAAAATCCCTCTGACCACTGTGCAGGACTTGTATATGTCATTCTCAAGACATATTGACGCTGTATTGGCCGCAAAAGGAGGCCCTACACCATACTAATAAATTATTATGGTCTAAAACCAGGTGTTTCAGTTTCATTGTTCAACTCCTGTAGATCCAAGACCATCAGGAGTTATTTAAGTGACTTTCCACTTGCTGTACACACAGTACTGTACCAGCAACTAATTCCACATTCAGCAGAATCAGAGTAAAACGATCATTGAGCATATTTGGTCTGAAATACAGTTTTTAAAACGCATGTGACATTTACTAGTTAGCATCATGCAATATTTGCATCCTGGACATGACCAGCTCATTAACATCTGTTTTACTCTATTAGTCTCTTTGCTCACTTTTACTTATTGTGGCCAAGTTCCCAAAACAGCTGCTTTCATTCACACATGTTCCTGCTATTCTTGTCACAAAGTAACATGAAACATACATTTCCTAAAACTTTTATTTCCAAAATGGTGTTAGGGACTCATTTTGATTTGGCAGGGAATGGCAGAAAATTTCACACCTTCATTTGGTTTGATCAACTGTCACAATGATTCATGCAATTACTACAGCTGCTCATTTGGGGGTACTGTCACAAGAAGCTCCTGATATGGACAGCAATTGAGGCACAGTGCTATCAATACGCTGTTCTATGTGAAGAGACAAAGGCAGGAGAGAAAAAGACAGCGATGAGGGAGAAAGTACAACGTGCTGCTATGGTTACACAGACAATGCAGGACTGAAAAGTTTTCAGATCACACATTTCCATAAATCCTACATCATTTCCTCCTTTGCATCTCATCCTCGCAGTTTATGATGTTAAGCATGTCCTTTGCAGAATTTGGGGAAGAAGCTTTAAAACAGGACATTTTTTTGTTATTTGTTTTCACAAAGTGGTGATGGTTGTGGAAGAGGGCCTAAATGCTGCCAAATGGCAGGCAGAAGTGGAACGAAAGTTAAGATGTTTAATGATACAAAAAACAACTTGCATAAGCAAAGTGCAACATTCAAAAAAAGTGACCAAAAGATCACGAAAGTAAAGAAAATCTTGAAACATGGAGGGAAGACAATGGTTGGCAGAATTACACAGGGCAGAATAGAGCAGGGTAAAGCAAAATGAACCAGCCAAGAACAAAGACAACTGGTGAGCTTATTTACTATAGGAAAGGGTGGAGAATGCCATTGAATTCAGGTGAGTTATTCAGAAGATTAGGAATAGCTATGAAGGAGAGAAAACTGACAGAATCAGGTAAGGTGAATAATTAGCTCAAAGAAAGCTGAACTAGACATAAAGAAACAACTAACCAAGGAGGTAAAAAGCCTAACACTGAGAAATAACACAAGAATAACCTAAGTAACAAAACACAAATAAATGAACTGATAAGGCAACACCTTTCTAGCAATAATGAATCCAGAGAAATGATGTGGCCTTTTAAAGGCAAGACCTTTAAACATCATTACAGTTTTTTATTGTACAAAACATTTCAGCATCATTTTAGGTATGATTAATCTATTATTAGTAAATAGATATGTACAACAGGCTTTTAAGGTAACTATAATTAAAACGTTTCTTAAGAAACTTTCTCTTGATCAACATGATTTACTAAATTGCAGAACGATATCCAATATTCCATTCTTGTCTAAAATTCTTGAGAAAATAGTTGCTAATCAAATGTGGGAGCATTTACACAGCAATAACCTGTTTGAAGAGTTTCAGTCAGGCTTTAGAGCTCATCATAGCACTGAAACAGCTCTGCTGAAAGTCACTAATGATATTCTTATGGCCTCAGATAATGGACTTGTGTCTGTTCTGGTTCTGTTAGATCTCAGTGCTGCATTTGATCCAGTCGACCATAATATTCTCTTAGAAAGGCTGGAATATGCTGTAGGGATCAGGGGAACAGCGATAGGCTGGTTTAAATGTTATCTGTCTGACAGATTCCAGTTTGTTCATGTAAATGATAAATCATCTTTAAACTCCAGGGTTAATTGTGGAGTACCACAGGGTTCAGTACTTGGGCCAATTCTCTTTACTATATATATGCTTCCAATAGGTCAAATTATCAGGTAGCATGGGATCAATTTTCACTTTTATGTATCCATAAATCCTGATGAGCCCAACCAGTTAGATAGACTAGATAGATAGATATAAAACCTTGGATGACTTGAACTTTTCTGCTTCTAAATTCAGACAGGACAGAAGTTGTCGTCTTTGGACCGGAGTCTCTGAAAAATAAACTGCTTAGTTAATCAATTATTATGTACGGCATTAAATTGATAAATTACTGGCAAAATTAGAAATATCCTGTCCAAGACTGATGCTGAAAAAATAGTCCATGCATTTGTTACGTCAAGGCTGGACTATTGTAATTCTTTACTATCAGGATGTCCACAACCCGCAGTTAAAAGCCTTCAACTGATCCAAAATGCTGCAGCAAGAGACCTGATAAAAATTAAAATAGAGATCATATTTCTACTATTTTAGCTTCCCTTTATTGGCTCCCTGTGAAATCCAGAATAGAATTTAAAATTCTCCTCCTCACATATAAAGCCCTTAATGATTTAGCTCCATCATACATCAGAGATCTGATTGGTCCATATGTTCCTAACAGAGCACTTTGTTCTCAGACTGCAGGTTTACTGGTGGTTCCTAGAGTCTCTAGAAGTAGAATGGGAGGCATTTTCTATGTGACACCGTCCTGGAGGAGGACATTGTCGAAGCTTCTGCTGGCAACAACTTAATGCTCGCCCTCTACCGATGATCCACATGGCCCTGTCTTTCAGTGTTTAACCCTTTCTCTCTCCTAGACATGGCTACTGACTGAGCTTCTACTGTAACTAACTCTATGTGCTCTCTTTCAGACTCTAACCTTGAAAACTGGCTCAGAGTTTATCTGCTTAGCTGTCTTTCTCTCGTAGATGAAGCCTCTAAAGGAGCTACAACCATTAATGATTCACTTTTCTTTCCCATAGAAAGTATTACTGGATCAGTGCTTCTTTGTTCTCTTTGTGTCTCTGCTCTGTTCTCTCAACCCCCAGTCGGTCGTGGCAGATGGCCGCTCACACTGAACCTGGTTCTGGTTCTGCTGGAGGTTTCTTCCTATTAAAAGGGAGTTTTTCCTCTCCACTGTCGCTACATGCATGCTCAGTATGAGGGATTGCTGCAAAGTCAACACCAGTGACGGTCCACTGTCTCTACATGCTCATCCAGGAGGAGGGAATGCTGCAAGTCACTGACTTGATGCAATTTGCTGGGTTTCCTTAGATAGAAAAACGTTTTATCCAATTTGAATAAAAAGCTAACTCCGACTGCACTGTTCAATTGTTAGGATTAATTGGAATATATGAACCTGACTTTGGTGAAGTGCCTTGAGACGACATGTGTTGTGAATTGGCGCTATATAAATAAAACAGAATTTAATTGAATTGAATCCTTTAGTTATCAGGCTCCTCTCCTGTGGAACCAGCTTCCAGTTTTAGTCCGTGAGGCAGACACCCTGTCTACCTTTAAGTCTAGGCTTAAAACTTTTCTTTTTGATAAAGCTTATAGTTAGAGTGGCTTAGGTTATCCTGAACTATCTCTGTAGTTATGCTGCTATAGGCGTAGGCTGCTGGAGGACATAATGAACACTTTCACCCTCTTCGCTACATTCTTGTACCACTCTCCATTATTGCATTTGCTGTTATTTCAGTTTTTAACTTTATGTTCTCTCTCTGTTTTCACTACCTAGAAGCTAAACCTGGCCTGGCTCTGTCTTTAGCTCTCCCACCTTCCTGGAGGGGGACATTGACTGAGCTACTGCTGCCAACAACTTAATGGTCACCTTCTACAATTGATCCACTTAGCCCTGTCTTTCATTGTTTAACCCTGTCTCCTACACATAGCTACTGACTGAGTAAGTTAGTAAGACTAACTCTATGTGCTCCAGACTTGAAAACAGGCTCATAGTTTATCTGCTTAGCTGTCGTTCTCTCCTAGATGAAGCCTTTAAAGGAGCTACAACCATTAACGTTTTACTTTTCTTTCCTATAGAAAGTACTCCTGGATCAGTGCTTCTTTGTTCTTTTTGTGTCTCTGCTCTGTTCTCTCAAACCCCCAGTCGGTCGTGGCAGATGGCCGCTCACACTGAGCCTGATTCTGGTTCTGCTGGAGGTTTCTTCCTGTTAAAAGGGAGTTTTCCTCTCCACTGTCATTACATGCATGCTCAGTATGAGGGTGTTGTGATTATGAATATGAATATATTATTTTATATTCATTTTCTTAAAGTACAATAATTCATTAACAAAAATAAGTCAACTCAAAGTCAAACATATTTCAATCAACAAACTCTTTACTATGCTAAAACAACCCAAATAAACTACCAAGCAGAATTAAAGAATAATGAAGACTAATGGGCTATGTACAATATAAACAAGTTGATTAAAGATGATTGAAAATTATGACCAAAAGAGTGATGCAACATTACCATGCAATGTTTATGTTTGAGAACCAAGGATTATCTTGAAAAATCTGGAAATGAAGTTAAGTTAGTCTTGGAACCAACTTAGGAAATAATCAGCAAACGTTTAGACAACCATTCACAATGTAAGATCAGGTAAAATATTATTTTAATAAAATAATGTTTTAAAGAATGATTTGCTAGTTAGGGGCTGCACGGTGGCGCAGTTGGTAGCACTGTTCCCTTGCAGCAAGAAGGTCCTGGGTTCAATTCCCGACTGGGAGTCTTTCTGCATGGAGTTTGCATGTTCTCCCTGTGCATGTGTGGGTTCTCACCAGGTATTCCGGCTTCCTCCCACAGTCCAAAGACATGCCTGTTAGGTTAATTGGTCACTCTAAATTGCCCTTAGGTGTATGAATGAGTGTGTGCATGGTTGTTTGTGTGTTGCCCTGCGATGGACTGGCAACTTGTCCAGGGTGTACCCTGCCTCTCGCCCATAGACTGCTGGAGATAGGCACCAGCTCCCATGCGACCCACTATGGAATAAGCGGTAGAAAATGACTGACTGACTGACTGATTTGCTAGTTTTCAACAGTGTTTAATTAGCTGTCTTTATTTATTAAAATAATATTTAAGGAAATAGTAAAATAATATTTAAGGAAATATTATTTTGAATAAGAACCACATCTTTGAGAAATTGAGCTTAATTGTGTTTAATTAGTTATCAGGTTTAAAAAAATAATATTTAGGGAAATATTATTTCCTAGATTGAAAACTAACAACCTTTCTGGTTGAATGATCTTTAGCTGACTCAAAGTACGCAAGCATGTGTTCTTAGCTGTAAGTGGTTAAAGCTAACAAAAGAAGATGATAGCTTATTATTAGAATCAAACACAATAAAAGGGTTAAAATGCATTAGCGCGGACAGCACGTTATGGCTGATCTTCTGTGTTTAAAATCACCCTTTAAATAAAGTTTGTCTTAACTTTAAAAACACAAACACATAACACATAAACCGACCACGTGTGCTGAGCAGATAATCTGCTAGCACTAAGATAGCTCAGTTTCAACACAAACAAAACCAAACTTCATAAAACGAAAAAATGTTTAGATTATTTCATTCTAAATTACTTCTCTCTGCCCAAACCTAACCTCTTAGGTGAACCGTGCTGAGGAAAAGTTGTCCAGGGCGACTTCAGACCGGGAAAACTGCTCCACTCGGCGTTGTAGAGACAGGGTCTCTGCTGGGAACTCTCTGGAACACAGTTTGCTTCTGTATACCTCAGAGAGAAAAGTCAAGCCACGCTTGTACCTTAATTACCCCCGTTCATGAATGAATACCGGATACACAAACAGCAATTCATTCCTACTTAACTTAGTGCATGTGATTGCGTGATCGTATGACACTCTTGGATCCAGTTTGAGGAGTTATGTCTATTGCAAATAATAAACACGTCCCTTTTGTCAGGTGTTTTCCTCCAGGCCCTGAAAACAGCAATTATCAAACCTCTATTGAAAAAGAGCAACTTGGACAAGTTGCTACTACAGAACTACAGGCCTATATCAAACCTCCCCTTCATCAGTAAGATTATTGAAAAAGCTGTTTTTCGGCAGTTAAACAACTTCCTAACAATGACCAACCGCTTTGATGTCTTCCAGTCAGGCTTCCTGCTCACCACAGTACACAGACTGCTCTTGTCAAGGTGTTCAATGACATCCATATAAATGCAGACTGTGGAAGAACCACAGTGCTGGTATTATTGGACCTTAGTGCAGCATTCGACACTCTTGATCACTCCATTTTATTAGAGCACCTGGAAAACTGGGTCGGCCTTTCTGGTACAGCACTCGATTGGTTTAAATCCTACTTGAAGGACAGGGACTTTTTCTGTGTCAGTAGGTAACTTTACATCAGAGACCACAAAAATCACATGTGGTGTTCCCCAAGGGTCTATCTTAGGGCCACTTCTATTCAATATCTATATGCTCCCCTTAACTCAGATTTTAATAAACAACAACGTAAGTTATCATAACTATGCAGATGACACACAGTTATACGTTACGATGTCACCAGGTGACCATGAACCCATTCAAGCGCTGGGTAAATGCTTAGAAGAAATCAATGCATGGATGGGCCTAACTTTTCTTCACCTGAATCAAAACAAAACTGAAGTAATAATCTTTGAACCAAAGCAAGAGCGTTTAAAAGTTAGCACACAGCTTCAGTTAATACAGCTAGAAACCACCAGTCAGGCTGGAAACCTGGGTGTAGTGATGGACTCAGACCTGAACCTTCAGAGGAACATAAAGACAGTAACAAGATCGGCCTTCTATCACCTAAAGAACATCTCCAGGATTAAAGGACTAATGTCTCAGCAGGACCTTGAAAAACTAATTCATGCGTTCATCTTTAGTAGAATTGATTACTGCAACGGTATCTTCACAGGTCTGCCTAAAAAGTGGATCAGACAGCTGCAGTTGATCCAGAACGCTGCTGCCCGCGACCTCACTAGAACTAAGAAAGTACAGAACATCGGCCTGGTTCTAAAGTCCCTACACTGGCTCCCTGTAGCTCAGAGAATAGAGTTTAAAATACGTCTGTTAGTCTATAAATCACTGAATGGCTTAGCACCAAAATACATCACAGACTTGTTGTCAGTGGATCAACCACCCAGACCTCTCAGGTCTTCTGGCTCAAATCTACTCTGCATACCCAGAACCAGAACCAAACATGGAGAAGCAGCTTTTAGTTCTTATGCTCCACTAATCTGGAATAAACTGCCAGAAAACTGTAAAAGCGCCGAAACCCTAAGTTGCTTTAAATCAAGATTAAAAACTTATTTGTTTAGAGTGGCCTTTGACTGGGCCATGTAGGCATGATTAGTTGCGTTTTCAGTCCAATTTTCCTTTCATTTTCTTGTCCATCATTCTATTCTCTTTATTTTATTTTTTTAGATTACCTCTGTTGTTTGATTTTATCATTTGATTTGTTTTTCTGTGTCTGTATCTGTTTATTTGCTTTGTGATTGTATTGTAATTGTATGTACAGCGCTTTGAGTGTCTCGTTGCTGAAAAGCACTATATAAATAAACTTACCTTACCTTACCTTGCTCCAAAGAAACATTAGCGCGCTGTGTCTCTCCGTCCAGTTCCGCTGGGGACCTGCATGGAAGAGGTCAATTTGTTGGTGCACAGAATTTTTATTCAAACAGTGACGTCATGGGAAGTCCGCTGTTACTCCTGTTCCGGGCTGTGCTGGAAGTTGGTTAATGCAATTTATTTTGAAAGTTCCAGAAAAGTTATTACTGGCCATTCATGTTGTCCCCATGGGTGTGGTTCCAACAAGGGATTGCTGCAAAGTCAATGTCAGCGACTTTCCACTGTCTCTACATGCTCATCCAGGAGGAGTGACTCCTACAAATCACTGACTCAATGCGATCTGCTGGGTTTCCTTAGATAGAAAAACTTTTTTAACCAGTTTGAATAATAAATTGAATCTGACTGTTTGATAGTTAGGGTTAATTAGAATGTATATACTTGACTTGAAATCTGCATGATTCGATTAAACTGACTTTGCAAAGTGCCTTGAGACGAAGTGTTGTGAATTGGTGCTATATAAATAAAATGAATTTAACTGAATTGAATTGAATTTTGATCATGTGTCTTAGAAGATGAGTAAAGGCTGCACTGTAAGTGTTAAATGAATGAAACCTGAAGTGTGCAGATTCGAATCCTCCTGCAAAGCATCAGCATAAAGTGAGGTTGAGCAGGACCAAAATGCAGGTTGGAGGACAGGAGCCGCATGGTGAGTCGATAAGATTTAATAATAATTGGCACACACTTACATAAGCTGGCAGGGCAACAGGCAAAAACACTGAGACATGGAACTAGCGAGGTATGCAGTAGTAAATGCAGAGAATCCAGTGGTGAACAATGAAAACTAGAGAACTTAAATACTGATGGAAGTGGAGCATGAATGAGTGAACTGCGAGAGGAGCTAATCAGGAGAATGTGAGAAAGCTGAGGACCAGGGAACCTAAACAATACAGAGAATAACTAATTAATTTGATGAGCATGGAGAGCAGAGAGGTGACCAGAACACAACAAAACAATGAGTAGACTTAACATTAACAAGGGGAATCCAGATCTATCAGAATATAACTAAACGCATTTAACACTGGAACATGGGAAGCAACAAAACTAAACACACAAAGTAACAAAAACTAAAGGAAAGAAATAATCTAATAAACATGAATGAACAGAATAGCACCTGGCTGAGCAGAAACACAAAACCTAACAGACAGATTCTGACACAATGGCTGATTGTACTACTATGTTATGTTCTGTACTGTGTAATTATTGCAGCACATGCAGCAGGAAGTGCTGGCACTTCAGAAGCCAATATGTCCCTTTCCTTCCCCAAAACAACATAATCTTCATCTCATTTTCCAATCTTTAGCAAGAGTCAAGGTTTCAAGCAGATGTATGGCTTTTACTTTGCTATATCCTCGGGTTCATAAAAGGATCCTCCAACACAGCTTGACTCATCCATCCCTTCTCATTCATATTCAATTCATTATTAATAAACAATGTGTCAAGACTTATTTTTAGCTTAGTTCACCCAAGTGGGGGCAAGCAAGGGAAGGAAATGGAGAGAGTGGAAAAATATGTCCAAGAGTAAAGTCCAAACTCAATGACAGAAACACCAGGTAGGGCCATAATGATGTGGTCACAAAGCTACATGTAGGTGTTTTGGTCTGGGTTCAAACAGGATTAGACTTAAGCCTCTTGCTGAAATTAACAACCCATCTGTTTGTTGAGTGACTCGCTATTTCCTGACACAATCCAGGGGCATGATCTGAATCTCAACAAGGAGCAGACATGGCAGCAAGCCACAGAGATGGAAGGTGACAAAGAGAAAATTTAGTCCCAGATATAAAGATGTCCAGCAGATTGGCAGGCTGGATGATAGCCATCTTTGTTATGAAGCAGAGCAGTTTTCATATTGAAGGTCCCAAAGAGAAGACTCTTGCTTAATGTGTGAAAAGAATAATTAGGAGAAAACAATTGACAACACATTTCGTAAAGGCTTAATCTAATTCACTCTAAAAGAAAATGTCCCTAAAAGGCAGAGGGGATCGGGGTTGTTTCTCTCGTCCTTTGTAGATAAATCTTCCAGTGGTAATTTAGTCTCATCCCTTGACAGAAGCTTCTCTCACTTTCAGCCTGCCTGCATTTATGCAGTTGAGAGCAAGGCTACATGCTTCTTTT
Source organism: Girardinichthys multiradiatus (assembly GCF_021462225.1). Lineage (NCBI taxonomy): Eukaryota > Metazoa > Chordata > Actinopteri > Cyprinodontiformes > Goodeidae > Girardinichthys > Girardinichthys multiradiatus. The sequence continues at coordinate 2,095,262 of NC_061811.1, forward strand.
CTTCTGATGCAACACTTTTGACTGAAGTGACAAAATATATTATTCAGCTTCACTTCGTGTGAAAAAGCTCATTTGAAGCCGAGCTTAAAAAAACCTCACACTTAGTGTCTCAAGAGCCTCGAATGAGCTCCAATGAATAAATTCTTCTGAGGTGCAAGTTTTACCCATCAAATCAGTATCACGGATACTAGATGTGATGTGAATACTGTGGGAGAAAGCAATGGGAAAGGGACAGTATTACAGCTGGGTTTAATGTTCATTCATTCATTCATCTTCTATACAGCTTATTCCATAGTGGGTCACGGGGAAGCTGGTGCCTATCCCCAGCAGTCTATGGGCGAGAGGCAGGGTACAGGGTTGAATGTTTTTTTATGTATGTCACCCTCCCCTGACAGAACAGTGACTGGCTCACCTTTTCCTGGTGTTGAATGAGGAAATGATTGAGCAAAGCTAAAACAATCACCAGCTCTGTTAATTTGCCCAAAACACCAGAAAGACCACGCTGATGGTCTGTATTAAGCAGCAGTAGTCCACAGTTCTGCTCAGAAACAGCAAACTCCCCACAGTGACACTGATTTATCATGAACTGCAATGATCAACTAATCAAAGAACAAAAGATTGACTGTGACACGTAAACAGGTAATGGTTTTTTTAATATTTACTCTATTTCTAACAGGAAAGCAATACATTTAAACATTTAACTTCACTATGGAATCCGTATATCAAGATATCAAGATATCACTTAACCAAAAACGGAACATCTGTATGTGGCTGGACAATTTGCAGATATAAATTAAATACACATCATGTGCTAAGACCTGCAGTGGCAGCTGAAGGCCTCTGAATATATCAGCAGAAGTTGGTTGTAATTCAACAGCATATTTTTGCAGTTTTTCCCAGCTCTTCATTGCAAATTGACTCAGCTAAATGAGACATGCATTCCCTCCAAGGTGTTATAAATCTGCCTTGAAGTGCTGCAGATTGGAATGCCCAGAGCACTTAGCTGCTGTCAAGGGTATTCTTAGGCAACGAACCTCTGGGACAAAGGTATATTTTTAAGATCAGCTCATGCACACATTACCATGCAGTGTTTTCACCCTGTCTTCATGTGTGGGTCAGCATTTAATGACAACCAAGTGCTCCTGACTTTGAATGAGACGTTCGGATTCTGATTACATTTTAGACTATTTTCTTTAACCAGAAGACTAATTCCACTTTTATGAATACATTTTTTGGAGGTGGTATTTTGTCTGGGTAAGTCAAGTTTTATGTGGTACCAAACCATTTTATCCAGCTATCATCAGCAGGGTGACGTCAGTGATCAGGGATTGGTCCCACTACAGTTAGTGAGCCCTTTATTCTGTTAGATAGCTTTTGCAATTGATGAGGTTTCAGGTAAACAGGGAAATCAAGAGTTCTACTTTAGAGCAGATTGAGATTTAAGACTGCATGAATAATAAAACAAGATAGGAGAACACTTCTGATTGCAGCAGCTGTTTCTCCTGTCCACTCCAATGGTTTGAGTGCACTTCAGAGGTCTGACGGTGTCAAAGGGAGCTTTTCAATGGTTGTGTTGCTGCACTTTCTTGTGTTTTACTTTCTACTGACAGAAACTAACTAGATGTCAGATGATCTGTAATAATGCGTCACAATTGTGCTACATGAAAATCTTAGGATGAATACCTTTTCCTGGAGATACCATTAACCCCAGGCTATCAATTGCCCATATATTTTAACACTGATTTAGCTCCTTTAACAAATCAGTTTGGATACAGAAATAACTTAAAATACAAAAAGAGGAGACAAACACTGAAGATGGTGCTGGTCCATTGAATGGACAGTGGTAAGAATCTTAGTATCAGATGATCTCAGGCTTAAGGTTTAGCTCATAAAAACCTTTGTTTGGCAAGCACTGATTCTAAAACTATTGTTAACAGTCTGCACTCATTTGGATATTAATAATTCAGCCAGTCAGGTTAAGGGTCATGTTATCAATTCATCCCAAAAACTCTCATCAGATACCTAGAGTGTTGTCACGACAACCATACTAATCAGGCTCCTGCAGCCTGATTGCTATCACAGAATTAATTGTAGTGTGGATAAACACGTTCCCAAATGCATGTACACACACACACACACACAATGAGATATCTTGGAAGAGGTTGTGATCTGTTCTATTTTTAATACTCTGCAGAGGCAACTCTTCCTTTTTGTTAAGTTTAATTTTGCCCTAAAGCATCATGTAATAAACCTTTGGATGATGCGCAGCCTGATTCGCTAATTGCCAGGAGACCTATATGCACATAAACCTGGGAGAACGCCGGTAGATACCAAAGGTAGGTTTACATTTCTCAGAGGGGAAAACATCAATATCCAATCATGCTACATAAGGGATTTAGATGAAGGCAGTACATGTATGTGAACAGAGTGGGAAGATAACATTTAAATTCAACCCAACATGTAAGAGTATAGAACAAGTGATTCAACTTCGTATGCATGCATGCCACTTCTGTGAGGATTAAATAAGCTCTATTGATGTGGGAAAGTGCTGAAAATGTTTCATTACAACTAAGAAAAAACTGTTTTCTCTGTGTGAGGTATGTGCACTACAGAATCCCAAAATCAAAATTAATTTTTATAATACATTCTAGATGCTGGTATTCAGTGGGTAACTGTCCCTGTCTGCAGTGTATTGAGAGAAAAAGTAGACCCAGAAATGTAAAATGTATATGAATTTTGAGTAAAATATTAGGTTTTTTTTTCATATCTAAAAATAATCACGCAAATACTTATCTGAAGTTGTAAACAGATTTTATTCAAGGTTATATCAGTGCTGTGAAAAAGTGTTGTACTGTATTGTATACTGGCATATTGAAAATGTGTCAGCATTGACATCTGTGTATGATTATGTGTCAGTTATTTTGTGACCCCATGTTACATGTGTATTCAGATAAAGGATCTAAAACTGAATTTTACTGAGTCTGAACTGAGTAGGTTATTTTTTGCAGTGATGTCACTGTTTTCTTTTTCCAATAGTTAATGATTGCCTGACCATCTTTGGCCAACCAATCAATCCTCCATATGTAGTCTTGCCACCAAGTGATCAAAAGTGCCTCACCGTTTCCATTTTCACTGCACATTTATGGTTGATTAGAAATATTAAATATGTCACGCATTCATTAAATATATTAGACTGACAGTTAAACATCAGCATGTTTAGTACATGTGTGATCAAGCATGTATATTGGCAATATAAAGAGACAGCAGTGGGGGTGCACCCCACTGACTGATGCAGGCAGTGGGGTGCACCCACTGCCTGCATCAGTCAGAGTGAGAAACAGCGCCATCTCTGATGAGGCACAGCTGTTGACTGCCTCACCTTCCCTTTCTCCCATTTTTTTGAATTGGCAATGTGGAAATTCAGCGATTTTGACCATACAATTGTTAATATCATACTGAAAACAAATTTATAGAACAGTCAAGTGGAAAAATTGGTTTTCTCTTATCATTGCTAGTATTTTACTTGCCTCACCTGCCTCCCCTGACCGCACATCACTGGCCTTTAGTAAAAAGAATTATCAGTCAAACTGAACCAGCTTTGTCTGAAGCTACTGTTTCCTATTTGTGAATTTAAAGTTTTGATGAAAACTTAGATACAGCCCAGATGGTAAATAATTTTTATCAGGAGTTTACATATGTTATCATTGCTGCTGCAAAAATAAAAGTTAGGACATACTTTATGTTTTCATCCACTCTGGCTTGGAGACCTGAGCAGCTCAAACTTACTGTTCCCATCTTTCCATCTTGCACTCATTAAATGCTGTGCTAATATATCAACCTGCGAGTGTAATTATGATTGAGTAACAACATGTAATTAGTGTGAAATGGTAGATTATTCAGGCTGCCACTGTTATTCATCTACACCACTGAACTAAACAAAACATGTCTCTTGTGAAGGACATGCAGTGTGCAATACATCACAAATATGTCCACATAAAACAACACTAAGAGCTGTTTTCAAACTAAATAAATGAGAACATTAACACTTCTAACAGCACAGAAGCAATGGCAGGAAAAAAAAAATAAGTGATAACACACACTTTCCTTGTCAATCACCTGGGATTAAACTGTTTACAGTGGATGTAAACACACACTTGCACAGCCAGCACTTGATTCACCGAGTTGAGAACATTCCCCTGCATAATGAGGCCTGGTCACATCTGAATAATTGATGGGAGAAAATGGTTTGGGGAATCTATTGTAATTTCTCCTCTGAGCAAAATAACCACCTCCCCAAATCAAGGCCCATTTGAAAAATGTATGACAGTATGAGGGCGTGAGGGGGATAGAGAGAGAAGAGGTATGTGAGCAAGAGTCAAAATAGTTTAGAAATTGATTAAATGAATATCCACATCAGCCTGATGTTGTCTTTCATGCTTCCTGCCCAGTGGTTCCATCTTTCTCTAATCCTCACCTCCTCTTCTCTGTTCTCCTCCTTCTCTTACTTCCCTTATCTTCACCATCCCAGTTTCCTATGCATGCTCTGTAGGGAAGTAGCAATACAACTAATGAATACTGCAGTTATGGAGCCACAGAACTCATCCAGATACCTATAGGGGGCATCTTGCATTGTTGCAGGGGACATCCTTTGGGGGGTATTTGTATTTTATAGACTGACATTCAGTCTTAATGTTATCATTCCCATTTTAGTATTCAAAAGCCAGCTCATACATAGACAAGCTGATACCTGTACCGCAGAGGACAGATGATTTTAACTTCAAATAAAAGCCATCATAAACAGTTAAGCAGCGCTGAATTGTTCCAACAGCACACGACTGTGTGTCTTGAGGTAAATCCCAGTGGGCTGTCAGGTCTTTATAACAGCCACACTCACTGATGAAAAACATTTAAGCACCCAGACTAGGTGGTGGCATTTTAATTCAATTTAGTTAATTTCTACACAAAATATTAGCATATTGTGATAAAGTTCATTATTTTCCATAATGTCATGATGAAAATTTAACATTCATATATTTTAGATTCATTGCACACTAACTGAAATATTTCAGGTCTTTTATTGTCTTAATACGGATGATTTTGGCATACAGCTCATGAAAACCCAAAATTCCTATCTCACAAAATTAGCATATTTCATCCGACCAATAAAAGAAAAGTGTTTTTAATACAAAAAACGTCAACCTTCAAATAATCATGTACAGTTATGCACTCAATACTTGGTCGGGAATCCTTTTGCAGAAATGACTGCTTCAATGCGGCGTGGCATGGAGGCAATCAGCCTGTGGCACTGCTGAGGTCTTATGGAGGCCCAGGATGCTTCGATAGCGGCCTTTAGCTCATCCAGAGTGTTGGGTCTTGAGTCTCTCAACGTTCTCTTCACAATATCCCACAGATTCTCTATGGGGTTCAGGTCAGGAGAGTTGGCAGGCCAATTGAACACAGTGATACCAGGGTCAGTAAACCATTTACCAGTGGTTTTGGCACTGTGAGCAGGTGCCAGGTCGTGCTGAAAAATGAAATCTTCATTTCCATAAAGCTTTTCAGCAGATGGAAGCATGAAGTGCTCCAAAATCTCCTGATAGCTAGCTGCATTGACCCTGCCCTTGATAAAACACAGTGGACCAACACCAGCAGCTGACACGGCACCCCAGACCATCACTGACTGTGGGTACTTGACACTGGACTTCTGGCATTTTGGCATTTCCTTCTCCCCAGTCTTCCTCCAGACTCTGGCACCTTGATTTCCAAATGACATGCAGAATCATGCCTGACGGCTGGAAGGTTCTAAGGATTGAAAGCCTCACTTTGATTCCATCAAACATATTTCTTGTCACTGGGGTGAAACAGATTGTATGTATATGCATGCTTGTCTGTCCTGTGTGTCTCCATGTTGCCCTGTGATGGACTGATGACCTATCCAGGATGTTTCCTGCATTTTGTCCAATGACCGCTGGAGATAGGCACCAGTTCTCCCTCGATAAACAGGTATAAAATTTGATTAGAAAATCTAAAAAAAATTTGATTTAATTTTAGTCGGGGAGCTATATATCTTGGTCACCAGCCATATGGTGAAACCAGTTTATAGCGGGCTTTAGACTGTGGTCCTGGATTGTTCTTAAACCTCCCAACCATTATCTTTTCAATACAAAACACAAAACTTGCAAAACGTTTTGTGTTCCATAAAGACCCCAAACAGATGTTAAGCTGGTTTTGGATTAGATGGCAGTATCAACAGTCTTAAAATATTTTAAACTCCATTTAAGTCGGGACTGTCCCTCAAAACCAGCCAGATCAAACGAGTATCCAGCAAGATTCACATTAAATTATTAAAGCATGGAAAGTTTCAATGACTACAAAAATAATTTGGCTTCTCTGCAACTTGGGACATCTGTCCAGCTGTTTGTGTGAGAGAATGTATATGTGAGCTCATGAGTATAATTTTGAATAGAAAAAGTTTACACTAGATTTAAACTTGTGAACCTAATCTGTTTTTAAAATTCTTTGATCTTGCTGGATTATTCCACCCTAAAAAAGTGAGTGTTATTATTCTGGCACGTCTGCTCTCCCCTGTCTCCCTGGCTGCAATCAGCAGATTAGATGCACTTGGTGGCTGCTGCAGTGTAGTGCAATCTGTGGCATGTGTCTTCCCTGATATATACTGACTCTGACAAGCAGACGGTGCCAGATTTTTGAAAGCCATTGTGTGAGTACATATCCAACGTTCCTTCCTGTTTGATCATTGTTCTTGACCTTGCCTTGCCTTTTGGATTTATGCCTCTGCCTGCTCCCTGTCGGACTATTTGGATTTTGGTTGTCGACCTTGTTTCCTGCATCTGGTTTATGCCTCTGCCTGCCCCTTGCCTGACGCCTCTTGTTCCGATCGTTGACCCTGTTTCTGTCCTTGGATTATTGAGCCAGCCTAGCCCTCGAATTATTCAGTCTGGAGTCACTTCTTACATGTGCTGTGGAGATCACTGCCTGCCACCCACCGAGGTTTCCCCTCTGGGTTTCAAGTTCCACTCAAGACAAAAGCAGGTTAGTGACTTTTCTGATCCCTGCAAAATCTGAAGAGACTACAAGTCAATAATCCCTCTTTCTGCCTCAGTGATTCCTGGAAGCTGTGAGGAGTGTTACCTGTGTGACGTTTTCCTGTGGCTGAAACCTTTTAAACTTTCAGTACTGTGTCTGGCTGAATCTTGGGTCCGCCTTTTTCTGATTCATAGCAGTGAGAGTCAGTGAGAGATTTAAGATACGGTGCTTCTGGCCAGCACTGTTTACACACCTGTCAGATGTCCTTTCATGGGAATGAACAGAAGGAAAACCACATTAATGCATCACATTGCAACCATATGTTAGAAAAGAAACATCATTTTATAATCCTGTAACTAATAGTTTCCAACCCATGTGGCCCTAAAAAAAAAGAGGGTCCTCATCATTTAGCCTGTTTAGGAGTTGGTCATGCATACTCTTTTTAGGTTACTTGAATAACTGGACACCATGATGAAACCCCTTAAAAAGATGATGATGCCTGAGGTTAATATTTATGGCCCAATGGTGCATTTTTAAAACTCACACTGAAGATAAAGGTTCACTAGGTGAAAATTCATGGTTTAGATAACTGGGAAAAGACCAGGTTAGTTTAGGAAAGGGGTTAAGTTATAACATATAAAATAATATTGCAATATAAGTAATATATTATCTGCTCACATGTATCTTGCTGTCGTATACAAAAAATATGTGGTGTTAAATAACTAATTCTCTGGGAAGGTTTAAATGCTTACTTTCATAAGATCCTTATTCAGATGACTGGCCCAGTTTCATTCCTTTAATTTCAGCAAAAAAGTATTTCCCCTTAGCCAGGTTTTTTGCACAATCAGGTCTTTTGTATATATTATTTTTTTAATGAAAAAAAAAAATGTTCAGCAGCAATTATATTATAGTATTGTGGATTCCAAACTCAATTACGGAGGTTTTGAATTTTCTAGTTTTTACATGGTTGTCTTTGTGCAGTGAAAGATGAACTAAAATAGCTCCAAACATATATTCTACTGGTAAGGTGATTTTTCACCTCATCTTGTCCTTTCACAGTACAGACTTCGAGATAAAACCATTATTATCCATCCAGCCTTTTTGTGTACCTGCTTAACTCTGATCAGAGTTATAAGGGGTCTGCAGCTTTTCTGTGACAGGATCTTGGTGTGTGTTTTTGTGTTGGTATGAGACCTTCTTTCACCGGACAATGTCTGCTGGTGGGCATGGCTAGCTGCTGCTACTGTTGACTACACACCTGTCCGTAATTTCCCTCATCAAACCACTGGGTAATTTAAGGAGCTGCAGGACCATCACCCTTCACCTGATGATTGACCTACGTTGGTAGAGTCAAGCCTCTGAACCCCCATTGTCATTTTGTCAGTCTCAGTTGCTCTTAGAACTCTTAGGGCCTGATCTTCAAAGATCCCAAATAGCGGGTGCTAATTTGTGTGTACTATAAATAAATTGCACGTGCAATAAGTGAGCATGTTGCGTGCAATTTTCAAAGATTGTACATGGAATAGATAGCAGGTGCAAAACAGATGCCGACCACCCTATTTAAATGAGGAAATTGCGTTTGTTACTGGCCGGAACAAGAGGAAAAGCAAACACATGCTCTGTTGTGTTGCTAGAAATATTCAGGGATTGTAGCGCTGCATCATTATAAATGATCCAGTTGCTGATTTTTTCCTTCTGTTCCATTCAGCCCTTGCTTTTCTGGACTGTTAAGTGAGTTAACATAATCCAAGATGGCGCCGCAGATGGTCGCCTCGGCGTGTTGGTGCGCATTGTTTTGTTTTGTTTTTTGCTTTAAAACGGTCTTCTGTGATGGTACCCGGAGCTCTCTCACCAGAGAAGAACTCATGAACATCAGGGCTACTACACCAGATGAGTTATTTCCAACTTTTCTGCCTACTGCTCTGGAATTATTGGACATTCTGGTCAAAGGTGCGCTCACCTTTGTTCACGCGGTAAAACGCCGGAAGAGAGGGAAACGGGCTGGGGTGCTGGTACGACTTCGCCAGCGTGGACTATGAACACCGTTACCTGGAATATTTCTCTCTAACGTGCGCTCACTTCCCAACAAAGTTGACGAACTACAACTGCTGTTGGGGAAAAACAGGGACTTTTATTCATCGGCAGTTTTGTGCTTCACGGAGACGTGGCTGTGTGGATTAATACCGGACTCTGCGCTGCAGCTGGCAGGATTCCAGCTCTACAGAGCGGACAGAGACACGGAACTCTCCGGCAAAGCAAAAGGTGGAGGAATCTGTTTTTACCTCAACAGTGGTTGGTGCAACGACGTGACAGTGATTCAGCAGCACTGTTCTCCAGACCTGGAAGCCTTCATCATAAACTGTAAGCCTTTCTATTCCCCCCGTGAGTTCGCTTCGTTCATCCTGGTCGGTGTTTACATCCCGCCGCAAGCTAACGTGCAGGTAGCACAGCGCATGCTCGCCGACCAGATACTGAGTGTGGAGCGGACCAACCCGGACTCCTTAGTAATCGTCGTTGGTGACTTTAACAAAGGTAATCTGACCCACGAATTCCCCAAATATAGACAGTTTATAAAATGTCCGACCAGAGAGGACAACATTCTGGATCACTGTTACACCACCATCAGAGACACTTATCACGCCGTCCCACGTGCTGCACTGGGCCAATCCGACCACATCATGGTCCACCTGATTCCTGCATACAGGCAGAAACTAAAGCTCTGCAAACCTGTTGTGAGGACGACAAGGAAGTGGAGCAGTGAGGCTGTGGAGAATCTCCAGGCGTGTTTAGGCTGTACAGACTGGGATGTGTTCAGGACTACTACCAACAGTCTGGACGAGTACACAGAGGCTGTGACTTCCTACATCAGCTTCTGTGAGGACAGCTGTGTACCATCATGCACCAGGGTGAGTTACAACAACGACAAACCCTGGTTCACAGCTAAACTCAGAAGGTTAAGACTGGATAAGGAAGAGGCCTTCAGGAGTGGGGACAAAGACATATACAGAGAGGCAAAGTACAAGTTTGGCAAGGCAGTGAAAGAGGCCAAACGACTGTACTCTGAGAAGCTCCAAAACCAGTTCTCAGCCAACGACTCTGCGTCTGTCTGGAAATCACCAACTACAAGCCGAAAGCCCCCCACTCCATCAACGACCGACGCCTCGCCAACGACCTGAACGAGTTCTACTGCCGCTTTGAAAGACAAAGGGACAGTCCTGCAACCATCCCCCACGACACCCCCCAACAGCTGCAGCCACAATCCACCACCCCCATCTCTCCAACCTCAAGAGGGCCTTGGCACCTCCAACCCCCACCCTGAAGTTCCCCCCCACCAGCCCCCTACCCACGCCGAGGACGGCTCTTTCCATCCAGGAGAGGGACGTAAACAAACTCTTCAGGAGACAGAACCCCCGGAAAGCTGCTGGTCCGGATTCTGTCTCACCAGCCAGCCTGAAGCACTGCGCTGATCAGCTGTCTCCAGTCTTCACAGAGATTTTTAACACCTCACTGGAGACATGTCATGTGCCAGCCTGCTTCAAGTCCTCCACCCTCGTCCCTGTTCCCAAGAAGCCAAGGACCACAGGGCTTAATGACTTCAGACCCGTTGCCCTGACCTCTGTGGTGATGAAGTCCTTTGAGCGCCTTGTGCTCTCACACCTAAAAGACATCACCGACCCCCTCCTGGACCCCCTGCAGTTTTCCTACAGAGCCAACAGGTCTGTAGATGATGCAGTCAACCTAGCCCTTCACTTCATCCTCCGGCACCTGGACTCCACAGGAACCTATGCCAGGATCCTGTTTGTGGATTTCAGCTCTGCCTTCAACACCATCGTCCCAGTTCTGCTACAGGAGAAGCTCTCCCAGCTGAGTGTGCCCGACTCCACCTGCAGGTGGATCACTGACTTCCTGTCTGACAGGAAGCAGCGCGTGAGGCTGGGGAAGCACGTCTCTGACTCCCTGACCATCAGCACTGGTTCCCCCCAAGGCTGTGTTCTCTCTCCTCTGCTATTCTCCCTGTACACCAACAGCTGCACCTCCAGTCACCAGTCTGTCAAGCTTCTAAAGTTTGCGGACGACACCACCCTGATCGGACTCATCTCTGATGGTGACGAGTCCGCGTACAGATGGGAGGTGGACCATCTGTTGGACTGGTGCAGCCAGAACAACCTTGAGCTCAACGCTCTAAAGACAGTGGAGATGGTTGTGGACTTCAGGCAGAACCCAGCCCCACCTGCCCCCATCACCCTCTGTGACTCCACAATTGACACTGTGGAATCTTTCCGCTTCCTGGGAACCATCATCTCCCAGGATCTCAAGTGGGAGCCAAACATCAGCTCCCTCATCAAGAAAGCCCAGCAGAGGATGTTCTTCCTGCGGCAGCTGAAGAAATTCAACCTGCCAAAGACTATGATGGTGCACTTCTACACAGCCATCATTGAGTCCATCCTCACCTCCTCCATCACCATCTGGTACGCCGCTGCTACAGCCAAGGATAAGGGCAGGCTGCAGCGTGTCATTCGGTCTGCTGAGAAGGTGATTGGCTGCAGTCCACTGTCGCTCCAGGAACTGTACACCTCCAGGACCCTGAAGCGGGCAGGGAAGATTCTGGCTGATCCCTTCCACCCCGGTCACAGACTCTTTGAGACTCTCCCCTCTGGCAGGAGGCTGCGGTCCTTCCGGACCAAAACCTCACGCCACAAGAACAGTTTTTTCCCATCTGCCACCAGCCTTGTTAACAAAGCCCGGAAACCACCCTGACACTCTCCCTCCCCCCCCCCCCCCCCCCCTTTTTTTTTTTTTTTGCTGACAGGACACCTGTAACTTGTAACTCTATGCGTTACATTAACGCTCAGCTTGGACTCCTGCTTTACTTGCACAATGATCACCTGCACTGTTGTATTGCTCTTGCATCTTATACTGCTCTATACTTACTCTCACTCACTTAAAACTGTGCACATATATTTATATTATATTGTAGATATGTTTATACTGTTTAATTTGTATTGTATTGCACCGACTACGCCAAAACAAATTCCTTGTATGTCCAAAAACGTACTTGGCAATAAAGCTTTTCTGATTCTGATTCTGAACTTTTGTTGTGCTACTCACAGCAGGTTTGTCATCTGCCCTGACGTGATTATTTCTCTTTTCTTGCTAGACGTAACTCTCAAAGAATTGGACAATCAATATTAACAATATAAAAGCCAAATATGTCTGTTTATTAATTTGTCTCCCTTGATCTTTTAATTCTTTTTGGAGACTCACCGGGTTCTGTTGTTTTTTGAGAGTATATGTTTGAAGAGTTTGGAGTTTGTCGTAAACAGCCACTGTCGGGGTCTGGGAGTATCTGTTTGCTTTTTGTTTCTTGCCTGCTATTTACTCTGCTTAGTCCATAGGTGGCATGGGAGCTCATGGGCACACAGGTGACAGGTGTGGCTGATCCTGCTGATTGCTGCTGGAAGCATTTAAGCAGGAGGCTGCCAGCACTTCAACGCCTGAGTGTTAGCCAACAGTGGTAACAGACTCTTGACTCTCTTCTTCTTTGTGACTAAGCTTTCGTGTTTTCTTGGAGCTTCAACTAACCTTCGTGTGTCCTCCTTCTTAGTTACTTTCAAGCCCTGGCTGTGTTTCCAGTTTGTTTCCTGACTTCTGGATCTAAGATTCAAGCCTCCTATTACCTTCTCTAGACAAACTTCAAGCTGGCAGCTTCCTGGCTCTGCGATCCACCAGCCACAATCATAAGTGAACCTTGTTCACCCTCCAATGAGCTCCCATGCAAGCCCCACCACCCAGCGCACCACACCACCTACTTCACACCACTGACTAAGCTTAACTGGACATCCCGGAAACCTCCTTCAAGCATCCATAGACCAACTTACCTTGGGTATTACCCTCTTCGGTTTCCTCTGGTCTCGTGCTCCCAGACTCCACACCTTTCTTTCCCCCTGGCGGTTCAGTCATCTCCTCCAGTAAGCGTCATATCTTGCTTTTACTATCATAGTCATCCCCATCACTCTGTACTTCCCTTTTCTCCCTTTCTCTGTGCAGTTAGTGATCTACCAGTCCTGGTTCTCTCCCCACTACTCATTCCTGTGAAAATAAATCTCTTAAAAATCTGAAATATTTTCCTAAATGTATTTCTGCATGTGGATCTGTTTCTGGAATCATGACAGAACACTCAGGCCAGCCAGACCCAGCAGATGAGCTTAGGAGAACCCTTTCTGAACACACACACCAAATACAAACTCACAGTTCAACCCTTTGTTCCATTGCAGATCAGCAGAGACAAACCAGCCTACAGCTTGAGCAGATTTCCTCCATGATACAACATGCCCTGAACAGGCAGACCCCTGCAACTGCAGATGGCACTGCAGCTTCCCAGATCTCACAACAGCTGCCTCACTCACGTGACGTCATTTCCCCTAACCCAGAGAAGTTCTCAGGAGAGGTGGGTAATTGTGGGGATTTCCTCCTTCAGTGTACACTTGTCTTTAACCGCTCCACACATTCTTTTCCACATGACGATTTGAAGATATCATACATTCTAGAATTACTGACCGGCAAAGCTTTAAAATGGGCTGAGGCCCGTTTCACAAACTGCAATCAGTTCGGTTGCACATTTGAAGAGTTTGTGCAGGAATTTAGACAGACGTTTTCTTGTGAAGCAGATCAGACAAGTGCAGCTCGTTGTTTGTAGTCATTAAGACAAAGAAACAGACCAGTATCTGAATTTTCAATTGAATTTCGCACTTCAGTGGCTGCTTCTGGTTGGGACAATTGTGCCCTTAAGACACCCTTTAAAAGATGAATTAGCACTTCTAGATGAACCTAAGACTCTCAATAAACAAATTGCCTCAGCCACAAGGGTAGATAATCGATTAAGAGATAGGAGAAAGTCCAGAGTAGAGTGTGCTGCTGTGAGACCCCAATTTTCTGTTACATCTCAAACCCTTATACCTTTACCTCTGACTCCAATTTCCGAGCCCGAAGCTATACAGGTGGGGTGCACTCGCCTCTCACCAGTAAAGAGACAGAAACACAGGCAGGCTAATCTGTGTTTATACTGTGGGTCCTCAGATCATTTCATAGCCTCTTACCCCACTTGTCCCATGGGGCCAAAACACAGGGTTCATCAGCTTTAAAGGGGGGCCTGCCGGACCATCACATTTTTCTCAAAGCCCCCAGATTCAGCCTGCCTGCCTCAATATTATTTAACCTGCACACCCAGGACTTGTCAGCCCTGATCAATTCAGGCAGTAAACAGAACCTCATTGATCAGGGATTAGCAGAGCATGCCCAGATTGAGGTGGAGCCCCTTTTGTCCCCCCCGCTTAGTTTCAACATTAGATGGGCAAAAGTTACAGAAAATAACCCATCGAACTAGACCTTTACATCTTGCACTCTCTGGAAGTCACAGGTAGGAGATTTCATTTTTTTGTGTTCCCCATTTCTCTGAATTCTTTAGTGTTAGGATTTCCCTGGTTAAAGAAACACAACCCCCACTTGGATTGGTCCAAGTGTCGTGTAGAGTCCTGGTCCACCAACTGTCTCTACTCTTGCCTCCAGTCAGCCATTTTAGAGATCGATGATAATAACTTCCCAGATCTCTCACAGGTTTCCACTGAGTATCATGACTTAAAGCAAGTCTTTAATAAGATCAAAGCCCTGTCTTTGCCACCTCACAGACCCTGCAATTGTGCCATGGACCTACTTCCAGGGGCCCTCTTCCTGCTAGCAGATTGTATAATATTTTACGACCTGAACAACTAGCCATGGAGAAATATATAAATGAGTCTCTGGTGGCTGGTATTATTCGCCACTCCTCTTCTCCCCTGTGGGCAGGGTTTTTCTTTGTAGGGAAGAAAGATGGATCCCTCCGTCCTTGCATTGATTATAGGTGTTTGAACCAGATTACTATTAAGAACAAGTACCCTCTCCCTCTTCTCTCCTCAGCCTTTGAACCATTTCATGATTCACGGTCTTCATGAAACTGAATCTAAGAAACACTTACCATTTAGTCAGAATCCGCCAGGCGGATGAGTGGAAAACTGCTTTCAAAAGATCTCTAGGCCATTTTGAATATCTTGTGATGCCATTTGGCCGTTGTAATGCCCCAGCAGTGTTTCAGGCCTTAGTAAAGTCCTCAGAGACTTCCTGAACATTTTTGTTTTTGGATACCTTGATGACATCCTTATTCATTCAAAGAACATTGAGGAGCATCGCTGCCATGTCCACCAGGTCCTTCAGTGGCTTCTAGAAAATAGACTCTTTGTGAAATCTGAGAAATCCGAGTTTAAACAGTCTTCTGTTATGTTTTTGGGTTTTGTCCTATAGGGTGGACAGGTTCACTCCGACCCAGAAAAGATAAGAGCAGTTCTCGAATGGCTAGTACCAGACTCCCGCAAACAATTACAACGCTTCGGATCTGCAAACTTTTAGCCGAAATTCTTAAAGAATTACAGTCAGACCGCTGCTCCCCTTACTGCCTTCACATCCTCCAAGATCCCATTCACCTGGATACAAGAAGCACACACAGCCTTCTTTTTTTTAAAGGAGAAGTTTTCTCAGGCTCCCATCCTGTTCATCCTGACCCCTCCAAACAGTTCGTTTTGGAGGTGGATGCCTCCGACACAGGAGTGGGGGCAGTTCTGTCACAGGTTTCCCAAACTGATAAAAAATTACACCCTCATGCCTTCTTGGAGGGACAGAGTGGGAGACAGTGAACGTTTAGCCATTAAGCTGGCCCTGGAGGAATCATGTCACTGGCTAGAGGGCGCTGAACATCCTGTGTTTGAACAGATCATAAGAACTTAGCTTCTTTGCAGTCAGCTAAGCGGCTGAATTCTCGCCAGTCCCGTTGGTCTTTGTTTTTCTCTGATTTTGATCTGTCCATTTCTTACAGACCACTATCAAGAAATACTAAGCCTGACGCCCTGTCCCGACAGTTCTCTGCCGATGACTTGGAGAAGGAACCCACACCTCTTCTGCCTCCCAACTGGACTACTGGTTCACTCACTTGGGAGATTGAAGATTTAATCACAACGTGATGAACCCGATCCCAGAACTGGTTCACCTAATTGAACCTTTGTGCCTTTGTCTGTCCACCTTCAACTTATTCACTGGATCCACTCTTCAAAGTGTTCAGCCCATCTTGGAGCCACCAGGACCATTGCACTCATCTCAAGAAGATTTTGGTGGCCCTCACTGCATAAAGATGTTAAGGAGTATGTGGCATCTGTGCCAGAAATAACCACCCTCCGGACTTCTCAAACCCCTTCATGGTCATGGTGGAGCTCATCTCTAGGGGGGATGAGTCATCCCATAAGGACAAGATGGAACGGCTGACAGCGTGGTGCACAGAGAACAATTTGCTGCTCAATATCTTCCAGACCAAGGACATAATAGTGGACTATAGGAAAAAGAGCACGGACATTTTACCACAGTCAGTGGGGGACTGTATGGAGAGGGTGACTGACTTCCACTTCCTAGGGGTCCACATCGAGGAGAACTGAACTAAAGTATGAAGCTGCTGAAGAAAGCCCAGCAGAGACAGTATTTCTATGCTTAGGAGAAATAACATCACACAGAGGCTGGTGGAGTCCTTCTATCTGTGCTCTATTGAGAGCATAATGACCTACTGCATCTGTGTGTGGTCCACCAGCTGTACAGTGACCCCAAGGAGAGATCTCCAGAGAGTCATTAATGCGGCCCTAAAGTTCATTAGCTTTCCTCTACCCAAACTTGAAGAACTTCACAGCTCCTGCTGTTTCCAAAAAGCCTAGAACATCAGAAACACACTTCTAACCCAGGTCATGCTCTGTTAGAACTGGTACTGTCAGGCTGACGATATAGATCAATTAAAGCAAGGACAAGCAGATTCAACAACAGTTTCTATCCAACAGCAGCAGCTAAACTCAGCCCAGTCTGAATGTGAAGGAGATGAAGTAATAGAAATATGCTTCAGTATGAATATGTTTTTCTTTTTACCGAACTGCTCCAGTTTTTCTATTTGACATAAATCATTCATTGCTCTATGCACAGACCAGGTAGCTTTTTCTCTCAGTTTTGCTGAACTTGTGACGATGACAATAAAAGATATTCTGATTCTTTTTTTCAGAACTTTTGTGAGCAAATATAGAGTTTGTGAAGATCTGACATACCTTTATGCAGATAGATCTTTTAAAAATGTGTATCATATTCTTTACATGACTCTGTACACCCAGAAGCAGTCCAAGGATAATCATGACTAACCACCATGCACACAGACCTCATGCTGCTGTATTCAGACTAGTGTAGAACTGAATATGGAAATAATCATCAGTGGACCTCATGTAGTCAGGTTCAGGTTCTGCATCAAGGACGTGCATTACTTTGGTTTGCATTTTACACAAGTGCTGTAAATGGACTGCTATAAATGAATAGGGCCCACCTGACTAAACTGTTGTCCAAGAGTTAAAATGTATCAATGCATGGCAGGCACCTATTGTTATTCACCTGGTCAAAACCTATCCACTTTAATGCGGCCCGAACCGCAGCGTGCACCCCCACAATATATATATCAAAACGTCCGGCTCGGTCCCGGGAGGTGTGCTATTACTTTTCTTGGCGTTTGGAGTTACCATGGCGACGTAATTAACGAACCCCCCCCCCCCAAAAAAAAAATCCCATAGGAATGAATGGAGTCAGGGGAGGAAGAAATCCTCAAAATGCACTGTTTTTGAGGCTTTGCTGTATCGCATACCATACTTTTACCTAGAAACACAGTTTAACTTTCAGTTTGTACAGAAATCCGCCGGCTTTTCAGAAGTGAAAACGGTTTGTTGATAACTGCTACGGTTTCTCTACAATTAGACTCCAAGCGACACAAAGTTTGCCAGAAAATCCCAGCCCTAGAGTGGAGATGGCAGTTAACTAGTGTAGAAACAGAGGATTTCTTTCAGGAAAAATTATTTTTAACTCGCCGTCACGGTCACAAATTTCGCTCTAAAGTCACCATTATCAGTCAATTTGTAGGGCCGGGCCTCTGCTTTCACACAATATCTTTAGAATTGTTCTAGGTCTCACGGTTTTCTGTCAAACCCCCTCGATCGCCAAGAGTCAGATGAATTCTGTAGGCTTTCTGCCATGTATTTCAATGAGAACCATGAGTAAAAGCATTTCTTTCCATCCTCCTATTTTATACTGTGAATGACATAGAGCTATGAAAATCTCCATGATTGGGGACGAGGGATAGCTGTCGCCCAAAGTTTAAAAAGTTTTCAAATACCATGTACGGTTTCCGAGATATTAGACTTTGTTCGGGGGCTTGTTCAGGCTCACAGACTGAGGTGCTGCACTCACAAACAGCAGCTGTCAAGTTACACTGACACTCTTTGCTAATTGGCTGATTCATTCCTGCCTCTCTGGTCTCACACTCAGACACACACCCACAAACACATACATGGATTACTATCTTTCTGAGGACTTTGACACACAGACACACACACACACATACATGGATTACTATCTTTCTGAGGACTTTGACACACAGACACATACATGGATTACTATCTTTCTGAGGACTTTGCATTGACTTTCATTCAGTCAGTCAGTCATTTTCTACCGCTTATTCCATAGTGGGTCGCGGGGGAGCTGGTGCCTATCTCCAGCAGTCTATGGGCAAGAGGCAGGGTACACCCTGGACAGATCGCCAGTCCATCGCAGGGCAACACACAAACAACCATGCACACACTCATTCATACACCTAAGGTCAATTTAGAGTGACCAATTAACCTAACAGGCATGTCTTTGGACTGTGGGAGGAAGCCGGAGTACCCGGTGAGAACCCACGCATGCACAGGGAGAACATGCAAACTCCATGCAGAAAGACCCCAGGCTGGGAATTGAACCCAGGACCTTCTTGCTGCAAGGCAACAGTGCTACCAACTGCACCACCGTGCAGCCCTCTGACTTTCATTCATTTCTATATATTAAACCTGACCTGACCCCTAACCCTTTGACCATCTTCATAGGAGGCAAGTACATGGCGGCCATGTTGTGTGGGATACTTAAACATGATGTACTGCTGTTCCAACTCCCAGACAACAGTGATTAACCCTAAAGGGCAATTTCTTTCAGCAACCTTCCATAGTTACAAATGATTTTTGAAAGCTCATAATAGCATACACAATGGTTTTACAAGAGCAAGCATGTTCTATATAACCAATAGAAATAACCCAGACATTCAAGGACAACCAAGCTAGATTTTTCAAAATAAGACAAAACAGGCTCTGCAAAATAAAAGGCTTTGCATTTTAAAAAATAGATGATTGCAGCACTGGGCTTCACACTAATGTTGGAGCTCACCCAATGTTGGAAATTGGACTATGGTGGACATTTGAAATAATGCCTTCTGAAACCTTCACAATAAAAGCCTCAACCTTCCATAGTTACTATGGATTTTGTGAGCTGACAAGAGCATAGAAAATGATTTTTAAATAGCAAGCGGGTTCTATTGAACTAATGGAACTAACCCAGACCTGAAAGTACAACCATGCTGGACTTTCAAAATAAGACAAAACATGCTCTACAAAATAAAAGGCTTTAAATTTTAAACAATAGATCATTTCAGGACTGGGCATCACACTAATATTGGAGCTCACCCAGTGTTGGCCTTTCAAAATAAGGCTTACTGAAAATTTCAAAATAAAAGCCTAAGTCTTCCAGAGTTACTAGTGGTTTTTTAAACTGATAATAGCATAGACAATGAATTTTAAATAGCAAGCTGCACTTATGGACACATATCAACATTAATGCGGCCCGAACGGAAGAGTGTACCCCCACAATATCAAAACGTGCGGCTTGGACAGGAGAGGTGTGCTATTACTTTTGGTTTCAGTGTGAGTTACCATGTTGAAGTAGTTCCCCATGAAACAAAGCCTAAAAATGCCATAGGAATTCATAGGAAAATGAAACACTGATCTAAGTTTTGTCAAACAAAGTCCTCTTACTGGCCCATTTTGGACACTTCACATATCAACTAAAGATCTAAATAAAGGACAATCTGTCCTCTATCATTTAGTGTGACTTTCATGGGTTTATGCCCAACAGAAATTCAACTACATCCCTCAGAAGCTAGAGAATGTTAGTCATTTTGCTTCCTCCCATAGGTAAACTATCTGATAAGACATCTGTCATTGTCCAACAGTCATGTCCACATTTTAGATGCTGGGACACAATTACCTGCATGTATTTTTCCTTTTGAATCTCGTGTGCCAAGCTGCCTTAAAACTATTCTCATTGGCCTTATGTATTTTGTACAATAAGGTCAAGTTAGATGGCATGCTTGAACCTTACATAATAACTCTGGATGCAGTTTTTAGCATATAGGCATACCTTCTTCGTCATTTTCAAAACACTGGTACCTATACTCACATAAATTTACAGTTCTTTTAAGCTGTTCAAGGCTCTGCCATGAATCCTGATGCGAGCTAAGCTTAACTTGGCCACAGTTTGGCTCTGGTCGGAGCAAAACGCACCAAGAGGCAGGCCCCGTCTAAATTTCTTCCGAAATTTTCTAGTTTAACTTAATATTCATCACAACATACCTGTGCAAGTATCTTACCTTTCAGTTTTTGTCAGAGGCTTTTTCAAACTTGCTGCCCAACCACAAGAGGTCTAAAGCCTCAGCTGCCCTGTTATTTTTCACTTTTTTCCCTGCAGAGTTCTGAGCACTTCACCAGCTAAGATGAGTTGGTGTGATTTAAAAGGCTGCTCTCAGTACACAGAGAGCATTTGCAAAGTGATCGGTTCAAAAGTGATCTTGTCAGATTTCAGAGATCCTTCCTGCCCACAGCCAACAGTATCTACAACGACTCTCTGAAGAAACCTGTATAATATGAGCTACAACAACATTGAATTACCTGTTAGGATTGAAATGGACTGTTTTCATCTTGTATGTTACCTGAGATGATGGAGGAAAACTAATTTACTGCTGCTCAAACAGTCCATGAATCGTCTGCAAGAAGATGGATCCGGTACAGAGAAACAGAGAATGAATGATGGGGTTTTTATCTTTGAGACATAGAATGTTGTTTATTGGTGTTTCACAGTACTAATATATATATTTGCTATGCTGTGAAAAGGTCATGTTTTTGGTTTCCATGAAGCTAGGTGGCTGTGCAAACACGTCTTAGTCACCAAATTCAAACACAAATGTATATGATGGCTCTTAAATCATTGGGGATGTTTTGGCCAGGCAAGACAGGTAACACCAGAGGAAGATCATAATTTTGTTTAACAAGCATTACAGAACCCTCAAATATCTGGACGTGACACTGAGAGTCAGGTGTAGGATGCTATGAACAGCCAATGTCATGATAAACTTTATGATGACAACTCATTTTAACCTGTGTAAGAGTTAGCCTTCCCATGTGTATCCTGCCATTGACACTAGTGTAGAGATGACAATGTTTGGATCAGCGTTGTAATCTGAAGTTAACTGATTAAAATGCTGCACTATGTTCAGAAATTAACTTGGATTATGTACTTACCTTAAATAACCATTGCCTCCAAGTATGGCAGCAGGAGAGGGACATTCCTTCCAGTGTCTCGGATAGAGACAAATGTTCAACTCCTTGCTTGAATGGTGTTGGAGGGAATATAACCTGTGTGTGTGTCTGTCAGCATCCAGGCTACAGGAGTGCTAAAACATGATGACATGAAACCAGCAATATTTTTCCAAGTGGTTGCATCACGTCATATTTATGAAAATCGAGTTGACTTGACTAGTCATCATAATGGTACATAAGCTTTGCAGCAATTCACATTTTGTTACTTAAAGGGGACATACCATGCAAAATCCACTTTTTTAGCCTTTAAATATATTTTATTGTGTAAGTGGAGTCTCTAGGAGTTTAGAAAGTTGATATTAGTCTCTCCAGGTGTTACAGACATATCGTTATATACTGTTTGGATCATATTTTTCAGTCCTTTCAGTTTTCTCTATCATCTATTACATTTTTCCAACTGTTACACCACATTATTTGCTCCAGAACAGCTAAATAAGGTCATGGACTTCTGGCTGACCAATGTCACGTATCCACCATATTAATTTGTTGCTATGATTTTGTAGTCCAAATCATGCTGACGCTGCAAGAGGATAAGTTTGGTTTGGTTGCTGGGTGGATTAACCCACACATTTCATTACACCTTCCCCCAGCACCAGAACCTCTTCAAAATGCCTGTTTAAATGTATTTTTCATGGAAATGTTCCCACATCAGCGGGGAAGGACGGGTTCTTCATCAACCTCCTCCAGTATCAAGAAGGATTTGCTGAAAGACTTCATTTGATTAAGGCGTCAGTTCCTTCTGTCTCTGGAAACGACGGACGCAGCAAAGCAATAAGCTGCAAATAACGCTAAAATGACAACAAACTTTATTTTAGACATGAATTTATTGTGTGTTGATATGATTTCCTGGCCATTGTTCTGATAGCAGTAGCATTGGGCCTTCTGCTGATGTTGGTGCTGTGTGCTGCTTTTAGCTCTTGGAGGACAGAACCGTACTGCGTGTTTTAATATTATACAACATAAACAGTTTAGCATTGTTTCCTGTTTTTGTCTTGTTTCTGCAGCGCCAGATAATTGTTGTCATACTACAAAAATGGTTGAACAGGTTGTAAATTGAAAAATAAAAAGCCACCTCAATAAATTCAGTTACCAAACAAGATCGGTGAAAATCATTTAAAGTAATTCTTGCAAGAATTGATAACGGACAGAGAATACGATCAAACCAGTGTCTTGGTCTGCCCGCTTTGCTCTAGACAGGGACATACTAACCTTCTATAGCTCTTTCACAAAAATGTAATTTACAGCACACAGGAGATAAAACAGTCTTTGAGCTTTAGATATCTAAAGAGGGTCAGCATGATGTGAAGCCCTGAAGAGAAGAAGAGGTATCTTCTCTTGGGTAAACAAAAACCTCCATATGAGAGGAAGGCCCTACATTCAGGCATTTCTAAGTGTGTCATGCTGACCTGGCAGGAGTGATACTAAACAGGAGATGGCCTTTTTGAATTTTTCCACTATCAGGGTCAAAATGGAGTGCTCTTTGAACTGGAGGGGGTGTGAAGTCGCTTAGGAGCATTGTAAATAGACGGCACTAAAACGAGTTGCTCTCAGACGCACCTCGGAACAGGTAAAAGAGGAGCCCGTGGAGCTACAGGAACAATGAGTTGTCATACCTGCTTGTGTTTTAACTATATTACCTGGTCTAGTCCTTTGTTTTCTGTCTCCCTGCACCCCAAGCCCACACCTGTACTGTGTTTTCCCCTGATTGTCTTGTCACATTTGTCATTGGTTCCCCCTGCTGTTCAGATTTTGTATTTAAGCCCGTTTGTTTCTGTTGTTTCCCGCTGGTTCCTTATGTTATGTGTACAGGTCCTTCTCAAAATATTAGCATATTGTGATAAAGTTAATTATTTTCCATAATGTCATGATGAAAATTTAACATTTATATATTTTAGATTCATTGCACACTAACTGAAATATTTCAGGTCTTTTATTGTCTTAATACGGATGATTTTGGCATACAGCTCATGGAAACCCAAAATTCCTATCTCACAAAATTAGCATATCATTAAAAGGGTCTCTAAACGAGCTATGAACCTAATCATCTGAATCAACGAGTTAACTCTAAACACCTGCAAAAGATTCCTGAGGCCTTTAAAACTCCCAGCCTGGTTCATCACTCAAAACCCCAATCATGGGTAAGACTGCCGACCTGACTGCTGTCCAGAAGGCCACTATTGACACCCTCAAGCAAGAGGGTAAGACACAGAAAGACATTTCTGAACAAATAGGCTGTTCCCAGAGTGCTGTATCAAGGCACCTCAGTGGGAAGTCTGTGGGAAGGAAAAAGTGTGGCAGAAAACGCTGCACAACGAGAAGAGGTGACCGGACCCTGAGGAAGATTGTGGAGAAGGGCCAATTCCAGACCTTGGGGGACCTGCGGAAGCAGTGGACTGAGTCTGGAGTAGAAACATCCAGAGCCACCGTGCACAGGCGTGTGCAGGAAATGGGCTACAGGTGCCGCATACCCCAGGTCAAGCCACTTTTGAACCAGAAACAGCGGAAGAATTGCCAGACCTGGGCTACAGAGAAGCAGCACTGGACTGTTGCTCAGTGGTCAAAAGTACTTTTTTCGGATGAAAGCAAATTCTGCATGTCATTCGGAAATCAAGGTGCCAGAGTCTGGAGGAAGACTGGGGAGAAGGAAATGCCAAAATGCCAGAAGTCCAGTGTCAAGTACCCACAGTCAGTGATGGTCTGGGGTGCCGTGTCAGCTGCTGGTGTTGGTCCACTGTGTTTTATCAAGGGCAGGGTCAATGCAGCTAGCTATCAGGAGATTTTGGAGCACGTCATGCTTCCATCTGCTGAAAAGCTTTATGGAGATGAAGATTTCATTTTTCAGCACGACCTGGCACCTGCTCACAGTGCCAAAACCACTGGTAAATGGTTTACTGACCATGGTATCATTGTGCTCAATTGGCCTGCCAACTCTCCTGACCTGAACCCCATAGAGAATCTGTGGGATATTGTGAAGAGAACGTTGAGAGACTCAAGACCCAACACTCTGGATGAGCTAAAGGCCGCTATCGAAGCATCCTGGGCCTCCATAAGACCTCAGCAGTGCCACAGGCTGATTGCCTCCATGCCACGCCGCATTGAAGCAGTCATTTCTGCCAAAGGATTCCCGACCAAGTATTGAGTGCATAACTGTACATGATTATTTAAAGGTTGTCGTTTTTTGTATTAAAAACACTTTTCTTCTATTGGTCGGATGAAATATGCTAATTTTGTGAGATAGGAATTTTGGATTTTCATGAGCTGTATGCCAAAATCATCCGTATTAAGACAATAAAAGACCTGAAATATTTCAATTAGTGTGCAATGAATCTAAAATATATGAATGTTAAATTTTCATCATGACATTATGGAAAATAATGAACTTTATCACAATATGCTAATATTTTGAGAAGGACCTGTATTTAGGAGAAAGTTAGAGATGTAGGTAGATAATCATTTGCAAACCTCCATGAAGAACACTTTTTGAGACTTGTCATATCCAACATTTTATTTTCACTGTTGTTTAATTGTTTTTAAAACAGTCCCACTCCACAACAAATGTGATCCCAAGGCACTTTCAAGACAAAACAGATGCATTATGTTCAATTTAGTTTTTTGTATATAGTGCCAAATCACAACAAATGTCTCAAGGGACTTTACAAAGTCAATTCAATCCAATCATACAGATTTCAAGTCAGGTATATCATTCCAATTAATCCTAACTGTCAAACAGTCAGATTCAGTTGTTTATTCAAACTGGTTAAACGTTTTTCTGTCTAAGGAAACCCAGCAGATTGCATCCAGTCAGTGACTTGCAGCATTCACTCCTCCTGGATGAACATGTAGAGACAGTGGACAGTCACTGGCGTTGACTTTGCAGCAATCCCTCATACTGAGCATGCATGTAGTGAGAGTGGAAAGGAAAAACTCCCTTTTAACAGTAAGAAACCTCCAGCAGAACCAGAACCAGGCTCAGTGTGAGCAGCCATCTGCCACAACCGACTGGAGTTTTGAGAGAACAGAGCAGAGACAGAAAAGGAACACAGAAGCACTGATCCAGCAGTACTTTCTATGGGAAAGAAAAGTGAATCATTAATGGTTGACAGCTAAGCAGATGAACTCTGAGCCAGTTTTCAAGTCTAGAGGATGAAAGAGAGCACATAGAGTTATTCACAGTAGAATCTCAGCTAGTAGCTATGTCTAGGAGAGACAGGGTTAAACACTGAAAGACAGGGTCAAGTGTATCAATTGTAGAAGGTGAGCATTAAGTTGTTGGCAGCAGCAGCTCAGTCGATGTCCCCCTCCAGGAAGGTGCGAGAGCTAAAGACAGAGCTAGGCCAGGTGTAGCTTCTAGGAAGAGAAAGAACAGAAAACATAAAGTTAAAAGCTGAAATAACAGCAAATAATGCAATAATGGAGAGTGGTATGAGAATGTAGCAGATAGGGTGAAAGTGTTCATTATGTCCTCCAGCAGCCTAAGTCTATAGCAGCATAACTACAGAGATAACTCAGGATAACCTAAGCCACTCTAACAATACGCTTTATCAGAAAGGAAAGTTTTAAGCCTAGTCTTAAAAGTAGACAGGGTGTCTGCCTCACGGACTAAAACTGGGAGCTGGTTCCACAGGAGAGGAGCCTGATAACTAAAGGATCTGCCTCCCATTCTACTTCTAGAGACTCTAGGAACCACCAGTATACCTGCAGTCCAAAGATGACAATAAATCCAGTAAAATCCAGAGAGCCAATGAAGGGAAGCTAAAATAGAAGAAATATGATCTATCTTTTTAATTTTCATCAGAACTCTTGCTGCAGCATTTTGAATCAGCTGAAGGCGTTTAACTGCATTTTGTGGACATCCTGATAGTAAAGAATTACAATAGTCCAGCCTTGAAGTAACAACGAAGTGCTCAGTTAGGAACACATGGAACAATTGGTTCTTTGATGTATGATGGAGCTAAATCATTAAGGGCTTTATATGTGAGAAGGATAATTTTAAATTCTATTCTGAACAACTTCTGTCTTGTCTGAATTTAGAAGCATAAAATTTAAAGTCATCCAAGTTTTTATGTCTTCAAGACATGCTTGTAGTCTATCTAACTGGTTGGGCCCATCAGGATTTATGGATGCATATAGCTGAGTATCATCAGCACAACAGTTGAAATTGTTGAAATAATTGAATATAGATTTATTTTATATATTTCTCCTATTCTTTAACATGACTATTTGATTTTATAACCTTTCATGATGTTTGTGTGAGTAAAGGATGTGATGAGTTTGTCTGCAGGCAAAGATCATAAATGGAGCTGAGGAGGAAGCAGTCCGCAGTTGAGGAGGTCATAAAAGATGAAGGCTGATCGTGCTGAACGGACAAAACACTGATCTTAGAATTGGAGGAGACTGTGGAAGTGTGTTGTTAAAAGATAATGGTGTTTATGACCTGTTTACGATGCAGCTGTTTTTCCCATCCTTAGAGAGCAACGTTCTTTGTAATTAGGGACCCCCGAAAGATAATAAAAAGAGAGGAACGGACAGATGTTTTTCAGAGCGGTGGAGAGATTGTAACTGAAAACACATCTTTGTCCGTCCTCCTCGCTGCGAGAGATATAACTAATTCTTTGTTTTTCTCTTCTTTTTGTGATGTTATAAGTATTTTAGGTTGTTTAAACCTGACATTAATTTGGTCCTTCGGAGCCGGATTCCAAATACGCCTGATGATTCCAGCGGGTTGGTAGATACCAGTAAAGACCGTGCGCACGTCAGTCTTTATCAGACTCACAGACCCTTTCCCGGACCGGATCTCGGCCCGCCCGCTGGGGTCTGACAGCTGACGGAACTCGGAGAGAGAGGAGAAGACAAAGTGGTGAGTTGAATTTGTATTAAAAAGTGTGAGGAATGACTGGAGGTCATTGCGTCAAATAAAACCCTGTGAATCCTAGGCCCTAACAGGTAAAAGTAGGATGGCAGAACAAACAGAGTGAGGGGATTAATCGATGGGTTTACAGTTAGATACAGACGCAGAGCTGACTACGCAGAAATAGCCAGAGTGAAACAAAAAGAGGAAGAACCTTTTGAAGAATATAGGATTAGACTGACAAAAGTGTTTAAAATACATAGTGGTCTACAAGAAGATGAAGACGAGCAAGGAGCTTATCGACAGCAGTTAAAAAATGCACTACATGCTGGTTCCAGGGATGCAATTAATACCTGGATAAGGAGACATTTTATAGGGTTCCCCACAGCAAATCTAGAAGACTATGTTAATCATGCCCTCCATGCAGAAAAAGGAATGAAGGATTAAAAACAAAAAAAGATAGTCAACACCTTTTTTCAGCAAGAAGAAGAATAGATTTATTATTAAAACAACAGAGGAAGAAGAAGATTTAGAGGCAGAGGACAAAACCGCAGGTGTCAGAGAGGAGGAGTGAGCAGAGGAAATTACAGACAATACACCTCAGGGTGTTGGTGTTGTGGAAAAGAAGGACATCTGATCAGAGACTGTCCTGAGAGGAGAAATAATGATTCAGCATGACTAGGACAGAAAATAAGTGAAATTGTTCCTAGTACCTCAGACATTGATGAAAACAAAAAACACAGGGGCAGGATATCCTCCTAAATTTCTAGGACCTTCTCTCCCTAGATAGCATAAAACCTGAAGTTACCTTACTGTTGAATGGAAAATAAATTACTTTTCTTTGTGATACTGGAGCATGCAGGACCACCTGTTGAGAAACAATCCCAAATTCCAGACTTAGTGATCAGCAAATAACAGTAAGGTCAGCTAGTGGGAAATTGACACAAGTCTGTGAGTCTGAACCAGTTTGGATAAGAGATCCCAATGGACAGTCATGTCAGCTATCTATTCTAATGTTCCCTGAGTGTCCGGTGAATCTATTGGGACGAGATGGATTATTACATCTGGGGTTAGCATTAATTCCAACCTCAGAAGGACATATTGTAGTAAAGAGAACAGCAGAACTCAGCCAAGGAGATTATTTCATGTTAAAAGGAGTGGGACCACCTTATTACCATTATTCACTGGATGTTCCAAATAAGCCACCCCTAGACATAGGGACAGCTTTACTAACAGAAGGAAGAAATGTCATTACTCGACTACAAGATCAGATGACACCAGATGATCTACATATTACCATGTGGTATAAAAATACTCCTGGACCAGATAAAACTTATGAAGAAGCATTAACTAAAGTAACCCCTACCAAAGTCATGGTAACTTATGTTTATACAGATGGGAACCGTACTTCAGTTGCTGAAGTAGTGTTAGCGGAAGACACTAGGAAGCTTTGCAAAATGTGGTCACCTCCACAAATATCTTTATTCAAGGATAAAGAACTCAAGTGGCATAATATGGGAAGAAGAGTGCAGAGGGGAAAAGATGCCACAGACTGGTTTGCAACATCAATGAATACAGAAACTAGTGCATCCACAAGATTAACTAGAAAATTATTATTCTGGACAGTGACAGTACAGGAAGTGATACATTTGCATACAAAGCAACAATGAGAAATATACCTTACTGAACAGGAGGAACAGTTCTTGAGTGAAGTCCCTGATAAGTTATGGTCAAAAGACCCTACTGACGTAGGCCTAGTAAAAGGAGCAGTACCTGTCCAAATCAGAGTAAAAACAGAATATAGGCCCAGTGTAAAACAATACCCTTTGAAACATGATGCTCGTGAAGGAATAAAACCAGTAATAAAGGATTTAATAACTGCAGGGGTGATAATAAAATGCGAGGACTCACCATTTAACACCCCCATTTTTCCAGTTAAAAAACAAGCTCCATCAACAGGATGGCGCATGGTACAAGACTTACAGGCAGTTAATAATGCAGTTGTTCAGAGAGCACCGTGTGTTTCTGATCCTTATACATTATTAAATTCCCTAAGACCAGATGCTAGAATATTTACTGTAGTTGATATAAGCAATGCATTTTTCTCTGAACCTATAGATAAAGATAGTTAGTTCTGGTTTGCATTCACCTTTGAGGGACAAAGATATACTTATACCAGACTACCTCAAGGCTACTGTGAAAGTCCAACTATATACTCTCAGGTAATGAGTGCAAGTATGGCCAAGTTTGACCCTCCAGGAGGTAGACAGGTTTTACTATATGTTGATGATGTGCTATTAGCCTTTCCTGATGAGGAGACTTGTAAAAATGATACAATAGCATTATTAAAATATTTAGCAGAAGGACACAAAGTCAGTAAAAAGAAACTTCAGTTGTGTAATAATGAGGTTAAATACCTAGGCCACAATCTTAGCGCAGGGGGACGCACAATTGTAGAAGAAAGAAAGACTGTAATATTACAAGCTCCAAAACCAGTAACAAAAAAGCAAATGATGTCCTTCCTTGGACTAACTAATTATTGTAGAAACTGGGTGCCAAATTATGCAGAAATAGTAGCTCCATTACACAAACTAATGTATGAGGAAGAGCTGAAAATGACATCTGAAGTAAGATGGAGTGTAGAAGCTGAAGATGAAATTAACATGATTGTCAAGAATTAGTAGAAAAAGAAGCAAAAACTAGAAGTGATTTGCAGGATCACGAAATAGTTTATGTGAATGATTTCCCCAAAAAAGATGAGAGAGGGAAGATACAAACAGGATATGAATTGGTGACAAAAGATACAGTGTTAAAAGAAATGCAACAACAAAGCTCACTACAGGAGAAGAAATGTGGAAAAAACATGGAGCTGCATTAAAAGATGAAATCTATATTTGACCAGATAATAAACCTGTCCTACCAAAGAACCTTTATAAATGGGTGGCAATATTGAGCCATCGTGTTTCACAATGTCTCAACAGGAAGGAATGGTAGGACAGATATATGTTAATATTATAAAACATATGGATTTAATTCTTATTCAAAAAAATTTGTAGAACATGTTTAACATGTGCAAAACATAATCCACAAGGGAATTTAAGACCACGAAGGGGACAATTTCCAAAACCAAAATACCCTTTCCAAACAATTCATATGGATTTTATTGAGTTAAATCACAGTGAAGGGAAAAAGTTCTGTTTAGTCATTATAGATGCATTTTCTAAACGGATAGAACTATTTCCAACTAAACATCCAGATGCCTTGACTGTCCCAAAAGCACTGTGTAAAGATATCATTCCCAGATATGGGATTCCAGAGAAAATATATAGTGATAATGGAGCCCATTTTGTAAATCAAATAATAAAGAAAATAGGAATTATGTTTCACATAAATCTGAGAAACGATTGCGTTTACCACACTCAAAGTGCTGGATTAGTGGAAAGGATTAATGGGACTATAAAGAACCGCCTGAAAAAGTGTATTGAAGAGACAGGAAGACCATGGACACAGTGTCTGGATCTAGTAAAACTATATATAAACATTACAAGCACCTCAGGGCTAACACCCTATGAAACGTTATTTGGAAGACCATACAGATTACCACAGTTAAAAAATCAGTGGGAGTTAGATGAAGAAGCCAACCTAGCTGATTATATGAGGAGTATGTTAGAAAAGCAACAGAAACAAAATCAAACTAATGAGGAATGTTCTATTTCCCAGCAGGAAAACCAACTAGTGAAACCAGGAGACTGGGTGTTAATAAGGAATGTAGAGAAGAAACATTGGTATTCACCTAAATGGGAAGGCCCATATCAGGTATTATTAACCACTCCTACAGCAGTAAAAATAGCTGAACGGTCAACCTGGATTCACCTTACACATTGTAAAAAGGTCATTTCGGTTGAAAGCTCCGTCAGGGGAAGTGATTTACAGACTGATAATAGGGTGGACCCAGACATTTAGAGGCTGGAGAGATCCGAAAGTTAGTGAAGAAAATTAAGACACTGGAACCATTTAGAGGAGTCAAAAGTTCAGCCAAAATGACTTTTAGATGGATGAACAATGTTTTCCGTTGCTGGGCATTTATATTTTTCCTCATATTGATTTTTTTATTTTTCTGGTATTTCTGGAAACCAGTCAAGATTAATTAGAATGTAACAACACCTGCTATGAGTCATATGAAACAAGTAGTGCTAAACCAAGGAAGGCAAGATAACCTAACTATGTGTACTAAACAAACTTCTTATACTTATGGCATTCAAGTGTGCGTGAAATCTAAAACCACAGCTATGGTGCTG
The DNA here is from genome assembly GCF_021462225.1 of Girardinichthys multiradiatus. Taxonomy (NCBI): domain Eukaryota; kingdom Metazoa; phylum Chordata; class Actinopteri; order Cyprinodontiformes; family Goodeidae; genus Girardinichthys; species Girardinichthys multiradiatus. Next base: position 2,127,064 of record NC_061811.1, read on the forward strand.
ATCCCACTCATTAGTTTGACCAAACGAGGAAGAAAAGGACAGGATTATAGAAGTTATAAATGGTACTTAACTAATGACAGAAGAGACACCTCATGGTCCATGATGGTAGCTGATGAAGGAAACAATTGGACACCAGAGTGGGGCACCACTGCTTATGCTAGTCATCAAAATAAGTTGTTTAAGCTCCATAAAGCTGATAATATAATCCAGGTAACAAAGCGAAGAGAGTAAAATTATGTTAGGAAAGTTAACCACAGATGACTAGTTCCAGGTTATTACTGGAGTATCAGGAACAAATAATAACTGGTTATTGATGGTAGAGCAAGCGGCTAACATGACTAAAAGAGATTGTGTTGTGTGTTTGGGTTCCAGGTTTTTGTTACAAATAATTCCAGCTGTGATACCACAACTCTGTGTGATGGAAGAAATGAATCAAACTAATTTTAATGAAATGTGTCAGCACTGGGATTCTGTTTTTCCTGTAACTACAGCAGATAAGAACAAACCAGTATTCCATAAACGGGTCACCACTGGAAACTACACATGTATAAATAAGACAGAGAGAGGCAATAAATTAGGAAATCTCACTGCAGTATGGTGTATTGCTACTGTATAAGTAAATAAGTGTTTTAAACCAGTCTCTAGAGGAGACATTAGGTGGTGGTGTCATGAAGACAGGTTGTTTGATTGATTACTTTCAAAACGTAACGGGACTCTGTGCTCTAATTACTTTATTGTTACCAGTTTCAGTATATTCTATGTAGATGAAGTAGCAGATGGACTATCTAGTGTAAACCACATGATTGGCGTAATAGAAAGTGTAGAGCAGTAGCTTGGCAGACTGAGGGAGACTCTACGTACATAGATGCTATAGATGAAGATAAATTAGCTGATCAAGTAGCTGCAAGATTTGAATCAAGTATCTGTTGGTGGTGTACGATGAACAAAAACGTAGACAGGATCAACTATATTCACTACAATGTTCAAAAACTAGGAAATTGGACAGAAAGCAGGTTTGAAACTGTCCATGACTAATTGGCTTCAACTTCCCTGATGGCATTCAAGAATAGAATTGCTTTGGAAATGTTGTTAGCTGAAAAAGGAGGAGTTTATGCCATTTTTGGAGAAAAATGTTGCACATTCATACCTAACAACACTGCTGCTGATGGTAGCCTCACTAAAGCCATAGAAGGTTTGAGATCTCTAAATGGCAAAATGAAGGAGCATTCTGGAGTAGACACCTCGATGTGGGACTCCTGGCTGGATGTGTTTGGGAAGTATAACATTTTAGTATCATCAGTAATAATTTATTTTGCAGTGTTTGCTGCAATTTTGACATTGTGTGGATGTTGTTGTATTCCCTGCCTTCGTTCTCTGCTTAACCGTCTCATCACCACAGCTATTTCTTCTATGGAAGACAGAGTTACCCAACTCTATCTGTTACTTAAACATCAGGATGATGAAGATGATGAGGATGCGACTGACCACTTTTCTGACCTGTACCCAGATCCATCTCTATATGAATCTGTGATTTAAATGTCAGTAAGTACCTCTGAGTATAATTGTCTTTGTACTCATGAAAATAATCTTACAGTTAAAAAATCTAAAAGAAGTGGCTGTTAAGTGATATGAGAATATGAGCAAATATAAGACAAACAGGGAGGAAATTCTGGAACAATTGAATATAGATTTATCTTATATATTTCTCCTATTCTTTAACTTGACTATTTGACTTTATAACCTTTCATGATGTTTGTGTGAGTAAAGGATGTGATGAGTTTGTCTGCAGGCAAAGATCATAAATGGAGCTGAGTTGAGGAGGTCATAAAAGATGAAGGCTGATTGTGTTGAACGGACAACGCACTGATCTTAAGATTGGAGGAGACTGTGGAAGTGTGTTGTTAAAAGATAATGGTGTTTATGACCTGTTTACGATGCAGCTGTTTTTCCCATCCTTAGAAAGTAACGTTCTTTGTAATTAGGGACCCCCGAATGATAATAAAAAGAGAGGAACGGACAGATGTTTTTCAGAGCGGTGGAGAGATTGTAACTGAAAACACATCTTTGTCCATCCTCCTCGCTGCGAGAGATATAACTAATTCTTTGTTTTTCTCTTCTTTTTGTGATGTTATAAGTAATTTAGGTTGTTTAAACCTTACAGAAATACATCCCATGCTGCATGATAATTTTGCTTAATGGAAGAATATATACAGTATATTGAATAGAATTGGCCCAAGTACTGAACCTTGTGGTACTCCACAATTAACCCTGGAGTTTAAAGATGATTTATCATTTACATGAACAAACTGGAGTCTGTCAGACAGATAAGATTTAAACCAGCCTAGCGCTGTTCCCCTGATCCCTACAGCATATTCCAGCCTTTCTAAGAGAATATTATGGTCGACTGGATCAAATGCAGCACTGAGATTTAACAGAACCAGAACAGACACAAGTCCATTATCTGAGGCCATAAGAATATCATTAGTGACTTTCAGCAGAGCTGTTTCAGTGCCATGATGAGCTCTAAAACATGACTGAAACTCTTCAAACAGGTCATTGCTGTATAAATGTTCACACATTTGATTAGCAACTATTTTCTCAAGAATTTTAGATAAGAATGGAAGATTGGATATAGGTCTGTAATTTATTAAATCATCTCGATCAAGCGAAGGTTTCTTTGTTAAAGATTTAATTACAGCTACCTTAAAAGCCTGTGGTTCTGATCCATCTACTAAAGATAGATTAATCATGTCTAAAATGGGGCTGGTAATCAGAGGGAACACTTCCTTAAATAATTTGGTTGGGATTGGGTCTAACATACAAGTTGAAGGTTTAGATGAAGCTAATATTTCTGATAACTCAGGAAGCTTCACAGGATCAAAACAGTCCAAACACAAATCAGGTTCTGCAGTCATTTCCAATGTTTTCTCGGTTGTTGAGGATGAAGTAATCATCTTCGGGAGTGTGTCAAAGATTTTATTTTTAATAGAATGAATTTTATTTAAGAAGAATCCCATAAAGTCATGGCTACTAAGAGCTAAGGGAATGGATGGCTCAACAGAGCTATGACTCTGTGTAAGTTTAGCAACTGTACTAAAGAGAAACATTTTCTGAAACATTGTGTCACCCTTCTGTTCTGAATAATGCATCATTAGTCAAAATGATCAGAAAGTAAGTCATGTTGCCATTTTCCATTTCAGTGTGAAGCATCCAGCATTTGAGGGGGGTAAAGCACCTGCATTGTGTGGCGTGAGAGCATATTGGGTTCTTGTTGCTACATTTGAGTTACAACTGTGCTGATGTTGTAACAGCTGCGCATGTGTCCCAAATGTAACCAGTAGCCCAGCTTAACTGGTGATTAAATCGGATGTACTACAGCATCTAATGTATTACTAAGCAGTTCTGGAGCAATGTTATCCAACTGCATTATGTCTTCCTTCCCCATTGAAACAAAAAGGCAGATACGTGGTGGGACTGAGTCTAAATGTACTGTTTCACTGCCACAGTCAAACAATGAAGTGAGTTTTGGAAAAAATTATCAAACAGCATAAATCTTGCAACACAGAAACTGTTAGCATTCCACATGAAGGACACTTCACACAAATTAACTCCCTTCTTTTGTGGATTTAATTTTTTTATTTAAAATCTCCTTTGGTGGTATTTCTGATTCTAGTAAAGTTTCTACCATCAACTTAGCATGCAGTGAAAGCATCAAAAAGCAGGCACAGTTGGATGAGAGCCACATGCTGTACACAGAGTGGAAACACTGCAGTCCCACAGTTCACAGCTACATATTCAGCACCAGTTGCTGCTGCTGGAGCTAAAGTTATAACAGTTATCAGTCATTCAGCATGCTGTCACAGGAACAGAATCAACTGCTGGGTTTTCTTTGCCACAGTGGGTTAAATGTCATTCTGCCACAGCTAATTTCACAACTGTTCCAAAAATTTGATTTGCTGCCAAATGAGGTTATGAGACTGCAACAACACACAAACAATCATTATTTTAAACATAATGAACAGTTATTGTTGTTGGCACATGTAAATTAGCTGCATTTCCTGAGCAAGAGACACAAGGCACCACAGCTGTGTGGGATATTGCTATCCCAGTAAAATCAACTAAGCAAGATTTTAGTCAGCATAAAAGAGAGCACTGCAAAACGCACTGATATACTGACTGGCTTGGTGTACCTCCTTCTAGTTTATACATCAATATTACCATGTGTCATGGGGGTGATATACAGTCACAGCAGGAATATAGTTTCCATTACTGCAAATTTGGACAATAATGCAATGCTCAAAGAAGTGACAAAAAGCAAGAGCTCCTTCTCAGATGCCTTATGGCTCAATTAGCACATAAGATGTTAAAGTTCCCAACAGGACAACAAAGGACTGGCATGTTTGGAATGACTGGGGGAGAAGTCTCTTTAAAAATCATATGGCTGCACAGCAGGCACATCAAGATGCCTGGAACAATGTCACTTGGACAGAAATGACCAAAGCTGAGCTGTTTGGTCACAATGCACAGCGTCATGTTTGCAGAAAAAACAAAAACCACATCAAAATAAACACCTGGAGTTTAGCTTGTATTTCATTTTAGAAACCTCACCTTTGGCAGTACATATTTCTGTAAATAGGTTCTAAAGTCAGTTGCAGAGATCAAAAGGGTAAACTCACGGTCAAGTAAAAGAACATTTCTAATGTAAAAAAGACTGCTTAGTGGAACACATTGTGTGCAGAAAGTAAGAACAGTGAAGCTAAGAATAGCTAAATCTAATATAGGATTTGTATGAAGTTTTTTTTTTTTTTTTTTTGCTTCATTTTCTTGTCTGGGGAGTTTTCAGGTGTTTCCAGTAAGGTTAGCAGCAACAGCAGAGACGGGCAAAAGTTATGAAGCTGCAGCTTAATGCATTCAGTCACTTTGCTCTCAGACCACCAAACAGGTAAGTAGCCAAAATAACAGAATTGATTATATATTTAATTTACTTGAGTGATGAGTTTGTTTGCTGTTGTGCTTAAACAGAACCATGGTGGAACAGCAACCTCACTTCGGTTTAAAATAATTATTGGACAAATTATTTTCAATTTCAGACTCAATTTTCTTTCTGTTACTGTTATGATTCTAGCCCGTCTGCCTGCTCTGCTCTCACTCATGCAATCAGCTGATCTGCTTCACCTTACTGCTGCTGCACAATCACCTTCATGCCACACACCTGTGGAGCCGCAGTTATATACAGGCCTCTGACAGGCAGACGGTGCCAGATTTTCGAAAACATTTGTGAGTAGTTATCCAGTGTTCATTCCTGACTGATTTCGTTCTCTGACCTTGCCTTGCCTCGCCTCACGGATTTTGCCTTCCTCCCTGCCCTTTGTCTGATGGATTGGATTTCTGGATTTCGACTCTGTTTTCTGCCTCTGGTTTCATGCCTCTGCCTGCCCCTTGTCTGATGCCTCTAGCCCTGGAACTCGACTTTGTTTCTGTCCCTGGATTTACGCCCCAGCCAAACCACTGGTTTCTTCAGCCTGAGCCCGCCTAGCTCTCAAGTCCGCCTGGAATTATTGTCAAGAGGACAATCGCAGCTCTCTGTGTTTCAGCTGATTCCCCTGAGGATTTGGATCAGTCAGCAATCCGACTTCAGTCTGTTGGATTCTTCCTCATTTACTGTTTGGATCACATCCTCTTCTGGAATCTGCTCCTCATTCCCAGACTGAGAAGGTTAGTGGCTTTATCCAACTCTTTTCAAGTCCTGAGTTTTATTCAGCCACTAACTCGTCTCTCTGTCCTCAGTGACTCGTGGAAGCTGACTGCTGCTCTCCTGCTTCCTGATCCTGAGTTACCGAATAAACCTTTTAACTGCGCACATTATTTTAACTGTTAGACTATGATAAACTAAACCTATTCACTAATTAGACCAAATCTGGCTACACTGTAGCTCTTCCCAAAAGCCTCCTTCAGCAACACATCTCATCAACTCACCCATGGAAAAATATCCATGTCAGTCATATTCACAAACTACATGTCGATGAAGGGAACCTCCAGTCGAAAAACCTACCCATCCTAAAAGGCAGAAGAAACGTCTGGAGGCCTCAGAGAAATCTCATTCTCAGCCAATCTGAACAAGAGATCTCTTTTGAATCAAATACGTATCATTATTATCCATTTTAAGGACCTTTCATGCCAAACAGGTCCTGGTTCATCATTCCTATTCACCACAATATTTGTAACAAAAAACATGTTGAAACTCTGAAGCTGAATATCACAAATATGGATGCTCCCATTCTATCAGAGTGCATAAACAGCTTGAATCATTTCAGGACATTAAAATGACATAAAGACAATCTTAAAGTTATAACAGAAATTGAAAAAACGTTAAATTCTCAGCAGCAAACCAATGTAGTTCAGTCTCTGTCCTTGGTCTTCCTGGAACATTCTGTAGTGTCTTTGATTCTTTTCAGCTTTATTGTTCTGGCATTGCATTTATCCTGGTTTAGGATCCCACAAAGTCTTTATGTGTCCATAGGTCTCTGAGTCCAATGCCCCAAAAAGGTTACTTGTACAGCCAGTCTCTGGATTGGTGTCATCCTGAGAAGACAGAGAATACTGACCAGTATCTTGCTAAGCCATGACATTAAATTACCACGTCTAATTAGACATCCTTCGTCCGTATATGATTGCATTCTTGATGTCTCCATAGTCCGATTAACTGTTCGACATATTTCCTTCTAAAGAATTAAAGAATATGAAAACAACTAGTTTAAAAAAATTTAAGAATATGAAAATAACTAGTTTATCTAGTATCAAAACTTAAGTTGTGCAAAAATGAGATTGTTGTAACTTCAGGGTTAACCCAGGCCAAAATAACAACCAAACAGATCTGCCTTTTATTGATAAAACTTACCTGCTGAAAGAAATTGAAACTAAATACATTCATCTTACCTTCCTAAGTTAACAGAAACAGGAGAAAACGTTGTTCAACAAAAATGGCAGTTAAACCCTTACTAATCTCCTCTTAGTCACTACATCATACATGTTATCTAAGCATCAGACGTCAGGGGCCTTGTTCAGATCATAGTCGTAACAGAAGTCTCACATGTAAATTGGGTGTTGTATCGGTAGCATCACCTTTTGTGTATTTTCTTAGTGTCCTTTTTCCTGTATTTCCTCAACGTCCTCCTTTATCATAGTCCATTGCGATGATGATATGAACAGGGGTGTGATGACTTTCACCACCGTGCTCAAACTCCAGCCCCGAGTACATAGGAATCTCAGAAAACAAAATAATTATGAGCAGAAATGAAACTTTGAAACCAAATTTAACAAAGTAAATCTTTTAAATTAGGATTGTGCTGCAGGAAAAAAAAAAAAAAATCGTCAAACCATTTTCTATTCAAAAAGAACATTCTTCTAAAAGATTATTTGAGGGAAAATGAAATGCATTTATTGAATATAGGGTGAAGTGGCTTGTAGTGGATTGTTTCGGCATATTTGTGCATATTTCCTGTGTGCGAGTGTCTGTCACAGACAGTTGTGTTGAATTGAGGCAGTACGAGCTGGAATGTGTTTGTGTGACTGACGCTGGATGATTATTTGTGGTAAAATAAAAGACAAAGCACTACATATAAATATATGTGGTGCGGATTATACAAGAAATGTGAATGTTAAGTGTTTTTGCTGATATTAAACGGGAATGACTGTGACAAGCGCTGACTGACTGACTGTGTGTGTGTGTGTATCTGGGTGACGCCCGCACAGAGCGGGCTTACCATGGCTGTTTATGAAATGCACTGTATTGTCCGGTAACCTGGCGTGTTGACAAGGACAAGACAGTGATAAGCAGATTTTATATGCATATTGTGAAGCGTTAATTGAACATTAATTTCACAGGATTTTAAACAACACGGAACAGGAATTTCTGGAAAAACCAATATGGTTAGATTTAAACACACAAGTAAATAATATGCAAGCACTGGTTCTCCAAACGAGAGGTAAGGACGACGGGAAAAAAATCAATAACAAGATCGAAAAAAAGGTAAGACAAGCAATGAAGGCGGATGGAATTAATTTGACGGACAAGTGCAATTTAGGTGATTGGTTTAGAAACAAACTGAACACAGCGAAGAAAAACAGACTGGATGCACAAGGTAAGTTGAATGACGCTTCTGTCTGGTCCAAAAGTAAGTACAACACAAACATGCATAAATATGAAAAAGAAGAGCACTTCTGGAGAGACATACTTTTGATTTACCAAAGAGGAATTCACACAATGCAGCGGAAAAAACCCAGGGGAGGAGACAAGAAGGAGGGGTCAAAATCAGCTCAGGGGATGGGGCTGGACACACCTCCTCCGTATGCACCCTCCTCCAAGTACAGCTCCCTCACTGGTGCGCCCACACCGCCCCCTGGTGGATTGTACCCCATATTGGAAGTAGAAAATGGAACACTTGTACTGCATGGCTTGAACATTCCAGAAGGGGAGAATGAATCTGTCAGTGGAACTTCCGGATTATCTATGTCAGCATCTGATGGATCATGTCTGGACATAGAAAAAGCAGCCTTTCAGGACAGAGAGGTAAGAAAAAGACAGGAACAACATCAAAGAAGCCTGAGCAAAACAAATCCCTTTCGCTCACCCCCACAAGAATCCTCCCAACCAGCTTCTCTAATTCCTGAGTCTGGGCACAGGGGCCAGGCTCTGGCTTACAAGGAGCAGGGACTGATCCGGAGGGATCAGTGGCTTTACTGCTAAGTGGATCCTGGAGGCCAGATAGGGTTTTGTGTCCCAATCCTTTTCTCAAAACCACACATTGTTACACCTCTACCCCAGCTGTAGAGCTGCAGGTAAGCAGGCACAGCATGCCACAGGAAAATGGAGAAGACAGAGCAGATTCACAGCAAAACCCTCCTGAGGACGGATCCCCAATACGCAGTCAGACAGTTGGACAATTAAGGGAACATTTAACCCGCAAAGCAGCAACTAAACCAGAAGGCTTTAGTTATGCCCCAAAAGCTAATTATCCCCTTTTACAGCAACAAGGCTCTGGAGCCCCCCCTAGGTATAAACCTTTCTCTCTGGGCGACATTACGTCTCTCTGTGACAAACTGCCCCCCATAACTGAAGGAGTAGCAGTGTGGCTCCAGACTTTAGACACCCTGACGGCAGGCACCACGCTAGCATTGGGAGATTATAGAGCAGTGGCAGGACGGCGCATGCCACACTACACATGTAGAGAGATCGAGACTGCTGCTTACACCTCAGGAGCCCCGGATTCTGACCTCTTCACCCAGCATGTCCACTGGCTAGGTGATGCATTGAGAACAGCATACCCTGTAACCAGGGGGCGCACCATTCCTAAGTTTGAATGGGACCCTAAAATTAACCCCAGGGAATACCTGGACCAGTGCAAATCTATGTGGCAAACTCAGACAGGAACTAACCCAGCTAATGAGGGGGCACAGCGAGACTGGTTCAGAGATGCTGTCCTTAAGGGACTGCCCCTACAGGTGAAGGCCAGTATGGACAACAATCCTGACATGCTTGGAGCAGACACTGGAACTTGGGATCGCCATCTGATTCACCACCTGTCCAAAATAAGAGAGGACCATAAGGAAGATGAGGAGGAACTTAAGACCCTGCAGACCCAATTGCTAAAAATGGAGTTAGCCGAAACAAAGCAGGAGAAAAGAAGAAAGACAACAAAACTCCCAAAACAATGTATGAAGGTGGGGTGTCTCAGGTCCCCCAGACTCCTCCCTTTCCTGGCCATCAGGACACGATTGCACCAAGGTCTGCAACCTCTGGTCCTTATCATACCCAACCAGGCCGTACCGTACAACCTTGAGGCATATGGCCGTGGGTATGGACCCAGAGGAGGCCCAGGGCGACGACCGCATCGAGGACGGGGTGGTCCACCACGTGGAGGTCAACAGCAGCAACCTTCACTTCAGCTGCCAGCCTGGGATGAACCCAGCCTTGGCCCGGACCACTACTGAGGGCCCCACAGAACCCAACGGACAGAGGGACTGAGGACCCTTTACTGTCCATGACAGTGTATGGACAAAATCTTCCTTTTTTGGTGGACACTGGGGCCACATGCTCAACTATTCAAAGAGCCCCTCCTACCACCTTCTCCACAAGGACTACCACTGTCATGGGGTTTTCTGGGGCTAAAAAAGTCCTACCTTACACCACACCCCTAAAAACCGAGATAGGGGGACAGACTTTGAACCACAGCTATTTGGTGTCAGCGGACACCCCCGTCAACTTATTGGGCAGAGACATGTTGATTAAAATGGGTGCCACCATTTTATGTGGACCTGATGGACTGTCTGTGCATCTGCCCAATGGAACTCAACTAGCCTGTGGCAACAATTCCCGCCTCTCTCACGGACAGTATCTCATACAACCCCTGGCTGACCCTATGGCTGACATATATTGGGCCCTCCTGCATCCAGAAACCACAGCGGGCGGAGGCATCCTCTCATCCTTCCTTCGGTGGAAATTCCTGGATCTCAACCCTGACGCCTTACGTCTCTCCCCCTGACCCGCCACATGTCACCCTCTTTTATGACAGGAATAACTGTGAGTGTTATCAGGAAAGCTTTGCTGAGGAGCTGGAGGGGACTTCCTGGGAGATTGCCACTGCAGACATTTATATAGCCCCTGAAGGTGTCGTAGCCTCCGTGCAGCTGTCTACAGAACAGGAGAACTGGTTTAAAATGTGGTCTGATGGTGTACCCCATGTTTCATTAGTGATGGGACATCCACTACACATTTTAACATCACATGGAGTAGTGGCATTCGTCAATTCCAAAACTTTCACACTCTCACCATTGAGACAACAGAGATTGAGTAAGGTGCTGGAGGTGCCAAACATCATCTACAGCCATGAAGGGATCAACATGGCAGACAGAATGACAGAAGGAGAGCCCCATGTATGCGCCGAAAAAGTTGAGGTAAGTGAGAAAATCAGACCAGACCTACAAGGAGAACCACTGACAGAGGCAAGAAACCTGTACACAGATGGCTGCTGTTTTAGACATGACACAGAGGGTCTGAAAGCAGCCTATGCAGTGGTGGAAGACACAAGAACGAACTTTGTGACTCTTAAGGCAGAAGGGCTGACAGACACCCAATCAGCACAGAGAGCAGAGGTGCTAGCAGTAATAGCAGCCCTAGAACTAGGGGAAGGACAAAAAGTGAACATCTACACAGACTCAGCTTACAGGTCCTTCTCAAAATATTACCATATTGTGATAAAGTTCATTATTTTCCATCATGTCATGATGAAAATTTAACATTCATATATTTTAGATTCATTGCACACTAACTGAAATATTTCAGGTCTTTTATTGTCTTAATACGGATGATTTTGGCATACGGCTGATGAAAACCCAAAATTCCTATCTCACAAAATTAGCATATTTCATCCGACCAATAAAAGAAAAGTGTTTTTAATACAAAAAACGTCAACCTTCAAATAATCATGTACAGTTATGCACTCAATACTTGGTTGAGAATCCTTTTGCAGAAATGACTGCTTCAATGTGGCGTGGCATGGAGGCAATCAGCCTGTGGCACTGCTGAGGTCTTAAGGAGGCCCAGGATGCTTCGATAGCGGCCTTTAGCTCATCCGGAGTGTTGGGTCTTGAGTCTCTCAACGTTCTCTTCACAATATCCCACAGATTCTCTATGGGGTTCAGGTCAGGAGAGTTTGGAGGCCAATTGAGCACAGTGATACCATGGTCAGTAAACCATTTACCAGTGGTTTTGGCACTGTGAGCAGGTGCCAGGTCGTGCTGAAAAATGAAATCTTCATTTCCATAAAGCTTTTCAGCAGATGGAAGCATGAAGTTCTCCAAAATCTCCTGATAGCTAGCTGCATTGACCCTGCCCTTGATAAAACACAGTGGACCAACACCAGCAGCTGACACGGCACCCGAGACCATCACTGACTGTGGGTACTTGACACTGGACTTCTGGCATTTTGGCATTTCCTTCTCCCCAGTCTTTCTCCAGACTTTGGCACCTTGATTTCCGAATGACATGCAGAATTTGCTTTCATCCAAAAAAAGTACTTTTGACCACTGAGCAACAGTCCAGTGCTGCTTCTCTGTAGCCCAGGTCAGGGGAATGCGGCACCTTTAGCCCATTTCCTGCACACGCCTGTGCACGGTGGCTCTGGATGTTTCTACTCCAGACTCAGTCCACTGCTTCCGCAGGTCCCCCAAGGTCTGGAATCGGCCCTTCTCCACAATCTTCCTCAGGGTCCAGTCACCTCTTCTCGTTGTGCAGCATTTTCTGCCACACTTTTTCCTTCCCACAGACTTCCCACTGAGTTGCCTTGATACAGCACTCTGGGAACAGCCTATTCGTTCAGAAATTTCTTTCTGTGTCTTACCCTCTTGCTTGAGGGTGTCAATAGTGGCCTTCTGGACAGCAGTCAGGTCGGCAGTCTTACCCATGATTGGGGTTTTGAGTGATGAACCAGGCTGGGAGTTTTAAAGGCCTCAGGAATCTTTTGCAGGTGTTTAGAGTTAACTCGTTGATTCAGATGATTAGGTTCATAGCTCGTTTAGAGACCCTTTTAATGATATGCTAATTTTGTGAGATAGGAATTTTGGGTTTTCATGAGCTGTATGCCAAAATCATCCGTATTAAGACAATAAAAGACCTGAAATATTTCAGTTAGTGTGCAATGAATCTAAAATATATGAATGTTAAATTTTCATCATGACATTATGGAAAATAATGAACTTTATCACAATATTCTAATTTTTTGAGAAGGACCTGTATGTCACGGGAGCAGCACACGTGGAACTAAAGCAATGGATGAGAACAGGGTTTAGAACAGCAGGACAGAAACCCATTAAACATGAGCAAGAAATGAGAAGATTAGCTGAGGCCCTACTACTTCCCCAAGAAGTAGTGGTCATAAAATGCAAAGGACATGATAACAGCTACACTAGGGTGGCTCAAGGAAATCAAGCTGCAGACCAAGCAGCGAAAACCAAAGCTGGATATCTGCCCATACACATCTTGATGAACTCTGAAGTTGAATGGACACCAGAACCGACTCTGGAGGAGGTGAGTAGACTGCAAAAGGGGGCCTCACCGGAAGATAAATCAGTCTGGAAGGCAAGAGGGGGAAGAAAAGACCAGGATGAACTATGGAGAAGTCCAGATGGACGTCCCATCCTACCCCCAGGGTTGACCACAGCAGCGCTGGAAGAAGCATATGGACCCGGACATGCAGGAACTGCACAAATGATGAAGAGTCTTGAGCACTGGTGGCATCCATACCTGAAACAGACGGTAGGTCATTGGATAAGCTTGTGTAGCACCTGCCAACAATTCAATGTGAGACCCACTCTGAAGCCTGCACCAGGTAAGTTCCCTGTGGACCCGGTAGCAGGTAAGGAAATCATCATAGACTACACAGACATGACTGAGAGAGTGAATGGGTTCAGATATCTTTTGGTGTGTGTGGATGCATTCACCGGTTGGCCAGAGGCCTGGCCAGCAAAAAAAGGAAGACAGCAAAACAGTGGTGAAGTGTCTGATTAATCACTACATCCCCAGGGACGGTTTTCCTGCGAAAATCAGGTCAGATAACGGCGCACACTTCAAAAATGAAGAACTTAAGATAGGTTGAAAAGTTCCTGGGACTGAGACATTCCTTTGGAACAGTGTACCATCCCCAATCCCAAGGGAAGGTGGAAAGGATGAACCAGACAATCAAAACCAAATTGGCTAAAATCTGTGCACAGACCAAAATGAATTGGGTCACAGCATTACCTTTAGCTTTGATGTCAGTAAGAAGCTCAGTGAGCCAGAGACATGGGTTGATGCCCCATGAACTACAGACTGGAAGACCTTTTCCAGGCCCAAAAACCAGGTTGCCATTTCTAACTGAATGTGAACAATCTATGTCTCACCGTGATTACTATAGATCTCTCCACAGCTTGGTTGCAGCATTCTCAAAACAGGTGGCCGCCCAACCATCCGAGGTTCAAGCCACCACCTCAGACGCGGAGTGGATCCTTCTGAAAGTCATCAAACGGAAGTGGTCAGAGCCCAGGTGGACCGGTCCATTCCAGGTCACAGAGAGAACCTCACATGCGGTGAGGGTCAAGGGCAAATGAGACACGTGGTATCATTGGAGCCAGTGTGCAGCAGCAGAGGCACCACAGAGATCGCTGCCAGAGGCCCAGCAGAACCTGAGGGACAACACCAGCACACCAGAAGACCCTTCTCACCCAATTCAAGGGGCAGAATAATCCCCTAGGGTGAGAAAGCCTTCATTTACACTTAAAGGGTAGTCTACACCTTAGGTGCACCGTCAGATCAGTGGTCCCACCAATAGGGGCAGAATAATCCCCTGGTGAGACCACTTAGCTCCAGGTCAGTCTACACCTGTGAGTGAAGACCAGGACATCACACAGAAGAGGCGGATGTGATTGAGCTTTCCTCTCTTTCACTGGTGGTCGTAGCTGCTCTCCCACCGAAGAACTGAACTGAACACTCTGAACTTTAAAAAAAAAAAAAAAAAGAGGTCTTTTGTGTTTCACCATATTGTTAATCCTTATCTTCCTTTACAGGTACTGTGGAAATATAAATGCCTTATCATTAGTAGCTAAAGCTAATATATATTTGGGATTTGCTGCTTATAGATTGATTATTATTAGGAGTTTTTAGTTATGCTTTTGAGAGTTAGAAAGATCCTTAAACAGTAGCTTCTAATGTGGTCACACAATGAGTGTTTATTATTCAAGGTTAAAGCTTGCAGGTGTTTTCTGTCTGTATCGTGAGAAGCTGGCAGTGGATTAGGGAGGCATGGTACTCCTCTCACTGAAGATTCCTGAAGACGTGTGGGAAACAATTCCTTAATTAAATGATGAAATATATCTCTGTTTCTTTGATACTGTTGCTGGGGAGACATCAACAGACAGAATGATTGTGTATGTGTACTGCATAGCAGCGTGGGGTATAAAATGTAATGTGGCGCACCCCCAGTGAGACAGCACACAGACGTTTTCAGGTACCAGTGTAAGTGTGTGTCTCCCTCTCTGAATTCAGACTGGTTTTAATAAACTTGTGGAAACGTACAACTGATCTCTGACTGAGGATTGTCCTTTGGGGTGCCAAATAAAAAGAGTCGGGGAGAGGTGAGGAGTAATGTAAGAATTAACTGACGGCCAGTAACGTTTTCCTACCTCAACAATACCTTTGAAAAGAATGGGAGATCAAAAGTTAGGACCCAGGCCCTTTAAGGGTTGGGTCATGGGAGGTATAGGTGCTGTATCATTTTTCACTGTTACATTGATTCTAGGATTGTTGTGTGAACTTCCTTTCCAGACATGCTCCAGTCATCCCAGGATCAATAAAAGACAATCCAAACCCTAGGGCCCAGATAAATCTCTCCAGGCATTTGGGGGAATAGAATGAAATTACACTCTTGGTGCGACCACGACTTTCCAATTTGATCTCTGCGACGTTATCAATTGTAGCTCTTACCAAATCTCAGGCAGCACATGGTTGACGAGGCTCCACTATTACCTATGCGCTAATGTTGAACTCTCCACACACTGTGAGTCCACAAGTGCAGACACACCCACCCCTTTGTGCGGTAGGGGGTGGAGAAATACTATATATTACACCAGACCATGGAATACCAATATTTTTAACCCTGACCCGACACCTAAACTTGAAGCGCTAAACATATCCCTGATACACGGTAGTTTACTGAATACCGCCTCAAACGGGGAACAGCCATTTCTTTTAACCCTTAAAGCCTTGACACACAACCTCCTAGGAACACACAACGCCCATTTCATGTTTGGTCTTCGACGAGGATGGAACACACAGAATCCGGAAGGCATCATCAAGATAAATTTCGGAAATCACTCCAATCTGGCAGAGTCAGACAAGGGGAGGATAAAGATAGAATACAACACCTTAAAACCCATAGAAATTATCCAGATGGCCACGGGATATAATGAAGATAACCTCTGGCTCCAATGGATAGCTCAGATTGCCAAAGAACAAAGTAAATCAGATTGTGTGGCATGCGCAGCTGCAAGACCACATTTAACTACTGATCCTGCTCCTCTGTATCCAGAGGACCAGTGGGGTTATAGCTGTATGCTACAGCTGACTAAAGTGGCTACTCCCACAAACTGTACCACTTTGGCCAGTCTGTTCCCACCCATTGCCAATAACACCAGAGCAGGCCCTTTCACCCCTCAACGAAGAAATGGCACATACACTTGCTTTAACTTCACTTCCACAACACCAAAGGCAAATGTAGGACAAATTCCTCACGATTGGTGTAACATCACGGTGCCAGGCTCATTGATAGGTCCCTGGGCAAGATCAGGACTCTACTATTATTGTGGAGGACATCGGCTATTAACTAGGATTCAAAATAATACTATTGGAATGTGTGCCATGGTTAGGTTGCAGGCACCTCTCCTTCTGTTAGGTAAAGACTAAGTATCTTCCCTCGAAACATGCACAAAGCATGGCTCTCACTAGGCGACGGCATAGACATGTCATGAAGCGGAGCACAACGCATTTGACCTGACCGAAGGTTCGCCCACCTACATTGACGCAATTGGAGTCCCCCGAGGCGTACCCAATGAGTATAAATTGGCGGACCAAGTCTCAGCAGGCTTCGAAAACATTCCCATTATTGCAGCCTTTTTTCCGGTAACTCCCAATAAAAATGTGGACCGCATTAATTACATACATTACAATGTTCTTCGAATGGCCAACCTCACTACAGATGCTGTGGAGGGCCTAGCTGAACAAACTGGCCCCACATCCCTTATAGCAGTACAAAATAGGATGGCCCTGGACATGGTGTTAGCTGAAAAAGGGGGCGTATGTGCTATGTTTGGAGACGTGTTGTACTTTCATACCCAATAATACCGCCCCTGATGGTTCCGTCTCAAAAGCTTTAGAAGAATCAAAAACACTTTCCGCGACCATGCATGAGCACTCAGGAATAGACAATCCGTTCGAAGACTGGATGACGGGCATGTTTGGAGACTGGAAAGGGTTGATTATGTCATGTGGATGTTGCTGTGTACCATGTATAAGATCTTTGATTGTTCGCTTTATTACTACAACCATTGAAGGGAAAACCGCACCTCCTCCTTCCCATATGATGCCCTTGCTTGCGGTGGATGCTAACGAGGAGGAGGACGAAGATTAACCCATAAGAGTAAGTTACAGGGCGTCTGATATGTATTACTGTCTAGGGAACAGAAGGATGGTAGAATATTATATTGGCATATTTGGACAGACTATGGAATAAAGCACGGATAGACACCCTCCAGTTAGAGGGGTCAATACTCCCTGTCAAGACTTAGAAGGTTGTAAGCATCCTTGGGACTACAAAGGCCCGACAGGCAATAGTCCCTGGGCACATGGCATAGCATTGGAGGCAGGGTCAAAAAGCATGATGACAAACAGTTCCTTCTGCTCCACAGGTTGTAATGATTGTTAAAATCTTTTATGAAGCATCTTCAAGTAAGTGGTGAAGTCTTAGGAGACTTCAAAAGGGGGAAATTGTGGAGATATATTATGTGTGTGCATCATTATTATTACTATGTTCATAACCAGTGTGGGAAATACAATGTGTAACATGTGTTAGTATAAAGACATTGTGTATTGTGTGGTCTGCAAAAGTATTTCTCACAGGGAGGTGAAGTGGAAAATTACTGGGAACTGCAGGAGTGTGTGAAAAGTAGAGACTGACTTACTCCCTTCTCATATCAGTAGAAAACATGGTGCAGGTGCAGGACAATGACTGTCTAAATATGGTAAAGCCGGAAAAGTGTGTATGTGACTACATGTGAGAAAAAACTGTAAACAGGGCGCTGCCCATTTTAATGTGTGTTTTAATAAAAACAATCTGCCCAGTGGGAAGTCGTCTCGGTGTGTGTCCTGATCACATGAGAGCTTCCCCTGGTCCAGGTACTTTGAATGACATACATCTGTCTCCGTGTGATTTATTCTAATGTGTTGTGAATTCCTCCAGGTTACGGTGAATAAACGTATGCACAGAAGGCCTCTTTAAAGGGGTACTTGAACACTATCTACCAGGCCATGCTGTGGAATTAGAGGCAAACCAATTTTTAAAATAGAAGCAAGCCTCATACCTGACACACCCTGGACCTCTGAATCATTATAATTTATGAATCAGGTCATGTGTGTGTGTGCAAACAGCCATCAACACCCAACATACATGATCCAAACAGTTATTAGAAATACTCAGCACATTCATGTAATGTGTAATGTGTGTAATTGTGAGCTAACCAACACCAAACATATATAAGAAAGTAACCACACTGCTGTGTCAATCATTGGATATTTTTAGAGATGGCTGGTTTGCTCTGCATCAGCATGCATTACCCGATGAGCCAAAAAGCAGCAGGATGTGAAAAATAATGAACAAATAATTTAAGTGGTGGAGAGAATGCATACAGAAACAGAGGAATGACAATTTGCTTGTTTAGGAATATGTAAAAATAATTTAAAACTGAAAATTATAAAAGAAACACAAAAGGACATTGTGAGGATGCAAAACAGTTTTCTTGGTCTTTTATACTTGTAGGAAAAAGGGAGTACTCATCCATTCCAGGTATAGGGATTTAAGGAGATATAAGAAATTATCTGGTTTTAAAGCTGGTTCTAAAATTATGTAAATCTAAACTCTAGAGCACAAAAACAAACAGATTTCAAACTATGATCAAAATTTCAGCCAAAATGGAAAGGCAAAAACTAAATACTTCCTCAGGGTCCAATGGTTTGAAGAATGTCTGGCAGTTTTCTGTCTGAGTTTAATTGTCTCTCACATCAATGTGGATAAGTTGTTGTTCCGCTCTTCTTTCTAGTGCTTTTCAGTTGAGGTTTGCAGACATTAGTTTCTGCACAGGTCTCTGAAGGTCCCACCAAACCACTGTAATCTGATGCTTGTCTGGACGTGACTTGTTTTTTGTCTTTTTCATTCTGTTGTGGATTTGTCGTTCTGAGAATTCACGCTCTGACCTTGGGCTGAATTTGCTGTGACGTCTATAGCTGGGAAGATTGGCAGCTGTCTGAAATGATTTTCACTTGTGAATAACCTGTCTGGCAAATGATGTAGTTTAGATAGTCTGGGAATGATTTTAGAACCATTCCCAGATTGATGAATCAGAATCAGCTTTATTGCCAAGTTCGTACATACAAACAAGGAATTTGACTCCGGTACACTTTGCTCTTTGGTTTTGTTTCTGCATTACAGATGCTGTTGTTCTGTACTCTATTGAATATTCAACAGAGAAACAGCCTGGGGGAAGAAACTGTCTCTGTGGCGGCTGGTTTTAGTAAACAGTGCTCTGCAGCGGCGGCCTGAAGGTAAAGCTCTGAACAGTTTATGTGCAGGATGTGTGGGGTCTGCAGATATTTTAGCAGCTCTTTTCCTGACCCTAGACCTGTATAAGTCCTGGATGGAGGGATGGTCAGCTCTGATTATTCTCTCTGCATTCCTGATTATTCGTTGCAGTCTGGACCTGTCCTGTTTTGTGGATGAACCAAACCACACTGAGATGGATGAAGACAGGACAGATTGAATGATGGCAGTGTAGAAGATGACCAGCAGCTCCTGTGGAAGGTTGAATTTCTTGAATTGCCTCAGGAAGTACAGTCTCTGCTGGGCCTTATTTCGAACAGTGTCTATGTGTGAAGACCATCCCAGGTCCTCAGAGTTGGTGGTGCCTAAGAACCTGAAGTGGTCCACGGCCGATACAGTGTTGTTGAGGATGGTGAGGGGGGTGTATGGGGGTGGTGGAGCTCTCCGAAAGTCCACCACCATTGAGTTCAAGGTAGTTCTGACCGCACCAGTGTACCAGCCGATCCACCTGGTGTCTGTATGCCGACTCATCACCGTCCTGGATCAGTCCAATGATGGTGTCATCTGCAAACTTAAGGAGTTTCACGGACGGGTCCGCTGAGGTGCAGTCATTTGTGTACAGGGAGAAGAGGAGTGGGGATAGAACACATCCCTGGGGGGCACCAGTACTTATTGATCTGGTTCGGGAGAAGAAGATGCTCCCCAGTCTCACCTGCTGCTGTCGGTCCGTCAGGAAGCTGTTGATCCACTGACAGGTGGAGGCTGGGACGTTGAGCTGGGTGAACGTCTGGTGGAGGATGTATGGTATGATGGTGTTGAAGGCCGAGCTGAAGTCTACCAACAGGATCCTGGCGTATGTCCCTGGATGGTTCAGGTGTTGCAGGATGAAGTGTAGACCTAAGTTAACAGCATCATCTGCCGACCTGTTTGCTCGGTAAGCAAACTGCAGGAGGTCCAGCAGGGGGCCTGTGATGTCTTTCAGGTGCTTCAACACCAGCCGCTCAAAGGATTTCATGACCACAGACGTCAGGGCTACAGGCCTGTAGTCATTTAATCCTAGGATGGTGGGTTTCTTGGGAACCGGGATGATGGTGGATTGTTTGAGGCAGGAGGGAACCTCACATTTCTCCAGTGATTTGTTGAAGATCCTTGTGAAGATCGGAGTGAGTTGATTTGCGCAGGCTTTCAGGCATGATGGGGAGACGTTATCAGGTCCTCCAGCTTTCTTTGTTTTCATGCGCTGAAAGAGCCTATTTACATCTTCCTCGGAGATCTTTAGTGCAGGCAGAGGATCTGAAGGTAAGGGGTTGGTTACTTTATGGGAGGAATTTGTTCCTGAATGGGATGTGGAGGAGATGGTTTGAGTTGTGAATGGCTTCTTGTCATGTCTGCAGTGGAAGCCATTCAGACGGTTCGCCAGGCGAAGACTCTGTTCAGGAAGGGTGGGGGGGGCTCCTATAGGCAGTCAGGTTTCTCAGACCGGTCCATACAGCTGAAGTGTCACCAGTAGAAAGGCTGTGAGCAGTAGAGGTTGTGTTTCCAAGGTGATCTCTTATTTCTTTCCATCTTGGTATCTTGTTATCATGACCTTCCCTCATAAATCCTTCCATAAGGAGTGTGCTTAATAATATACACATGGAAAATGTTGTAAGTTTTTGTACACCTCAGGTTAGCTTTACAAAGTTTTATTAAAATTTAGATGTTTTTGGTGTAAAGGAGGGCTCAAATGTAGAAATAAGTGACTGGGCCAATAAATAATAATACTAGGTGGTATGATTACTGAGTACTGCGTAAATGAACAGATGAGTAACAGCTGTGAGAGACAAAGTAGCAGAGGCACTGAGGAAAAAGAGTAACACCACTAAAACAAAGAAACAAAAACACAGAAATTCATTGAAATCACTGAAATGTCCCAGGGGAACTCAAAATCCTACAGATTATCACATTTAGTGTGTTAGATAGCTTCAGTCACATCTGTGGTGCCAGCTTTTGTTGCGCATTTGTAAAGTAATGTTATTTAGGCTTTGCTTTAAAAGTGTCAATCATTAATGTAAAAATGCAAAACAGATTTTTTTCTTTTTCCTCACAGGAGGGACTTGGCTGTCTCTTGTTTTCATTCTGAAGAGTTTAGAATCAACAAGCATATCTGGAAGAGAAATGATGCCCTTAAAAATGTTTGCAGACATTTCAATAGATAACCACCAACCACTAAAGATAACCATGAACCACTACTGAAGAGCAGACAACAGAGAAGACTGTGGGTCGTCAGAAGCCTCAAAAATTTTCCAGACAGCTTCAAAACTTTGCTCTCGAGAAGACACGAATGTACAAATCTGTCTGACAAACACTCACGTACACACACACACACACACGCACACACACACACACACACACAGACGTCTTCTCAGGAGCTGATTTATTATCACTTCTTCTCCAGGGTCACAGCTTCTCTTTGATTGGTTGGCACACTGTAATTTATAGGAAGTGCAATGTTGCTATGCCGTCACCAGTCAGGGCCGGAGACAGAGAGGTTGAAAAAGAGAGTGATGTGTGGCAGACATTGATTCCTTTACAGTAACTTTCAGCCAGTCAGTGCTTCCTGGTGAAATTAAAAGGTGATATAGCGCTGAGGACTGCAAACAAAATGGTCAGTTAGTGTAACCTTCTTGATAGAAAACAAACAGGGAGCAGGAGAGACCTTCTGAGCCATGTTTCGGCATGCTTGACAACTTTCCTGCTATAACCTGGGCATCTTATTTTTAATCATTCTTCTGAAAACATACGGTTAGATGCTCAAACCTGTTCTATCCATTAATATGTTGAACTGCACAGATGAAAAAAAAAAACTATTTGGAGAACATGGATCCCTGGCCCTGGTAATGGCAATCCTGGACTGTATGAGCAGTTTCAAAACACAGGTATTAACAACAACATCAGACAGGTGTGCAGTGAGTTCTTTAAACAGATCTAGCAAAGCTCATGGTCATCTTTTTTGTCTCTCTGTCTGGGTAAAAAACGTAATTTCATTTCATTTAATTCTAGCAAGGTACAGAGTCAAAACTCTATTTACTTTCATTTCTAGTCTTTGTAACTGGCAAAGGTGGGTAGGGTAGTCAAAAATTGCCTCCAGGCAAATGTAGCTCGTACTCGTACTCGTACTCGTCGTCTTCCGCTTTATCCGGAACCGGGGGCAGCAGACTCAGCAGAGTCGCCCAGACGTCCATCTCCCCAGACACCTCCTCCAGCTCCTCCAGGGGGAGCCCAAGGCATTCCCAGGCCACCCGAGAGACATAGTCCCTCCAGCGTGTCCTGGGTCGTCCCCTGGGCCTCCTCCTGGTGGGACGTGCCTGGAACACCTCCCGAGGAAGGCGTCCAGGAGGCATCCGGTATAGAGCCACCTCAACTGCCCCCTCTCGATGTGGAGGAGCAGCGGCTCTACTCCAACCCCCTTCCAGATGGCTGAGCTCCTCACCCAATCTCTAAGGGAGCGCCCAGCCACCCTATGGAGGAAGTTCATTTCAGCCGCTTGTATCCGGGATCTCGTTCTTTCGGTCATGACCCAAAGTTCATGGCCATAGGTGAGGGTAGGAACGTAGACCGACCGGTAAATCGAGAGCTCCGCTTTTTGGCTCAGCTATCTCTTCACCACAACGGACCGGCACAGCGCCCCCATTACTGCAGCTGCTGCACCAATCCGTCCGTTGATCTCCCGCTCCATTCTCCCCCCACTTGTGAACAAGACCCCAAGATACTTAAACTTCTCCACTTGAGGCAGGAATTCCCCTCCAACCTGAAGAGGACAAGCCACCCTTTTCCGGTCGAGAACCATTGGCTCGGGCTTGGAGGAGCTGATCTTCATCCCAGCCGCTTCACACTCGGCTGCGAACCACCCCAGCGCATGCTGTAGGTCTTGGCTAGAGGGGGCCAGCAGGACCAAGTCATCTGCAAAAAGAAGAGACAAAGTCCTCTGGTCCCCAGACCCCACCAGCCCTTGGCTGCATCTGGAAATCCTGTTCATAAAAGTTATGAACAGGACTGGTGACAAGGGGCAGCCCTGCTGGAGTCCAACATGCACTGGGAACAGGTCCGACTTAGTGCCGGCAATGCAGACCAAACTCTTGCTCCGCTTGTACAGGGACCAGATGGCCCCTAGTAAAGGGCCCCCGATTCCATACTCCTGGAGCACCCCCCACAGGACATCACGAGGGACACAGTCAAATGCTTTCTCCATTATCCACAGTGGTAAAAGAGCGGCTCTGTATTTCCTAAAAAAATAACATCCCTGTTGTTTCTCTTCTGCTGCTCATTATTTGAAAAGTTTGAAGCCTAGCCTTAAAAGTAGACAGGGTGTCTGCCTCACGGACTAAAACTGGGAGCTGGTTCCACAGGAGAGGAGCCTGATAACTAAAGGATCTGCCTCCCATTCTACTTCTAGAGACTCTAGGAACCACCAGTAAACCTGCAGTCTGAGAACAAAGTGCTCTGTTAGGAACATATGGACCAATCAGATCTCTGATGTATGATGGAGCTAGATCATTAAGGGCTTTATATGTGAGAAGGAGAATTTTAAATTCTATTCTGGATTTAACAGGGAGCCAATGAAGGGAAGCTAAAATAGGAGAAATATGATCTCTCTTTTTAATTTTCATCAGAACCCTTGCTGCAGCATTTTGAATCAGCTGAAGGCTTTTAACTGCATTTTGTGGACATCCTGATAGTAGAGAATTACAATAGTCCAGCCTTGAAGTAACAAATGCATGGATTAGTTTTTCAGCGTCACTCCTGGACAGGATATTTCTAATTTTGGCAATGTTCCGGAGATGAAAGAAGGAAATCCTAGAAACATGTTTAATATGGGATTTAAATGACATGTCCTGGTCAAAAATAACACCAAGGTTTTTTACTTTATTATCGGAGGTCAATTTAATGTCATCCAGGTTAAGTGATTGACTAAGCAGTTTCTTTTTTAAAGACTCCTGTCCAAAGATGACAACTTCTGTCTTGTCTGAATTTAGAAGCAAAAAATTTAACGTCAACCAAGTTTTTATATCTTCAAGACATGCTTGTAGTCTATCTAACTGGTTGGGCTCATCAGGATTTATGGATAAGTAAAGCTGAGTATCATCAGTGTAACAGTAAAAATGTATCCCATGCTTCCTGATAATTTGACCTATTGGAAGCATATATATAGTAAAGAGAATTGGCCCAAGTACTGAACCCTGTGGTACTCCACAATTAACCCTGGAGTTTAAAGATGATTTATCATTTACATGAACAAACTGGAATCTGTCAGACAGATAAGATTTAAACCAGCCTAGCGCTGTTCCCCTGATCGTTGTAGGACCAAACTTTGTCAGTTGAAGGCTAACCACCACTGATGATGTGTTCTGAGGTATGTAGACATACATTTCCACCTCTACAAAGTGAAGAGGTTTATTCTGTGATCTTCCATGTTCTTGAAATAGTTCTATCACTTTAAATTTATAGTTACAGCCATATTGATTGCAATACTAGATGTATGTGAACATTCCTTTGTCTTGTCATAAATACAACTTGATATTTTTAGAAATTGAACTGATGAAACTTTTGTTTATTTTTCACATTATTTGCATACTTTTTTCTATTTATCACTTTGTCTTAACCAGAAACCAAAACTGTAAAAAAGGACCCTTTCATTGTTTTTATATGTTGTCTTTTCCTCTTGGAATGTCATACATTGCTTTTATTCCAAACATTTCTATGTCAGTGTAGCACAGTGGGGCATATAACTATTCTCTATTCCTCAGTCAAAGCAAGTCATTGAGACGGTTAACGTGATGAAAGTAGAGAAATTGAGATGGTCTTGTTTTGACTTGAAACTCAAGGTTTCATGATCCTTTGTTTCTTTCTAATTCAGTCCACACCTTAGTTTCATCTACGTTTTCCTTTTTTTGGTTCACTGGTCTTTTATGCTAATGTGAAGGCCTTGTCATAGCTATGCTGCAGCAAAGTCCTTCATAATAAATTATCCTGTATCCTGTAAACAACCATGTTTGTATGGAGCCCAAAGTAGACTCGGCGGAGTTTGATGTATTTGGATTATTATTAAGTTTTCTCTTCTTTGTGTCTTGGAATGTTTTTTAAATAATTTAGATCTGAGTGAGAGAGAAATAAGTTTCACACTTTGTTCTTATTTAATAAGATGCTATTAAAATTTTTTATTATTTTCTCGTTTGGTGATGTGGCCTGTGTTCGCTCCTTGCACATATGCTTTCCATCAATAATACATTTCATTTATCGCATGCTGGCCTTCTTCTTTACCTGGTCAGCAAATGCTGACATGCTCATTGTACTTCTTAGAGCTCATAACCAAAAGCAAAGAGGCAAAAAGTGATCACAAATCATAATGAGTGCAGATGGGAATGTCTGCTACTATGATTGGAATGCTAAATTAAAAAACACATGACACAACCATTTTTTTTTTGTATTGACTACAGCAGTCTTCTAGGATTAGCAATAATTTACTTAAAGCTGCTAAAAAGCAGACCTCCTAATAATTAACAGGCTGAAAAGTATCAGTCGCTCAGGTTGCTTCCTGCAGCTACAGCACTGACTATAAAAATATGAAACTGGTTATCTACCCGTACTCGTACTCGTTGTCTTCCGCTTTATCCGGGACCGGGTCGCAGGGGCAGTAGACTCAGCAGAGACGCCCAGACGTCCCTCTCCCCAGACACCTCCTCCAGCTCCTCCGGGGGGAGCCCAAGGCGTTCCCAGGCCACCCGAGAGACATAGTCCCTCTAGCGTGTCCTGGGTCGTCCCCTGGGTCTCCTCCTGGTGGGACGTGCCTGGAACACCTCCCGAGGAAGGCGTCCAGGAGGCATCCGGTATAGATGCCCGAGCCACCTCAACTGGCTCCTCTCGATGTGGAGGAGCAGCAGCTCTACTCCCGGATGGCCGAGCTCCTCACCCTATCTCTAAGGGAGTGCCCGGCCACCCTACGGAGGAAGCTCATTTTAGCCACTTGTATTCGGGATCTCGTTCATTCAGTCATGACCCAAAGTTCATGGCCATAGGTGAGGGTAGGAACGTAGACCGACCGGTAAATCGAGAGCTTCGCTTTTCGGCTCAGCTCTCTCTTCGCCACAACGTAACGGCACAGCACCCCCATTACTGTGGCAGCCGCACCGATCCGTCTGTCAATCTCCCGCTCCATTCTTCCCTCACTTGTGAACAAGACCCCAAGATACTTCAACTCCTCCACTTGAGGCAGGAACTCCCCTCCAACCTGAAGAGGAAAAGCCACCCTTTTCCGGTCGAGTACCATGGCCTTGGACTTGGAGGAGCAGACATTCATCCCAGCCACTTCACATTCAGCTGCGAACCACCCCAGTGCATGCTGTAGGTCTTGGCTAGAGGGGGCCAGCAGGACCACGTCATCTGCAAAAAGAAGAGATGAAATCCTCTGGTCCCCAAACCAGACCCCCTCTGGCCCTTGGCTGCGCCTAGAAATCCTGTCCATAAAAGTTATGAACAGGACTGGTGACAAAGGGCAGCCCTGCCGGAGTCCAACATGCACTGGGAACAGGTCCGACTTAGTGCCGGCAATGCGAACCAAACTCCTGCTCCGCTTGTACAGGATGGCCCCTAGTAAAGGCCCCCCGATTCCATACTCCTGGAGCACCCCCCACAGGGCACCATGAGGGACACAGTCGAATGCTTTCTCCAGGTCCACAAAACACATGTGGACCGGTTGGGCAAACTCCCATGAACCCCCGAGTACCCTGTAGAGGGTATGAGCTGGTCCAGTCTTCCACAGCTGGGACGAAAACCACACTGCTCCCCCTGAAGCCGGGGTTTGACTATCGGCCGGACTCTCTTCTCCAATACCCTGGCGTAGGCCTTACCAGGGAGGCTGAGGAGTGTGATCCCCCTGTAGTTGGAACACACCCTCTGGTCACCCTTCATGTATGGGGACCACCACCCCAGTCTGCCAATCCAAAGGCACTGTCCCCGTCCACCACGCAATGTTGAAGAGGCGTGTCAACCATGACAGCCCCACAACATCCAAAGACTTGAGGTACTCAGGGCAGATTTCATCCAACCCCGAAGCCCTTCCTCCGCGGAGCTTTTTAACCACCTCGGTGACTTCAGCCCGGGTGATGAAAGAGTCCAATCCCGAGTCCCCAGCCTCTGTTTCCACCACGGAATGCGTGATGGCAGGATTAAGGAGATCCTCAAAGTACTCCTTCCACCGCCCGATAATGTCCCCAGTCAAGGTCAGCAGCTCCCCACCCCCACTGTAAACAGTGTTGGCGAAGCACTGCTTCCCCCTCCTGAGCCGCCGGACGGTTTGCCAGAATCGCTTCGGGGCCAACCGGTAGTCCTTCTCCATGGCCTCAACAAACTCCTCCCAGGTCCGAGTTTTTGCCTCTGCCACTGCTCAGGCCGCGGCACGCTTGGCCCCACGGTACCGTCAGCCGCCTCAGGAGTCCCACAAGCCAACCACAGCCGATAGGACTCCTTCTTCAGCTTGACAGCGTCCCTTACTGTCGGTGTCCACCAAAGGGTTCGGGGATTGCCGCCATGACAGGCACCGCAGACCTTACGGCCGCAGCTACGGGCGGCAGAATCGACAATAGATGCGGAGAACATGGTCCACTCGGACTCTATGTCTCCAACATCCCTCGGAATCTGGTCAAAGCTCTCCCGGAAGTGAGAGTTGAATACATCCCTCGCCAAGGGGTCTGCCAGACGTTCCCAGCAGACCCCCACTATGCGCTTGGGCCTGCCAAGTCTTTCCGGCTTTCTCCTCCTCCAGCAGATCCAACTCACCACCAGGTGGTGATCAGGTGACAGCTCAGCCCCTCTCTTCACCCGAGTGTCCAAAACATGCGGCCGAAGGTGATGATAAGGTCTGATGATACGACAACAAAGTTGATCATTGACCTCCTGCCTAGGGTATCCTGGTGCCAAGTGCACTGATGGACACCCTTGTGTTTGAACATGGTGTTCATTATGGACAATCCGTGACTAGCACAGAAGTCCAATAACAAAACACAGCTCGGATTCAGATCGGGGATGCCATTCCTCCTGATCACGCCTCTCCAGGTGTCACTGTCGTTTCCCACGTGGGCGTTGAAGTCCCCCAGCAGAATAATGGAGTCCCCGGGAGGGACACTAACCAGCACCCCCTACAGGGACGCCAAGAAGGCCGGGTACTCTGCACTACCACTTGGCCCGTAGGCTGAAATGATAGTCAGAGACCTCTCCCCAACCTGAAGGCGCAGGGATGTGATCCTCTCATCCACTGGGGTAAACCCCGACACTAGACGGCTGAGCTGGGTGGCGACAAGCAAACCCACCCCAGCCCGCCGCCTCTCCCCGTGGGCCACTCCAGAGTAGAAGAGAGTCCAGCCCCTCTCGAGGAGATGTGTTCCAGAGCCCACGCTGTGCGTGGAGGCGAGCCCGACTATTTCTAGTTGATATCTCTCGACCTCCCGCACAATCTCAGGCTCCTTCCCCCCCCAACGAGGTGACATTCCACGTCCCTAGAGCCAGCCTAAGCATCCAGGGATTGTGCCGCCGAGGTCTCCACCTTCGTCCGCCGCCCTATCCTCTTTGCATCAATCTACTCAGCTGAAATATTAAAGATAAATCAGTTAACTTAAAATTGTGTCTGTGCTGAGTTACTGAATAATGATTTGTCGTAAAAGTTCACCTTCAGTCGGATTCGGTCTACTTTCATGTCACACTGTTTAAATGGAAATACTTCTTAATTCATTCTAAGCTAAACTCCAACTTCATTGTTATGAGATAAAGTCTTCTACAACAAGTTATAAAATGTTTACAGGTAAGGCCATCAGCTAGCATATTAACTATGACATCCTTAGTATTTAGAATCCGAACTGGTTAAGTTTGTTTACTTTGTTGCTTTTTAAATTTTCTATGTAGATGGATCCCAAATTTAATGTTTTGCCAAAACTGCAACAAAGCTGCTCCAAGACCAGTTTTTAAAGTTGTAGTGAAAAGACATGAAAATCATAAATGTTGGATTGGATGATGCTGATGCTGTACTTTAGCAATGTTCAGATCATTTTTAATTAATCCTTGTCCTATTTAAGTTAATGACTACTTCAGCAGGATAACTGGGCTGTTAAAAAGGTTAGTCATGGCAGAATGAAGCTGGTGTATGCAGATGTCTATACAAGTGAATGGGTGCTTTGCAGGTAGAAATCAAAGTACTAGAATGTATGTATCTTTGGTCATAACAAAAAAAAAAAAAAAAGAATTTTTGCAAAAGATTAACATAGTTCTACTTAACAGAACATCCATGTAAGGAGACTATCTGCACTCTTGGTCAGGGCAGCATTTGCATGGTCCACTTAAGCTCAAGGACATACTCCATCAGGATTTTCTGTTACAGAGCAGAATAAATGGTTGCAGTAACAATGTTGGTTCTGGGGTCTCTCATCTTCCTCTTGACAACAGTATCTGTAATACAGTGTGGACCAACACTATCTTTGTATTAATAGTGCTTTAAACCTGCCAAATTATCATCTTGAACTGACCATTTATTTCTGAATGATGCTTTACAGAAATAATACCTTTATAATGGTCTGATGTAATGCTCTGGAATTTTCCGACAGACTAAAGTTTGAGTTTTTATTAGTCGCAAGTCAGAATCCTCAAAAGTAACAGAAAGAAACTGAAATAATTTATATTGGATGTAATGAATTACTGGAAGAAATGAACTTTTCTATGACATTCTTCCGATGCAGCTTTAAAGTGTGTTTAAGAGGTTTCAGTTTACAGCAGCGTTTCAGTTCAGAACCAAACTTTTCACCTCAGTTATTGAGGTAAAAACAGCATCACTAAACTCCAAATTCTCTAAAATGACTGAAAACATTCATACTTTTAATGTGGTGAAAAAATAGGATAAATGTAACCCTTATAATGAATCTGAGGAACTCCTCCATGACTGTCATGAGTAAACTCAAAGCCCTTTTTTAGATGTAGTGGGGTTTTTTTTGTGTCCATTTGGCTTGTTGACACTAAATGACAATAGCAAGGTTACCTTGAAGTTAATTCAGTGAATTACATTGGCTGTTTGGTTGTACCTGAACCACAGGATCTGGGTTTAGGCAGTCTAGCAGTTAGCTGTGTTGTTAGTGCCTTCATTTCCTCCATTGGTTGACTAAGGTAAAAACAGTGCTGTGATAAAGTAATGCCTTTTGCAGATTTATCCTACATTTGTGTTTTCTCAAGCTTAAATGTTTCAAATCATCAAGGTAACCTGAGTTCAATCAGAAATCTCACAAATAGCTAAATTTTTAAATACATCCTTATTAGCCAATATAGAATGAGTTTTGAGTTTGGCATCTAGTCGTCTGTGGCCATACTGCTCTGATGAACGCATCTCTACCCCCTGAGCATGTCTTCCCCCATATCAGGAAGTAAGGAGAGCATGGTGGGTGGGGAGGTTAAGGACAACAGAGAAAACACTGGCAGCAGCAGACATCAGGAAGGCTGATAGGTACAGGGTATGAAATGCAGGAAGCAGCAGGAGGTGTTGCAGTTTAAATAGACCGGCCAAATTGTTTTGGTATGCTTGATATGTTCTACCCATTTTAAGAAAGTCACGTGTAAGGCAGCACAACTCGAGCCAACTGCCTGAACTAGCTTTTACAACAGGCATTTTCCAAATAATGATTTTATTTATTAGGAGAAACAAGCCATCCAAACACCTCTGGCACATGTACAAAAGTAATTCCTCTGCTTGTTAAAAAATAAATTGACTCTAATTAACTACATTATTTGGAAAAATGGGTTCTGGTGGAGCTCTGCTTCTGACTCAACACTCAGCACAGTGAGCATTTGTAGATTTTACCTAAATTTGTGACCTTCAGATTGGACTTTGCCTGCAACATTATCTGGATTTTTCCAATTAGATACCTTAGAGTTTTCAGAGTTGACTCCATTTTTAGGTTTAAGGATTGCATTTTTTTCTTTCTCTCCAGAACCATCAACCCTCTCCTGCTTCCAGTCAATGATGCTCCTGGTTTGGTTTACATTTATTCTAACTCTGTCATGTTGAACTCATAACTGTGGGTCATTTTTTGTCAATGCTGTACTGACTGTTATTTTTCAGAATTGTGGCCTTTATTAGCATAAATTATGTGCAAATATACCAGATTATTATTTCTAAGCTTCTTCTATTACTGCAAAGTCTCAGTGTACTAAAGTTGCTAAATCCCCAATTGTGAAAGAAATTGAGAAATGCAGTGAGGCAGAAGGATGAAAAAAAAGGTGTAATGGGACGGGAAATGAGGAGGAAGGATATGTGGAGGGATATTGTGCCATAAAGCTTCTTACCATGAAGCATTTACAGCTTAAGAAAGGCATTTGAAGGTCGATGAGGAGGTGTCGACCATGAAGCAATAGAGGAAGGACGCTTGTGGATGTGTTTGCTCCTTCTATGGCTAAATGGGACAGCTGTGTAGTTCAGACTGGAGCCTTAACACAAATTAAACAAGGAGCATTGTGGGAGGGTGTTGTGTTTCCCCTCTAATCTTCTCGCATGCCTCCGCAGCGGCTCAGGTTCCTGTTTTCACATTCACAGAATGACTGCTAGTATCATCAGCTATTGAAATGTAAAACCCAGGTGCGATACCAATATGGCACAGGTGGCAGCAGTGGGGACATATTTGGGTGTT
Source organism: Girardinichthys multiradiatus (assembly GCF_021462225.1). Lineage (NCBI taxonomy): Eukaryota > Metazoa > Chordata > Actinopteri > Cyprinodontiformes > Goodeidae > Girardinichthys > Girardinichthys multiradiatus. Next base: position 2,159,156 of record NC_061811.1, read on the forward strand.
GGGTTTGATTCTTACTCTTTTTAAGAAACATTCTCCTTAGGGTAAAACACTTTACAGATACATTGACCCAATAAATGTTACATAAATACAGAATAAACACTTTAATTTGCTCAGAAGTCAGTTATTGTCCACCATCATTTCTGTCAATTCAATTTACTTCATTAAATCTGCACTTGGCTGATAATTAAAGTGAGGGCATCCATTTGGAATTGACTGTCAGAACTGTTTCATGTCAAACCATTTGCAGAGATTTAATTGCACAGTGAATACATTTTCTGTGCTGATGTTAAGCGATAGTGACTTCATCCATACTGGACTGTGCCCACCCGTCACCTTCTAACAGGATGTGCTGGAATAACATGATAGATTCCTATTGGCTCTGATGCCTGAACATATGAGCAACATATTGTTCTATTAACTGTAATTGTTGTTCAGAATCAACAAACAAACTCTAATCGTCTGCATTAAGACACATGTTTCTGAAGAGGAGAGATGCTAATTTTGTGAAGTCCTGATCCAGGTTCTGCAGGGTCTCTGTGTTTCTTTCTGCTGAAAAAGAGTTGTTCCTTTCCACTGTTGCAACATGCTTGCTCACTATGAGGGATTATAACCTGAACTTCACTGCAATATTTTAAAATTAGGGATTGGATTGGTTTATATATACACTGCTCAAAAAAATTAAAGGGAAAACTCAAATAACACATCCTAGATCTGAATGAATGAAATATTGTCATTAAATACTTTGTTCTGTACAAAGTTGTATGTGCTGACAACAAAATCACATAAAAATCATCAATGGAAATCAAATTTATTAACCAATGGAGGCCTGGATTTCGAGTCACACACACAATTAAAGTGGAAAAACACACTAGAGGCTGTAAGGACATTACATCAAAGTTGGATCAACTTTGATGTAATGTCCTTAAAACAAGTCAAAATGAGGCTCGGTATTGTGTGTGGCCTCCAGGTGCCTGTATGACCTCCCTACAATGCCTGGGCCATGCGGCCCTCCAAAGAAATGCCACCCCACACCATTACTGACCCACTGCCAAACCAGCCATACTGAAGGATGTTGTAGGCAGCAGATCACTCTCTACAGTGTCTCCAGACTCTGTCATGTCTGTCACGTTGTTGCCCTCCTACGGCCTCCTCCACGTCTCCTGGTGTACTGGCCTGTCTCCTGGTTGCGCCTCCAGGCTCTGGACTCTATGCTCTATGCAGCATACCTTCTTGACACAGCTCGCATTGATGTGCCATCCTGGATGAGCTGCACTACCTGAGCCACTTGTGTGGGTTGTAGAGTCCGTCTCATGCTACCACGAGTGTGAAAGCACCACCAACATTCAAAAGTGACCAAAACATCAGCCAGAAAGCATCGGTACTGAGAAGTGGTCTGTGGTCCCCACCTGCAGAACCATTCCTTTATTGAATGTGTCTTGCTAATCACCAAAGATTTCCTCCTGTTGTCTTTTCCATTTGAACAACAACTGTGAAATTGATTGTCAATCAGTGTTGCTTCCTAAGTGGACAGTTTGATTTCACAGAAGTATCTTTTACTTATACAAGTCCTGCGCAGTGGTCAGAGGGATTTTAAGCCACTCGTCTTGCAGGATAGTGGCCAGGTCACTACGTGATACTGGTGGAGGAAAACGTTTCCTGACTCGCTCCTCCAAAACATCCCAAAGTGGCTCAATAATATTTAGATCTGGTGACTGTGCAGGCCATGGGAGATGTTCAACTTCACTTTCATGTTCATCAAACCAATCTTTCACCAGCCTTGCTGTGTGTATTGGTGCATTGTCATCCTGATACACGGCACCGCCTTCAGGATACAATGTTGGATGAACCATTGGATGCATATGGTCCTCAAGAATGGTTCGATAGTCCTTGGCAGTGACGTGCCCATCTAGCACAAGTATTGGGCCAAGGGAATGCCAAGATATGGCAGCCCAAACTATCACTGATCCACCCCCATGCTTCACTCTGGGCATGCAACAGTCTGGGTGGTACGCTTCTTTGGGGCTTCTCCACACTGTAACTCTCTCGGATGTGGGGAAAACAGTAAAGGTGGACTCATCAGAGAACAATACATGTTTCACATTGTCCACAGCCCAAGATTTGCGCTCTTTGCACCATTGAAACCGACGTTTGGCATTGGCATGAGTGACCAAAGGTTTGGCTATAGCAGCCCGGCCATGTATATTGACCCTGTGGAGCTCCCGACGGACAGTTCTGGTGGAAACAGGAGAGTTGAGGTGCACATTTAATTCTGCCGTGATTTGGGAAGCCGTGGTTTTATGTTTGTTGGATACAATCCAGGTTAACACCCGAACATCCCTTTCAGACAGCTTCCTCTTGCGTCCACAGTTAATCCTGTTGGATGTGGTTGGTCCTTCTTGGTGGTATGCTGACATTACCCTGGAAACCGTGGCTCTTGATACATCACAAAGACTTGCTGTCTTGGTCACAGATGCGCCAGCAAGACGTGCACCAACAATTTGTCCTCTTTTGAACTGTGGTATACAGGGGTTGGACAATGAAACTGAAACACCTGTCATTTTAGTGTGGGAGGTTTCATGGCTAAATTGGACCAGCCTGGTAGCCAGTCTTCATTGATTACACATTGCACCAGTAAGAGCAGAGTGTGAAGGTTCAATTAGCAGGGTAAGAGCACAGTTTTGCTCAGAATATTGAAATGCACACAACATTATGGGTGACATACCAGAGTTCAAAAGAGGACAAATTGTTGGTGCACGTCTTGCTGGCACATCTGTGACCAAGACAGCAAGTCTTTGTGATGTATCAAGAGCCACAGTATCCAGGGTAATGTCAGCACACCACCAAGAAGGATGAACCACATCCAACAGGATTAACTGTGGACGCAAGAGGAAGCTGTCTGAAAGGGATGTTCAGGTGCTAACCCGGATTGTATCCAAAAAACATAAAATCAGGCTGCCCAAATCACGGCAAAATTAAATGTGCACCTCAAGTCTCCTGTTTCCACCAGAACTGTCCGTCAGGAGCTCCACAGGGTCAATATACACGGCCGGGTTGCTATAGCCAAACCTTTGGTCACTCATGCCAATGCCAGCCGTCTGTTTCAATGGTGCAAGGAGCGCAAATCTTGGGCTGTGGACAATGTGAAACATGTATTGTTCTCTGATGAGTCCACTTTTACTGTTTTCCCCACATCCGGGAGAGTTACGGTGTGGAGAAGCCCCAAAGAAGCGTACCACCCAGACTGTTGCATGCCCAGAGTGAAGCATGGGGGTGGATCAGTGATGGTTTGTGATGCCATATCATGGCATTCCCTTGGCCCAATACTTGTGCTAGATGGGCGCGTCACTGGCAAGGACTACCTAACCATTCTTGAGGACCATATGCATCCAATGGTTCATCCAACATTGTATCCTGAAGGTGGTGTATCAGGATGACAATGCACCAATACACACAGCAAGACTGGTGAAAGATTGGTTTGATGAACATGAAAGTGAAGTTGAACATCTCCCATGGCCTGCACAGTCACCAGATCTAAATATTATTGAGCCACTTTGGGGTGTTTTGGAGGAGCGAGTCAGGAAACGTTTTCCTCCACCAGTATCACGTAGTGACCTGGCCACTATCCTGCAAGAAAAATGGCTTAAAATCCCTCTGACCACTGTGTCATTCCCAAGATGAAATGATGCTGTATTGGCCGCAAAAGGAGGCCCTACACCATACCAATAATTTATTGTGGTCTAAAACCAGGTGTTTCAGTTTCATTGTCCAACCCCTGTATATAGATAGATATATATATATATATATATATATATATATATATATATATATATAAACTGGACAAATGGACTACTAGTATGATACCAAAATCTAAACAGATTAAATTAGCGCAGATGAAAAACATTACATTTAGTTTTAGCTGTTTTTATTTTACACAACATAACAACACAGTACATGTTGTCTTTTTCTGTACAGTAGCTTTCTGGGAGCTTGTGACCAACATAGGCTTAAGTATACCAATGTCAGTGAAAAGCTCAAAAGATAATCATGTTTTCTTTTTTGTCTTCCCTTTAAAAATAACAATTTAATAAGAGTTGCATTAAACTGTTTTTCTGTTTGTTGCGTCTTTTCTTTATACGTCAAGAAAATGTCTGTACTCCCCATTAGGTAAGAAAGGCTATGTGTGAAATCCGTCTCTTCTTTAGTTATATCCAATTCTTCGTAAGCCCTCGATTGTGGAGCTGTGGTAAAGTCATAAATCCAGTTAAAGTATCTGTTAGGGAGGGTCTGTTAGTGCAAAAGAAGGCACCGACTGCTGTTCTCTTGCCACAAAATGACTGCATATCATGTGCGAGTGTGTGACTGTTAAAAATGGTGTGCTTTTCTTCTTGTATGATTCTTCTTCGTCTTCATTTATATATTCCCTTTTGTGGTATTTTCAGATAAGGTGAATGTGAATTCAAAAATGACGTGGCAAGCTCATCATCTTGTTTTTTCTTTTGTGCTATAAAGTGGATCCAGTAAGACAACTCGAACGCTACGAGACAAGGCATGTTATCCATTTACCACAGGATAATGTCGAAGTGGAGAACGAAAATGTAAACTGAATGCCAAAAAAACATGTGGAGAAACATGATAATAGGAACAATAAAAAGAAAAATAGGTAAAAATCAAAGAGATTGCACAATAAAACACAAACTTTCATCCAGAAAACATTTCCAGTCACCCCAAACATACCTAAAAAGAGAATTAAAACATGAAAACTAACGACCTAAACAGTCAGAATTCACACACTGATTCAGACACCAACAGGCTCTTATCATGGCCTGTACAAGTAAAACCAAATCCAAACGCACCGCAAACACTTACACAAACAGTTAAACAATTATGAGTAAACCAAAGTTTATTTGATGGTTGCTGCCTTGTTTTAGTTCAAACTGTGCTTTCTAAGATCCAGTCAGACTCACACCGCCCTCTCTTTGAATCTCCGTCCTCTTCTTTTGAGAGCAACATCCCACTCATGGATTGGCTCCGTTTGTTCTGCATTATGCGCCCCAACTTTGGTGCCCCTCCTGCTCTCTGAAGGGGTGAGTGAGTTTTTGAGCCTTCTTCACTGAGCGAGTACCTCCTTCTCGCCCTGCTCCTGCCTCCCTCTTCGGTGGGAAGAGTCTGGTACTTTGCAGAAGAAGAGATGGCACGAGGAGCCCGGCGCAGGATGGGTGTTTCTCTGAATCGCATGGAAGAAACCGGGCTGGGAGTGGGAAGGGAGGTGGAGTACGTGGAAGGAACAAAGGGAGGCGGTGGGGTTTTGTTGAGACTGGTGGAGTTGTTGCGGTTAGTGTTGAGGTTCTCCAGTGCGGTGGAGGAGGTGGGTGTAGAAGAAGGTGGCCTAGGAGAAGAGGCAGGGGGGCCGTTTTCAGGCATTGCTGAGGCGTTAGAGCAAGCAGACCTGGGCTTCCTTGGAGCAGGCTTCCGCTTTGACTTGTGCAGGGAACCGGTGGCAGTGGTAGGTGACTCAATGCCAGTTAGAGGTTTTTGTTCACAAATTTTTTCATGGTCTTCACCCCCGGCTGTTGGACTTTGGGCACCCCAGCTCTGGCTGAGAACCGATGTGGCTGTAGAGCAATCAGGTAGGGAGCACTCAAATGACTGAGTTATGGTGTCCTTTTCCCCATGTCCTCCTCCTGCAGCTGCCACTCCACTTCTTTTGGTTGAGCCTGCAGAGAGGTCGTCCAATCCGATTGATCCATGTTTAGAAGAGCTTGGAGTCACGGCGCATCCCTGTGATTGCTGCCCATTGGTTTGTGAGTGAACATTGGTCATTGACATTGAAATGCCTTTGCCGCCTTCACCAGGGTTACAAACCTTAGGATAAAAACAAGAACAGACAAAAGTTTTTTTTTTCTATTGTTTCATAATAACATACATCTAAAATGTGTTCCAGCATCAAGATTAAACTGGTATTAAAACACAACCAAGGTATGTTTCATAACATTTCAATGCTTATTGTTGATTAGGTCTTAGTTTTTTTTTAACAGATTAAAAATATTTATATTTATTAATTTTGTTTAATCAATGCTGAGCATTGGGCAAGTGAATAGACACTTTAGAGACCATCCATAAGTCTCCAAAGCCTTGTGCCATAAGCCTTTAGGTAAACAAAATCTAAGTGAGCAATCTCTCCCAGCAAATCAGGAGTGGAGTCCCTGAGATGGTCTGAATGGAATGTCTTGCCAGCAGCTTGCATCCATGCGTATTTTAGATCAATATTGGGCCTCGCTTAAACACTGTTGGGACCCACAGCCATGAGTTACAACAGGAAATGCGGTACGGACTTTTCTGGAACTTTCAAAATAAATTGCATTAACCTACTTCCGGCACAACTTAGGAATTGGGGGTAACAGCAAACTTCCCATGGTGCCAATGGCTGTATAAAACCACCACCTTTCCAAGGAATCAATCACTTCTACACGGGTTCCTCCAAGGGGGTCCGGACAGAGAGACACAGCATGCTAATGTCTCTTTGCAGGCAAACAGACATAAACTCTTGAAACTGGATCCAAGAGTGTCATACAATCATTGATTATATGCAGTAAGTTAAGTAAAAATTAATTACTTTTTGTGTATCCAGTATTCATTCATAAAAGGGGATAATTAAGGTACAAGTGTTGCTTGAGTTTTCTCTCTGAGGTTTACAGAGATTAACTGTTTCCAGAGAGTTCCCAGCACGACGCCAAGTGAAGCAGTTTCCCAAGCAAGGACAACGGCACCGCATCACCGTGGTTACGGCAGTTAACGTACAGTGTGGTCAGCAGACAGAGCGAGCCGCCCAGCCACAGCTATGGAGGTTAGCTGTAGCTAACCTTTTGTTCACAGAGTTTCTTCAAACTTCGTCGTCGCCCGGAGATGTTTCCTCAGCATGGTTCACATACGATGTTAGGGTTTGGGCAGAGTTATAGAAGAGATTTAGAGTGAAGTAATCTACACGTTTTTCATTTCTGAAGTTTGTTTTTGTTTGTGTTGAACTCAGCTATCTTGGTCCTAGCAGGCTATCTACTCAGTACGTGCTCAGTTTTGTGTTCTGTGTTTGTGTGTTTTTAAAGTTAAGACAAACTTTATTTAAAGGGTGATTTTAAACACAGAAGATTGATCATAATGCGCCGTCCGCGCTTATGCATTTTAACCCTTTTATTGACGGTATTTTATAGGTGTGTGTTTGATTCTGGTGCTAAGCTATCAGCTTCTTTGTTAGCTTTAACTGCTAACAGCTAAGAACACTTGCTTGCCTGCAAAAGAATATTTACCCAGAAAGGTTGTTAGTTTTCAATCCAGTAAACAATATTTACCTAAACATTATTTTACTAAACTTGATAACTAAGTAAACACCATTAATATCGAAGCAAATAGTTGGCATATTTCAAATGAAAAAGCATTTTCAGAAATGCTTTTTCATTTTAAAAATGTGGCTGCATTGTTTGACTCATAAATTAAATTAATAATCAATAATCCTATTTGCATTTTAATTTTCTTCTTCAAGACTGCTCATTCTTTCACTTACTTAAAATGAAAAAGAAAAAGACATTTGAGATTTATTTTTCAAAATGTACCCCAGCAAATAGATACCAAAATTCAATTTGAAATGTAAAATTTGAAAATGAAAAAGCATGTGGCTGCATTATTTGACCCATAAATAAAATTAATAATCAATCATCCTATTTGCATTTTCTTCTTCACAACTGCACATTTTATGCCATAATCAAAAAGAAAACAAAGCAGACATTGCGTTTTTGTTTTTGTGGTCTGCCCGCAAAGTACTGCCCAGAACTCAAAAACGAAAAAGCATTCCGAGCGGAGGACGCAGCAGAGTGACGTCAGCAGCCGCTCTTCCTCAGCTCCCTGCTGACCGAGCTACCCATCTTGTCCGGTAGGGGGCACTGTGCACGTCTGCATTGCATTACATTGCCAACGTGCCAAGAAATTGATTGAATTGCAGCGGGCCCGAGCTCAATTTGTGGCAGCGGCAGGCAGAACTGGCAGTTCCGATTCTAGAACTGAGAAACTGGAGGGGCCTGTGTACAGTCACATATTAACTGTCTTATCTTTTGCAGAAGTATAACCAAGAAGTGTAACCAAGGGAATAATGTATGATGATTTTCCATTTTCAACAAGTATTAAATGAAATTAGTAATCTTTGATTTTCTAGTTAAAACACATATGACTGAAATATGATTGAGAACTGATAATTATTAAGGTTTAGAAATTCTCAATCAGCTATATATGAAAGAAATAATGTTGTGTGATGTATGAATAAAAAGGATGAAGTTTAAGTAATGGGTTTAAACTGTAAATGAAGTAAACGCTGTAACTAAAAGTTTGAGCAGCACCGTAAGAATTAAAGCCTCTGTTTAAGAGGAAGTGTAATGTTGAGTGAGACAGGAATAGAGCAGATGTTCAGGAATTGGGGAAGTGAGAGCTGTAGCTTACAGCACAAGGCTGATGACTGAGGTGGGGCGCAGGTCAAAGAAGAGGCCAGCAGACATCTCAGGACTGAGGTGATGATGGCATGTCTGATATGGACACGACTCGGGAAATGCCAGAAAAAAAGATCACCTTATGTCACGGGTGACCAATGGGACAGCCATGGCAACAACCACTGGCCAATGAGCACAAAGAGTTTGGTGGAAATGCTCTATAAAATGGCCAAGAATAGAGGAACTAGTTGGTTGTTTCCTTGCAGAAGACCAGCGAACAAGATCAGAGAGATATTACAGATGAATCAGAGAACCAGAGACACAGCCCAGCTGATTGACTGCATTAGAAAGAGGATCAACCCGTTTGCCTTAGAAGGACTGTGCCTCAAGATTAAGAATCTGATTTCATCTAAAGCCTTTTTATCCAGACAACAGAAGTGAACTTGATCGGTGAACAGCTGATTGCTCTAAGTTTCAGGCTTCTGAAAGGCTTCTTTTAATAATTTATTTGTGTGTTACTGCTGCAAATAAGTATTTGAACACCTGTGAAAATCAATGTTAACATTTGGTACAGTAGCCTTTGTTTGCAATTAAAGAGGTCAAACGTTGCCTGTAGTTTTTCACCAGGTATGCACAAACTGCAGCAGGGATTTTGGCTCATTCCTCCATACAGATCTTCTCCAGAACAGCCAGGTTTCTAGGCTGTCACTGAAACACAAGGAGTATGAGCTCCCTCCAAAGATTTTCTATAGGGTTTAGGTCTGGAGAATTGCTAGGCCACTCAAGAACCTTGATGTGCTTCTTACGGAGCCACTCCTTGGTTATCCTGGCTGTGTGCTTCGGGTCATTGTCATGTTGGAAGACCCAGCCACGACCCATCTTCAATGCTCTAACTGAGGGAAGGAGGTTGTTCCCCAAAATCTTGCAATACAGGGGCCCAGTTATCCTCTCCTTAATACAGTGCAGTCGTCCTGTCCCATGTGCAGAAAAACACCCCCAAAGCGTGATGCTTCCACCCCCATGTTTCATAGTAGGGATGGTGTTTTTGGGATGGTACTCATCATTCTTCGTCCTGCAAACACAGCGAGTGGAATTAAGACCAAAAAGTTCTATTTTGGTCTCATCTGACCACAGAACTTTCTCCCATGATGCCTCTGGATCATCCAAATGGTCATGGGCAAACTTAAGACGGGCCTGGATGTGTGCTGATTTAAGCAGGGGAACCTTCCGTGCCATGCATGACTTTAAACTATGACGTCTTAGTCTATTACCCACAGTAACCTTGGAAACAGTGGTTCCAGCTCTCTTCAGGTCATTTAGCAGCCCTCCCGTGTAGTTCTGGGCTGATTCCTCAGCTTTCTTAGGATCATTGATACGCCACGAGGTGAGATCTTGCATGGAGCCCTAGTCCGAGGGAGATTGACAGTCATGTTTAGCTTCTTCCATTTTCTAATAATTGCTCCAAAAGTTTATCTTTTTTCACCAAGCTGCTTGGCAATTGCTCCGTAGCCCTTTCCAGCCTTGTGGAGATCTACAATTTTGTCTCTGGTGTCTCTGGTGACAGCTCTTTGGTGTTAGCCATGTTAGTAGTTAAAGTCTTACCCATTGTGTGGGGTGGACAGGTGTCTTTATGCAGCTAACGACTTCAAACAGGTGCTTCTAATTTATGTTAATAAGTTGAGTGGAGGTGGACTTTTTAGCGGCAGACTAACAGGTCTTTGAGGGCCAGAATTTTTGCTGATGTTGAAGTACTTATTTGCAGCAGTAACACACAAATAAATTATTAAAAAAATTATACATTGTGATTTCTGGATTTTGTTTTTTTAGATTATGTCTCTCAGAGTGGACATGCACCTAAGATGAAAATTTCAGACCCCTCCATGATTTCTGAGTGGAGGAACTTGCAAAGTCGTAGGGTGATCAAATATAAGTGATAACTAGTGTCCAGTGTAGGCTCCATGTATATACATTTAATCATTTTCATCTTTGAATATATCATGATTTAATTTCTTGTCATGTTTCAAATGAAGTTTTTATTTTCTTAGAAAAGGAGCGAAAGACACCCACCTTGTAACGTATCATCAGGATTATGATGAAAATGAGCACCGAGGCCACTATTATCCCTCCGATGATGATGATCATTGTTCCACCGAGGAACTGGGACTGCATAAAGTGACACCTCATGTACTCTGACTCGGTGGTGAACTGCACACAGCCCACCACTCGTGTTGCTGTCAGGGACGTAATGACATCATCATAGATTGCCAGTACACAAAGGTCATACGGAGTCCCCGCTGCCAGGTTATTGACCAAAAAGTTCTTGCTTGACGGAGGAATCATTCTGTAGCAAAGAGAGTTTGGGCAGAGAAGGCGAAAAACACAGTTCATTTCAACACATCCAGAAATGCATTTTAAAATCTTTTTTTTATTAAAATCAAGAGTGACACCTATACTTCACAATGATTTTCAATGTTTACTAAGAGGGAACTAACTGTCCACCTATACAAATATCATAAATATGAGCACATCAATACATTTACAGAAGGAAGACCTTTGTTAAAAGCCAACCAAAAATTCACTTGATCATCCACGGGTGTTTGTGCTTGCTTCTGAACCACACCAGTCAGAAATATGTTTTTTCAATTTGTGCTACACTACATAAATAAACTGGAATGCCCCCTAAAGTCTAAAATCTGACTTAGAAAGTCAAATGTTTCTTATATCCCCATCACAAAGAGTATCTGGCTTTTGTTTTATTGTTTTAGGAAGACAGGAGTCCATAGGAAAATAACTGTTCCAGATCATCTTACTATGCATTTACCAATATATCGTACACAAGCTGACCACTTCATGAACCAGCAATGTTTCACTACATCAGGATCTAGGACAGGGGTCTTTCAGTCTGGGACCCACAAGAGGTGTTGCCTCATCATTGAAGACCTATGATCCAGAATGATTGAAACTAAAACTAAAAGTAAAACTTGTCATTTCACTTTCTGTCTGTTTAATTTGGCAAGTAATTTCTAACTTTTTAAGTGACACTGCATTAAAATTGTTTTAATTAATATTAAAAACAAGATGTTACATCACAAAAGGTAATACAGGTCCTTCTCAAAATATTAGCATATTGTGATAAAGTTAATTATTTTCCATAATGTCATGATGAAAATTTAACATTCATATATTTTAGATTCATTGCACACTAACTGAAATATTTCACATCTTTTATTGTCTTAATATGGATGATTTTGGCATACAGCTCATGAAAACCCAAAATTCCTATCTCACAAAATTAGCATATTTCATCCGACCAATAAAAGAAAAGTGTTTTTAATATAAAAAACGTCAACCTTCAAATAATCATGTACAGTTATGCACTCAATACTTGGTCAGGAATCCTTTTGCAGAAATGACTGCTTCAGTGCGGCGTGGCATGGAGGCAATCAGCCTGTGGCACTGCTGAGGTCTTATGGAGGCCCAGGATGCTTCGATAGCGGCCTTTAGCTCATCCAGAGTGTTGGGTCTTGAGTCTCTCAACGTTCTCTTCACAATATCCCACAGATTCTCTATGGGGTTCAGGTCAGGAGAGTTGGCAGGCCAATTGAGCACAGTGATACCATGGTCAGTAAACCATTTACCAGTGGTTTTGGCACTGTGAGCAGGTGCCAGGTCGTGCTGAAAAATGAAATATTCATCTCCATAAAGCTTTTCAGCAGATGGAAGCATGAAGTGCTCCAAAATCTCCTGATAGCTAGCTGCATTGACCCTGCCCTTGATAAAACACAGTGGACCAACACCAGCAGCTGACACGGCACCCCAGACCATCACTGACTGTGGGTACTTGACACTGGACTTCTGGCATTTTGGCATTTCCTTCTCCCCAGTCTTCCTCCAGACTCTGGCACCTTGATTTCCGAATGAAATGCAGAATTTGCTTTCATCCGAAAAAAGTACTTTGGACCACTGAGCAACAGTCCAGTGCTGCTTCTCTGTAGCCCAGGTCAGGCACTTCTGCCGCTGTTTCTAGTTCAAAAGTGGCTTGACCTGGGGAATGCGGCACATGTAGCCCATTTCCTGCACACGCCTGTGCAGTGGTGGCTCTGGATGTTTCTACTCCAGACTCAGTCCACTGCTTCCGCAGGTCCCCCAAGGACTGGAATCGGCCCTTCTCCACAATCTTCCTCAGGGTCCGGTCACCTCTTCTTGTTGTGCAGCGTTTTCTGCCACACTTTTTCCTTCCCACAGACTTCCCACTGAGGTGCCTTGATACAGCACTCTGGGAACAGCCTATTCGTTCAGAAATGTCTTTCTGTGTCTTACCCTCTTGCTTGAGGGTGTCAATAGTGGCCTTCTGGACAGCAGTCACGTCGGCAGTCTTACCCATGATTGGGGTTTTGAGTGATGAACCAGGCTGGGAGTTTTAAAGGCCTCAGGAATCTTTTGCAGGTGTTTAGAGTTAACTCGTTGATTCAGATGATTAGGTTCATAGCTCGTTTAGAGACCCTTTTAATGATATGCTAATTTTGTGAGATAGGAATTTTGGGTTTTCATGAGCTGTATGCCAAAATCATCCGTATTAAGACAATAAAAGACCTGAAATATTTCAGTTAGTGTGCAATGAATCTAAAATATATGAATGTTAAATTTTCATCATGACATTATGTAAAATAATGAACTTTATCACAATATGCTAATATTTTGAGAAGGACCTGTATACTCAGTCATGATGCAACAGAACATTGTGAATTCCACCCCATTGATCCCAGTATACAAGCACTATTTAAAGTAGCATATCAAAAGCTACATGCATACTTTGAAGATGTGACAAGACTCTGTGTTTCAGAGATTCTAATTCATTTTCTCATGTGCGTAATACTACAGATGACTGATCGAAGTTCCCCATTATATATGTATCTCTATAACGATACAGTGTGTTGCATTGTATTTGCAGTATCACAGTTAACCAGTAGGTAAAACACGATAACGGTTCATGAGACTGCAAAACAAAGCTAATTTCAAAAAACTCAAGCAAAATCAAATTTAAGCAATCTATGTTTTTTAAAGACATAATTTAGCCAGTTATTTTATTTTTTATTTTTCTTGCAAAAACTCTTTACACAACTTAAAAATCTACAAAAACAGTGCACTCACATGTGTGCTATTTTGTAAAAACTGTTATTAATTATAGCAGTCTGAGTTTAAGTTGGGTATTGTTTGTCACAATGACTTGAGGTCTCACTTTTATGTCCTTCATTCTTTCTGACCTGGCCTGTCAGCTTTCTGAAACTTCCTCATTAAATTGCTAATCAAATTCCTCATTAAATCCAAACAGGGCAGCTAGTTCACAGCTCCTGGCCTCAGTGTGTCCTGAGAGGAGCAGAGGGCTCCCACGGCCAGGGTAAAGCATCTGGTTTAGAGTTTGAGCTAAACGAAGGTTAGGAGACATGTTAGGGTTTAATGGTTAGTATTAAGAGCTCCAGGATAAATATAGCAGTAGGTCACTGTGCCCTCAACTGAACAGCATAATCCTGGAAGTATGTGTGTGTGTGTGTGTGTGTGTGTGTGTGTTTGTGTGTGTGTGTGTTCCTGTCTTGGCATCACAGTGAGAACCATTTTCCCAATTTCACCATCAAATTATAGTGAGAAGCTTAAGAACAGCCTTTCTACTGGTGACACTTCAGCTGTATGGACTGGTCTGAGAAACCTGACTGCCTACAAGAGCCCCTCCACCCATTCTGAACAGAGTTGTCTCCTGGCCAACCGTCTGAATGGCTTCTACTGCAGACATGACAAGAAGCCATTCACACCTCAAATCATCCCCTCTACATCCCATTCAGGAACAAATTCCTCCCATAAAGCAACCAACCCCCCACCATCAGATCCTCTGCCTGCACTAAAGATCTCCGAGGAAGAGGTAAACAGGCTCTTTCAGCGCATGAAAACAAAGAAAGCTGGAGGACCTGATAACATCTCCCCATCATGTCTGAAAGCCTGCACACATCAACTTGCTCCGATCTTCACAAGGATCTTCAACAAGTCACTGGAGAAATGTGAGGTCCCCTCCTGCCTCAAACGATCCACCATCATCCCGCTTCCCAAGAAACCCACCATCGTAGGATTAAATAACTACAGGCCTGTAGCCATGACGTCTGTGGTCATGAAATCCTTTGAGCGGCTGGTGTTGAAGCACCTGAAAGACTTCACAGGCCCCCTGCTGGACCTCCTGCAGTTTGCTTACCGAGCAAACAGGTCGGCAGATGATGCTGTTAACTTAGGTCTACACTTCATCCTGCAACACCTCAACCACCCAGAGACGTACACCAGGATCCTGTTTGTAGACTTCAGCTCGGCCTTCAACACCATCATACCAGACATCCTCCACCAGAAGCTCACACAGCTCAACGTCCCAGCCTCCACCTGTCAGTGGATCAACAGCTTCCTGACAGACCGACAGCAGCAAGTGAGACTGGGGAGCATCTTCTCACGATCCAGATCAATAAGTACTGGTGCCCCCCAGGGGTGTGTTCTATCCCCACTCCTCTTCTCCCTGTACACAAATAACTGCACCTCATCGGACTCGTCCGTGAAACTCCTTAAGTTTGCAGATGACACCACTGTCATTGGACTGATCCAGGACGGTGATGGGTCTGCATACAGACAGCAGGTGGATCGGCTGGTCCACTGGTGCAGTCAGAACTGCCTTGAACTGAACCCACTCAAGACTGTGGAAATGGTGGTGGACTTTCGGAGAACACCACCCCCATACACCCCCCTCACCATCCTCAACAACACTGTATCGGCTGTGGACCACTTCAGGTTCTTAGGAACCACCATCTCTGAGGACCTGAGATGGTCTTCACACATAGACACTGTTCGAAAGAAGGCCCAGCAGAGACTGTACTTCCTGAGGCAACTCAAGAAGTTCAACCTTCCACTGGAGCTGTTGGTTATCTTCTACACTGCCATCATTCAGTCTGTCCTGTCCTCACGACCTATTTTGCTAACGGTTAGGTTTAGGACTAAGGTGTGCATTGAGTTTAGGTTAAGGTTAGGGTTAGGCATGCACTGGTAATAGTTAGGTTTAGGGTTATTGTCAGGGTTAGAGCATAGAAAGGGTTGAAAATGACTGAAAATCAATGGAAGTCAATGGGAGTCAACAGATGGTCCTCACTACATGTAGCAAAACAAGATAGTGTGTGTGTGTGTGTGTGTGTGTGTGCATGTGTGTGTGTCCACACAACCACATGAATGCTAATAGGACCATGTAAATGTTAGATGACCATGAGTCTTCTGTTGTCTTCCTTACTTGATGTTTTAATCACCATAACAAGAAACCTGAGCTAAACATACACACGGATTTAACTTGGCACATTTAAAGTGACATTGAAGACTGCAGGTTAATGGCAGGAGCCTATGTTACTAACTCCTACAAGCTTATACTCAAGTGGTCACATTTGTATACAACTTGCATGTACAGACAGAGATTAATCTCGCCAATACTGCTCTGGCTCTGGGCTTCATTTGGGTGTAATTATGAGTGTGGTATTGTCACATTAGTCAGGATTAAGTAATGTGAAGCATTTTTCTCTTTGCGGATTTATACCTCTGTGAGGCCTGCACACTCCAGGTTCATCTTTTCAGGCACCAGTGTTTACTGGCTCATTAAAATGTCAAATCTCTTGGATATGCATCAAAAAGTATACAAAAAAAAATAACTTGTGAATATTATGTTGATGGATACATTGAATCTAAAATCTTTTTTTCTGCTTTGCTTCTATAGGCTTTAAAAAAAGCATAGGGAAACAGAGACATACAGGGGTTGGACAATGAAACTGAAACACCTGGTTTTAGACCACAATAATATTAATATGGTGTAGGGCCTCCTTTTGCGGCCAATACAGCCTCAATTTGTCAATTTAAGCCATTCTTCTTGCAGGATAGTGGCCAGGTCACTACGTGATAATGGTGGAGGAAAACGTTTCCTGACTCGCTCCTCCAAAACACCCCAAAGTGGCTCACTAATATTTAGATCTGGTGACTGTGCAGGCCATGGGAGATGTTCAACTTCACTTTCATGTTCATCAAACCAATCTTTCACCAGTCTTGCTGTGTGTATTGGTGCACCGCCTTCAGGATACAATGTTTGAACCATTGGATGCACATGGTCCTCAAGAATGGTTCGGTAGTCCTTGGCAGTGACACGCCCATCTAGCACAAGTATTGGGCCAAGGGAATGCCATGATATGGCAGCCCAAATCATCACTGATCCACCTCCATGCTTCACTCTGGGCATGCAACAGTCTGGGTGGTACGCTTCTTTGGGGCTTCTCCACACCGTAACTCTCCCGGATGTGGGGAAAACAGTAAAGGTGGACTCATCAGAGAACAATACATGTTTCACATTGTCCACAGCCCAAGATTTGCACTCCTTGCACCATTGAAACCGACGTTTGGCATTGGCATGAGTGACCAAAGGTTTGGCTATAGCAGCCCGGCCGTGTATATTGACCCTGTGGAGATCCCGACGGACAGTTCTGGTGGAAACAGGAGAGTTGAGGTGCACATTTAATTCTGCTGTGATTTGGGCAGCCGTGGTTTTATGTTTTTTGGATACAATCCGGGTTAGCACCCGAACATCCCTTTCAGACAGCTTCCTCTTGCATCCACAGTTAATCCTGTTGGATGTGGTTGGTCCTTCTTGGTGGTATGCTGACATTACCCTGGATACCGTGGCTCTTGATACATCACAAAGACTTGCTGTCTTGGTCACAGATGCGCCAGCAAGAGGTGCACCAACAATTTGTCCTCTTTTGAACTCTGGTATGTCACCCATAATGTTGTGTGCATTTCAATATTTTGAGCAAAACTGTGCTCTTACCCTGCTAATTGAACCTTCACACTCTGCTCTTACTGGTGCAATGTGCAATCAATGAAGACTGGCTACCAGGCTGGTCATATTTAGCCATAAAACCTCCCACACTAAAATGACAGGTGTTTCAGTTTCATTTTCCAACCCCTGTAAATATAAGTTGTTAAGCAAAGCTCTGTGCTATCATGTTGCAAAATAAAACATGTTAAAAACGAACATATTTGTCTAGTTATCAGAACAAGACAAAAACAAATATTAAGTGTTGGTTTCAATTAACTTGGGTTTAAAATTGTGCAAATAAAAGGCAGCACAGAGTTGAATAACCTCTCCTGATGTCACACTAGATGTAACTCTGTTTAAAAGTGGTGCTTGTTGGAGAACCTAGTGGCTTTTTAGTGTCTGTTGGTGCAGTTAATGGGTTTATTAAACTCTATCCGGTATTGTAGATTATGTGTATTGAATAGTGAAATTGCAGATTAACTGCAACTCCAACTACCCTCAGTTAGGCTTTCAAGATGGCTGCTCATCACATCAACAGTGAATAACATTTTCTATGACCATCAGTTCTTCATTATCTATGTAACATTTAGTCAGTAGTACACATACTACTTTTTAGTGTTTATAAGACGAGATGTTTTAACGCTGTTCCATGCCCAAAATACCATGTAGAACAGAGTTACTGTCATTGTCAGTGTTGTAATAGTGCCCATATGTCCGACTTTCAAACAGGCAGGAAACTGGAATGCTATCAACTCCAGATAAACCTGGACTGAATTATTCTACAATGATCTCTGATTGTATAAAACACAGTTTGGAATTGTGCAACCTATGGAGAAACCTAGTTTTCTCAAAAAAAAAAGGAAGATAAATAATCATATCTTAAATTTTTGGGAGCAGAAGGACGGGATTGCCATGGACATAAATCATAGCAGTGTCACCACAGCTGTGATTAGAGTAGTGAAAGGTTTTTGTTTATTGCTATGTTACAGATTCCCTGAAAGGCAAGTGAAAAATAAAATCTTTACAGACTCGTTTTCAAAGTCTGACCAAATTATGTTTTTCTCATGACTTTAGAAGTTGACTTGTTGTAATAAGTTGATTTTATGCTGAATAATGTTTCTTGTTTTTAACTTTTTAAATAAATGTCATTCTTACTCTAAAATGATTTTTTTTTTTTTGCTGTGCTGTCCATAAATGACTTAACCTGGTGACAAATAATACCAATGCTTAAAAGAGATTAGGTTTGAGTTCATAAAACATTTTTAACTTGCCTTTCAGGGCTGAACAAAATAAAAGAACCTAAGAAACATCTTATTTTTCTTCTCCACTAGCAGGTCAGGGCATCGGTCCCATCTAAACTAGCAATTACTGTAATATTTTCCAGAAATAAATCTCATACAAGTCCAGGTTGACAAATAGTTTGCATTCTCTTAGTAAATGTATCCGGGGTAAAATGTGGGCTTCTTAAAAAACAAATATTAAAAGAAGTGTTTTTAAACAGACCTTGAAAGGAATGAATCCACAATATCTGGCTCTCTGTTCTCTTAATGTGATTCAACTTCTGACTTGAACTGCTAAGCTGGAATATGCATTATTTAAAAGAAATCTCGACTAAAATTGAACATTTACAATGTTGTGGCCAACAAAGTACAAAAACTGTATTTATTTTAAAAGTTACAGGAACCTGATGCCTGTTGTAGGGGTCTTCAAGTATCAAAGGGTTAACCCTATCTATCACATCCAAGCACATTTTGAAGTCAAAGGAAACTTGTGTCTTTGAGTGTAGGAGGAAACCAGAGTACCCAGAGATTCCCCCACTGGCTTGGGGGAAATCATGAATGCCTCCTGCAATTCAAACCAAATCAGCACATGTTTAAGCTGGAGAACAAATGAGAAATTACTAAAATGTATCTCATCAAACATAAATAGCCTATTGCATGGGATTATTTTTACAACTAACAACTACAGAGAAAATGAGCAGTGATGACATAGAAACCAGACACTAGAACAGCACCTTTTCCAGCCATCGTTCATCCAGACAGATTATAAATGCTCAACAACCCTCTTAAACAACAGCATGTTGTTTCATGTAAAATGGAGACAAAAGGAGGCCAATTTCAGATGGTCACAGGAAATGTTGCTACAGTCATGGATCACAAAGGTGAAGCTGGAAATCTAGACAGGCAGCAGTTATGCACAGCTCTTCATGGTTTGCTTTAGCTGCTTTCTCCAATACATTCACATGAATAAATTCCAATATTTCAGAAATGTTTCCCTCCAAGAAACTATTAGCTGCATGAGTCTGCCTGTCGCACACAGACCAAATTAGACTGTTTCCAATCTATACAAAAGTCTGACCAGTGAAAGTCATTGCATAATGGCTGGCTTCATCAGTGTGTGACCTAAGCATCATTATTCACAACAATAAATGGAGCAAACAAGATACTGACAATAAGTCTGGACTTTGCTTCCCTGCCTGCTGAATGTTTAAAATACATTTTTATGTCAAAACATTTCCTTTTTTTATTTGTAAGTTCTTTATTTCCTTGTTTTCATTTCTTGTTGATAGTGTGAGCTGTAAGCTTTGTGAACTCATCCAAACTGACTCATTCATTGTGCCTAATTCTTTGTGTCTGAGCCGGATCTTGCTGCCAGTATTTCAAACCCTACAGTGGGCAGATGATTGCCTTGGTCGAGACTATTACACTAATCTATCTGCTGTGCTCTGCCAAGCCCTCAGCCCAAAGCAGCCATGTGTGAGTGTGTGTTTCCAATTTCTTTTCACAACAGAGAAAATGTCTGCTTGTGTGTTGCGAGGTATGCATAATGGTTTCTGTTTCCGTCTGAAGCAAACATTATATGTGAGTGTATATGCATCTAAGCATGCGTCAAATCCATTATAGCAATCATCCCCTTTCATGACAGCCCCATCTTCCAAGTGGCTGTCAATGCATCAGGCATTCTGCCAGCATTCATCATTGATGCAGCTTCATACTGTAGTAAACCAAAACCCTCACTCATCCCTGCGTGTAAGGCTTGCATTTGTGTCTTCACGGGTGCGGTAATCAACCTGCCTCACTGCAGCATGGGACAAAACCAGACTCTCAGTTTAGTCCTTCTCAGCTTTTTGTTTCAAGACAAATGAATGGCTCCATTCAGTGAACAGTGAACTATTTTGCCGGCTTCTTCTGTTTCGGGGTTTTTCACTTGATTAAACATGGGACAAAGCCTGCAGGCCACAAACACATTACTCCAGATGAGGAAAGAAAAAAACAAAAAAACATTCAAGTCAGTGATTCAACAAAACTAAGTTTTCTGGTTGAGCTGAAGCTGTGTGATAAGGCATCAGAGGTTCTAATACCTAAGCTGTGGTCTCTCACCCATAGCAGCACAGCCAAGTTAGAAGATGTCTGGCAAACCGGGTGGAAGCTCATGGAAATTCAGAGACATTTTATTAAATATTTCACCACCCTCAGGCTGGTTGCAAAGGAAAATATTTTTTAAGAAAGGAAGTTTTCACTTCTTGAACAAAATCGGGATAAAGCTGGATGTTACATGGGTTCCTTTAATGATGTATGTGGTGCACCTTTTTTATGATTATTTGATTATTTCAAACTAAACAAACCTTTCAGACTTTTAGTTTCAATGTCTAATGACCAATAGACATTTTTCCTTTTTTAAAAGTGTCTACAGTTTGCCTAAAAAAAAGGAATTATACAATCAAGCTTAAAGGAACTGAAATTCATTAGACTTTGAAAGAAAAGTTCTAAAATTACACCAAAAACAAAACAAACAAAAAAAATAAAAACTTATATGAAAGTCTATTCTATGACTCACTAGTTAAACAAAAACACCTAGCAGAAATTTCCTGACCGGAGCAAACCAGCCAGAACCTAAAGATTTAATATTTTCCCCATCAGTTAACAATACGTAATAAGTACAATAAGTAATCAACACATACAGACACATAAATGCATATACTGTATACATGCATGCGTGTTTTTAAGGTTGTTTGTTTTGTTTCTGTTTTTTCATTATCATTGTTATTCATTACTAATTGATTTATATTACTTTTTTCTTAATTTTAGTGCAATAAGGGAGTAGCACCTGAATTTCGCTGGGTATGACATGACAATGAAAGCTAATACTCTTATCTGTCTGTCCATCCGGCTGTTATTATCTATACTTCTAATATAAACAGTTAATGAGTGTGCTGGTCAGGAAGGCTGAAAGAAGTATTTTTAGTGCTGTTCTTCTGTGTTTCATATCGCTCTAAAAGTGAAATTTATTGATAGGTGTTGTTAGGTTAAAGCTTTACAGAATTCTGATCAGGTTTTATTGATAATAATTTTAATAATAAGTTTTTATTTAAACTATTCCTTTTTTAAACTTCCATAGACGTAGAAATACATGGGCTTCCTTTATCCACAGCTTGTTGAAGTTTGATCCAAAGCTGCTTATCCAGGTTGAGGTCAGGTCAATGTCAAACCTAAAGTCAATTTCAGTGACTTTATTGTGTATTTTATGACTTTACAAGATGACCTTTGAAATCACTGAGTTTTTGCCTAGGTTTAGCTGCCTGACAACTGGTCTGAGTCTGGTACTGCAGGATGCCCAGGTCCAGTGACTGTGAAGCAAGCCCAAATCCAAACGATTTCACCACTTAGCTTTACAGTTAGGATGAGATGTTTGTGCTGGTATGCAGTTTGGCTTTGTATGATGGCCAAAAATCTCAACTCTGATGTTTTCTGCTCAAAATTACCATATTTTTGAGGTCTTTTGGTTGATTTTGTAGACCTAAATGGGATAAATGAGCTGAAACTGCACACAGTCATTGACTTTAGCTGTGGAAGAGTTTATTAGAAACAGCAATACTTACAAATAGGAGCTTAAACAAAATCTGTGGCAAAACTGATCGCTAGTTGGTGTGCTGTGGAGCGGTGGGTTGCAGCCAGATGCTGAAGGTGTGAACTGCTGCGAATGAAATTATATAGTCATATATTTTTTGGTATCAGATGTCATTGGTGTGTGATACTGCCATTTTAATTTGGTGAGAAAGAGGTTGTCAAAAGGACTTCCTTCCAAATAAACCTTACTTGATGTTCTTCCTGTCGATGTGATGTAGCTTTTGTGTTATCTGGGCCAAAACACAATCTATGAATATTTTATTTTCTTACTATAGAAAGTTATTTAAAGATGCCCTATAATCCTTACTGGATGCATAAATAACAGCATTTTTAAGAATACTGCTGATGTCTTGCCTTCTTGTCATTGTGTTCACACAGATCAATTTTAGAGGAGTACATTGTTGGACTTTAATAGAGCTGCTTACAGTGATAATGAACAGTTAAATTCATTTTAGAGGAAGCTCCCAGCTCTATTTAATCTCATAATTCATATGATAGTAGTAAGACTATTCAAAGATTTACATATCAACAGTGACACAGTTTGAGTTACTGATTGTCTGACGTTTTATTTACTTAACTTTAGGATCAGTATGGACCAACTGTATTTTCTTGTAAGTTTCATGTTAAAAATTTAAAATTAAATCACAGATATAAAAAAAACTGTATTAGCAGATGAAAATCGTTTTACCTCAACATGAACTAGGAGCTTTTTTCATAACCTTATTACCTTTAATTCTTATTGTCTACTTTCTTTGACTAAATAAAAAAAAAAAGAAAACTTTCTCCAGTACTACTCCATTGGAAAAGAAACAAAAATTACACTCACATATTTTTAAAAGTAGCTTGTCCAATTTTGGGTGAAAAAACTGTATTCACTGCTTCTGCCACAGTGTAAGCTCTTCTAAATTAAATAGCCTCAAACATGAAGAAACTTTCTAGCTAATCCAAAGAAATCACTTTAACAATCTGTTATTGGTTTAAAAAACAAAAAACTCTTCCTTGCACTGTACCTTTTACATATGCTAAATTTAGCTTTATAAACACATCATAAAAACGCTTTTATAGAGAGTGAGTTTTACTATAACAATCCCATGAGCCATTTCACACAGTGACTTTTGAATCTAATTATCTTCAATTTAATTTCTCTAAACATGTAAGTAATTAAATAATTACACAAGATATTTATGCTAGAAGCAAATATAATCAGCCTAGTTTTCTAATAATTGATTTGTAAGCCCAAAGTCAGGAGGATTAATGCTTTCTCATCGCTTGCCCCATTACTGCTGACCTCATAGCTAATGCGGCTTACACAGCAGATGGCACAGTGCCACGCTAATAAGTCAGAGTTTCCCAGCTGGGCTGAAAACATCGCAGGAGATATCATCCCATCTTTGATTTAGCCTTCATAATCCCCCCTAATGGCAGAACTAATGGTTAACAAGCACCTACAGGTGAGCTCCAACTAACCCTTAACTACCCTGCTTCCCTCATTGGTCAGTTCAAACAGGTCAAACTTTTTACCTAATGCCAACACCATTAACATCAATTAATTTAGCAAAAACTAGAAAAGAAATTTAGATAATGATGTGTTTAATACAGTGACATAACAAAGTACTTTTATTGACATCCATAGCTATTAATTTAAGATGTTTGCATAATCTCAAACATTTTACCATTCCTACTATATTTATATATATATATTTTCTTGACGTATAAAGAAAAGACGCAACAAACAGAAAAACAGTTTAATGCGACTCTTATTAAATTGTTATTTTTAAAGGGAAGACAAAAAAGAAAACATGATTATCTTTTGAGCTTTTCACTGACATTGGTATACTTAAGCCTATGTTGGTCACAAGCTCCCAGAAAGCTACTGTACAGAAAAAGACAACATGTACTGTGTTGTTATGTTGTGTAAAATAAAAACAGCTAAAACTAAATGTAATGTTTTTCATCTGCGCTAATTTAATCTGTTTAGATTTTGGTATCATACTATTAGTCCATTTGTCCAGTTTATATATATATATATATATATATATATATACATATATATATATATATATATATATATATATATACACACACACACACACTTGTAAAATATTTTTGTGAAAATGTTTTTGAAACAGATCTATTGACAGAAATTAAGAGGAAAAGAGTCACTGCTTGGTAAGGAAAATTAGAAGCATTATGTTTTTATAGTTTTATCCCCAAAGGGGTATAAATCCTTTAAGCTGAATTAACATTATATCTTAGAACTAGCAATTTTTTAAATTTCCAATATTATAAAATATAAATGACAGCCGCACTTTACATTGTTTGTTAATGCATTTAAATATTTCCAAAAGGATTTTGTAACACAAAAAGCGCCTTGCGGGCCACTTCCTTTAAAACAGCAAGGCACTACCATATAAGGATGAAGCCTCTGGAAGCCTTTCATTCTGACTGTAAACAGAAATGGATTGTTTTCTTGACAAAAAGGATCTTTGTACAGGGAATATGTTTAATGGACCTGTAGCCACTTACAGGCAACACGCAAGAGGGGCAAAGTGAAAAGACAGATTTATCCTCACCCATCTCTGATAGAAAAATGTTTTACACCAGGATCATTTAACCCTTTACTGTCTGAATTTATTTAAAGCTGTAAAAAAATGAATTTGTATTGTTGTTGTCAAAGATTTAAAATAAGTTGAAATTGGTATGGCATATAGACTGTATTTGTATAGAGATTTTCCTGTCATACCAACTACTTAAAGCTCTGTAAACTAAAGCCACATTCACCCAATCACACTCACAAACGCACTCACCAATACATAGATTGGTTGGCAATTTGAGGGGAAGTGCCTGGCCTAGGGACATGTGGTAGGAGGCTTTCAATATGATCCTTGGTATGTGTGGAAATTGTTTCAACAGGCATCACTCCGCCTTGTGGTGGTTTGAAGTGAATTCAGGTAAGTATTCTGTAAGGGGTTAACATTTAGAAACTTTAATTTAGGGAAGGAACAAGCCTTGGCAACTACGGAAAGGTCAAGCAGGAGGAGAGTCAACAGCCAGACCACTGAGTGTGGGTGTTATAATAGCTGAAGTGTAACTTGTAATAAAATGTTTTCTTTCACCATGTTTTTAAGTACAAGAAAAGTCGCTCAATGGATCCTTTTAAATAAATCAAGAAACTCTCCTTTTAGAACTACCTACTTTATGTTAAGCCATTATAACTAGTTGTAGCAGCATCATTTATCTCCATATTTGAGACAAAATGAGGGAGAGAACATTTGACTGCAGATGCTATTGGAGCATTTTAAGTTCCCTTCCATCAATGGCATACATAGCATTATTTTCAAGTGGGTTTTTAAGGACAAACAACAAGTTTTGTTAGGGAAACTTATTAGATGCGAACCGGTAGAGTATGACTGTGATTGATGTCGTCCTAAGAATCATGTTTGGACGGCATTCCAACACTGTAGTGAATTACAAGCACTGGACTGGCCTCACTATAGAGAACCTTTAAATCACTCAGTAGGGTGTTGGTTTGTTGGGTCTCTAAACCACTGCTCTCTGATTACTTCATTGTCACTCTGGTTATTTTTAAACAGCTGTGAGATGGATTGAGCCAGAAGTATCAAGCTTGGTTTAACTACTGGAAAGTATGTCGGCATGTCTTGTAGTTGTTTTTTGGATGGTTCTAAAATTGTTTAAGTAAAACTTTAAATGTAAAACACGATTATTAAAAGGAGTAGAAATTGATAAATATTGATTGATTTATACATAAAAAATATTTTATGCATGGACAAGCAGGTATAGATGATGGATGGATGGATGGATGGATGGATGGATGGATGGATGGAATGTTTATGTCCAACCAAAGCTAACAATTACATTCCCATTCTTCAAAACATGGACTTAAGCAATAAATGCACATTTTTTAATATGAAGAAATGTTGTGCCTTTGGTCACATGATTAATGCACATCACTACCCACAAAGGTTGCTCACCTAGAGTGTCTTCCAAAAGCAGGTGAGATATAACTTAAATTAACTATGATGGATGTAAATTCAGAAAACATGTGGCAGCGAGGCAACTTTTAATCTATTGGTTTTCAAATCAAGAGGGAAAGTGGGTCTAAATTTAGATTGGTCTCATTAATACGGTGTGCTGCAGCACAGATGCCAGAATACCAAACTACTAAAGCTTTCCCAGATAGTGGGAGGTGTTTCTTCATCAGCTGCTGAACTCCATCTGCCGAGCTCAGCACCAACACAGTTTAGCTACCTGATCTTTCTGTGATGCAGTGGTCTTTCATTTATTACCTCTGCAAACTGTCGCACCTTTACATTTACCTAATTGCTGCACATTTTTTGGGTACTTCTTCCTGTAAATTATATTAGAAACCTTAAATAAAATATATTTCTTGTTTGCCTATAGACTTACATTGTTTGTGAACCTTTTTTTGACTGACTAAAGAAGCATATGAATTTTTCTTTCTATTCATTTCTTTGTTCTGTGATACCACAACCATTTCATCCTTGCTGTGGGATCTTTCGTTTTTGCTCCTAGTCTGCATTTAAAACCTGCAAACTAGCTGTAAAAATAATGCTGAGTTGTTAGGTCTGCTATATGCTTATTGTACAATAAAATAAAAATTAGAACATTGCAAAATAATAAATGGGGGATGATTTTTCATGCTTTAAGCATTGTTGGATTGGGTGTTATATCTGGGCCCCAGGGACCACTGGCAGGGATAAACACCATAAAACAAAACAATCACACAATTTCCCTTTTGTGTAACTTTTTCTTTCATTTTTTGTTTTACTTAGCAAATGGAAACCAGCTGCTGTGGCTTGACGGTTCTGCTTGAGTGGAAAACCGCCACACAAGGAACATTTCGGGGAAAAACAAAGACTCAACAATCACAACAGATGAAAACGAAGATAGAGGGTGGCGAAGGAAATCTGTGACATTACTCTGCAGGAAATTAGAGGAAATCAAAGTTGAGATGATTGCCTCTGGAAAAATTTGCAACCTTGGATTTGTGTATTTTTGTTTCAAATCCAAAAGAGTGTGATGGGCTATCAGCTATTGGTATAAACACAAAAAGCAAATGTTTTCAGAGAAAATATGCCATCATATTACCTTAGAACTTGTCCACATTAACAGAATATTTAACAAAAACTACATTTCTGCTGCTTGTGGATTTCCTGTTAACATGTGTTCACATCTGTTTAAAAATATGCGGACAAAAGGTGTTTACAGCCTAAAACACTCATTTAAGATTAAAAAAGGACGTCAAAAGAACATGACAAAGATCCAACTTTTAATGAGCAAGAGTTGGTTTTCTCTGTAATTTACGGTGCCTGACAAAAGTATTCATTCTGCTTGAACTTTTTCACATTTTCTAATGTTACACTAACAAACTTTACAAACATGTATTTTAATAGAATTTTATGTGATTGACCAAAACAAAGGACCACCTGACCCTGATGAAAACAGCATTCCCACAGCATGATGCTGACATCACCTTGTGGGGATGGGGATGGTGTGTTGTGTGTAGGTGGCCTCATCTAAGTAAAGCACTTTCTACCACATATTTGCTGGGTTTTCTACATGGCTTGTGGCTTTCTTAGCTCCTTAAAGTTGGTATTCTTCAACTAATTGTGTAATTCTGTCTAAATTCATCTGAATGTTCTAAATGTGGGGATAGATATATATAGGGATAAATGGTATAAACATGTGATCCTTATTTTAAGCATTATGAAAGGTTGAAACATGTCACATACATTTTTGCATTTATATAGAGCAGATTAATCCATTTCTCACCTAAATGTAATCAAACAGTTGTGAAATATCATAATGCCCCTAATTACCTAATGTCATAATTTACATGCTGATGAAATAAAGTCAGACATCTTCTATTATAGCTGTAAAGCTGAAAATTAGTTGAAAGGTATTATCTCAAACAAAAGGGCAAAGTGTCATGAGAACAGCTGGGACATCATCCTTTCGTTTTTCATTGGAACAGCCATTGGTACCACTGGTCCTGGTAGCACTGATCGGACTTGCCACACCGGTTTAAGGACACTGCTAGTTTATTAGTGCTGTAAAGATGGACATGCTATAGGCTATTACCCTGAGCTTCTGAGCAGATTAACTCTCCTTTTAATGGCAATTTAATGAGCAAAACTTTAATGAGGAAAACTCTTTGAGCAAAACCCTGCTTCCCAGTGAGTTCATGGAGCACTGTTCTGAAGCCGACCCTGACTCTTCTGAGGACGGAGGGCTGGATGATGTCGTCATGTTTCAATGAACAATTAACTATTACAAACAATGTATCAAAGCTATTTTGCAGATCAGAGGTCCAGAGGGTTTGCATAACCAGGACAGTATTCTTGTAAGACTTTGAGCAAACGTATTGAATTCATAGTTAGATGAGAACATATTGAACTCCTCCTCCCACTCATAGCAGAATTATGGTGAGGAGGTAGAGAGCGGAGAGGAAAAATGTCAATGTGTAGCAAATCAATAAACTCTCACTGAACCTGAAAAATAAATGCCTTGTTGGCAACAACAGGGCCATATTTCCTTCATCTATCAGTCTCTTTCCCTCTGTGTTTCAGCACTTGCCCTCTTATATTCCAATTTACTGTTTTTCCTCTGTGGCAGTTTTCCTGTTCTGTCCCTCTTCTCTGTGTTTGTGTAGTGAAATAGAGAGTAATCAATACGATGATTGTTTGTGGTTTACCCTTGTTCTTCAACCTCAAAAATGGGTGGTTTAATTTTAATATTGTAGAGATATGAGAATTTATATTAGGTTATATTTATGTATAAAAACATCCATCACAGGTCAACACACAAACAACCAAGCACACACTCATACACCTAAGGGCAATTTAGAGTTACCAATTAACCTAACAGGCATGTCTTTGGACTGTGGGAGGAAGCCAGAGTACCCGGTGAGAACCCACACATGCACGGGGAGAACATGCAAACTCCATGCAGAAAGACCCCAGGTCGGGAATTGAACCCAGGACCTTCTTGCTGCAAGGCAACAGTGCTACCAACTGCGCCACCATGCAGCCTCTAAATAAAACAATGAACCAATAAATTATAAATATATATTTATTCTCAAATTCAGTTGAAACAGCATTCTTATATTTGTTCCTAGTTACTTATAGCATAAATAATTAGCCTGGTAGTAATCACAGCTATACCAATGAACATTTACTTAACTACAGACAAGTTCTGTCCAAACAGCAGGAGAATGAAAGCACAAGCAACCAAGCTTGCTAGAACTTTACAGATTAGCTGGTGAACTGAAGCAGTTCTGCAGCTAAATCATAAAGCACCCCTCTTGGTGCTCGTTCTGTATTTTTTTAAATCTCACTCGGCATGGAGCGCTAAACAACCTCATCTCATTAGATAGTTGTAGAAAATCAGATTCCACTGTCCTTTCAAAGCGTAATGTGTACATTGTCAGAGGAGAGGCTGTTCCAACACAAATGATAATACCACCAGCTGCAGGAAAAAAAACAGAAAAAACAAAATCTATCCTAAGGTTAAAAACACATGCATTAAAAAATAAAGGTTTCATTCAGTCAAATGTATTAAAGGTTATCAATTAACCGCAGTTCATCTTAAAAGCTTTCTAAACTTGCAGAATAACATCAATCACATCAAAAAGGTACTTACACATGCATACACAAGCATTCTTTTTTGTTTATCAAGACAACATAATAAGGCCAAAAAGCTTTCGATCCTACAGGTTTCCAGAGCCAAAGCCAAAATCTAAATTCCCAAAACAAATTGCCAACTCATTTGAGGTCCAAGACAATAACAGAGAAAGAGACAGGAGGAGGCGGCTCTCCTAATATAAGAGACAATATCTTTACCAACAGACAGCTATAAATCCCATTGGCACCATCTCCATAAAGCATTCTCTAAAAAGGGGCTAGGAGCTGATGAATTATGAGCACAGATTAAAAATAACATGCATGGCAGATAATAGCTGTCGATTCATCAGTAAATGATTTCTGCTTGTTAACTGGATGGTGCTCAGCATTATCAGCTTGCAGTATCGGATTTGGTCTTTGGTTAATATCTCCCTTACGTCACATCATTATTTTGACCCAGACAGTCAAACATTTGCTTCTTCTTGCTGATGATGCATACAGAAAACACGTGTGCCCATGGTTCAGCCTTGAGATGGAAAGCAGATCATTTCTGGACCATTTCTGGCTCTTTGTGCTTGGTAATCTCCACTCCCCATTTTACCCGAGTAAATATTTAACTCAAGTAATCATTTTCCTATGAGACTGATTCAGTCTCTTTTCATTTCTTTGCATTCTTCCGAAACTTTGAATTCTAAAATTTGTCTCTTTGTATTAGATGTTATAGTGTGCTTTTATTGACTCTTAGTAGATTTTGGAACAAAAAAGGAAATTTGTTTTGGTTGATTGTTTCTTTGTTATAACGTTTCTTCTTTATAATGTAATTGATTTTTGGAAAGCCTGTTTATTTCCCTTTAAATGGTGGCACATCTGTAAGGACAATATGTTTGTGTGGTGGAACAGCAGTGTTGAGTATCTGGGTTGTGCACCTAACGGATCATGTTTTAGCACATTTAAAACTCATCCTTTCTATTTTCTGTTTTTCAGGGTCTTTATTTCTTGTGATCACACTTTCCAGCAAGTGCACTGAAATCACATCTAATCTAATGTAATCTAATCCACATTGCTCAGAC
The DNA here is from genome assembly GCF_021462225.1 of Girardinichthys multiradiatus. Lineage (NCBI taxonomy): Eukaryota > Metazoa > Chordata > Actinopteri > Cyprinodontiformes > Goodeidae > Girardinichthys > Girardinichthys multiradiatus. Next base: position 2,190,134 of record NC_061811.1, read on the forward strand.
ATTGGTAATTCTCTACCACTGCTCGGCCATATCATGGGTCAGTTTCCACTGTGTAAAGCTTCTTGCTCTCCTTCTCCCAGAATGAGAGAACATCACACCAGTCCTACCTGTAAACCAATGAGTCATCCTGGCTTCCGTTGTACTGTATCTGGAACATCCTGATGCCGGGTATATTCCTCTGGAAGTTGAACTTGATCAGGGCGGTCGACGATGTGGCCTCAGCTGTCACCACCCTCTTATCAACCCCGCCCTTCACGTCACCCGTCACATTGCTGCCATTTGCGCCACCTCGAGTTGACGTGGAAATGTCTGATGAACCCGGATCTGGTTCTTGGATGTTGTTTGTGTTGTTGGAGATGTGAGGCAGTTTTATTATAAGCAGGTCCACAGTTTGGTGGGCTTCACCGGCAGGGTTGGACGAGATGCAGGTGAAGGTGCCCATGTCTTTCACAGTGCTGATGAGGATGTCCAGAGTCCCATTGCTGTACACCAAGGTTCTGGAGGAGTTAGACATCAATTTACCTTCAGGAGACATCCAATGAATGGCTGGCTCTGGATCACCTCTTGCCTTACACCTTTAATGACAGAAAACCAGAGCAAATGACCTTATAAGAAAAGAAGCAGAATGAGGTTGAAAAGAAAAGCGGTGTGGGATATTTTCTGGAACGCATCACATTTTCCCTGAAACTTTCCCTGATTGAGAAAACAGTAATAATCTTCTACTCTGTCAGAAGAGAAATATAGTTTTGAAACACTTTAGAAATAACTTGTTTTTCAGAGGTTACTTGGATGAAGGTAATCCATATTGTCGGATGAGCAATTAAACAAGCAGGTATTTACATGCTCTAAACCTACGTATCAAATTTTAAATGTTAGCATCCTTTTTGACATGAAAACAAAAAGCTAGTTCAAGATATCAAGTCTTAATCAGGTAATAACCACAGTTAGGCCTAAAATTATTCATACCCTTTGGGCCACTCACCAACTTCAATATGCTATATATCGATTCTGTACTTTAAGCCTCACACCATGGGAATGTTCCCATGATTACAGCTCAATAAACAAAATGTGGAAAACCTGAATGCCTGTTGAGAAAAACAAAGTTTCAGGCTTATTATCACATTAATAAAGAGAGTCCTTATACCTATAATTAGAAATAAAAAACAGTGAGACAGTTATATTTTTCTGATATTATCTGAGTTAACTCTAATAGGCCACAACTTTATATAGTGCTGCCAGGCCGACAAACGTCTCACCACCTGTACTTCATGAACTCTAATAGAGCAAACATCTGTTAACCTGTTTATGTCTCCCCCATAAATATCACAGCATCTAAAAGTGTTTAACCACTGAAATTATGTATCTTTCACAGACAAAGTTCATAACCTGGAATCCACAACTTGCTTTCTTGATTTATTGGCCTGCAGGTTTTTAAAAAACAGTATACTTACAAATACTTACAATCAGGTAATTTTCCACAGGCCCATAAAATTGCAGTGACCAAGCCACTTTAAAAGAAAACAAATATAGATGCAACAGTTTATCCAAAACAGATATCCAATCCAACATTTTTGGCAAAAATCATTGAAAGGCAGTTTATGAACAAATTAACCCCTTTATGATGAAAACTAATCTTTTCTGTGGTTTCTAGTTATGCTTTAGACCAGTTGTTCCTAACCCTGGTCCTCAGGGCCCAGTGTCCTCCATCTTTTAGGTGTTTCCCTGCTGCCACACACCTGACTTAAATGCATGGGTGATTAACAGACTTCTGCAGCACTTGATGTCATGCAGGAGGTAGTGCTATTATTTGAATCAGGTGTGCTGGAGCAGAGGCACATCTAATACATTTAGGACAGTGGGCCCTGAGAACCAGGGTTTAGAAACCCTGCTTTAGACCAGACCACAGCACTAAGACATTATTTAAATTCAATTCAGTTTTATTTATATAGCGCCAATTCACAACACATGTCGTCTCAAGGCACTTCACAGCAGTCAGGTTCATACATTCCAATTAATACTAACCATTGAACAGTTCAGTCAGATTCAGTTATTTATTCAAATTGGATAAAACGTTTTTCTATCTAAGGAAACCCAGCAGATTGCACCCAGTCAGTGACTTGCAGCATTCACTCCTCCTGGATGAACATGTAGAGACAGTGGACAGTCACTGGCATTGACTTTGCAGCAATCCCTCATACTGAGCATGCATGTAGCGACAGTGGAGAGGAAAAACTCCCTTTTAACAGGAAGAAACCTCCAGCAGAACCAGAACCAGGCTCAGTGTGAGCGGCCATCTGCCACGACCGACTGGGGGTTTGAGAAAACAGAGCAGAGACACAAAGAGAACAAAGAAGCACTGATCCAGGAGTACTTTCTATGGGAAAGAAAAGTAAATGTTAATGGATGTAGTTCCTTTAGTTGTTTCACCTAGAAAGAAAGAACAGATAAACTCTGAGCCAGTTTTCAAGGTTAGAGTCTGAAAGAGAGCACATAGAGTTAGTCACAGTAGAAGCTCAGTCAATTTCCATGTCTAGGAGAGAGAAAGGGTTAAACACTAAAAGACAGGCCCAAGTGGATCATCTGTAGAAGGTGAGCATTAAGTTGTTGCCAGCAGAAGCTCGGACGATTCCCCTCTCCAGGAAGGTGTCACAGGTAGACACAGAGCCAGGCCAGGTGTAGCTTCTAGGAAGAGAATAGAGAGAGAACATAAAGTTAAAAGCCGAAATAACAGCAAATAATGCAAAATTGGAGGGTAGTGTGAGAATGTAGTGAAGAGGGTGAAAGTGGTTGTTATGTCCTCCAGCAGCCTAAGCCTATAGCAGCATAACTACAGAGATAGTTTCAGTTCAGATTATTTAGTTAAATGGCGCTTATTTACAACAATGTCGTCTCAAGGAACCCCACAAAGGGTCCCACTGATGGTCATTGTTATACTAAAAACCACAAGGATTCGGATTCCTCTCTCTGTCAGACTGATTATAACCATTGGAAAAGAGAAGGGGCCATACAGGTACTTTACTGGTACATCTTAGCACTGATGGGTCTCCAACTTCTTTCTTTGTATTACTCAAACTCAGTGCTACTGAGTGACTTATGTTTGACTGGGGAATAGGTGGGATAGTCTATACAATGTTCACATCTTATTAAGTAGACAGGAAAGACTATGTGTCATTTGGTAAATGTACGTCTAGGCAAGAAAAGTCAGTTATAGGTTTTTTAAGCTCCATTCTTGGTCCACTTTTAAGTAACATCTAAATAATCCCCATAGCTCAGATTTTAAATTACTACAGCGTTCCCTACCATATGTATGCTAACAACACATAACTGTTTAACACTGTCTCACCACAGGACCACAGCCTAGTACATTCAGTGTGTCCATAATATTAATTAGCACATGGGACAGAATTATTACCAGCTTAACACAGATAGGACAAAAATCATAGTTTCTTCAAGGAGAGAGATCAGCATTCATCCAGACTGAATGAGGCTAAAGACCATTGCAAAAACCCCTGGAGTTGTTTTGAAATCTGACCTACATCTCAGCAATCATACAAAGTCTCCTAAAATTAGTTTAGTACCATCTTAAAAAATTGCCAGGGTAAAGGGTTTCCTCTCAAACCAAGACACAGAAAAACGTGTCTGTTAAGTTATGCAACAGTGTCTTGACTAGTCTCTGTAAAAAATATAAAAAATAAAAAATCAGGCAGCGGCAGCTCCTTCAAAAATGCTGTTGCAACACAAGGAAAATGCATCATACCACACCAGTTGAAATATCAATACACTGGCTCCTGTTTGTGAGATGGATTTTAAAATTTTGCTTTTGGCCAATAAAGCATAAATCGGTCTTTAGCAGAAATATATTTCAAGGTAACGCGTCAAGTACGAACTATGGAGACCAAGTCTTCAGAGATCTGATAACTCAGCTTTCCAAGGACCAGAAGTAAATAAGATGAGGTAGTATTTTTAAAGTTTATGTTTATTGCAGTTTTCAGTCAAAGAGCTTCACTAATGAGCTGTTTGTCTGATCATTGATGAAGCATTAAAGCATGAGATTGAAATAAAAAAAAAAAAACTGAGCTTTGTTTCAAAGTAAAGCTGAAAGGTTTTTGTTATTTTAATATATTTCCTTTGAGTCTCGGTCAAATTTACAGCTTGGCATGAGCACACAGATATGGACAAGCTTGGCAAATAGTACTCTCCAGCAAGGAGTAGACAGAAGAGTATATATGGAGCACAGGTGAAAGCAGTGAGACCGATGAAGCAGGTGGACCAAATAAAGCTGATTAAGCTGGCTGAGAGTGGAAGTAAAACATGATAAGAACTAAACACAAAGACACAATAAAATCAAAAGGAAAAGTCTTACAGAAGTAACAGAACTAAAATGTCCCATAAACAGAAAGAATAAGAAACTAAACCAAAAAGAAAACTGGAAAATGAAATCAATCACGAGCAAGATCCAAAACAAAACTCAAATACCTACAAATCACGACTAAAACACTGAATTTCTTTTATATGAATGGTGCTATACATTTGTCTTGCCAGAGGTGTGAACAATTTTGTGGCTAACTGTACCTATAATGTAGAATCATATTACATGTGTACACCTGACTGAGAAAACGTTTCTTTTCAATATGTGTAAAAGCACCAGTAAGGCTTACCGAATCTTAGTTTGTCTTCTTCTCCTCAAATACTTTAAAAATATAACTGAAGCAGTTGTTGTCAGAAGTTGTCACTTCATAATTTGCTGTTTCCCTGGGACATAAATATGATGTGACACATGGGCCCACTTAATTTAGCCACACAAAATGGAAAGACATTTAACTAAGACATATGTGTGTTGCTCTTTACAACACAGGACATGGCTACAGAACAGTGTGACAGTGTGGTATAAGAGCTGCATGACACAGGAGAGAAAGAACGTAGCATGGGTGGTGAGGACAGCATAGGGGGGATTGTGACATGTTGTCTACCGGATCTGGACTATGCTGCACAAGTCTAGAAAAGGGTCAGATACATTGCTACTGACCAAACAAATCCGGGCAATGCACTGTTTGTCCCACTTCCATCAGGAAAACGATTCAGGAACATCACATCGAAAACAAATAGACTCAGAAATAGTTTATTTCCCACAGCTGTGAAGGCAATTGTCCCCCTGCAGGCAGACACTAAACATCCCTGCTGACAATCAAACAGACAACTAGCCCGTCTCAGACTGTTTCAGCACAAGCTGCACTTTATGTAAATACTAAATACACATTCCATGTTGTCTTTTTCTAGAAGTGTTTTAACATTTTGTAAGTGCCTATAACCTACATGTGTGTCTTTTGAACCAGGTCTCAGCTAAATTTCATTATGGTGACATAATGACAATAAAGAATATTGAATCTTGAACAAATACTTGCCAAGGTTTGTCTATACCTACAGTCGCAGTATTATTTTAAAGGACCAAAACAACTGAAACTGGGACAAACAAGGCTGGTATGGGAGATAAATAAATCTCTAAGCTCACTTTTAGAAATCTGCAGCAAAGAGTGGTAACTTGGAGCCACCATGTATTAATAGCAACGATTGGATGCTATCTAAATGTTAGCTAGCTTTTTAGGAGGCATTCCAGCAAAACCCCTTTCACCGCCAGAAGTGATAGCAGTGAAATAGCAGTGGAAGCCAACACTTGGTGCTATTCCAGCATGAACTGCTGTCGGTCAGCAACATCTGCAGAAGTAAGTGTTCGCAGGCGGGTTGCGTTTTTCCTCCACACTGACCATTCCTGCAAGAGCTTGAAGAAGCTGGAAATCTGTCTGATATAAGAAGATCAATAAGAAGATACATATTCCGATCGAAATCACTATCTAGGTGAAGGTGAAAACCCACAGAGGTTTTCCAAGGAGATGAGTTTCCTCCTTGTTTGTTCATTGCAACGGTTCATCCCATTTGGACAAGTTGACCCCAACCCAGTTTTTCTACAGGCCTACAATCCACCCTCCGATTCCGCTGAAGAGAAAGAAGCCGACATCAAAGTAATTTTGTTCTTTTTTGTATTAATCAGATAGGTTCATAAGGTTCTGGGCAGGGTGACATGTAGGTCAAAAGGTGACTTAGGATCACCATTAGTTAATCCAATGTATTAATTTGCTAAATGCAATGTTGATTGTTGTTTGAATACTTCTGAACTCTGAAGCGCGGCTGCACAGCAAAGTTTGGATATGTGTTCACTGTGTTTTATTCAACTGAGTGTTGACTCAGTTGAAGTTAAAGATGTACTACTGAAGTTTTAATTCGAAGCAGACTAAAGTTGCGGTCTGAGCCTCGTGGAGATATCTGTCCACTTCAGTGTCCCACCATTTATGGCCCTCTGTGTTTTTCCGCTGGGTTCCCGCTTTTCCTGTTTTATTAATCTATGTCTGAAGGCTATCAGCTGTTAGTGGCTAAGGGGCCGGCTGCTAGGTGATTTACTGCGTCTGAGCTGACCTGGTCCTACCATTCTAACAGTTGACCACCGTTATCGAGATGCATCAACGGATCATAGAAGGCATAACTGTTTAATAATTTTGTTATGCAATAGCATTCATTAACAAAGTGGATGGACATGGAGTACTGTAAGCTAACTTGGCAAACAGAAGAAGACTTAGCTAATGTTTCCATCGTGGGAGCTTGCAGAGTTGAGCTTAATGCAAAGAGATGAGCTTACACTTATAGTCTATAGGACTGTGCTGGAAAACTTCACTGGACTTCTTCACTGGGCTTTCCTGCTGCCTGCTGATTCCTGTGGACCAAGAGGCTGGTAAAGGAGCGGACAACATCCCGCACCATGATCTTCTTTCTGACTGGGACTAAGGACAGGTGAAATTCCAAGAGGGTTCAAGATTTTCTTTTTCGAGCAAGGTATCACATTTCACGATTCAGCATCATATCAGGCCTGCAACGTGGGGTTTATTTTGTTGGACTATATTTTAGTTAATTATTTGCTGGCTTAGGTGGACATTGAAGTGTGGGCCCACTTTAGTTTACATAGGTTTTGGGAAACCGCAAGACTGAAACATTGTTACAATTCTGTGAAATTATTATTGTGTTTAATATATGTTCCAGAAGTTTAAACTCTATTCCTGTGGGTGTTTGATTATTTCTGATAGAATAGTATTTGAATAAGGAATAGAGTTTGGATATTTCATTGCATGTATTTTGCTTTACAGTATATTCAGTTATTATTCTTTCTCAGAGCCATATTATTAGGAGAAAGGAACATAAAGGGCTAGTGTCTTGTTACTCTAAGGTGAGTGAAACTCAACATAGGTCTAAAACACGAGAGTGTATAAAGAAGTTGTAGGATATGTTTATTAGAGTTCTGAGTTGTAAGTCAAGTTAATTGGTTTAACGAACTCAGGGGCCCTTACCTATGGTTATAGGTGGGCTACATCCATAAACTGCTGGTTTGATTTTCATACACTCTCACATATTTTGTTTTTGGTTAGTCATTTACCCACTTTTGTAGAATAGTCATGCTTAATCAGGTGAAAGTTGTTGGATCAGGAAAGTGGATTATAATAGTGGACTATCGGTTTAAAAAGTACTCACATAGATAAAGAGACAGCGTTTGTGTTTATTTTGTGCAAGAGTGATTATCGGTCAAAATAAGGTTAGTATCCCCACCATTCAGTAAAACGGTTAATAACACTGACATTTAGCATTGTTTTGGTTAATAATTACTAATTAAATGACAATTAACTCATTGTAATTATTCAGTACTGTGAGCCCAATAATCACACCACCAGAGTGTGTCTGATCACTATTTGCAAGAAACAATTTTTGATTTGAATGTATTCCTTCTGAATTATGATTTTTAATTATAATTTTGCTAAATATTTATAATCAATAATCATAAATCCTTACACCTCGTCATGATGAGACCGTTTATGTAATTTATTTGAGTTTCAATGCAGGGTTGTAGATGCTGGGAAGCTAAAACTGCAGCCCTCCCACTCAGTTCTGTGTTGGTTTCTCTCTGTTGACAAAAATGGGTTCCTTCACCCGTCTGAAATCTGAACATCATATTTGATCAGGATGATGATCCAAAACGCATGTCCACGTCAACACACAAATGGCTCAGTGGACTCAAAATCATGGTCAACTCAGTCCTCAGACCAAAATCTTTGTCCTGGTGGCCAAGCTGAAGAGAAGACATCTTTAGAGACCCAGGACTGTGGACCATCTGGAGAGATTGGTCAAAGATTCCTTAATGCTCCAACTTGCTGAAATGGTATAGAAGAACACGAGGTGCTGTTCAATCAGCAGTTCCTTCCTAGCATAGCATTGCTTTTCGCTAATGAATAAATCTGCCCAAATTAAAGACTTGGTCTTTCTAAATTTTTCAGCATGAGAATATCCCAATTTTTCTGCAATAAAAGGATGTTTTATCTTAAGGTTCTTTTGACTTTTTTTTTTAACTAGGATTACGAAAGGTCTTGGGGTACTGTACTTATTTCTAATGGTTTCAGACAGAAGCTCATACCTGAGTGCAACTCTTTGTCCTTCAAGGACCCTCATCTCGTGGGAGAATCTGGTGATCAGGGGAGGCTCACAGAGAAACTCCTCCTCAGAGATGGACCAGAAGTATCGTCCAGACAGGTGCTCAGGTGTGGCACATGTCTCCAGGTCGTCCTCTCTCTTCAGCCTCCTCAGCCAGAGTAACTCACAGTTACAGTGGAGAGGATTTCCACCAAACGACAGCGCAAAGGATGACGGAGTCATTTCCCCAGATGTAGCTAGGACCTGGAAGATGTACAGATGGTCAGACACAACTTTTGTTCAGTGGCATGACCTTACACAGGTCATTGGTCCCACCAAATCCTGAAGTGCTGCTAAATCAAACAATTCTGCAAAGCAGAGTGGGCCAAAATTCCTCCACAGAAATGTAAAAGGCACATTGCCAGTTATTGTCATCTTGCTGCCATTATTTGGGCTTACTTTGTCTGATATTAAAATTACTTTGATAATCCACAACATTTAAATGACATAAAAGCAAAAACAAAAGAACATTTTAAGGAGGAAAACATTTTTAACAGCACTTCAAATTTTTCAAATAAAGCATTGCGAAATGAGCGATGTTCTTCTGACAGCATTAGGTTTGCTACCCTGCTTCTGCAAAGAGAAGACCTGTGGATAAAACAAGTCTCTTATACATGAGAACTCATGTCTCAATGTAAACCGTATAAATAAGGTATAAATAAGGTTTAATACTGATAAAAAATTAAGCTGTTCAGAAATTTAAGAACACTCATTTGCAATGTATAACCTATGCTTTCTGGCTCTTGGCAGGTTTTGGATTTGAACCTGTTGTCTTTGATATCAGAAATAATGCAAGACAGTACCTGCGCCCGCTGAAAAAGTGGGTCTGGTGGGAGCTTTTGAAGTTTATTGGAGGTGACATCCAGGCGGTTGAGTTTCTGCAGAAGGGAAAAGGTTCCCTCTGGAATGTAATCCAGCATGTTATGGTCTAAGCTCAGTGTGTGGAGGCTTGTCATTTTCTGTACAAATAGGAGAGTAACACACCTTTTTAAAATTCCTTTGTCTGTACAAAGAATGTTTTCTTGCTGCTTGAAACTATAAGGATGAAAAGGTTAGAGATATAGGGAGATGAAGAAATAAAACAGTTTCTTTTGTTTATTGCAGGCATACATAAAAACCCAAGTTTTCACAGTAAAACTAAATATCTTTATTTCAATACAAGATAAAAGTACTTTTATTATTGTTGTAGTTGAATTTTATTTCTTAGCCTGAAAATGAGGTAGCACTTTAAAAATAGCTGACCTGAATGGCTTCCCACGGAATAGAGTCCAAGTTATTGTAACTAAGGTCCAGTTCCTCCAGCGCCAGCAGGTCGTTGAACGCTCCCTGATGGATCAGCACTAGCTGGTTGTTGTTGAGTATCAGGTGGTGAAGCTTTGACATCCCACTGAATGTGTCATTGCCTATTCTCGTCAGCCGGTTACTACAGCATGATGCAAAAAATACAAAAGCTAAATAATCCAGAACAGCAAAACTTTTCATTGCAAATGCTCCACCTGCCCCTTGGGAATTTGTACCTGTTGAGGTGTAGTGCACGGAGATTTTCCAAATCTGCAAAGGCATGGGGTGTGATGTAGGAGATGGTATTTCTGGATAATGTCAGGTCCACCAGCCGCGTCATGTTTGAAAAGTCTTTCCTTTTAATACTGTTTACACACATCAGTTCGGTGTAATTAAACATGAGACACATATACAGTTCATCAGATAATATCCACCTCAGCAGAGAAGCTTAACAAATATTTTGTCAGTCCAAAACAATTCTACTGTTGCATAGTTGTAATTTGTCAATAAGGTTGAAATGCACAGAAGATTTTAAAGAGGAAAAGATGGAAATCTGTTAAAAAGTGATGTCACATATGTCACATGTCCTTCACAGCTCATTGAAATGTTTGTAAGCCGAAGAGCTCTGAGGTTCTGTCATCAGAAGACAGCATTGAGCTGCTCCAGTGACCCATCATGAGTTACACTAGGGCCTGGAGGAACATTTTTTTCCTCAAATTAGTTTTTTCCATCCTGAGGCAGCAAGGTTTTCACCTATAATAAACCCTTCGCTCTGATTACAATCTGTCTTATATTCCATTATTGATTTATCTCCACCAGAAGATTCTGATATTCATGATATTACAGATTAAAGTCTCTGTGCCCAGTTTTGTTCATCCTCACACAATAGGACTCCATCTATCAGGGATTTTTTTTGTGTTTTGGGAATTATTCATACAAATGTCAAATGAATATATCTTTAAGAGGACAAAAAATCTACCGTATTTTTCGCACTATAAGGCGCACTTAAAAACCTTTAATTTTTTCAAAAAATGACAGTGCGCCTTGTAATCCGGAGCGCCTTATATATGGATCAATTGGTTAATTGGTTGATCCATACTGGTTGTACACGGCGCTCTGTCAAAATGTTTCAGTACGACTGGTAAACTACAAAGCCGCACCGCTTGCAGCATTACGGCTACCGTAGTCAGGGGTGTCGCCGAAGTAATAGCGGTAAACACCTGTACTGTGCTTACTCCTAGTCCAACACCACTTGTGTGTGTATAACGTTTGAATGTACTGTTGCAGGAATTGCCTGAACTATATGTGATTAGAAGCTCAGTGTGTGGGGTGTATGTTTTGTGTGTGTGTATGGAAGATGTTGACATTACTCCTCCGGACAGAGGTGGCGCTGTGTGCTGCCGTAGCTGAGAATCAAGAGTGAAGGAGTGACGTCGGTATTATTGTGTGTGTGGGGTGGGTAGAGACGGCGACCGGAGCAGCGGTGTATGAGTCTGTAAGCCCTGTGTTTTTACGTGCTGCAAAGTCATTAAAAAGAACCCCGAATCTCGTCAACAACTCAGTGTTTTGATGCTGTTTCTTCATGCTCAACTCAGCAACGTATGAGTGAGGGAGTTAACCCCGAGGAAACTAGTAACTTCGGCCCTGGAGAAAGCGTCTCCCCTGTGTCATCAGACTACGATCAGGGGACAGAAACAGGAAAGGTTAACAGTACTAACGTTTGATTTAATGCATCAAACTGTTTCTTTTACGTGTTTACTGAATCAGGGAAAAGTTCCCTTTCACGTTTTAACTAACGTTTGATTTCAACTTCAACTTCATAGACTCCAATGCATTCCTAACGTGCGGTTGGCTCTATTCAATAGAATTCTATGTAGAGGAGACCTTACCATGAGAGTGAATGGAGTTATCAGAACGCTGGTTTGTAGTGTATTAATAAAGTTTGACTGACTGACTTATCTGTTTTGTTGACATTCTCTTTAGCACAGCTCCATCTAGTGGATGCATAACGCAACCCCAGTCAAACGTTTGACTGCAGTAGCTTCTATTCTATGCGCCTTATAATCTGGTGCGCCCTATATATGAAAACAGTTCTAAAATAGGCCATTCATTGAAGGTGCGCCTTATAATCCGGTGCGTCTTATAGTGCGGAAAATACGGTAAGTGGTCTAATTGACAGACATGCAGTGGGCAAAGTAAATGAGCCACTATTCTGGAAATATGAAGCCACATTTCTTGAATATGCATTGATCTAAGCCATTCCATTGCAAACCTGATGTTCACAGTCTCCAACCAATCAGACTGAGCTTGAGTCATGTTGCAAATAAAAATGGGAAAGATTTTCAGTCTAAATGTGCAAAGCTAGTAGAATTATACACCAAAAGAGCTGCAGCTGTAACTGCAGTGAAAGTTTTGACATAGGAGGCTGAATACAAATGCATGCAATACCTTTGCACATTATTGAAATAAGTATACAGTATAATCGACCTCCCAATTCATAAGAAAAATGGAAAGAGTTATAGAAATACTTTTGCAAGAACACACATGTTATACTCATGGGTCATCACCAGACTCCTGCAGAATTTGAATTTTTATTTCATTACTTTCAATCAGGTGTGTTGGGACAGGTACAAATCTAAAACTTGCACAACACCATGCTTCGAATCCCAAAGGGCCCTCTTCTGATCCATTTTTAATTTGACTTTACCAAATAAATATACACCAATTTGAATAACTTCTTCGAGTGTCTTGCAGTTTGACAGAACCATCATAAGTCTAGACAGTCTCATTGTAGTGGACTGATCTTATTATGCATTCATCACCTTGTTACAAAGTTGTCTGCCAGCCGCAGCTCCACTGTGTGTCTGTCGATGTTCGGCGGCACAAACAGCAGACCCTTCTTAGCACAGAGAGTCGCCAGGTTCGGTGACAGGATTTGGCAAACGCAGCGCTTTGGACAGATCTGTGCCCGCACTGCCATGGAAATCGCCAGCATCACACAGAGAAACAGCCTCTCCATGGTTAGCATCCTCACCTGGTCAAACACCTGTCCAATCAGATACACAGAGAAAAAAGAAGACATTAATAAAGTTAATTTAATTTTCCTTGTGCAGTAATAGAATATCACCAACATGCATAAAAAGCAATTCCAAAGAACAAAAAAGTATAATAGAGCAGGATGGCTTCAGAGAGGTGTCCACCACACTAAATATCAGGTTTTTATTTAACAAAATATTTACATATATTTTTCTTATCTAATTTTCTCGAATAGAAAGTGATTTAATTACAGATAAAAACCAAAAATGTTCCTCCTTTTACTCATTAAAGAAAACATATCAACAAATATACTTTTTCTAACTGGGAAAAAGGTGACACACCTTAACTGCCCTTTCAGCTAAAATAACCCTCTGATACACAGTAGAATCCAATGTAGATATTCAGAAGGTGAGCTGGACAGGTCCTGCTTAGCATCTCAAACCACCACACTTCCACCTCCATGCTTCACAGTTGGCATAAGGGGATTTTTCTGGAACACTGAATTTCGAGTGCTGCATAGTTCCAGAAGTCCTGGTCTTTGTTCTCTCTGGCAAACTTCAGTCTGGAGTTCACGTATTTCTTAGAGAGTACACCTCCCATGAAAGTTAAACTTGTTCATTCTCTTCCTGATTGGACAAACATTTATTTCAACCACAGCAAGAACCTGCTGTAGGTCCCATGATGACATGTGAGGGATTTTGGAGACTTCTTTTAGTCTCTTGCAGTCTGCTTTCAGGGGGATTTAGCTTGGACAGTGTCTCGCCCACGGCCAAAATTGAATAGGTTAAAAAATAATCTAAAAGGAGGAAATCAGGAAAATCTCATAAAAATAAACACAACTCAGACCGAAAAGAAAAATAAAACAATTAAATGTGGCCTACTGAACATAAGATCTCTCTCTTCAAAGACATTGCTAGTTAGTGACCTGATTTGTGACAATCAGATTGATTTATTTTGCCTCACAGAAACCTGGCTGCAGCAAGAGGATTATGTTATTATAAATGAGTCAACTCCTACTAATTATTTAAATTTTCACATTCCTCGAAATACTGGGTGAGGAGGAGTAGCAACCATCTTTCAGTCGGATTTATTGATTAGCCCCACACCAATCAATAGCTACAACTCTTTTGAATATTTAATCCTTAGTTTTCCTCATCCAAATTGCAAAGCACTAAAACCTCTTCTGTTTGTTGTTTTGTACCATCCACCAGGCCCTTACTCTCAATTTTTAGATCAGTTTTCAGACCTTTTATCTGATTTAGTGTTAAATACAGATAAAGTTATTATAGTGGGGGATTTCAACATTCATGTAGACGCTGAAATTGATAGCCTAAATATAGCATTTAATGCTATCTTAGACTCAATTGGCTTTGCTCAAAACATTAACAAACCTACCCACCTTTGTCTTCATTCTCTGGACCTTGTGCTGACGGCATTGAGTGTAAAGACATAACAATATTCTCCCATAACCCTGTCCTGTCTGACCATTTCTTAATAACCTTTGAGTTTAATTTAACCGAGTACTCCACACCTGAAAGAAAATTTCATTATAGTAGATCATTATCAGGCGATGCTGTAACAAACTTTAAAGAATCTGTTCCACTTTTAATTTCCTCATTATCACTGAAAAGCACAATGGAGGGCAATAATTTTGTTTCCGCCCCTTCACAAATTGATTATTTTGTTCATAGTGTTTCTTCATCATTGCGTGATGCATTAGAATATGCAGCCCCCTTGAAAAAGAAGGTAATCATTAATAAGAGGCTAGCTCCTTGGTTTAATTCAGAGCTGCGTACTTTAAAGCACAATGTTAGAAAATTGGAGAGAAAATGGCGCTCTACACACCTAGAGGATTCCTACTTAATCTGGAAAAATAGCATACTGTTATATAAAAATACACTTTGCCAAGCCAGAACAGCTTATTTCTCATCATTAATAGAAGAAAACAAGAATAATCCTAGGTTTAACTTTAGTACAGTTGCTAAACTTACACAGAGTCATAGCTCTGTTGAGCCATCCATTCCCTTAGCTCTCAGCAGACATGACTTTATGGGATTCTTCCAAAATAAAATTGATTCTATTAAAAATAAAATCTTTGACATATTCCCAAAGATGATTACTTCATCCTCAGCAAGTGAGACAACATTGGAAATAGCTGCAGAACCTGATTTGTGTTTGGACTGTTTTGATCCTGTGGAGCTTCCTGATTTATCAGAAATATTAGCTTCATCTAAACCTTCAACTTGTATGTTAGACCCAATCCCAACCAAATTATTTAAGGACGTGTTCCCTCTGATTACCAGCCCCATTTTAGATATGATTAATCTATCTTTAGTAAATGGATATGTACCACAGGCTTTTAAGTTAGCTGTAATTAAACCTTTACTTAAGAAACCTTCGCTTGATCGAGATGATTTAATAAATTACAGACCTATATCCAATCTTCCATTCTTATCTAAAATTCTTGAGAAAATAGTTGCTAATCAAATGTGTGAACATTTACACAGCAATGACTTGTTTGAAGAGTTTCAGTCAGGCTTCAGAGCTCATCATAGCACTGAAACAGCTCTGCTAAAAGTCACTAATGATATTCTTATGGCCTCAGATAATGGACTTGTGTCTGTTCTGGTTCTGTTAGATCTCAGTGCTGCATTTGATATAGTTGACCATAATGATTCTCTTAAAAAGGCTGGAATATGCTGTAAGGATCAGGGGAACAGCGCTAGGCTGGTTTAAATCATATCTGTCTGACAGATTCCAGTTTGTTCATGTAAATGATAAATCATCTTTAAACTCCAGGGTTAATTGTGGAGTACCACAGGGTTCAGTACTTGGGCCAATTCTCTTTACTATATATATGCTTCCAATAGGTCAAATTATCAGGCAGCATGGGATACATTTTCACTGATGTACTGATTTCACTGTATTTACGCTGATGATGCTCCGCTTTACTTATCCATAAATCCGGATGAGCCCAACCAGTTAGATAGACTACAAGCATGTCTTGAAGGTATAAAAACTTGGATGATTTTAAATGTTTTGCTTCTAAATTCAGACAAGACAGAAGTTGTCGTCTTTGGACCGGAGTCTTTAAAAAATAAACTGCTTAGTCAATCACTTAACCTGGATGGCATTAAATTGACCTCCAGTAATAAAGTAAAAAAACTTGGTGTTATTTTTGACCAGGACATGTCATTTAAATCCTATATTAAACAGTTTTCTAGGATTTCCTTCTTTCACCTCCGGAACATTGTCAAAATTAGAAATATCCTATCCAGGAGTGACGCTGAAAAACTAGTCCATGCATTTATTACTTCAAGGCTGGACTATTGTAATTCTTTACTATCAGGATGTCCACAAAATGCAGTTAAAAGCCTTCAGCTGATTCAAAAGGCTGCAGAGTTCTGATGAAAATTAAAAAGAGAGATCATATTTCTGCTATTTTAGCTTCCCTTCATTGGCTCCCTGTTAAATCCAGAATATAATAAACAATTCTCCTCCTCACATATAAAGCTCTTAATGATCTAGCTCCATCATACATCAGAGATCTGATTGGTCCATATGTTCCTAACAGAGCACTTCGTTCTCAGACTGCAGGTTTACTGGTGGTTCCTAGAGTCTCTAGAAGTAGAATGGGAGGCAGATCCTTTAGTTATCAGGCTCCTCTCCTGTGGAACCAGCTCCCAGCTTTAGTCCGTGAGGCAGACACCCTGTCTACTTTTAAGGCTAGGCTTAAAACTTTCCTTTTTGATAAAGCTTATAGTTAGAGTGGCTGGGTTTATCAGGGAGGGAGCCTTCCTCCCTCCCTGTTGGTTGGAGTAAGGGGGAGTCAGGTTTAGCCTAAACCGGCTCAGTTATGGTTGAGGTGCAAACACACCCTCCATTTCTGCTACCTGTATGACCCCTTCTGTTTTCCAATGGTTATAATCAGTCTGACAGAGAGAGGTATCTCAATCCTTGTGGTTTTTAGTATAACAATGACCATCAGTGGGAACCTTTGTGGGGTTCCTTGAGACGACATTGTTGTAAATAAGCGCCGTTTAACTAAATAATCTGAACCGAAACTATCTGTGTAGTTATGCTGCTATAGGCTTAGGCTGCTGGAAGACATAACGACCACTTTCACCCTCTTCGCTACATTCTCACACTACTCTCCAATTTTGCATTATTTGCTGTTATTTCAGCTTTTAACCTTTTTCTCTCTTTTCTCTTCCTAGAAGCTACACCTGGACTGGCTCTGTGTCTGCCTGTGACATCTTTCTGGAGAGGGGAATCATCCGAGCTTCTACTGGCAACAACTCTTTAAAAAAAAAAAAAAAAAAACACATAGGGGGAAAGAAATAGACTCAGCGGCAAAATCACACCACAGAAAACAGGATTAAAATAATCTAATGAAAGAATCAAAATGAAAAAAGGGATCATTCATGCATCTCCCTCAGGCAGGGTCTTTCATTTTTTTTTTCATCATTATGCGAATCATGTCCTTTCGATTCAGCCACTCATGCTCATGTCAAAGGCTTTCACTCATACTCCAGTCTTTCTCAGGGTGTTTCCTTATTTCCAACATCTACCGATGATCCACATAGCCCTGTCGTTTAGTGTTTAACCCTTTCTCTCTCCTAGACATAGCGACTGACTGAGCTTTTACTGTAACTAATTATATGTGCTCTCTTTCAGACTCTAACCTTGAAAACTGGATCAGAGTTTATCTGTTCTTTCTTTCTAGGTGAAACGACTAAAGGAGCTACATCCATTAACATTTACTTTTCCTTCCCATAGAAAGTACTTCTGGATCAGTGCTTCTGTGTTCTTTTTGTGTCTCTGCTCTGTTCTCTCAAACCCCCAGTCGGTTGTGGCAGATGGCCGCTCACACTGAGCCTGGTTCTGGTTCTGGTGGAGGTTTCTTCATGTTAAAAGGGAGTTGTTCCTCTCCGCTGTCACTACTTGCATGCTCAGTATGAGGGATTGCTGCAAAGTCAACGCCAGTGACTGTCCACTGTCTCTACATGCTCATCTGGGAGGAGGGAATGCTGCAAGTCACTGACTGGATGCAATCTGCTGGGTTTCCTTAGATAGAAAAAACGTTATATCCTATTTGAAAAAAAAGCTAACTCTGACTGCACTGTTCAATTGTTAGAATTAATTGGAATGTATGAACCTGACTTTTGTGAAGTGCCTTGAGACAACATGTGTTGTGAATTGGCACTATATAAATAAACTGAATTGAATTGAATTGGATAGCCAGACCGAGGTATGTTGACACCTGTTTTAAATGTCTGCCACTTGTAGACTATTTTCCCTAAGCTGGATTTTTAAATTCTTTGGAGACCTCTTTAAATCCCGTTATAGACTCATAAGTTGCTACAATATTCTGTCTGGAGGCCTCAGACATCTGTTTGAATCTCACCATGGTGTTCACTCTTACTTCAACCATATTATAGATATCATGGGTCAGCATGGAGGGATAAAAGTTGCTTCCTTTAATTACGTATTTCCACATCAAGAAAATGTCTGAACATTTATACATAGCATAAAGTTTAATATAATCAAAAGAAAAGACAGCAGCAATCAGGATAAAATAATAATGTTCAGTCAATGAAGGAAATGCTTGTAGGGAATTAAAAAGAACAGGATTGGTTTGTGAATGAAAACTTTGAAGAACATGAAGAAATAAAGATACAACAAATGCAGGAGCCCGCACACATGCAGTTGATAACACCTAAAAGCAAACTGAGTTAGAGCAATTTCTGATTGAACTTCACTTCAACTTCATTCTATTAAAAATGAAGCAGAATAATAAACAGTTGGTGAGGAGAGAAGCCATAGTTTAGTCAAATTTAAAAGTTAAAGTTCAGAAAACACTGCCCTGTTAATGTTTCTTACTGTTCAGCCTTATATATTAGAGGCCACTGAGGTTAACTCTTCTCACCAACTGCATTTATTGAAAGTGGAACTGATGATGATGAAATAAAGGTAAATTACATAAATTAGGATTAAAAATATATATAAAAAACAGAAAATAGTTTCTAACAAACTTAAAATGTGAGCTGTGTAACATAATGAGCAGCATTAGTTAGGGCTGCCATGTCTCAAGTGTCATTAGACTGGTAGTAATTTGCTCCAAAATTTCACAGTGGATTGAAAGCAATGATGATAGAAGCAGAAAATGGTCCTTTGGTGAAACAGAAATGAGTCAAACTATGAAATTGCAATAGTATTTAGAGACAAGAGTTAAAGTGCACCAAGCAGAATCAATTAAGGCTGGGCATTTTTATAATCGTGTACCTGTTGTTCAAATTAACAATTAATTCAAGATCTAAGCAATTATAAAAGCTGAAGAGAAAAAGAACAACTCTATCTGTCCTTACTAATAAACACAATTACAGCGTTAACAGCAGATTTCTGCTTATTCTTCCCTGTTATTACTGTGGTATCAGTCAGTCAAACAGCACAAACATAGCTTTTACAAATATTATTCATCATAAAATGAATCAATCATGCCTGACAGCAGGGAGACTGGGTTTAACAGAACCACATCACTTTCAGTTTTTCTGTTACAGTTTTTCTTCTGGTACGTTTTTTGATTAAGGTAAATTTTGGCTGTTTTGACTTCATATCAGTTCCCTTTGTTCTATATGTTTCTGGTTGTTATGGTTACAGCTGTAATTGACTTGTGGTTTCAGACATTATCTGGATGTGCTTTTTAACATTAGATCAAATCATGAATATTATGGAAACTAAAAGTAAGAAGAAATTATTTATCTGTTTCAACACTTAGTTATTTCCACTTTTCTTTTTAACTTTCGTCAAGGTCAGGAGTTTCCATACATCTGACCTTACACCTGTTCTAATGTGGGGCAGATATTTTGGTTATTCTACCAGAAGCTTCTGGTTATTTTACATTTGGATGAACTGTTTGTGCCCAAGCTTTAACATCATGACTGATGTCTTGAGATGTTGCTTCAGTATTTTCCACCAATATTCTTTTCATCTGTTCTGTGAAATGCACGTGTCCCTCACCACCACAGCATAATCCTGCCACCCCCAATACTTCACAGTTAAGATAGTGTTCTCAGTCTTGCAAAACCCCAAACACTTCCATTTTAGCAGGTTGCCAGCTTCCGTCAGCATTTGTATTAGGTTTTTTCCTTTTTGTTTTGGATTGATACACACATTTCACCAAAACACATTAATCTTTGGGACACAGAACCTGCCTGCTTTCTGATCGATATAATAAACTACACTGTGCCTTCAGGATAGGCTGGAAAATACTGTCAGTCCAACTCTTCTATTATCAAGATCACAGCTTAGCAAATTAAACGACACTAGTGTGTTAAAATATATGTTTTTAAGTTAAATGAGTGATTCAAATGTTGCCTTGGTGACTGCATGCTTTACTTAAACCTGAATTCACTTCAAATATAGTTTTTCGTTTGTCAAGATGATGAATAATATCCCATTACTACATGATTGTTGTAAGGAAGCTATTCATCCCTCTTGCTCCACTATCTATCCATGCTTTTCATTTCTATGTGTAATTACTGGACTAAAACTTGCTGCCTTGTCGGAGGTCATGCCACCCCCATTTCTTTCTTCCCCTTTGTGTTTGAGTGCAGAGAGACAGAAGGACCACAAAGACTATGAAGCAGTTGAACAGAGTTCTTAATGACTCATTTGGACCGGTGCCATACACACATAAAGACAGAAAGCTTGTGACCCCTGTGACTTGAAAGCAGATATCGTCTCAATAATTACTCTGAGAAATGAGTGTGATGAGAGTGAATGAGAGTGGGACAGAAATGGGAGGAAATGAGAGAGAGTTATCAGAGAGAGGGAGAAAAAAGAGAGATCAGACAGAGGCTAATTAAAATGAGTGCTGAGGTGTGAAAAGAAAACGGGAGGGTGAATTTAATTTAGAAAGAGGAGTTTAGGTGGTTCCTGTCACGCTTCCTCGTCAAAAGATCCAGAAAATGCAGGATGCATCATGATTTGTAGTATTTTAGGGTATGTTCTAAAGGGTTTTGCCATATCAGTTTATTTTTCTACACATTTATTTTTGTTTGGTGTTTTTTATGCTTTTCTTTGCATTTAGCGTTCTAGTTTATCCTCATGTTCTTTATATTCTGAATTATTCTTGACAGTATCTGTGTTTACTTTTAGGAATGTTTGTGCTTTTAGTCTCTGCCACCGTCTCTGTAATTACATTCATTCAGTCCACCTGCGCTGTACCAGTCGGTCTCCTTGTTTTCAACTGTGCCATCCACTTTATATACTGTGCTGTTCTATTTACTCCTCACGGATACATACAGTTTGCCATGCCAAGCCTGTCCATGTTCCCAAACGGTTCATGACATGTTCATGCATGTTTTCTCTGCCTTTGCTCCATGCTTCTTCCACCTCATGCCTGCCTGTAAGTTAATGCCTTTTATTTATTCAATTCTTCAAATTACCTAACTGCTCCGGCCTACCTGTTTGAATTTGTGTCCCACTCCAAGAGCAACCTGACAGGATGGTGTTAAACAAAGTTAACATTCCAGAAGAACTGACCTTAGTTTCAGGAACTTAGACCAAACTTAGGTCACTGACTCCAGTGATGCATGATATTCAGTACTGCTGTGTTTAAATGTGGTTAGGAATTAACCAAAGGGATTATGGTTAAGGCAGACAAATTAAGCTCTGTTTGTAGTGGTGTGAAAAATGTGATTCTGATTCTGCAGCCTGCTTTATCCGTTTCTTTGAAAGCTGTCCATTGAATTCCCCAGAAAGCCCCCCCCCCCCCCGGAGAAAACACACACACACACACACACACACACACACACACACACGCACACACACACACACACACACACAGATTAAGCCAGTTTCACCCCTGGCTTGCACACTGAATGACTGGCTTCCCTGGACAGCTCAAATGGATTTGCCACACAGCCATAATGTTGAAACTGATCTGAGACCGCATTCAGATCTCTTGGGGACAACCAGTGGGGCAGGCTGACAGTTAGAAACAACAGCTTGGAACAAGTTACACAGTCCCTCTTTTGAAGCTGCACCCACAACTGAAACTCTTTGTTGACGTTTTACTGCACCTGATGAGACTTAATATTACGGCGACCTGCAGAGTTGTTTGTGATTTCAGGTTAGAAGCTTGTTGTATAATTAATTAAATTACAAAGTTTAAGATTTTCCTGCTGCGGCAATGAATTCAATCCCCAGGAGAGCTCAGACATCTTTATTGGTCATGGTCTGTCAGACTTTGACTATAGTTTTGTCACCTTTGGTCTAAATCATGCATTCTTGATCACATACTGAGTTCTTCCTGTGATTTTATGTTGTTTTTGTTATGAATTGGGGTTGTTTGGTTTTTGGTTGCAGGTTTTTCCTCATATGTTTCTCACAGTTAAGGTTTTGAATCATGCTTCTGTTTATTATTTTCCTGGTCATGCATTAGTTTTTGTCTTCTAGGTCATGTTTTGTCAAGTTAGTTTTTTGGATCTGGTTATGCTTTAGTTTCATGCTTTTCTAGTTATGTTTCTATAAGTTTGTACCCTTGAATTTCTGTTTTGCTCCAGTCATGTCGTGTTCTGTCTTGTCTGTCAATTAACTTTATTCGGTTCACCTGCACTAAGCAAATCAGTCTCCTCTTCTCATACATCCACAAACAAGTAAATGAAAGTTAATGAGAACACAGAGTCTACACTGTCACGTGTATGCACTGCAGACAAATATACACAAGCAAAAAGTTCCAGGATATTTTCATTTAAAATTATAAATTTAACCAAAAATCTTTATATTTAAACGTTTAACTGAATGCATCTTATGGTCTAAGACGTAAGGGATTCATACATCTCTACAGCAAGACCTCCTCTAGGCAAATCAGATCACAATCTTGTTTTTCTTTGCTCGAAATATAAGCCCCTTGTTCAGAGGCAACCTGTAATAAAGAAGACTGTGAGAACATGGTCACAGGAAGTTGAAGAAGCTCTGTAAGGTTGCTTTGAGGCTACAGACTGGGACGCACTGTGCCAGCCACATGGAGAGGACATCAATGCCATGACTGAGTGTGTAACCGACTATATAAACATCTGTGTGGATAACATCATCCCCACCAGAACCGTGAGATGCTTCCCCAATAACAAACCTTGGATCACCAGTAACCTGAAGGACCTGCTTAACAAGAAAAAAAGAGCCTTCAGAGAGGGAGAGAGAGAATTATTGAGGAGTTTACAGAAGCAACTTAAAGTCAAGATAAGAGACAGCAAGGAGGTGTACAAAAAGAAGCTGGAGAGCAAGCTCCAGCAAAACAATATCAGAGATGTGTGGACAGGGATGAAAAAAATCATGGGCTTCAGGCAGAGGGATGATCGGGCCGATAAAGGTCTGGACAGAACCAATGAACTGAACACATTCTTCAATAGGTTCAGTTCAGAAACAAGCTTCACACCTTCTTCTCCTGCTCACAGACAAACAGACATTCCACACTTCTTTGACCCACAGGACCCACAGCTGTCCAGTAACATCTCAAATGTTGTATCTTCCACCTCAGCCCTAGACCCTTCTGCTTCTACAGGTTTACCTTCAACCATATCAGAAGATGCTGACGCTCCCTGTGCCCCCTTCCACCTGTGGGTCTCAAGAAGTCAAGTGAAGATGCAACTGGAGAGACTGAATCGTAATAAGGCTGCAGGTCCAGATCTTGTCAGCCCTAGAGTCCTGAAGGGCTGTGCAGAGCAGCTCTGTGGGATTCTGAAGCACCTCTTCAACCTTAGCCTGGCCGAGAAGAAGGTTCCGGTGTTGTGGAAGATCTCCTGTCTTGTTCCGGTACCAAAGAAAACTCACCCATCAGTCCTCAATGACTATAAACCTGTTGCCCTGACATCTCACATCATGAAGGTCCTAGAGAGACTCCTGTTGGCCCACCTGAGTAAGCAAACAATAAACCATCAGGACCCCCTTCAGTTTGCTTATCGCTGTGGAGTTGGAGTTGAAGATGCCATCATACACCTGCTTCAACAAACCCACTGTCATCTGGACAAAGCCAGCAGAACTGTGAGGATCATGTCCTTTGATTTCTCCAGTGCATTTAATACAATCCAACCTGATTTGCTTTGTCAGAAACTCCAGAAGATTCAGGTGGAGGCCTCAACAATCTCCTGGATCAAAGACTACCTGACAAACAGACCACAGTTTGTGAGACTGAAGGGTTGTGAGTCTAACCAGGTAGTCAGCAGCACAGGAGCACCACAGGGGACGGTACTCTCACCATTCCTTTTCACTCTGTACACCTCAGACTTCCAGGACAAGACAGACTCCTGTCATCTGCAGAAATACTCGGATGATTCTGCAGTTGGTGGTGGATCAGAGATGGACAAGAAGCTGAGTACAGGAAGGTGGTGGACCGCTTTGTGGCATGGTGTGGAAACAATCATCTCATCCTGAACGTGACTAAAACAAAGGAGATGATTGTAGATTTTAAGAGAAACAGGAATAAGTCAAAAACTATTTCTATCATGGGAGAAGAAGTGGACGTGGTGGAGGAGTATAAATACCTCGGTGTTCACCTGGACAACAGACTAGAGTGGAGATGCAACTGTGAAGCCATCTACAAGAAGGGACAGAGCAGACTGTACTTCTTGAGGAAGTTTAGGACATTTAGTGTTTGCAGCAAGATGCTGCATATCTTCTATAAGTCTGTTGTGGAGAGTGTGATCTCTTCTGCCATCATCTGCTGGGAAAGCAGCATCAGAGCCAGGGACTTAAAAAAGCTCAACAAGCTGATAAAAAAGGCTGGTTCTGTTCTGGGGACTCCTCTGGAACCTCTGGAGATCATTGTGGAAAGAAGGATTCTTCATAAAATGAAGAACATTATGAAGAACCCTGAGCATCCTCTTCATGAGACTGTCCTACAACAACAGAGTGTCTTCAGTCAGAGGCTTCTTCAGATCTGCTGTAAGAGGGAGCGCTACAGGAGATCCTTCCTGCCCACAGCCATCAGCATCTACAACGGCTCTTTGAAGAAACCTTCATAATGAGCTACAACAACATTTAATTTCCCTTTGGGATTAA
Source organism: Girardinichthys multiradiatus (assembly GCF_021462225.1). NCBI lineage: Eukaryota > Metazoa > Chordata > Actinopteri > Cyprinodontiformes > Goodeidae > Girardinichthys > Girardinichthys multiradiatus. Next base: position 2,215,076 of record NC_061811.1, read on the forward strand.
TAAAGTATTTTTGAATTGAATTGAATTTGAATTGAAGATGTTTTATAGCTTTGTAGAAGCCATATTTTAATGGAGGGAGTGGTCTGGTGGCACTATTTTGGCACCTTTGTTTTTCCCCTTCCTGGAGCCCTGGGCTATATTCTTAAAGATCTAGCTGCATGGGAGAGGTGGGCGTGATAGGAGTCTATGAAGCTAGCTCTCTCTCTCTTTCTGGGGGGCTACTTGCCAAGTCTGACATGTTTTTTACAACATATTGCCATACCTTTACAGCCAGCCATGCAGGACATCTGCTGATATGTAACATTACTCATATCAGCTACTTCTTTGTTAAATAAACTAATTGACAAAGAAAGGTTTTGTCTGTTGAGTCTCTTATCAAATTCACTTCTGCTGTATTTGATCAAATTGGATTTAACGCCATTCTCAGCCACATGATTTACAGGAGAACATGACTTGCTTGAACCTGAGATGAATGCTTTCAATGTCAGTCTGACAGGACCAGAACACTAATGGCGTAAAGCTTTCCTCTGCACAGAATTTAAAAGACATATGTACACCACTGGAGTACTGATTTCGGAGGTGGTTATGAACACACTCATCAGGATTACGAGTGTGACTGCAAAGGGAAGAGAAACAGTGAAGGAAACAGGAGAAGGTGAGAGGAGGATGTGTAATAGGATATGTTAGCGGTGTGGTAAGTGCCTGATTCCTGGTGCTGCTGAACAATATGTGGTCCACAACACTATTTTTACAGCATTACATCAAAGAACAATTTTTCAAATAACAGAGTGCATCCATCAGCGGCTATCAGAAAATATAATGTTCAACAAACAATTTCTATGCCATAATGTTACTATCACTCTCCCTCAGAGCCTGTTTGAGTGTTTACACGAGTGATGCTGAAGATTCTTGACCAAAGTGGTTTCTGTGCTTCTGTTTTAAAAGGCATCAAGGAGATCTGTGGTGCAGACTGGAGAGCAGCGGGGACTTTAGGCCGTGTATGTTACCTTGTACCCCACAAATGAGAGTTTTCAGAGATAATACATTTAAGAAAAACACCGCAACAAAAAACAATCTATTACTTTCATTTTCTCCGTATAATCTCCTGGTTTTAATAAGGGTCTGCATCCAGTTACATTTACTTGTAACAGTTTTTACCAAAAATAAATCAATCTTTCTTTCTTGTGATTTAATTTCATAGTATTTTATAGCCTGAAAACTTGAACAACACTCTGTTTTGATTCTTTTTGGTTCTGATCCCCATTTGGACCTGTTAACTCTTCTAAAATATAACATATTCTGAGCACTACTCAAGCTAAATGATCTCTCTGTGACTTCCTGCTGGTATGTACTAACTGGTTTCATAAAAATAAAAAAAAACTAATTTACAGCAGATGAAGAGTGTAATATGGAATATGACCTTATTCAGGTGTCAGAGTAGGTATAAAATGTCCTCCTGGTAGGTATGGATTGACGCATGGTTGGTATTAAAATTCCTACAGCAGACATCACAGTTTTTTACCCATTACCTGTAATCCAACCTGGCATATCTCAGTGCCACAACAAAATAAGAGAAAGAGTCTATGTGTTCTATTTAATCCAAACCTCAAAAAACAAAACTATTGTAAAGCTATTGTATTACATAGTATTCTATCTTAAATAATTCATTACTAATATTGCTGTTATTACTACTGCTATTATCTGTACTACTGTCATTATTGAAATAAACACCACAAATATTATTATTATTACTTGATAATTAACTTGTGTTTGTGTTGCTGTAACACCGGATGTCTCCCATGGATGACATGTAATCCTAAACATTCTGCATTAGGAGCCTGTTTGACATCTAAGGACAGACGAATATGAGCATAAAATGCTTAGACTGAAGTTGTCTGAGGTTATGTCAGCCTAAACAACACAAACGTGTAAAAAAGCTAATCAAGCTAATCAAGCTAATCCAACAGAGTAAAGTAAACTATAAAATGTGACATAAACAAGTAAATATCTTTGGTCAAACTGGTACAGAAAACAATAAAAAACAAAGCACATTTTAAAGAGTTGCAGATGAAATGACAGAAAATCTTTTTTTTTTTTTTTTTCTAATGAGCTCTCTTGGGTTTCACAAAGCTTTTAATTAAGCACCACAAAGAGACAATAATAATTTATTTAAACATCCTAAACTGGGTCAGGCTCTTTTAACTCAACAAGTTCTGAACTTAAGCACAATAGATGTGAAAATGAATTTAGATATGAACATAAAAAGAATAAAGAAAACATGTTTGTCCCTTGGTGAGGCATACTTGGTGAGCCTTCCTGAAGACCTGAGAGCAGCTCAGAGTGATGGGTTTTCTTTAAATGCAAACTAAAAACACGTGACCTTTAGTTAAACGGTCTTTTTATTCATGTTTTACTTTATTATATGTTTATTAATATTTAAGTCAGTTTTATTTGGTGCTATTGGCATTATAAATAATTACCTTTTATTTTTTGGAACTAGGGACAATTTGAGTTATTCTTTATTTACTTATTTTTTTCTTATTATTTATTTGTCTGATGGTACAGCAATGTTTTAGAAACATTCATCTATCCAGTGTCTATACCCGTTGTCCTTCCTGGGTCCACCAGCTAGTCCTTAACAGGACAACCATGCATGCACACACTCATACCTAAGGTCAATTTAGAGATACCAATGACACTAACAGTCATGTCTTGGGACTGTGGGATGAAGCTGGAGTACCCAGAGAAAACCCATGCATGCACAGGCAGAACATGCAAACTCCATGCAGAAAGACCCGAGGCCAGGATTTGAACCCAGGACCCTTTGTGCTGCAAGGCAACAGTGCTACCAACAGCTCCACCATGCAGCTCATTTTAGGGGCGGGCTTTAGAGAAAACACAAACTATTTCAAAAGTTCTTCCTGAAAATATATATCTTTTCAAAAACTGTACAGATAAAAAAAAGTTATTTATTTTCCCTAATTTTAACTAACAATATATATATATATATAAAGGAAACCATGTCTATGCTGAACAACAATGTGTGTTCTTGACATAATTCACATAAAGCATCCAGTCTTTAAAGCACTAAAACTGGAACAAAATGTAGACCACTAGGAAGTTTCACCAGTGAATTTATTATAAAAATGCAAAAATTGGATAATTTTAGGGATTTTCCACCGATTAATTTATCTTAGAGAAACTGCACTGAAAATATATACATTTTTTTGTATTATTTTTACATACTATTCAAAATGGAACAATCAAAATTTTACTTTGAGAAGCTTGATGAGTTACTGACACAAACAACTGACTGAATAAGACGCCTTGGCCATCAGTCACATTACACCCATATTGGTTGCATGTTGGTGTTTATATTTTTTGTATTAAAATCATTCAAGTATCAAGTAATCCTAATTAATGATTGAAATCTTTAGAAAATAACTAAGAACATCTAAGTTCCAGGTTTCTGTATCTAAAGCTTCAGGTAAACGAGCTGCGTGTTGGGTTTTTTGACCTGAACTGGAGCTTATTTAGAGCTAATATAAATTCATGTACAGGTGCATCTCAATAAATAAATAAATATTATTGAAAAGAAATGAATTTCTGATTTTCATTTAAAAAGTAAAACCCACATGTAAACATCATTGAGAGGAATAAATGTGCAGGCTAAACCTAGACAGGTTTGATCTAGGTCCGATACTAAAGCTTAATTTTGGTCAATAGTGATCAAAATTAACACATTAAATATATCACTAGATATCTAATTAATATAATTTCGGTTCCATTTTCTCTATTTAACTACTGAAAGAAATAAACTTTTCCATGTTATAAGTGTTGAGCTGTATCTGTTATAAATAGTTTTGAACGTTTATCTTATGTGAAACCAATAAAACAAAAAGCTTCTTTCTTAAGCTGCATAAAGTGTAACAGGCCAATTTCATAAGTAAAAATATATTGCTAGGCTGTATTCATCAATCAACTCACTCACTCTCAGCTTTCTTCCTTTCTCCTGCATTGTTGTTATGCTTTTCTAATTCATAATTAATTACCTCTTTGCGTGTGTCAGCAGCATTGTTTCCCAGAAAATGTCTCGGTTATGCCACAGAAGTGCATTTGATCTGAATGGATGAAGCCAGCGAGCAGAACAACCATAAAAAGGAAGGAGAAAGAACACAAAACTGTTTCCATCATCACCCTTGATGCCAGAGGAGGCAGGATGCTTATATAAGGGAACACAGACAGAATGGCACACATATGCATCTCCACAAACACAAACACTCTGTTTTTGTTTGTTTATATGCAGATCAGCAAAATAGGATTGGCCTACAGAGTGAAGCATTGTGGGAGGGCATTGCAAACACATTATGACATCAGCTTGTAATGACACATTGTTAGCCTGCATGTGTGGGAAATGTGGAATCATGACCTCAGTCTCTTGTCACATGTCCCAATACATTGCATTCCTTTTGTACTAATGAGAGATAACAGGAAGTGAGCCGGTCAGGACATCTGAATTGTAGTTGAAATAGTTGGCTGCAGAGTGACACATTTTATTTTCTGAATCATTAAAAAATGCTCCCTGGAAAACCAAATGTACTGAACAGAGGGAGAAGCAACTTCTCCCAAATGTTTTTCTGTTGCACTGGGAAATCACATGTGCCTGTATTATCTTTTGCTGTGTTGCTGCAGAAGCAATCAAACAACTACAGCTTCCAACAATCTCTAACAGCTTTTGCAGCTCTTGCTGTGGAAGTGTTTATTTCTCTTTAATTTAATTCAGACGGAATTATCTGATAAACAATTTACAATTGATTATGTAACTGAAAAGATTTGAACTCAGTGAGCTTATTCAATGGTATTAAATATGAAGAGTGGTCTAATTATTACATTACCAGGCCTCTGCAGAGCCGAATGAATGAATGCTGATGAGGGAATTCAGCCATTTGTCAGGAATATCAAAGACAAACAAACACAAACATCAAGTTCCAGATCATATTTACGGAAAATGTCAAGATTGTTTACACACAACTGATCCAGCCTGGCTAAACATTGTGTGACTATAAAAAAAGACATTGGTTGTTTTTTCACTACCTGGTTAGGTCCAAATAAAATAGGCTGCAGGATTAATCTGCAGGTACAGGTGCTGAGGTACGTAGTGTAGATGTCAAACATAGTGTACACACAATCCAAAAACTGGGATCTCTTGTAAATGCAGGATTCTCTCTACAGTACATTCTGTGGAAAATTTTACCTACCCTGCTAAAATACACATTATTTGCATGGACCCTCAACAACCCCTTTTATGAACTGACTAGTAGTACATATTAATTGTACATAGATCTTTACGAAATTTCAGATCAAACTTGAATCAATAATCAGCTTAACACTGACAGCCATCATTACAACTTCTAATACTAATTAATTTCACTGACTTTGCTGTAACTTCATGTTTTCCTCTGACTGCTTCAGTCAAATTTGATCAAAGATATGCTACCTTTCAGTTCTCTGCACGTCTAAATAAAGATTCAAAGCTACTACCCACACTTTTAAATTAATTGATTGTAATCCTCCTGATGTAAGGACTTTATCTTTTATCTCTGGCAAAATTCAACATAATTTTGAATAAAATTATTAAATAATGTTAAATTAGGCTAAATTAATCTTACTGCCATTGTTTTAAAGACTGATGAAAGGATTATGTTCTCAGCTACTAATGACTTGTATCTATCTCATTTCTGAACAGCTTATTCAGATCTGTGTCGTCCCTAAGATTACACAAAGCAAGAATAGTTTCTCTGATCTCAGAAGGTGTACTAACAGTTTAATGAGGAGGAATACATGTATTCAGGAAAATATCTGCAGATATTTATTCATATCTTTGTAAATAAAAGTGTCTGATTCTCAAAGACCAGTGCTGTTGGCAGCAGACAGCTTGCATTACATATTTACTGTCTCCTGAATTCTAGTCGCATTTATGATGCAGAAGTATAAAAAATAGGAAATAAAGGCAACCTGCTGTGATGCTGACATGTCATATTTCTGTAATATTCCTTTTTTTTACCAGAAGTGTCTGAAATGATTTCTCTAATTTACACATGTATTTTTCAATTGCGACCCTGAACGCAGTGAGACTGTAAGATGCTGTTTTCCGTGACTTAGGTTGTCTCTTAGGATTTCTGTTTCAAGCAGAATGACTAAACTTGCTGTGAGGAAACATTTGGGGATGAAAAGGTGGGCTTGATTGAGCTAAGACTACTGCTTAGTGGATTGAGAACGTAATGTGTACAACAGAAATGAAACTATTCCTCAATGGGAACAACTTCTAATATCTTCTGTGTTATCAATGATAAAGATGTTTAGCGTCTTTGTTGTCCTCTGTGAGTCTAGCTGGAGGACACATTTAAGGGATATTTGTAACAGACTACATCAGCTGGAGGTTTCAAGACTGACTACTGATGTTTATCTCTGGAGGAAAATAAAAGTTGTCTTGACATCGTAATTTTCCACTGAGGTGCTTAATAAGAAATGAGATACAAAGCAAGAGCAGAGACAGATGGACACTAAGAAATAGGATTGTGGCATGCAAGCAGGCTGCCACTTTGTGTCTGTGCGTGTATGAGGCAAAGGGTTGAATAATTTACACGCATCCAAACATGAGCACACTCTTTCATTATTTACAGGTAGAGCTTTTACCCAACAATCACAGAAAATGTAAAAAAGGTTTTTAAGTTTTAAAGGCAACCATTTTTTTTAAAACTGTGACAATATATAGAACAAAAAGAAGGAATTAAGAAAAGGTTAATCACAGCATGAGACCAGTCAGCATGAACACCACTATGGAGCCAACATTAAACTTGCATAAACCATTCTTTCCATGTTTACTTTCCTTCTTTGGTGTCTTATCATGTCCTAGCAATACAAATAGTTAAAGGCACGCTTCAAAGTGAAGCGCTGTGGTCAAGCCGAGTGTTCTTTTCCATCCGTTTGTGCCTAAGCTGACAGAACCAGTGTTAAAGTCGTTTAAACATCAACTCTACCTCCAAGGTGCCCTTGAGCAAAGATTGTAGAGCTCCCACCCTGTCTGCTCCAATGAAGCAGCAGAAGGAGGCTGAACCAAACAGCTCCCAGGTGTTGCTGTGTGTTGAACTGTATGAATGACTTCTAATGGAGAAATAAATAGTAATACATTCATATAGACTGTGATCCTCTATGAGGAGCTTTCTCCAATGTTTAAAGCTGTCACATTGAGCACCTGATGCTGTGTACATGGGTTGGACAATGAAACTGAAACACCTGTCATTTTAGTGTGGGAGGTTTCATGGCTAAATTGGACCAGCCTGGTAGCCAGTCTTCATTGATTGCACATTGCACCAGTAAGAGCAGAGTGTGAAGGTTCAATTAGCAGGGTAAGAGCACAGTTTTGCTCAAAATATTGAAATGCACACAACATTATGGGTGACATACCAGAGTTCAAAAGAGGACAAATTGTTGGTGCACGTCTTGCTGGCACATCTGTGACCAAGACAGCAAGTCTTTGTGATGTATCAAGAGTCACTGTATCCAGGGTAATGTCAGCATACCACCAAGAAGGACGAACCACATCCAACAGGATTAACTGTGGACGTAAGAGGAAGCTGTCTGAAAGGGATGTTCGGGTGCTAACCTGGATTGTATCCAAAAGACATAAAACCACGGCTGCCCAAATCACGGCAGAATTAAATGTGCACCTCAACTCTCCTGTTTCCACCAGAACTGTCCGTCAGGAGCTCCACAGGGTCAATATACACCGCCAGGCTGCTATAGCCAAACCTTTGGTCACTCATGCCAATGCCAAACGTCGGTTTCAATGGTGCAAGGAGCGCAAATCTTGGGCTGTGGACAATGTGAAACATGTATTGTTCTGTGATGAGTCCACCTTTACTGTTTTCCCCACATCCGGGAGAGTTACGGTGTGGAGAAGCCCCAAAGAAGCGTACCACCCAGACTGTTGCATGCCCAGAGTGAAGCATGGGGGTGGATCAGTGATGGTTTGGGCTGCCATATCATGGCATTCCCTTGGCCCAATACTTGTGCTAGATGGGCGCATCACTGCCAAGGACTACCGAACCATTCTTGAGGACCATGTGCATCCAATGGTTCAAACATTGTATCCTGAAGGCGGTGCCGTGTATCAGGATGACAATGCACCAATACACACAGCAAGACTGGTGAAAGATTGGTTTGATGAACATGAAAGTGAAGTTGAACATCTCCCATGGCCTGCACAGTCACCAGATCTAAATATTATTGAGCCACTTTGGGGTGTTTTGGAGGAGCGAGTCAGGAAACGTTTTCCTCCACCAGTATCACGTAGTGACCTGGCCACTATCCTGCAAGAAGAATGGCTTAAAATCCCTCTGACCACTGTGCAGGACTTGTATATGTCATTCTCAAGACGAATTGACGCTGTATTGGCCGCAAAAGGAGGCCCTACACCATACTAATAAATTACAGGTCCTTCTCAAAATATTAGCATATTGTGATAAAGTTCATTATTTTCCATAATGTCATGATGAAAATTTAACATTCATATATTTTAGATTCATTGCACACTAACTGAAATATTTCAGGTCTTTTATTGTCTTAATACGGAGGATTGTGGCATACAGCTCATGAAAACCCAAAATTCCTATCTCACAAAATTAGCATATCATTAAAAGGGTCTCTAAACGAGCTATGAACCTAATCATCTGAATCAACGAGTTAACTCTAAACACCTGCAAAAGATTCCTGAGGCCTTTAAAACTCCCAGCCTGGTTCATCACTCAAAACCCCAATCATGGGTAAGACTGCCGACATGACTGCTGTCCAGAAGGCCACTATTGACACCCTCAAGCAAGAGGGTAAGACACAGAAATAAATTTCTGAACGAATAGGCTGTTCCCAGAGTGCTGTATCAAGGCACCTCAGTGGGAAGTCTGTGGGAAGGAAAAAGTGTGGCAGAAAACGCTGCACAACGAGAAGAGGTGACCGGACCCTGAGGAAGATTGTGGAGAAGGGCCGATTCCAGACCTTGGGGGACCTGTGGAAGCAGTGGACTGAGTCTGGAGTAGAAACATCCAGAGCCACCGTGCACAGGCATGTGCAGGAAACGGGCTACAGGTGCCGCATTCTCCAGGTCAAGCCACTTTTGAACCAGAAACAGCGGCAGAAGCGCTTGACCTGGGCTACAGAGAAGCAGCACTGGACTGTTGCTCAGTGGTCCAAAGTACTTTTTTCGGATGAAAGCAAATTCTGCATGTCATTCGGAAATCAAGGTGCCAGAGTCTGGAGGAAGACTGGGGAGAAGAAAATGCCAAAATGCCAGAAGTCCAGTGTCAAGTACCCACAGTCAGTGATGGTCTGGGGTGCCGTGTCAGCTGCTGGTGTTGGTCCACTGTGTTTTATCAAGGGCAGGGTCAATGTAGCGAGCTATCAGGAGATTTTGGAGCACTTCATGCTTCCATCTGCTGAAAAGCTTTATGGAGATGAAGATTTCATTTTTCAGCACGACCTGGCACCTGCTCACAGTGCCAAAACCACTGGTAAATGGTTTACTGACCATGGTATCACTGTGCTCAATTGGCCTGCCAACTCTCCTGACCTGAACCCCATAGAGAATCTGTGGGATATTGTGAAGAGAACGTTGAGAGACTCAAGACCCAACACTCTGGAAGAGCTAAAGACCGCTATCGAAGCATCCTGGGCCTCCATAAGACCTCAGCAGTGCCACAGGCTGATTGCCTCCATGCCACGCCGCATTGAAGCAGTCATTTCTGCCAAAGGATTCCTGACCAAGTATTGAGTGCATAACTGTACATGATTTTTTGAAGGTTGACGTTTTTTGTATTAAAAACACTTTTCTTTTATTGGTTGGATGAAATATGCTAATTTTGTGAGATAGGAATTTTGGGTTTTCATGAGCTGTATGCCACAATCATCCGTATTAAGACAATAAAAGACCTGAAATATTTCAGTTAGTGTGCAATGAATCTAAAATATATGAATGTTAAATTTTCATCATTACATTATGGAAAATAATGAACTTCATCACAATATGCTAATATTTTGAGAAGGACCTGTATTGTGGTCTAAAACCAGGTGTTTCAGTTTCATTGTCCAACCCCTGTAGGTGTCAACAAAAGGCCTCAGAAACAATCAGTTGAGATGAGTGACTCTATTTCAAGTGAGAGGAAAAAAATGCTTAGGTTTAGCCAAAAAAAAAAAACTAAAAACAACCATTACAAAGCACCCACTTAGCTGGCTTGATTTCACTTCATCTGGAACATTTTATGTATTACCATTAACCTTGGTTTGCACATACAAACATTCATGTGGGCTGAGTAATGCCATATTTTTTTAGATTTCTTTAGAATATTTTATTTCTTATCTGACAGCTTTAACTTGTTGCGCGATCAAATTGTGTTTATAGTCATTTCTTCTTCTTGAGGTGTATACAGCCTCATATCTAAAGTAATGTCTAGTTTCATTGCCCTAAATTGTAAACCTGCTGAAGGATTGATTTGGGAACACCCTTTGACTGTAGTGGACTTGTGCATTTCCATTTTAGTTTGACATAAATTAGACTAAACATGCCAGTAAATCTTGGCCCCACACTCATTATTCTCGCTGGACATTTTTCACTTGCAGCAAGGGAAAATATGTATCAAACAGCTTCATGTTTCTCTCACTAAATATATTCTAAGGAGGTTATTGACATAAAATTCACAGCAGATGTCGGTATCAACGTAAGAGAGTTCAAAGCAATTTAGAATTTAAATTAGGTTATAAGTGAAAAAGAGGAATGAAAGGGGGGATTAGTATTGAATGAGCTTATTGACATTAATTTAATACTTAGCAGAAAAGTGTCTGTTGTTACTGAAAGCTTTTAAATGTCCTGTATGTGGGAAACTAGTTACAACCATTAGAAAGGAGTGATTTAGACCCATTCTTCCACACATACTGTATTTAAATCTTGAAAATTCTTGACAGCTCTTCTCTGGACTCTGATCTTCAGTTCGTTCCATAGATTTTGAATTGTATTCCAATCAGGTGATTGACCGGGCAAGCAAAGCAGCTTTATTTTCTTGTTTTTGACCATTATCTTGCTGACAAAATATCTTTTGTCTTAACGTATCTCACTGTAGCTCAGTGGCTAGTAGGTACACCTACCAACTGGTGTATAAGTGTGTGTGTGTTTAAAAGGGTGAATGTGACTCTAGTGTGTAGAGCTTAGAGTGGTCAGTATGACTAGAACAGTGCTATATACACTCACCGGCCACTTTATTAGGTACACCTTGCTAGTACCGGGTTGGACCCCTTTTTGCCTTCAGAACTGCCTTAATCCTTTTGCTAACTGGCTTGCTAAGTTAGCCTGGCTGTGGGTTGCTAACTAGCTGAGTATTACTGGAGAAAGACCTGCACACACATTTATCCATTAATGTTTATTGTTGCTTCTTATATTCTCAAAACTTTAAATATTTTAAAAAAATCCATAGATTTCTGGTATTGACTGACTGATTTTTTTCATGCAAAGCTGTCATTTTTGGTACTGATGTTCATCATAGTTCCTGACATTCTCATTTAATCTAAAGCTTTGAATTTTTTCTCATTTTCCAGTTTCATTTTACTCAAATCTTTATATATTTACAGTATTTTCCAATGTTCATTAGTTTAGTGAGTGTAATTAGTTTTAGGTGGAGAATTTCATTACCTGGCATATTTGACTGTAAAGTTGAAATATTTTTGTTAATAAATAGATACATATTTAGAGAGAAGTGTGTTGGCTCATGCTCGTATCTTCCGTTTCCAATTAACTGTCAGATTATACTGTTATGTTTTGATGATTGTGGTTAATAATTATTAATTAATAGCTCCAGTTATTAATTATAACTATTAATACTAGTAGCCCAACAATCACAATTGAATAGAATATTTAGAATATCTAAACGTTGTGGATGATTTTGGTTAGAAGTTTTAGATTATTAATTATGATGGTAAATTATAATTTTTAATAAATATCCATAATCAAATAATCCTAATTGTGCGACAGGAGTGTGATACTAACATGTTTGATCCTCGCATTATGTCATATGTCTAAGAATATTTGCATATGCATGTGATGACATCATGTTGTCTTCGATGTGGGATTTATCAACAGCTGATGGCTAATCTCCACAGAATCTGGGTTAAATACGGATCAAAGCTCTATACCTGAGTTAGTGCACTTCTGCACGTGTCCACACATACAATTGTTTACAGACTGAATTTATATAGTGAGTTTCTAGTCATACTGATCACTCAAAGCTCTTTGCACTATAGCCACATTCACCCAATTACACTCACACATTCATACAGCGATACGTGAGCAACTTCAGTGGACATCGACATTTACATGTGGCAGGAGAAGGCAAGAATCAAACCTATAACTTCTGGATTGCAAGACAACCACCCTTCCTACTGAGCTACAGTTGCTACAAATGTAGATACAAATAAGAGGCATAATAGGTAAACTCAAGTCAGTTTCTTTCAGTTATAAATATTGCACAATAACTGTTGGTGACTACTTTATATTTATTATCAAAAGCTAATTGTCACTTTGTACTTACAGAATCATGCAGGGATTTCATGATAGAGGCTGCAGCTGATAATGGTGGCAGCACAAAATCAGAAGGAATAACAATACTTTTAAGATTCGTAATTTTAAAAAACTGCAGTTTTTTGGTTTTTATAATATAAAGATGTTATAATGCTGATTTTTTTCTTCTCTCATTCTGAATTTGAAAACTGGAAAAAAAAATTATTTTCAGTGCATCAAGATATGGATATAGATGATTCGGACTTGATTGAAAAACATCAACACTCCATTATCTTAATTATATTTTATGAGGAACACAGATGGTGGAACTGCTTTGGTGCTGCACCCACACAAATTATAGATATGAGGTCACATGCAATGAGAAAACACAAGAAAACAAAATAACTATATTAGATGTTTTGATGCAGAGGTGGAAGTAAAACTGCTGATATTTTCTGCCACTGTAAACCTGTAGCCTATTAAACTAGCGATGCTAAAGATTCCTCCTAACTCAAAAAAGACAAAACTTACACAGTTCATGGCAACTATTAGCAAGCGGATTTGTGACCATTGAGTTGTTGAGAATCTGTGGTTTGGTTCTTTGTAGGGCCTTTAGATATAACGTCCCTCCTCAAAGATACGGTACTTAAATACTGCTCCATACCTACTTCAGCTAGACCAAACCAAATTAAAGGGACCATAAGCTGGTAAAAATATCACTAAAATGATGTATGGCAAGCAATTCCAACAAAATCTTATGTCTGTGTAAGTGCGTGTTGTGGGCTACGAACAAGAGTATTGAAAGAATCAGAGCAGAGAAACAATCGAATGCTAAAACGGATACAGTTTGTTACAGATGAAGTATAATCGTAATTGTAACCAAATCAGTTCTCCAAGAAAAAATATTGATATTCAGTGTAAAAGCTTTCCCTGCTCGATATAACCCTCAGATTGCTGCACAAATATTGCTGGTCCATTATAGATGTTGAAATTCTTTTAAATTTAAAGGAATACTACTAAGTTTGAAGAGGGACTCAGTTAAATGTGTCAGCTTCAGGAACTGTGTAACATGGATTTATACTAAACAAAGACACTGTGAAATGTGTGTTCTTCAATGAAGATATTAATTGCTTAGAAACATTTAATAAAACACCACTAAAACAATCTGATCTAGCAGTATCCAAAGTATCCAAAGTATCCAAAACGAAGCTCAAATGCACTGCTGAGAGCTGTCCATGGTGCTGAAAGTGGTTCTGAAAGTGTAGTGACTTTCATAATTATTAAAAAGTAATATGACAAATGTTTTCATGCCACTGTTCATTAAAACAGAAGCAAGTGAATGGCAAAAATAAACCTCATGTGCTTTGACTGGTTGAGTCTGTAAGTGCAAAAACAATAAGACAAGATGCAGAAGAAGAGGAGAACCTGATCTGAAACAATGAGCTGATTTTTAAAGCTTCACTGTGGCCATTCTTTTTTCACAGGAACTCCAAAATAATAAGTAAAAAAACTTCAGCAGATCCAAAAAGCACCAACAGGAGGTCTGACGAAAATTTAAATAACAGATCATATTTCATTTATTTTAGCTCCCTATTAAATCTAGAATCCTAATTTTTCTTTCTCACATATAACCCATGATCTAAAGCTCCATCATTCATCAGAGATCTGATTGTTCCATATGTTCCTAAAAGTGCCCTTCATTCTCAGACTGCAGGTTTACTGCTGGTTCCTAAAGGTTCTAGAAGTAGAATGGGAGGCAGATCTATTAGTTATCAGGCTCCTGAGGCGGACTGACATATGGGGCTACCAGGAATTTTTTCCGTGGGCCGGTGGTTTAGCCTGTGGAGGTGTTGTTATGCTCAGCCCCTCAAAAGCCTTTTCTACAACTCCTCCCTCCAGTCAGGCAGATTTGCTCAATGCATGGCTGCAGAGCTGTACATACATTAACAAGCACTACTCTACTGTAATTAAATACAATTTGTCTGTACTTTGCACTTTTTTAGGTATTTTACAGAAGCTGAACTATTAATTTCACTTGAGTGTGTTCTTTATTCTGTTACATTTAAAATCCCACCTGTTACTGAGTAAAAATAAATATTGGAAAAAACAACACCGGAAGCAATGGTGATCCATGGTTGGGTTAGGAATTAGACCCTAACATGGAGGCACATCAATCGGATGCTAGTGGTGCTATAAAATCCCATCTAGTACAGTTGAAGTAAAAAGAAGAGAAGCCATAGCCCGACTTCACTGACCCGTTTAAATATAAGTACAATAAAGGCAACAGCTTTAATAACAATGTTAACTAAGTTTGCCTAAAGAGATCAAACTGTCTGCATTTTAAAAAATCAACATGGAAGCAATGCAGCGCCTAAAGGTCAATAAAAGGGTTTTAAATTTTAGTAAGAAACTATGTTCATTGTTCTTGGACAGTGGTGCATGACATGCTAATGTATATAATAAATAACAACGTTGTTACCTGATGTAATCTAATGTAAGCTAAAAAAAGCCTTATTAGCACTAACCAGGTGCACATCTATTTACTGCACGTAGGAGTCAATCAGTGGACAGTATGTGGTTTATGTTCAAGAAAATGACAATGTAAACATATCTATTTATCTGGTACTTTATAATAGATTATAATTCATTTAGGCTAAAACAGAGGGTCAGGCGCTTAGTTTGGAGTCAGGTATTTAAAACGACAAGAGGGATAGTGAAATAACTGGACAGAGGATAGGATGAAGATCAGAACTGCCAGGTTCTGGTGACACAGAAAACCACTGAGAAGCTTCATAGATGTAGTGAAGGATGCAGAGGATTTGGTATGACAAAGAAGGATGGATGAGATAATCAGCTGCAGAGAACCATAAAGACAGCAACTGACATACATTTATTTAAACATAATACCTCCTAAATATTCTTTCTTCATTAAAAGTTACTATTTAACTATTACTTACAGTAAAATTTTATAAGGTATTTATTACTTTTATTTGAGTAACATTTTACACTGGTAACTTTACATATATGTTAGTAGAATTTTATCACAGTAACTGTACTATTACTAAAGTACAGGTGTTGGACAATGAAACTGAAACACCTGTCATTTTAGTGTGGGAGGTTTCATGGCTAAATTGGACCAGCCTGGTAGCCAGTCTTCATTGATTGCACATTGCACCAGTAAGAGCAGAGTGTGAAGGTTCAATTAGCAGGGTAAGAGCACAGTTTTGCTCAAAATATTGAAATGCACACAACATTATGGGTGACATACCAGAGTTCAAAAGAGAACAAATTGTTGGTGCACGTCTTGCTGGCGCATCTGTGACCAAGACAGCAAGTCTTTGTGATGTATCAAGAGCCACGGTATCCAGGGTAATGTCAGCATACCACCAAGAAGGACGAACCACATCCAACAGGATTAACTGTGGACGTAAGAGGAAGCTGTCTGAAAGGGATGTTCAGGTGCTAACCCGGATTGTATCCAAAATACATAAAACCACGGCTGCCCAAATCACGGCAGAATTAAATGTGCACCTCAACTCTCCTGTTTCCACCAGAACTGTCCATCAGGAGCTCCACAGGGTCAATATACACGGCCGGGCTGCTATAGCCAAACCTTTGGTCACTCATGCCAATGCCAAACGTCGGTTTCAATGATGCAAGGAGTGCAAATCTTGGGCTGTGGACAATGTGAAACATGTATTGTTCTCTGATGAGTCCACCTTTACTGTTTTCCCCACATCCAGGAGAGTTACGGTGTGGAGAAGCCCCAAAGAAGCGTACCATCCAGACTGTTGCATGCCAAGAGTGAAGCATGGGGGTGGATCAGTGATGGTTTGGGATGCCATATCATGGCATTCCCTTGGCCCAATACTTGTGCTAGTTGGGCGCGTCACTGCCAAGGACTACCGAACCATTCTTGAGGACCATGTGCATCCAATGGTTCAAACATTGTATCCTGAAGGCGGTGCCGTGTATCAGGATGACAATGCACCAATACACACAGTAAGACTGGTGAAAGATTGGTTTGATGAACATGAAAGTGAAGTTGAACATCTCCCATGGCCTGCACAGTCACCAGATCTAAATATTATTGAGCCACTTTGAGGTGTTTTGGAGGAGCGAGTCAGGAAACGTTTTCCTCCACCAGTATCACGTAGTGACCTGGCCACTATCCTGCAAGAAGAATGGCTTAAAATCCCTCCGACCACTGTGCAGGACGTGTAGATGTCATTCCCAAGACGAATTGATGCTGTATTGGCCACAAAAGGAGGCCCTACACCATACTAATAAATTATTGTGGTCTAAAACCAGGTGTTTCAGTTTCATTGTCCAACCCTTGTACATCATTTCTGTACTCTTTCCACCTTCAAAAGCCAGATTTCTTCTCCTCTATTTTGTCAGGTTCAAGTTAAGTTTAAGGAAGTTATTTTGTTGAAAAGCAAGAAACAATGTGACTGTGTTATAGTTGATCGTAAAAGCTAAATATGTATACATACATATTGTTGGTGTAAATTATTTTGTTTATCTGAGAACATAACTCATATCACATTAGCACAATAACTATGTGTACATATATATGTATAGGCCTATATATTTCATGAAAATTTCAACCCAGCAGTTGAAAGTGGGCCAGTCTGTCAGAAACTTTTCAGAATTTTTCATCCCTGTCCACCCCTGTCAGGCTCCTGTCCTGTGGAACCAGAATCAAAAAAGGCGGACCCAAGATTCAGCCAGACACAGTACTGAAAGTTTAAAAGGTTTATTCAGCCACAGGAAAACGTCACACAACACTCCTCACAGCTTCCAGGAATCACTGAGGCAGAAAGAGGGATTAGTGACTTGTAGTCTCTCCAGATTTTGCAGGGATCAGAAAAGCCACTAACCTGCTTTTGTCTTGAGTGGAACTTGAAACCCAGAGGGGAAACCTCAGTGGGCGGCAGGCGGTGATCTCCACAGCACATGTAAGAAGTGACTCCAGGCTGAATAATCCGAGGGCTAGGCTGGCTCAATAATCCAAGGACAGAAACAGGGTCAACGATCAGAACAAGAGGCGTCAGGCAAGGGGCAGGCAGAGAAATAAACCAGATGCAGGAAACAAGGTCGACAACCAAAATCCAAATAGTCCGACAGGGAGCAGGCAGAGGCATACCTCCAAAAGGCAAGGCAAGGTCAAGAACAATGATCAGACACGAAGGAACGCTGGATATCTACTCACACAATGGCTTTCAAAAATCTGGCACCGTCTGCTTGTCAGAGTCAGTATATATCAGGGAAGACACAGGTGTATGGCATTCAACAGATTGCACTACACTGCAGCAGCCATCAGGTGCATCTAATCTGCTGATTGCAGCCAGGGAGACAGGGTAGAGCAGACGTACCAGAATGATAACACTAACAGGAGTCTCTCTAGGACCTTCATGATGTGGGATGTCAGGGCAACATCAACAAACCTGCAGATTACTTTCTATTGTGGAACTTTAGATTACTTAGATTTCAGGTCTTGGTTTCCTGGACCTTCAAGGTCACTTTTCTGAATGTTCTTGTACCCTATTGAGACAGTGTCTTTTCACAAATTGATTCTTTTGTTCATAGTGTTTCTTCATCATTGCGTGATGCATTAGACAATGCAGCCCCCTTGAAAAAGAAGGTAATCATTCATAGGAGGCTAGCTCCCTGGTTTAATTCAGAGCTGTATACTTTAAAGCACAATGTTAGAAAATTGGAGAGAAAATGGCGCTCTACATACCTAGAGGATTCCTACTTAATCTGGAAAAATAGCCTATTGTTGTACAAAAAGACACTTCGCCAAGCTAGAAAAGCTTATTTCTCATCATTAATAGAAGAGAACAAGAATAATCCTAGGTTTCTCTTTAGTACAGTTGCTAAACTTACACAGAGTCATAGCTCTGTTGAGCCATCCATTCCCTTAGCTCTTAGCAGCCATGACTTTATGGGATTCTTCATAAAACAATTTGATTCTATTAAAAATAAAATCTTTGACATACTCCCGAAGATGATTACTTCATCCTCAGCAAGTGAGACAACATTGGAAATAACTGCAGAACCTGATCTGTGTTTGGACTGTTTTGATCCTGTGGAGCTTCCTGAGTTATCAAAAATATTAGCTTCATCTAAACCTTCAACTTGTATGTTAGACCCAATCCCAACCAAATTATTTAAGGAAGTGTTCCTTCTGATTACCAGCCCCATTTTAGGTATGATTAACCTATCCTTAGTAAATGGATCAGAACCACAGGCTTTTAAGGTAGCTGTAATTAAACCTTTGCTTAAGAAACCTTCGCTTAATCGAGATGATTTAATAAATTACAGACCTATATTCAATCTTCCATTCTTATCTAAAATTCTTGAGAAAATTGTTGCTAATCAAATGTGTGAGCATTTACACAGCAATGATCTGTTTGAAGAGTTTCAGTCAGGCTTCAGAGCTCATCATAGCACTGAAACAGCTCTGCTGAAAGTCACTAATGATATTCTTATGGCCTCAGATAATGAACTTGTGTCTGTACTGGTTCTGTTAGATCTCAGTGCTGCATTTGATCCAGTCGATCACAATATTCTCTTAGAAAGGCTGGAATATGTTGTAGGGATCAGGGGAACAGCGCTAGGCTGGTTTAAATCTTATTTGTCTGACAGATTCCAGTTTGTTCATGTACATGATAAATCATCTTTAGTTATGGAATACCACAGGGTTCAGTACTTGGGCCAATTCTCTTTACTATATATATGCTTCCAATAGGTCAAATTATCAGGCAGCAAAGGATACATTTTCACTGTTACACTGATGATACTCAGCTTTACTTATCCATAAATCCTGACCCTAACCCTATAAATCCTGACCCTAACCCTAACCCAACCAGTTAGATTGACTACAAGCATGTCTTGAAGACATAAAAACTTGGATGACTTGGATGACAAAGCAGAAACTGCTTAGTCAATCACTTAACCTGGATGGCATTAAATTGACCTCCGGTAATAAAATAAAAAACCTTGGTGTTATTTTTGACCAGGACATGTCATTTAAATCCCATATTAAACAGGTTTCTAGTATTTCCTTCTTTCACCTCCAGAACATTGCCAAAATTAGAAATATCCTGTCCAGGAGTGACGCTGAAAAACTAGTCCATGCATTTGTTACTTCAAGGCTGGACTATTGTAATTCTCTACTATCAGGATGTCCACAAAATGCAGTTAAAAGCCTTCAGCTGATTCAAAATGCTGCAGCAAGAGTTCTGATGAAAATTAAAAAGAGAGATCATATTTATCCTATTTTAGCTTCCCTTCATTGGCTCCCTGTTAAATCCAGAATAGAATTTAAAATTCTCCTCCTCACATATAAAGCCCTTAATGATCTAGCTCCATCATACATCAGAGATCTTATTGGTCCATATGTTCCTAACAGAGCACTTTGTTCTCAGACTGCAGGTTTACTGGTGGTTCCTAGAGTCTCTAGAAGTAGAATGGGAGGCAGATCCTTTAGTTATCAGGCTCCTCTCCTGTGGAACCAGCTCCCAGTTTTAGTCCGTGAGGCAGACACCCTGTCTACTTTTAAGGCTAGGCTTAAAACTTTCCTTTTTGATAAAGCTTATAGTTAGAGTGGCTTAGTTTGTCCTGAGCTATCTCTGTAGTTATGCTGCTATAGGCTTAGACTGCTGGAGGACATAATGACCACTTTCACCCTCTTCGCTACATTCTCATACTACTCTCAAATTTTGCATTGTTTGCTGCTATTTCAGCTTCTAACTTCATGTTCTTGTCAGGGTTTGGACTTTTTGGACTTTGCTTTTGGGTTTTTGTTTACCTTTAGCTGGATGTTTCTTATTTGTGCTTTGTATTCATGTTAGTTGTGGTTTTCTGTTTTGGTTATCTTCTTCCCCCCCAGTGTGTTCTCCTCGCTCCTAGTTCCCTTGGCGTTGCTTTCCTGTTTATTTTCTTAGAATGGTTTCCTTATGATTATAATTATTATTTATCATAGTTCTCTGGTTCCCTTGCACTCTATTATTTATTAGTTGCTTTTCTGTTGCTCCTCTCGTCATTTGTTTTCCCCTTTTAGTTATTACTCAGTTTAAGTTCCCTTTATTCTCCAGTTCTTCTTAGCTTTGTTCCTCTAGTTCATCTTTGTTCTCCACCCTCTCCTTTATAGGTTAGCTTTAGTTATTGTTTACTTTTATTCTAGGCCTCGTTTCTTCTGCTTCATTCTTAGTTTCGTTCTATCAGTATTGGTTTAGGTTTGTTTACTTTTGTGGTCAGGGTTTCCTTATGGTTTCTGTTTTGCTAAGTGCTTAGGTTGTTGTGTTCCCTCCAATTTCTCAGTTTCCTTCAGTTCATGTTTATCCTTGATTCTTATGCTTTATTTTTATTTTGGTTTATAGATTCATTTAGGTCTGCTTACTGTCTTGTCTTTAGTCCCTTTCCTCATGCTTTGGTTTTTTTAGGTTCACCTGCTCCCTCTGCCTCCCTGCCTCCTTGTCTCACCTGTTCTTAGTTCCTTTGATTACCTGCCTTTGTTCTCCCTCTGTTTATTAGTTGGTTTTGTTTCATTATCCTTTGCTGGTTCCTCTCGTCTCACAACTCGTTCACTACCATTGTCCATGCCTTGAGTTCCGCATGTTCCTGCAGTGTCTCTGTAACTTGTGGATCGCTACTCTGGTCAGTACCTGTGGTGTTTTTTGTTACGCTTTGAATCCTTTTTTGAATAAAGCTGAAGACTGCTCAGAATGCTGCTGCCTAGCTCTTGTCTGCGCTTCGGTCCACCCCAAAACCACACCGTGACAGTTCTCTCTTTTCTCTTCCTAGAAGCTACACCTGGCCTGACTGTGTGTCTACTTGTGACACCTTTCTGAAGAGGGGAATCGTCCGAGCTTCTGCTGGCAACAACTTAATGCTCACCCTCTACCGATGATCCACATGGCCTTGTCTTTTAGTGTTTAACCCTTTCTCTCTCCTAGACATGGCTACTGACTGAGCTTCTACTGTGACTAACTCTATGTTCTCTCTTTCAGACTCTAACCTTGAAAACTGGCTCAGAGTTTATCTGTTCTCTCTTTCTAGATGAAACGACTGAAGGAGCTACATCCATTAACATTTACTTTTCCTTCCCATAGAAAGTACTCCTGGATCAGTGCTTCTTTGTTCTGAGTTTTTCCTCTCCGCTGTCGCTACATGCATGCTCAGTATGAGAGATTGCTGCAAAGTCAACGCCAGTGACTGTCAGAGACTAAATGTACATCCTTCAATCAAACGAGGTGTGAACATTTTGACAGGTGGCTGGGCCTTTCTGTGACGTAACCGGATATCATCATTAATTGGATGTTGTCATTAGCCGGATGTTGTCATTAATCGGATGTTGTCATTAACCGGATGTTGTGATTAACCGGATGTTGTCATTAACCGGATGTTGTGATTAATCGGATGTTGTCATTAACCGGATGTTGTGATTAACCGGATGTTGTCATTACAAGGAAGTGAATCTTTCTAATTGTATGTTTTTAGATCTTTTTTACATCTAAAAACAAAACATGTAGTTTATCCACTTTAAAAGGTCACTCAGGTTATTGCAGGCACATCACACGAAATTCTGATAAAAAGAGAGAACCTGACAGAATTGTAAATTTATTTTGTTTTAACACGGGGGGTTATTTAGATGGATGTTTTTACATCTAAAAAACAAGGAGACAAAAAGTAGATACAGAACTTTTCTTCCTCTGCTCAAATGTTTGAGTAATCTAATCTGCACCAGCAACTTGTAGAGATGATCTAAAAAAACAGAGAAATAAATGAACTGAAAAAATTAAAAATATTACGATGGTGACAAAACTGGGTAAAGACCTTCATCACGTTTTCATCATCTGAGGCTTGAGCGATTACGTCGTCTAGAATGATCAGATGATTCTGATCAGGAAGAAACAGGTTTTCATCTTGAAAAGAATGAGGCAATCCTTCCACAAATTTAATATTTTTATTCATCTTCTGCAATTCAGCATACATGGGCTGAAAAGAAGTGTAAATCCACACAATATTTTCTGGAATAACATCCATGACATGGTTACAGTTCTGCAAAACACTTTTTACAAAAAAGGTTTTTCCACAACCACTGGGTCCTATTATTATACATGAGAAAGGCGCTCTAAATCTAGGATCAAAATCAACCTCCTGTAAATCCATGGAACTTTTTTTATTTTTTTATTTTATCTTTCTTCTTCTTCTTCTTCTTATGCTCTAATAACCAAAAGGCAGAGTTGTCCCATCAGAAAAAAGGCATCTCTTGTCATACACCAACCGAAACCTTTTAACAAATGCAGCATTTCTTAAGAAGTATCTCTTTTTATCCCTCCTGATCGTGTGCTGAGGGATTTCAATGACACTCTCACCTGACCCCTGTAAGTAGCCCTGGACCAGCCTTTTGATGCTGTCCAAATTGACCCTCTCACTGCATTCATGCGTCTGAGTGATACCTTTAGCACGTATCACTAGCTTTTTCTGGTTTTTGGTTTGATATGCATAACTCTTGGGTCCTGTTGATGCAAACTCCAAATGCTGTCTCCCGCGAGCTCGTCAGTAAGATCACCCAGATAATTCCCCAACTCCAGAGGAGTTTCACCACTTTTTGTCACATAAATCAAACTGTCCATGTCAATATAAATCAATCTGTCCTGCAATTGCTCCATGCTGCTGAGAAGTTTTAAACATGCATAAGCGGTGGTGAATGCAGCAATAAACACATTGTCTACCTTGCTTGGGGGAGAGATGACACGTTTGCTGTAGTTCCACTGCACTACACACATTTCAGGGTTGAAGAAATGGAAATAGTTAACCCTGTATTTACTCGAGAACATGAAGCTGAGAAACTCATCAGGGTTAGTTATGACTGTGGTCTGAGACAGATCACTTCGCTGCGCAAACTTTCCCCAAAAGCTGTTTAAGCACAGTTTTGCTACCTGTCTTTTGACAGGGCTCACCTCGATTTTGCCTGCTTCTAATTGGATACCCTGGTGGAGTTTGTATTCTGCGACATACTTTGACCTGCTCTCCTCATCCACCGCTTCAGAAGGGTAGCCTGAAGCCTCCTGCTTACCCTTTAAAAAGCAGTGAATGTAACCTTTAAAGATTGTGTCACTGGTCTTCTCAAAATGCCAAACTTCAGTGATTTTAGCTAGGCGATAACCACACTGCAATGCTTTACAAAACTCTACACTCACCCACACACCTGTCAGAGCTCTGTCCTCATCATTATGCCTGCAAGGACCTGACTGGTTATTTATTTCAGCGCATGTGCAGCAGAGAGTAAACACCTGTTTACCTTGGGATGTTCTGTAAGGGAAAACAGGGAAAAAGAGACCTCGTGGGGGGTAGACCACAGCTCTGACGAGGCCAAAGTAGCTGCTGGGGTCATCAAAATTTTTGTAAATGATGGTGGGGTGCCCGAGGGGAAAGACGCAGCTAGCATTTACATAAGGGTACAGAGATGGGTAATCCACATAGTGTACAGTTTCACCTGGCCCCGCTGTGTACCTCAACCTCATAGGGCAGGTGCGTCCACCATATAGAGCATCTCGGGGTGATAGCGGTTCGGGTGCATTAACTTTCTCGAGAAAGCTGATCACCCCTGGGTCTGATTTTTTTCATTTCAGTCCACTCATGCTCCCAGATGACCTCGAGACGAAGGCCGTACACAGTTTGGAGTACCTTGCTTCTCTCAACAGTGGCTTCATAAAACTGTTCAAATGCGACCCTTCTCAAAGGACACTTGTCATGAGGCATGTAACACTTTTTACAGCCGTGGAAAAAACAGCCGTAAAATTCAAACGCAACTTTGACACCGTTAATCTCTGCATACCCATCCACAGAATATGGACCGATTTTCTTTTCCCCAATGTTTAATGCATGTTCGATGTCAATTTTTCTGCTGTCTGAAATCCAGCCAAGCCATTGAATGGACGTGCTAGAAAACATCTTACTACTACGCCTGTAGTCCATAGATGAGGGGATGGCCAAGGTTTTAGGAGGAAGGAAATTGGTTACAAAAACCTTCATGCAGGCTGAGGCTATCGTGACGCATTTAAACGGATCCACACTTGTCTCCTTAAAGAACTCATCCCTGAATTTAACACAACCTTGATAAAGAATGTCCACATCATTTTTACAATAACGAAGAGCTTCCTTCTCAAAGTCAAAGACCCCTTTGTTCACTTCTCTGTACCAGCTGTTAAACACCTGTTGTTCTTGAAGGCTCATGCGTTCTACAGCGTAGGAGGATGAAGAAGGAAAAGACCCCACATACTGGAGATGTTGTTCAGAGGAGAATAGGTGGGGGAAAAAACCTTTGGTCTTATCACTAAAACCTAATACTTTTGGCATCGCACTAAGCTTCATACACATGAAGGACAGGCTATCAATGTATTTTAACCTGTAATCAGGGTCGGTTAAACAGAGAACTTTACTTCCCTGCATGATGAGATGAGGTTTAATGCCTAACTGCAGCATAGCTGTGAGAATCAGGTAGCTGTCATATCCACGTGCGTTATGAGCAATTAAGGTAAAGCCTCTGTACATCGGTCTCCTGAAATGGAGAAGTAATTTTTGGGTGCAATTGAATCCATAAGCATGCCATTCCTCACCTTTCAGCGTTTTAACACAGACCAGATAGGGGATGTGGACACCGTTCTCGTCGATGAAGCATTCAAAATCATAAAAAACCAGTTTATCATCTAACTGATTACAGGCTTGGGCGGTTTGAATGTAACACAGATGACCATCGCACGTCACATCTAAATCAGGAGGTATATTCCCACCGCAAATATGGCATTTTACATACGTGTGGTTTATCCTGCTTGCTGATTGGAATAACGTATATCCTTTTGCACACCTTGCACAGTTTTACCAACTCACAGTCACTCATGGGCCTGTCAGCACTAGGTCTTTTACGGGGTTCCTTGTGTCTACTGAAACAAGAAGAGTTACGACAGATTCTGTGACAACCTGCACAGGCGACAGGTTCGTTAATTTCACGCATACACTGGTATGAGTGACACACTGGACAATAGCCTTCACAATGGTGTGTGTCTGGCTTTTCATAGCTCCCGTAACAATATGCACAGATGTATCTCGATCCTATAAAACCCTTGAGATTTTTTATCCCATAGTAGTGACCTTGAAATAACAGCAGAAAGAGAGGGTTTGATCAATCAGGGAAACTGGTCTCAAATTTACACAGAGCTGCAGAGTCTGTAACGGTTCTGTGAAACACTACAATTTTTCTCTTTAGAATGTTTTCAAATTTACCAATGTCGCTGAAAGTTACTGCTGTCTGATCATTTAAACCAGCCCTGTGTTGCCACTCCCTCTCCAGCTCTAAAGCCTGATTATCAGTAAGGTTAGAGTCAGAGACGTGTGCAAGACTTATGGCAAAGCATAACTGATTACCGGTATTATCTACAATATACAGGTGACGCTTTTTCTTATTAATCAGTTCACAGTCTAACGTTCCTTTAACCTTACGTTTGGACCCTCCTGCAGGGTCATTAACTACCTGTAGAACAAATTCCAGGTTATAATCTGCAGGCATTTCAGCGTTGGACTGTACTAACTCATCTAGAAAATCCTCAAAAGCAGGCAGAATCATATTGCCATCATCGTTAATGGTAAACGTGACGTTATGGTTCAGATTTTTCCCGACTAATTCTAGCTGCACAACATCGTTACGTCTGGCTAAAGATCTTGCAGTATCGGCTAATTCAGTGAGAATATGCATGATGTTTATATAGATTGTAGCATGATCAGGAACATTCCCAGGGCAGGGAGGTGGGATGGTAAAACGTTCACGTTCAACAGTCGCAGGAGGATCTCCCTCAATCTGATCAGGGTTGACTGCCACCTCTGGATTGAAATTACCGCCATGCTGCCCAGTATGATCAGCGGCGTCTGACGTTGAAGGAATTTGTAAGTCAGCTGATTCATTTTGCTGAATGCTGGGTGGAGACAGTGTTCTATTTAAATCTTCAACAGCCTGTTCTAATGAGCGTAAAAAGTCACCGTGCAGATTTTGATTTATTACATTTTCACTGTTAGCAGGAGATGCATTTAACCCGATGTTATCAGCTACTTCTGCATTAAGGGGGATTTCTCTGAGCTGAGAACATTCCTTATCTTATTCAGCACATGTGTGATCTGGCTATCCATATTAACATGAGTATCAGAAGAAGAAGAAGACCCAGGGATCAGTTTAAATTACCTTGATATCAGCGCAATGTTTCAGTAACAATGTCTGACATGCAGCCAGAAGCGTTAAACTTGATGCTTTATTACAACGGTCACGTAAGGATAGAGAAACTCTCTGTCTGCGCTGTTGCTGTCCAGGTCTCGATGAAATCTGGTCCACCACCAATGTTGCCTCTGGAAAGATAAAGAAAAAAATAAATTAATGAAATATGCAAATTAATTCAGTAGGTAAAAAAAGGAAATGAAACTTACCATTCATTAAACTTCTAACAAGCTTCGCCCTGGTATAAAGAGCACAGAGTCGCCGTCTTTTCCTCAATTTAAGATATTCTGTGAAACAAAATAAAGTTACCTTACAATCCAGGTCTTTTGAAAAAAAAAAAAAAAAAACAATCTGGTTTCTGTGAAGATTTGGATGGAACAGAATTTGAAATACTATAACTTACTCCGTACACGGGGTATTTGAACGGTTCCGGGCGGTTCCAACTCTTCCTGCACTGAACTGGTACAGTTCTGCTGAATGTTATCAAGGCTTGGGTTCTGGATTAAATCATTCAATATATCTGTAAAATATATTATCAGGGGTTAAAACAAGTCTGCAATATCGCATAGACCTGTGAAAACATATGCTTAGAAATATATATATATATATATATATATATATTTCTTTTTTTTTTTTTTTTTTTTTGACGTACTCTCCTCTTCCGGAGCTGTTAATTTTTCCGGTGCACGGTCAGGGGACTGTGGCGCATGAATGGCTTCGCCCTCTATTTCATCTTTCGCTGGGATCGGATTGTCTTTTTTAAAGACAGGTTTCTGTCTCAATTTTGATTTTTTTCAGAGGCAGACGATTACAAACGCTGACCTCTCCAATGTTCAGGAATACGCCTTTTGTTACATCTGTAAGTAGAATTTATTTCATTTATTTTTTAAATCTCAAAATAGCATTCACCAGTTGACTAAACCAGATGTTGTTGCAGTTAATAATTACCATAGCTGGACTGTGTAAAAACGATACCATCCAGCTCGTCATCCGTGGGTTCTAAAGAATATAAGTTAAACATTATTATTATCCAACGAGCATTCACAAGCACTTAAAGAATTCTTAAAGATGATTACTTACTACTGAAGATTGCGTTGTATCTTTCAATAGAAGCAGAATGTTCACCTTCTTCGTTTCCTGAAATATTTTCCGACATTTTTTTTTTTGCTTCTCCTTACAAGTGTTCTAAAAATATTTCAGGGGGGGTGTGGCCCCTTGGCCACACCCCCCCGAGACACCTCAGCAACAGCACAGACGTGTTAATTCAATAAACAGGAGATGGGAATTGTATTTTATAACCTTTATTTTTTATTTTTTCAGTTCATTTATTTCTCTGTTTTTTTAGATCATTTCTACAAGTTGCTGGTGCAGATTAGATTACTCAAACATTTGAGCAGAGGAAGAAAAGTTCTGTATCTACTTTTTGTCTCCTTGTTTTTTAGACGTAAAAACATCCATCTAAATAACCCCTGCGTTAAAACAAAATAAATTTATAATTCTGTCAGGTTCTCTCTTTTTATCAGAATTGTGTGTGATGTGCCTGCATCAACCTGAGTGACCTTTTAAAGTGGATAAACTACATGTTTTGTTTTTAGATGTAAAAAACATCTAAAAACATACAATTAGAAAGATTTGCTTCCTTGTAATGACAACATCCGATTAATGACAACATCCGGTCAATGATGATATCCGGTTACGTCACAGGATGTCCCAGCCACCGGAAGTCCCGCCCACCTGTCAAAATTTTCACACCTCGTTTGATTGAAGGATGTACATTTAGTCTCTACTGTCCACTGTCTCTACATGCTCATCCAGGAGGAGTGAATGCTGCAAGTCACTGACTGGATGCAATCTGCTGGGTTTCCTTAGATAGAAAAACGTTTTATCCAATTTGAATAAATAACTGAATCTGACTGCACTGTTCAATGGTTAGGATTAATTGGAATGTATGAACCTGACTTTTGTGAAGTGCCTTGAGACAACATGTGTTGTGAATTGGTGCTATATAAATAAACTGAATTGAATTGTGGCTAATACCTTCATGGAACTTACTTGCTGTAACTTACAGGCTATATCTAACTCATTGTTTTCTAAAGCCAATATGTTATTTTCAAGGAACTTTCTGGATTCTTATTCAAAACACACAAGTTACTTTCTGCCTTCACATTCCTAAAAATTACTTTTTTATGAAATTAGGTACTGACATTACTTTTTTTTTTCTGGAACTTTCTGGGTATTTTTATTAACTTCAGAACAGGTTACCTTTAGAACGAACCAATATAATTAGAAACTGTTCTGTAAATTGAAACTATTCCTTATGTGAAGCCAGCTGCAGACACATGCAGGTCTGCTGTGCGCACAGCTGCTAGAAAATGACAACTGTGGCTGCTTGGGGGAGAAATGTTGGTGAACTCTCTTTTCTCTGTTTCTTTTATCACTTACGGTTTCTGGGGATGATTAAATATACATCAACACTCTCCTTCGTCTGTTGTTTTATCTTATTCTTGGGAGGCTGTGGGATGATGTGGGAATGGCCTCTGGACTCTGACTTACAAATACCATCAGGCTTTGGCATAACATTTTCAAATTAACAAATTTTCATGAAAGATCTGAAAAAAAAAACACTGCAGCAGTTCATGTGAAATACATTTTACCACTGCAAAGACAAAGAAGGGAGAGATTTTACAGAGCCACATACAAAGATGTAATCCCAACAAATACCATGAGCAAAGCAATCACCAGAAACTGAAGGTAATAAAAGACAATCTGAATAAAATAGTTTTTGTTAAGCCAAGGTAATAGAAAGCAGGAGAATATAAATTGACCAGAGGATTAGTGACCGTGAAAGGAGATCAGATCTGCACAGCAGGAAGAGGAGTTAGAAGGAATCTGAGAGGAGTTAGAAACATGTGCACATCAGAGACCGTCACTATGAGAGAATGCCAGCCATGCTGGAAAAGGCAAATGTAGCTCAAGGCAAAGTAGGAAAGCATCTGCAAGCTGCCTAAACAAACACACTGGTTTGGAAATGAAGCAACTGAAACACAACAGGGAATATTTTAAACATCATATACAACAAACTGTTGTTTGTATGATGGCACATCCTCTGATGTGCAGATTCTTGTGCATCATTCAATCAAAAAGACAATCAATGTTGTACATGGATTGCATCACCCTATACATTATTAAAAATTAAGCTACATTAAAGCTTGTTGTTTACTTGGCACAAGTAAAAAAAAAAAGTGTATCTGTTGTGCTCTGTTTGACTGCAACATTTATAATAAAGGAAGATTACTGGTGTGTTTTTAACAACACACTCTTCTAGATAATTTAGGTAAAAGCTCAATATTTCAGATGGCTGCAGAGAAATAAAAAGAAGAAAAAAACACATTTGTCCCAACATGTGAAGTCCATGAGCAGTGTTGTGCAGCACATTTCTCTTCAACCTTGCTGTAGACTTGCAGAAAGCACAGTTAGGGTAAAGCATACAACAACAATGACTGTCAATTACAAATATGCTACGCATGCATAATGTAATAGATTATAACAGTGCATGCTGCGCCCCATCAATGTGAGTTAACAAAACACACAGTTATCAACACTGATACAGATACTATGGAGAGCCGTTTCATTCAAAATTAAATAAATAAATAAATACTGCTATTGATAAATTATTAATAAATATCCCCATGAAATAAAACAAAACAATGTTTATCGTATTTTATTTAATTGTTAATTTATTTATTTCATAATGCAGTTTTATTTTGTGACACTTTTATTTTGTAAAGCTGCTTAGTATATTGACTTTTATTTTTTAACCCCATTTTTCATTTTAAGCTCTTTTTAATTCATGTTCTTATATTCATATGAGGGGGCAGAGTTTTATCTGTGGGGCGGCGCTTGGACAGCAGGGCCGAGGTCAATTCGTGGCTGTGGCAGACAGAATTGGCTGGAGCTGTCACCAGAACTGCCACAGCATGCCGGACGCTGCCAGGGGATTCCGCGAGGATGTCAGAAGGTGCCAGACCGGCCGTAAAAGCCTGCCACGGCGGTTGCCGCTGTTTTTGTGGAAGCTAATGTTGATTATCGGCAAATGGGATGTCATTATAGTTACTATTGTCTGTAGAGCTGCCACCGGAAGTGATGCCAAGGCAGCTGGTTTTGTGGTAACCACTGCTGATTATCGGCAAACGGGATGTCATTATTGTTATAGCCTGTTACTTTTAAATGATTATGTCTTTATTGGTTTTTATTTAATAAACAGTGTTAGACCCATAACATAAGGTGGCTGTATTTACTTGAGACGGAAAATAAGCAGCACTATGTGTGTGTATGACGTGCTGAAAGAATGACGAAGACTTATTGGACAGTCGGTTTATTATAGAGCACGATCGGCTATTCTGAATTGTCACACACAGAAAATTATAAATAAATGCTTAAAAACACGCTTGCACTCTGTGGAAGTCCCTGGCCACAAGGCTGCCACAGGGTGCCAGACTAGCTGTAAAAGCCTTTAACACGCTGCCACGGCGGCTGCCGCTGTTTTTGTGAAAGCCAATGCTGATTATCGGCAAAGGGGATGTGGTTATTGTTACTATTGTCTGTTTGTCAGTAATTACTGTCATATGATGATGTCATTATTGGTTATTATTTAATAAACAACGCTAGACCCATGCGGTATTTTCCGGCCGGCCTGGCACCATCTGGCATCCTCGCGGAATCCCCTGGCACCGTCCGGCATGCCGTGGCAGCTCCAGTGGCAGCTCCAGCCAATTCTGCCTTCCGCTGCCACGAATACAACTCCGGCCCCTCATTTGAATATAAGAAAATGAAATGAAAAGATGAGCTTAAAATTAAACAAATAAAAGTCATTGAAATACGTAAAGTAGCTTTACAAAATAAAAGTGTCACAAAATAAAACTGCATTATGAAATAAATAAATAAATAAAACTTGAAATGAAATAAACAAAATAAGAAAAAATATATATTTTAACATAATTGTTTTATTTCACGGGGATATTTATTTATTTCATGGAATATTTATTAATAATTTATCAATATTTATTTATTCAATTTTGAATGAAACGGCTCTCCATAAGATACAGCTCACTCACATCAACAGACTAAAACAAATGCTGGATATAATAATGACAGAGACATAAAGACATAGTGAAAAAACGGTGGAGCAGAGGAGAGGAAGCGGAAACTTTATGCATCGGAGCTCTCAAAGTCAGTATTCCTGCACCACGTACCTGTTTCTAGTAAAATCATTCAAATCTAGTAATTTCATCATACACCTTGGTCTAAAATTACTCATATCAAGGTTTGGTTCAGAAGTTATGTCTTTATTTTACCAATACATTTATTTTGACTGGAAGTAATATTAACATTAGAAGTGGCCCAATTCAAAGTCCCAACTTTAACCTTGTAAAGAATCTGTGGAGAGAACTAGAGACATGGATCTCCTTGGAAAAGATGGATTCTTAACATAACAGAGGTGAAATGCAAAAGGCTGATCAGCAATTACAGTTTACACAGCATTTGATTGCCACAGTATATCTATTGATTATTGAGAAGCATAGAAACTATTTTTAACATGCCAATTAAAAAAAAAAAAAAAATTCTATAAAAACAGAGAAATGATTTTCTCCTAACATCATGCCGCTTGTCATTGTCTTCCAGTCTCGTTTCCTATCAAACAAACATTCTTGTAGAAAGAAAATATTTTAATATCTTAATCCAGAAGTAAGAACAATTATGGTCTTAACTGTGTATTTTATTTTTATCTGGGAAAAGTGCTACATAAATATATGTTAAAAAGCAGTCTGTTTTATTGTAACTTACTGGTTACTTTATGGAACTTAAAGGTTACCTTGAATTCCTATTTATATAAAAATAACAGATTACTTTCCTAGAAATGAGAAAGTTCTTTTCCTGAATGTTCTACAGATTACTTCCTTGGTAGTGACATTTTGCCATCTGACTGTTAGAAGTTACTTTCAGTCCAAATGTTCCCGAAAAGCTTATTTTCCACTTGAACTTTCCCAAATCATAATTATTTTGTTTGTTTTCTTTTTGTTACAGGTTTTATTTAGGTACAGCTTAGTTTCAGATTATACTTTCCAGCATTTACAGGTTATTGCAAATTCTGAAAAAAATTAACCTGTTTTTTTTATTCTTTTCTTCAATGTCAATCAATTTATGATTTTTATCTGGGTCCTATAAATTCAATGTTCTTCCTCAAATAGGTACATTCTATTTTAATGAATCTGCAGGTTTGCATTGAAACTTACAGGTTAATTTGAGCCTTTAGATGTTGGGCCTAGCCATCAACAAAACGTAGCAAAGAATCATTTCACGTGCAGTTATTTACCTCTGAAGCACACTAAACTTGAAAAATGATAAATGCAAAAGCAAGAAAGACATGAGAAATGATCCCATGTTCAGCCTGGTACATCTGTCCTGATTCAACGATGATTTAATCTGTGTGTTAATCTAAAATAATATGGAGAAATTCTGAAGACTTTGAGGATTTTTGGTTTTGATAAGCTCCTCCTAATGAATTGTCCTCAGGAAAAAACATATGGCTTAGTTTCTTCTGTAAAGTCAGACCTTGATGTTTTTAGGTGTTTCCATCAACAAATACATGTGAAAACAGCACAAAAATAAGTCCTATTCTTGCATCACTTGCATTTCATTCATTATACTTTATTTGTTTTCTAGTTTTAATCCTACTTCAAATCTGTATTCTGGTAATTTCCCTCTATGAAAAGTAAAACACAGTTATCTTGTGTGGAAGTAAATGTGTAAAAGTACTTCTGGCAAATGTTTCAGTGAAAGTACCTTTCTAGATTTTTCTGTAGAATATTCTTGATAATTGTCATGTTTGGTGATGGAGTTTAAACGAAAATTCAACATGGAAGACTCACCACCCCGTCTCGTCCAATCACTCCTCACTGGCTGCTCCAATCAACAGCAGGTCCGCACTCCTCCTCAGCCAATCATCTCCCAGGGCATCACTTTTAAAGACCCTCTGCTGAGGTTCGACCCTCCTCCACCCCTTCTCCACCATGGGCTCCCAACTCCTTCCATACCAAGGCCTACACCACCACCAGGATCGGATCCCAGGGGGGGAAGACGTACCTACTCATAATCCTAAAATGTTTATTCAAACCTATTTCATCCACAGCGTGTATGTCTCCCTCAGGGGTCTGAACGCCAAAGAAATAATCTTTAATTAATAAATTATTTAACTGTCTTCTTGTTTCTCCTTTATGTGAGTCTTTCCAGATTGAATTGTAATTATAATAAACAAAAATTTGCATAAAAGAAGTATATTTGTTCATGCCAATGCTTAAAAAAAAGTATAATACAGACAAAAAAATCTGTAAAGGTAAATGAGAGTATATTATGATTAATTGTGAGTTTAATTCAATCCTGTAGAGACTCACAATAAGAAACACAAAATGCGATTAGAGAAGTTACACGATGAAGGTTTATTTGTTTGGCACTCAGACCCCAGAGGAGGACATGAATGCTGATAATGCATGAACTGATGAACGTCTTAGAATTAGAATTAGAATTGTCTTCCCCCGGATCTGGTACTGGTGATGGAGAGGAAGCCTGATGGTAATGGAAATGAGAATCCAATGGAGGCGATGTGGTGGAGGAGGGTCGAAGCTCGGCTGACAGCTGGGAGATCCATGAATGAGACACTTTAAATGCAGAGCCTTGAAGGATCATTGGCTGAGGATTGCAGACTTGAAGCTGGAGAAATGTGAGGTCCCCTCCTGCCTCCAACGATCTACCATCATCCCGGTTCCCAAGAAACCCACCATCCTAGGATTAAATGACTACAGGCCTGTAGTCCTGACGTCTGTGATCATGAAGTCCTTTGAGCGGCTGGTGTTGAAGCACCTGAAAGACATCACAGGCCCCCTGCTGGACCCCCTGCAATTTGCTTACCGAGCAAACAGGTCAGCAGATGATGCTGTTAACTTAGGTCAACACTTCATCCTGCAACACATCGACCACCCAGGGACGTACGCCAGGATCCTGTTTGTAGACTTCAGCTCGGCCTTCAACACCATCATACCAGACATCCTCCACCAGAAGCTCACACAGCTCAACGTCCCAGCCTCCACCTGTCAGTGGATCAACAGCTTCCTGACGGACCGACAGCAGCAGGTGAGACTGAGGAGCATCTTCCCCCGATTCAGATCAATAAGTACTGGTGCCCCCCAGGGGTGTGTTCTATCCCCACTCCTCTTCTCTCTGTACACAAATGACTGCACCTCATCGGACTCGTCCGTGAAACTCCTTAAGTTTGCAGATGACACCACTATCATTGGACTGATCCAGGACGGTGATGAGTCTGCATACAGACAGCAGGTGGATCGGCTGGTACACTGGTGCGGTCAGAACTACCTTGAACTAAACCCACTCAAGACTGTGGAAATGGTGGTGGACTTTCGGAGAACACCACCCCCATACACCCCCCTCACCATCCTCAACAACACTGTATCGGCCGTGGACCACTTCAGGTTCTTAGGAACCACCATCTCTGAGGACCTGAGATGGTCTTCACACATAGACAATGTTTGAAAGAAGCCCCAGCAGAGACTGTACTTCCTGAGGCAACTCAAGAAGTTCAACCTTCTACAGGAGCTGCTGGTCATCTTCTACACTGCCATCATTCAATCTGTCCTGTCTTCATCCATCTCATTGTGGTTTGGCTCATCCACAAAACAGGACAGGTCCAGACTGTAACGAATAATCAGGACTGCAGAGAGAATCATCAAGGCTGACCTTCCCTCCATCCAAGACTTATACAGGTCTAGGGTCAAGAAAAGAGCTGCCAAAATCTCTGCCGACCCCACACACCCTGCACATAAACTGTTCAGAGTTTTACCTTCAGGCCGCCGCTACAGAGCACTGTTTACTAAAACCAGCCGCCACAGAGACAGTTTCTTCCCCCAGGCTGTTTCTCTGATGAACATTCAATAGAGTACAGAACAACAGCATACAGATGTTGCAAATGCACCTTTTCTATTAGATATGTGTATATTGTACATTGTAAATTTGTATATTCTGTAATGCAAAAACAGAACAAAAGAGCAAAGTGTACCGGAGGCAAATTCCTTGTTTGTAAGTATGAACTTGGCAATAAAGCTGATTCTGAATGTGATTCTGATTGGTTGGCACGGAGACGCACGGAGAAGCCTTTGGATGAAGCTGGAGGAGGGGTGAGTCTCCCAGATTGAATTTTCGTCATTACTCCATCATACATTCATGTGAATAAACAAAATAAAATATTAGAATTATTTGACAGCCCTTAACATGGAGAAGCGTTTTTGGAAATATAGAGAGAGGCACTGACAGAGACTAGTTATTGTTCATTTTCTGGGGCATTACCACAAAGCATGTGATAACGTGCTTGTGCTTAGGCCACCCAAATGGATTATTAGGATTAGGATTATTTTTGCACAACAAATGTTTCATCAGCTCATCCCCTTTCCTAAACATAGTTTTTTTTTCTGAACTTATAGGTAATTTCTAGAATTTGTTGTTTATTTTTGGGTCATGACTTTCTAAAAGTTAGACGTAACTTTCCGCAAATTTTGACGGTTTTTTTAAGAAGTTACAAATTATTTTGGCTTGCTTTTTTCCCAGAACTTTATGGTTACTTTCAGGCATACTGACCCAGTCTATATTTGTTGATTGTGTCTGCAGGTTACATTTGGAGACTGAGTTATAATATGAGGTAACCCCTATAACATTCATGTGGGTCAGCTGCATTCAATTATCAATAGGAATATAGATATAGAGTATTTCCCATCAGCAGACACTGCAGCAGATGAAAACAGTGCTCGATTTAAAATTGATAGAAGATGGGGTGTGTGTGTGTGTGTGTGTGTGTGTGTGTGTGTGTGTGTTGGGGGGGTGCAAAGAATAAATGCATACATCAAAAGACAGGAAGGTGGTGGACTGGAAGTTCAGTCAGCTCTTTGGCTGACTCTCTGCAGAAACTAAGTCAGAACATCTACAGATTGTGACTTTCAGTTTCAGTAGACAACATAACTGTGAGATCAGGAGAACAGGTGTATGTCTGCAACAGGGAGATGCAAAGAAAAACCAAAATAAAGGCTTTAGCACCTAAATAGCTTTCTGAGGCTTTGGCTGTACAGTTTACCATAGACCTTAATGCATGTGGTACTGAACCAACCTCCCTTGCTGCCATGTTAAAAACTCCTACATTGCTTTAGGACATATTATGGTATTTTGGAAGTTATTTTATTCATTTATTCATCTTCTATACCGCTTATTCTATAGTGGGTCGAGGGGGAGCTGGTGCCTATCTCGGGAACAATAATCAATGAGTTTGACAAGGGGAACGGTCTATAATATCACAAATATAAAAAGTCATCATCAGGTTAGATACAAAAATCTTTACCAGAAATTCAGGATCAAATTCAACATAAAATATCTGATTTGGTGATACAAAATGTGTATGGGGATGTTTATACAGTACTTTTTACTTAAGAATCACAATCAGCTTTAGATTTAGATTTGAATTCATCTAATATTTTATATTCAGTAAAATCCTTTGGTAAGTCCTTCAACAAACCACATGTGGGTTCAACCCTTCCCAATAGCTATGTACTGATCTCTAAATTACCGTTTCTCTCAAAAATCACTGAAAACACAGACTTAAATGATTTTATGGTGGCTAATCCTGTCATGAATGTATTTCAATCCAGTTTTCATAAACTTCACTCCAAAGAAATGGTCCCACTGAAAATTTCTTGTAATCTCTTGCTGGCAGCTGACGCCGTAGAGTACACCATTTGATTTTACTGGAACTAACCTCCATATTTGACACTGTGGACCATCACTTATCATGATATTTTGATACATATACTGAAGGACTTCTTTGGATTTTCTGATGTTGTAAAATATTTTAAATCATATCTTGCTGAGAGATCTTTTTCAGACCCAGCAGGTCTGTTTTCATGTGTACCATAGGGATCTATTTTGGGTCCAATCCTCTTTTTATAGTATATTTAACCATTAGGTAAAATTATTTAAACATGTGTCTTATCACATGTATGCTGGGGACATTTAATTGTATTGCTCCTTTAAAATGTCTGAATTGTATAAACTGCATGAACTTAGCATATATTTGTCAGAAATCAAACTGTGAACTATCTGCACATTAACAACAAAATGACAGAAACCCTGATCATTGCTCTCAACAACGGTTATCAGGCAGCATGTGACCTTTTTATCTGCTTCTGTGAAAGATAGTCTAAAATACACTGCCTGGGCAAAAAACAAGTCTCCACCTGGATTTAACTAAGCAAATAGGTACCAGCCTCCCATTGGATAATTACTGCAGGGACGATTATTTTTCAGCTGGCAACAAGTTATTTAACCCCAACTGGTGCAATGAGTTGCTTCTCATTTCTTAAACAACCATGTTGAAAGACACATCCCGCGGTCGTGGAAAAGATGTCAGTCTGTTCCAGAAGTCAAATCATTGGCATGCATCAAGCAGAGAAAACATCTCAGGAGATTGAAGAAACTACCAACATTGGGTTAAGAACTGTCCAACGCATTATTAAAAACTGGAAGGATAGTCGGGACCCATCATCTTCGAGGAAGAAATGTGACCGGAAAAAAAATCCTAAATGATCGTGTTCGGCGATCACTTAAAAGTTCGGCGAAATCAAATCAAAGAAAAACAAGAGTAGAACTCCAGGCTGTTTAATAGTGAAAGTAAGAGCATTTCCTCAGGCACAATGTGAAGGGAACTCAAGGGATTGGGACTGAACAGCTGTGTAGCCTTAAGAAAACCAGTAATTAGTGAGGCTAACCGGAAGAAAAAGGGTTCAATTTGCTAAGGAGCATAAAGATTGGACTCTGGAGCAATGGAAGAAGGTCATATGGTCTGATGAGTCCAGATTTACCGTGTTCCAGAGTGATGGACTCATCAGGGTAAGAAGAGAGGCAGGTGAAGTGATGCCCCCATCATGCCTGGTGCCTATTGTACAAGCCTGTAGGGGCTGTGCTATGATCTGAGGTTGCTGCAGGTGGTCAGGTCTGGGTTCAGGAACAGTATGTGTTCAAAGAATGAGGTCAGCTCAATCACCCAGACCTCTCAGGTCTTCTGGCTCAAATCTACTCTGCATACCCAGAACCAGAACCAAACATGGAGAAGCAGCTTTTAGTTCTTATGCTCCATTAATCTGGAATAAACTCCCAGAAAACTGTAAAAGCGCTGAAACCCTAAATTGCTTTAAATCAAGATTAAAAACCTATTTGTTTAGAAGGGCCTTCGTCTGGGCCATCTAAACATTATTAGTTACGTTTTCAGTCCAATTTTCCTTTCATTTTCTTATCCATCATTCTATTCTCTTTATTTTTATTTTTTTTATTTTATTTTTAAATTACTTCTGTTGTTTGATTTTCTGTATGATTGTAACGTTTTTCCGTATGTACAGCACCTTGAGTGCCTTCTTGCTGAATAGCGCTATATAAATAAACTTGACTTGACTTGACAGCACATTTTGATGTAAGTTGTATGGTGGCAGGGAGGTGCAAACCAACACTACAAAGTCTGAAACACTTTTACAAACCCTAAACAAATTTACATTTGACAAAATCAACCGGAAAGGGAATTAACCAACTCCGTGGCTAACTCGGAAGTGATTACAGGAGCACTCATAGTGATCCAAGATCGAGTAGTGTTTTCACCATTTTTGCAACTATTCCTTCAGTTGTCTAGATACTGGACTGCAATAGGTGTGGTAGTTGCAGATAGCACTTAAAATATGCTTTAAGGATGACTGAGGGATCAAAAATGAGCGGACAACAAAATATGATACTATGAATATATTCGGTAACTTAGTAAAAGATAGATGGGAAATATCTAACACTGACAGGCTTTAATTTTGAAGTTCCACATCAGATCTTGATGAAATTCGATGAGCGGAATCTGGAAGTGTTCTTCTATCAACCTGAAGTGAGACCGGTCACTGGAAGAAAAAAAAATAATAATAAGCATGGAAGCTTAGAATATATAAATGGACATTCTCAAATAATAAACACACAAATTACCACATAAAACTGTGACAAAAATAAAAATGATATGTCTATATATATTTGGCTTTTAAATATCTAATAAAAATAACAGAAAGAATGACCTCAACCACCACGAGTCCGTTCATTTAAAACCTATTGATTTCACTAAGATCTCAGCGAGTCCACTGTCGTAATTCATGTTTTTTCGAACAACAAAAGCGTGTGAGGGCTGATTTGACCGTCATTTCTTTTTCCTGCTCTCAATGGAGGTGGACGCTTTTTCTCTGTCTCCCGCACCCCTCCCATATCTGCCCTGCTTCAGCTCTG
This sequence comes from Girardinichthys multiradiatus, assembly GCF_021462225.1. Taxonomy (NCBI): domain Eukaryota; kingdom Metazoa; phylum Chordata; class Actinopteri; order Cyprinodontiformes; family Goodeidae; genus Girardinichthys; species Girardinichthys multiradiatus. Next base: position 2,255,362 of record NC_061811.1, read on the forward strand.
TGTCTTGTGTTTTTTTGGAGCCTCTTTTTTGCATATCTTCCAAATTCTTCCAAAATATGGATTTGGTCAGCTGGTCTCTCAATGCAATTGATCAAATTTTCTCGACGAGAAGACAGGGGTTGGGAGAGCCCACTTGCCCGGACGGGACATTTTTCTCCGGAAACACGATGGACTCCTGGCAGAAGTGGAGGATTGTGTGTCTGTCGATAATGTCAGTCGAGGATGTGGAAGATGTGTATATAATTGGATGTTTGATATCAGGATTTCTGCTTTTTGGAGTCAGCGGTTACCTGGCATATCGAGAAATTAGGAGAATGTCAGCAGCTGTTCTGGTCACTGTAAGGCTGCCTGGCATGTGTGATGGGATCTTCAGAGCGATCAACACTCAGACTGAGATGTTACGTGAGCTGAATCGCAGACTGGATGTGATCCTTACACAGTATTGCAGGCAGGTTGCAGTTCCTGGACTCAGGGGTGAAATGGATTAAATCTTGGAGAAAGTTGTTCTCTCGGATCTGGCAGAAAGACCAGGAATTTGGCAGTTTGGATTCGCCTTTGAGAAGCACCAGCAAGACTCTCAAGGCTGACGGAAAATTAAAAGTCAGCCTAACCCAAATAATTATTGTTTTTCTGAATCTGGCTCCCCTGCACGGCCTTGATGGCTGGCTATCTTCAACTTCTCCTGGAAGTTATGTAAACATGACGCTCTGCTCCCTCTGCCCCCTCCCTTCCCTGAGGACATCTGTGGACCTGCTCAGAACTTTGTGGCCGGTTGATGAACATTCCAACATACCATCAAGGACAATGGCCTCTGTGACAGTGCTTCATGGACTTACTTGCACACACACACTCGCACACACACATGCTCAAGATAAACATATGCACCCCTCACACCACCCTCACCGTTCCCAGCATGATGTTGTTTTGTCAACTTGTTGCTTCTTTGTTCTGAGGTTTTTTGCAATCTCAAACTGTATCCTGCTAAGGATAAAGTGTGAAATATGATTTTTTCTCTCTACTTTCCTAATGTGGCCTCTTTTCCCATCTAGCAAGGGCAGCACCTGTGAGTGGGCAGCAAAGCCTCGATGACCCGTGCCCCCCTTGGCTTGTGTCATGATGTATGTTTGGATGGGTTGTATCTTTGAATTGAATTGAATTGAATTTCGAAGTGGAGGCAGCTGGCTTGACCACAGTAAAACAGAAGCAGCCGCCGTGGCAGAATCCTGGAGGCTTTTACAGTTAGTCCACCACATTCCGGCAACCTGTGACATGCTGTGAGAAACATCACGATAACCATTCATGATCCATAATAAACTGTTTTGTGGAATGTCTCTTTATCATCCTTTTAGCACGTTATACATACACATAATGCTATTTAGGACGTAGTTTCAATCTCAAGTAAATACAGCCACCCGATATTATGGGTCTGACACTGTTTATTAAATAAAAACCAATAATGACATCATCATTTGAAAGTAATTACTGGCTAACAGTCAATATCTAATGACTATAATGACAACCCATTTGTCAATAATGAGCATTAGCTTCCACAAAAACAGTGGCAGCCGAGGGGCAGCATATTCTACAGCTGGCCTGGCGCCCTGTTGCACCCTCCGGTGGCAGAAGTACCATTTCTAGTTGTTATTGCCATGAATTTAGCTTGCTGTCTCTCAGATTCTAAGAACCAACCAGACGATAAACAAAACCGTGTAATCTACTCATATTTGTGCCACAAAACAGGTAAAATGACACTCGATTGCGGTCCGTCTTGGATCACCATGAGTGATCCCGTTATCACTTCTGGGTCAACCTCGGAGTTGGTACATTCCCTCTCCACTAGATTTTGTCATTTTTAAATGAGTTTCAGGACGTGTAAAAGTGTTCGACGTGTTGCTAAAGTGTTTTCTGAAATGTTAATTTGTTTTTGCAAATGCTAAATTGTTTGGGGACTTGTAAAAGTGTTTCACAACTAGTTAAATTGATTTGTGAAATGTGAATTTGTCTCAAGATTTGTAAAAGTGTTTCAGATTTGTAATGTTAGTTTGCACCCCCCGGCCACCGTACAGTGGTTTAATGCAGTTTAGAAATCAAGGCTTTATCATGTGCAAATATACCAACATATAACACAGTCCTAATACTGTCTAACATACTGTAAACATTTAACACAGGCACTTTCATTTTGTATTACAATCTGTGAAAACTAGTATGAATTACTATCTGCCTACTTAATAAGGTGAAATTAGAAATTTGTATCATGATTTTAACTATTTTAAAATCTCCCTTTAATTACTATATAGAAAATTTTTTATTGTAACTCCTTCTCTTCATGTTTTGTTCAATCTATCGCAGAGTACAGTAAAAAATAAAGTTAACTCGATGTAAACTAATGTACATCTCTAATCTGCATCAGCTACACACATTGCATAAAAATACATGAAAAATTTGTTAATTTGCATCCATAACTGTCTTGGTCCATTTTATGACATCCATCCATGTTTCCAGCCAGGCCATGTAAATATGGAACAAACAAGTATGGCTGTGCTCACATCCTGCTACACACACTCCATTTCCTCCTTCTGCCTACACTGAGAAAGAAACAGTGAGACGCAGAAGAACACCAAGAACTGCTGCGAGTGTCAGAGATGATGAGTGTGCAGAACGTGATGAGCAGCCATTTAGGCAGGAATTCGCTTCTTTACAAGAAGAAGCCTCTGAATCTCTGTTAGCATTCTTAGTGGAATACTGCTGCATCTGAAAACAGGATAGCAACAAACTGTTCTACTGCGAAGGAGACAAGAGGAAAATAAGACGCTTTGTCCTTTTGGTTAATAGAAACCAACATGTGTAAATATTTGGCCTTTTAAGCTTGTGCTACATTTCTGGACATTAAATTTCAATTTCTAGTTAACACAAATAGCAAATCAGCCAATCACATGGCAATGACGTGAGGCATTTAGGCATCTAAATGTGATGAAGATGACTTGCTGATTTTTGCACTGAGCATCAGAATGAGGAATAATGGGAAATTAAAAGAATTTGGTAAAGTTGTGGCTACCAGAAGAACCACTGACCTACAGGTTATGTTTCCCCCCTCTAGACCTTTGCATTCAACTCTGGAAGTGAAGCTGTCAGTCAAATGACTCTCGCACACCTTAATGATGCAGAAATTGTAATGTTGTTACAATAACAATGATTGAGGAGAAAACTCTAAAGCTTTACAGAAGAACAACAAGGAGCTTCAGTGGACAACTGTAGGAAGAACTTTTTACCATGTAGAAATTACTATGAGAAATCACTGATTAGATTTTTGACCCTAACAGCACTAATCATGATTACCACTATTAAAAGTAGTTAAAAACAGCTTAAAAATCTCAACATCAGTTTCTCATGACTTCTTAAAAAACAGGACACTAATATTTTATTGATTGTATGACTGTATTAATTGTATGACTTCTCTTAATATTTTATGTACACACATGGCTACAACATGGTTACAGAGCATTAACAATAATGCCAGAAAAGCTTGTTAGGGAGGAATTTTTTCAGCTTTCTGAAGCAGACCTGGACCCCGCAACATAACAATGACCCAAAACATACCAGTAAATGTACCAAGAACTGGCTGAGAATTAAGAATTGGACATTTGTGGACCTAGTCAAAGCCCAGATCATAATCTCATTGAGACAGAATATACTCCTAAAACATTTCAGAGCTGCAAATGGGGCAAACATTCCTGAGATCAATGTCAGAGATGGTATATGGTTAGGAGAAGAACCTCACTGAGGTATTTTCAGCCCAATGGGGCAGCTAGCTATCAGAGGATAGGGTGTCCTAACCTTTCCTCAGGTAGAAAACATATTTTGAATATCTTTTGTCAAAAAACAAGGTTGATTTTTGTGGTTTACATGTAATTTAATATATGTATTTAACAGAGATTAAAAAGTGAGATTAGACATTTTCATGTGAACATTTAATGCATTTAATGTATGTTGATATAATTTTAATCTATTTCACACAGAAAAAATGTTATGTTTATTTCTGTCTTCTTCCAGATGAAATTAAAACAAAAGGGGTTCAGAAAGTTGAACAGCTACATGAAAAAGTGAAAGGAGTTTGGGAGATTTGTTAGCATATCTAATTGAACTCCTCAGGGCTTGTGTCCTGTTTAGTTTATTTTCCACTCATAAATGAATGATCCCCTTCTCCTCGCCTTCTACCCATTTTTGCCTCTCTTTCTCAAATCTGTTATCCAATGAGATCAGAGTAAAGGCATGGGGGGAATACCTTACTTTGCTGGACCAGGCCTGTGGTGAGTTTCAGCTGCCAAAACCTCCCTCAAGGATTTAGGTATCTCTCTGCTCACACACACCACACACAGAGATGAGCAAAGTGGCAAGATTATCGCACACTGAAAAGGACAAGGGGCATCGGTGTGAAAGGGAATGACAGAAAATAGATAAGATATGATGAAGAAGAAGAAAAAAAAATGAATTAATGATAAATTCTAGAATTGAAAAAGGACCAGAACTGATGAAAAAAGAAAAACAAAAGACAAATCTAATTTATACACCTTCTTATCACCTTCATCTATCAGTTTATTTGGAGTTTCTTATTCTTTAACACATTCATTTATCTTTACTTCTTTCTCCGCCCTTCTATCATCCATCCTTGCTGGCCTCCATTCATCAACTGAGGAGGACACGGAGACACTTGACTTTGACTCCGACATCCAGTTTGCTCAGCAGTTCAAACTTCACTCCTAACACACACACTGAAATTTGATCCAGAAATCTAGATTGGGGTCATTAGCATTCAGTTTAATTCTACTGAATCAGTCTGCAGGCCTCTGCGTGAACTCAGAAGTGCTTGAGATGTTCGGCACTTTGTTCATCACCAAACAAACAATCACTTGTGTATGATGTCTCTGCATCTATTATGCTCCCTCTCTCCCTGAAGCCATGAAAAAATAAGCTCTCTGCATGTCTCAGAGTGCCTGCACTGATAGACTGACAGGATCAAAAAGGAAACCAGGCTAACTAAGATAAACCTGCATGTCAGCACCACATATGCTGGAATATAACTGATTCTGTCTGTTGTGGGATCTTTGATGTTTAGTGAGAAAATTCATTTGAAGGTTATTTTTTTAATCACACATTTGATTGTTTACTTGGTTGCTTCAGAGTAAACAGCAAAATGGAAATGAGCATGAAAAATAAAACAAATAAATCTTTGGTGCACAGTAGTTGTGTGTCACCCTGCAGACATTGTTTAGCACTTCTACCTTAAACTGCACTTTCCCCTTCTCCTTCCTCTACTCACTTTCCTCTTAGCTGAGTTCAGCAGTCAGCCATATCCCATAGGGGTGAGATGAGGTTAGAGCAATAGATTTAAGAGCTAGCTGAACAGAGGAAAAGGGAGAGCAGGTGAGATAAAACTGAGCTAGAGAGAAGGGGTTCACAAAGACAAAGGATCAGCTGGTGAGTCTGAAGGAATGAGGAGTTTAGAGGTGATTTATTATAACAGATAACCCCTATAGGAAGTTGAAATAAGCCATAAGCCAGCCTGAAAACATTAGCTGAGAGATACATGTCAAAGACAAAAAAAAAAAAAAACAGGTTGGGAAAAATAAACATAAACCTTTGAATAATTAAAATGTAAATAAATGAAAGATATTTAAATCCACTCACCATCAGCATGAATATCATTTTATGATATTAACTTTATTTCTAGTGTGGAATGATTATGCAACTACAATAACCCAAAAATAATCCTAAACTAAAGCACCCAGTCACCTAAATCCTAAAATGTGTTACCTCAACAAAACCAGGTCTTATACAGAAACCTCTCCATTTTGATCATGGCTCATTTTATCACCTTCTTGTCTGGGAGCATAACATGATTTGTTCAACAACACTCATTAGATTGACCAGTGATCCAAACAATGGGAAAGTCCAAAGAATTTAATGAAGATCTAATAAAGAGAAAAGCAGATTTATAGGACATCTACACACGATTTCCAAGATCATCAGCTAAAAAACTGTACATAAGTACAAGTTTTGTGTATAGCTAAGGTCTGGAAGTAGATCCAAACTGGCCAGGTTAAGAGGTTTAGGAACAGCTGACGGCTGTCTCGTGTTGGGTAAACCCCAACCCCAGTGGATGAAAGGGTCGCATCCCTGTGACTTCGGGTTAGGGACAGGTCTTTCACTGTCGTTTCGGCCTACGGGCCGAGTGGTATTGCGGATTGCCCTGCCTTCTTGGCGTCCCTGTCAGGGTGCTGGATAGTGCCCCTCCTGGGGAATCCATTATTCTGCTGGGGGACTGATGTCGTTTCCCACGTGGGACATCACCTGGAGAGGCATGATCAGGAGGAATGGCCTCCCCGATCTAAATCTGAGTGGTGTTTCGTTATTGGACTTCTATGCGCATCACGGATTGTCCATAATGAACACCATGTTCAAGCATAAGGGTGTCCATCAGTGCACTTGGCACCAGAACACTCTAGGCAGGAGGTCAATGATCGACTTTATTTTTGTATCATCAGACCTTCGGCCGCATGTTTTGGACATTCGGGTGAAGAGAGGGGCTGAGCTGTCCACCGATCACCACCTGGTGGTGAGTTGGATCTGCTGGAGGAGGAGAAAGCCAGACAGACTTGGCAGGCCCAAGCGCATAGTCAGGGTCTGTTGGGAATGTCTGGCAGGGCCCTCGGCCAGGGATGTATTCAACTCCCACCTCTGGGAGAGCTTTGACCAGATTCCGGGGGATGTTGGAGACATAGAGTTCGAGTGGACCATGTTCTCTGCATCTATTGTCGATGCTGCTGCCTTTAGCTGCGGCCGTAAAGTCTGTGGTGCCTGTCGCGGCGGCAATCCCCGAACCCGGTGGTGGACACGGGCAGTAAGGGATGCTGTCAAGCTGAAGAAGGAATCCTTGGCTTGTGGGACTCATTAGGTGGCTGACAGGTACCCCGCGGCCCGGGCTGTGACAGAGGCAAAAACCCGGGCCTGGGAGGAGTTCGGTGAGGCCATGGAGAAGGACTACCGGTTGGCCTCCAAGCGATTCTGGCAAATCGTTCGTCGCCTCAGGAGGGGGAAGCAGTGCAGGACACTATCGGGCGGTGGAAGGAGTACTTCGAGGATCTCCTCAATCCTGCCATCACGCATTCCCTGGTGAAAACAGAGGCTGGGGACTCAGGGTTGGACTCTTTCATCACCCAGGCTGAAGTCAGGCTGAGGTGGTTAAAAAGCTCCGTGGTGGCAAGGCTTCGGGAGTGGATGAGATCCGCCCTGAGTACCTCAAGTCTCTGGATGTTGTAGGGCTGTCATGGTTGACACGACTGTTCAACATTGCGTGGCGGTCGGGAACAGTGCCTCTGGACTGGCAGACTGGGGTGGTGGACCGGAGGGTGTGTTCCAACTACAGGGGGATCAAACTCCTCAGCCTCTCTGGTAAGGCCTACGCCAGGTTATTGGAGAGGAGAGTCCGGCCAATAGTCGAACCTCGGCTTCAGGAGGAGCAGTGTGGTTTTCGTCCCGGCCGTGGAACAGTAGACCAGCTCTATACCCTCTACAGGGTACTCAAGGGTTCATGGGAGTTTGCCCAACCGGTTCACATGTGTTTTGTGGACCTGGAGAAGGCATTCGTCTGTGTCCCTCGTGATGCCCTGTGGGGAGTGCTCCAGGAGTATGGAATCGGGGGCCCTTTATTAGGGGGCATCCGGTCTTTGTACAAGCGGAGCAGGAGTTTGGCCCGCATTGCCGGCACTAAGTCGGACCTGTTCCCGGTGCACGTTGGACTCCGGCAGGGCTGCCCTTTGTCACCGGTCCTGTTCATAACTTTTATGGACACGATTTCTAGGCGCAGCCAAGGGCCGGAGGGGTCTGGGTTTGGGGACCGGAGGATTTTGTCTCTTCTTTTTGCAGATGACGTGGTCCCGCTGGCCCCCTTTAGCCAAGACCTACAGCATTCGCTGTGGCGGTTTGCAGCCAAGTGTGAAGCGGCTGGGATGAGGATCAGCTCCTCCAAGTCCGAGGCCATGGTACTCGACCGGAAAAGGGTGGCTTGTCCTCTTCAGGTTGGAGGGGAGTTCCTGCCTCAAGTGGAGGAGTTTAAGTATATTGGGGTCTTGTTCACGAGTGAGGGAAGAATGGAGCAGAAGATCGACAGACGGATCGGTGTGGCTGCCGCTGTAATGGGGGCGCTGTGCCGGTCCGTTGTGGTGAAGAGAGAGCTGAGCCGAAAAGCGAAGCTCTCGATTTACCACTCGGTCTACGTTCCTACTCTCACCTATGGCCATGTTCCTCCGTAGGGTGGCCGGGCACTCCCTTAGAGATAGGGTGAGGAGCTCAGCCATCCAGGAGGGGCTCGGAGTAGAGCCGCTGCTCCTCCACATCGAGAGGAACCAGTTGTTCAAATAAAATCTTAAAACCCCCAAATTTATAATATTCATATTCATAATAGGTGAAAGTGAACGTCTGACCACAATAGTCCGCAGGATGTGACAGGGTTATTTAAGCTCACTAGACTAGAAGTAGAGGAGTGTGTTTAGTTCATTTGCAGAAAAACAAATATTTTTGGAGCATCTTCTATGTATAGATCAATATATATGTATAGATCTACAGGCTTGAAATATTTCTCTGTAGCTTCCAACAAATTTGCAAAACATCATTTTCTGTAGTTTCAGTTGTGGTTTCCATGCTGGGTGTTTTTAAAAGTTGTCAGGAGAAATAATTGTTTATTATTCTTTCCTTGAGACACACACAGACATACACCACATTTCTCATTGCTCAGAATCACTGTTAAGTTAATGTCAAAATATTTAAAGAATAGTTTTCCTGAATTTTTTACCTTCAAAGATGTAAGAACATACTCCACACTGTTTCAGGATTGACATGTTACAAAGGAGATGCAACATCATGGATCAGGATCCAGGTCAGAAATCCTCCTGGCAGCTTTTCCTCACTACAAAAAAAACAAAAAAAAAAAACAATTACATTTAACTACAAAACAAAGAAAAGCTATTATATTTAGTATTATTGGGAAACTTAATTTCAGCCACTGTTACCTGCTATGTTAGTGTGTGGTCTGAAGTACACAGCACTGATGGTGAACAAAAGCAGCCTAATTATGAATTAACTGGTTGGCTTAAACTGAGTGTGTTTAGCTGAGAACAGTTGCTTCATAGACTGATCCTCCCACACAGAAAATCTGCCCTCAGATGCTGTTGCTACTGGATATCAATGACCTGAACAACCCCATGTATTGATCCAAAGATATCTCTGTTTCCTCCTCCCTTCTTTCCACTTGGCCTCTCAACACTTTTCTGTCCTCCTTTACATTTAAGCCCAGTTTCCCTCTTTTCCCACATTTAATCTTTTCTTTACCCACACCCAAGCCTCAGTCCTTCCCTCTATCTTTTCCCCTGACTCGCTTTTCAGCTCTTCTCCTTCAAAGGATAGAGGACATGGCTGAAACAAAGGCCGCTTCTATACCAGCTGAGCCAGCAGGATGAAGAGAAGGAGGGAGGGAGAGGATGGATCAAAATGAGGTGAGGAGGAAAAGAATGAGGGCAAAGAGTAAGGTGGATGGGAGGGCGAGAATAGGATGAGCCTGTAGAGAAAATGAAGGCGACTTTGGGAAAGGGGTGGAGGCCTGAAGTCAGAGAGCGAAGGATGAATCAGGATAAGGATGGGTGGATATGAAAGTATGAAGGATGGGAGAGGCTAACAACGGATGGAGAGGAGATTACAGGGATTGCTCTCACGTTAATAGTGTGATGGTCTCTGGTATCAGCTTGATTGCATGCACAGATGCAAAGACTTAGTCCATTATGAAATATTTCCCAGAAAAACACAAACCCTTGCACTCAAATTTCATCAGACAAAAACTAAATTTTCTAAATCTATGTGGTGACTTACAGGTACAACTTAATGCATTTTCATTTGTATTACCTTTCTGATCTCAGATTATATAAATTATCGGTAAAAGTATTTCTGCTGGCTAGAAATGCAGAATTATGCTTTATGTCCTTTCAAAAAAAAGAATTAAAACTATATGTTTGTTTGAAGGAAGGACTTAGTCAGCTAATCTGCCCAATATGATGGACTGGACTTAAAATGCACAGCCGCACCCTGATCTGCGCACAAGGACACGGTTCTGTGAGAATAGGGGTGGGAGTGGTGTGGGTGGTGGTGGGGGCGTTGTACACACTGCTGCAAAATCATGCAGATTACCTAATGACAGTTAAGTGAATTAATCATTGTCTGTTGCTTCTTCTAAGTATTTATTATTGATGAACTTTTAAATGTCATTCCACCCTGAAAATGTCCCTGAAAGAAAAACAACTGTGACTACAGAGCGGGAAGAGTTGTCCTTCTTTGCATGCACAGCAGAATCTTGTCTGAGGAAATCTTGTAAAATCTTCCCAAATTTTGATGAAGCAGCAATTCACTGTCAAAAAACCTTAGAATAGACTTGTACCAGGACAGGACAAGATCTACAACTAAAAAGCAACTGGCTGCCATTTTTCAGAGATGACAAACAAGCGTGAAGTCAGAGGCTGGGTAGTACTATGACTAAAATGGATTAGCCAAGCTGTGGGATGGTTGTTGGTTGCCTGCGTGAAGAGACAACTAGTGCAGCCTAATGAGACAGCACCCCCAGGCATTTACTCTGATTTAATCTGAAATTTGCAAAAGTGCCTACATCCTTTAATGAGGTCTGGATAACTGAAGTGAAATGCCTCAGCAGCTTTCTTCAACATGGGATGGGTTCCACATGACAAAGAAAGCTTGAATGTCCGGGCATGAAAAAAAAAAAAAAAAGCTTGCAAAGGGTTGAACAAAGATTGTTTATCGAGGGCAAACTTTGGATATTTTACACAGATACCCTATAAAATTCACAATAATGCCTTCAACTTCACATATGATTATAAACTGAAGGATCAGGCTCTCATTTTTAGAACAAACAGATTACACTCTTAAATTTACATTATGAAAGATTGTGTTAGTAACTATGCTTAGAGTTAGGATTGAATAAAAGAGGAACTCCAAAAGCAAAACGCCATGATTTACAAGAACACCACTGATAATCTCGTAGAGAAGAAGAAGAAACGCATTTAAAGCATCATTATTTATTTTATGTTTTATGAAATATTAAGAGAGCAGAATCGCAAGCTGGACACGATTCTTGAACAGAATCGCAGCCTGGCAGCGGTTGGACTCAAGAGTTTAAAGGATATAATCTTGGAAAAGTTGTACGCTCGAGATCTGCAGAAAGTACCAGAAATTTGGCGATTCGCAATTGAGACATACCAGTAAAACTCTTAAGGTAGTTGGAACTTCACAACTACCTGAACCACAACATTAATTGTTTTTCTAAATCTGGCCCCCCAATGTGACCTTGGCAACTTCTGCTAACTGGCTATCGACAAAATATCTCCTGGATGTTATATAAACACGACGCTCTTCCCCAGCACTCCCCTACCAGCTGTGTGCTGATAGGACTATGCGCTTCTATCAGTGTTGACAGTCTAATTCTTGCAAACACACCCAGACTTATATATATTCGCACCCTTTACTTATGTGTGTGTTGCTTACCCCTGCTGAGGTTTTTTGTACTTCAGTCTCTATTCTGCTAAGAATAGACACTGAAATATGATTTTTTTTTCTCCTATCTTACTTTACCTAAATGTGTGATTTCATTACTTTTCATAGATTTTCAGATTTCTCAGAAGGATTATCAGCAAAAGCCAAATATTATTAGTATATGAAAATTTGGACTAAAGCTGTTTTTACACCAATGACTTAAAATTTTTAGATTTTTTAGAAGGATTATACTACAACTTTTTCATACCAGTGAAAGCCAAACATTATTAGTATGTAAAAAGTTTGGACCTAAACGGTTTTCTACCAGTGACCTAGCTACTCTACTTAGTTTAATGTTTAATGTTTTTCCTCATGTACAGCGGTTTGAGTGCCTTTTTGCTGAAAAGCGCTATATAAATAAACTTGACTTGACTTTTATGTCCTGTTCTAGCGCATATCAAATTATCTTTTTGGAAATGTTCCCTGGCCCAGTCACAGGCCTTTACAGAGTCAGGCTATTTTGAATATTCAAATTACCCGGTGTGCCATTTGAAAAGCCATTCTAATGAATGTTTTGCCTGAAGACAAAGCAAGAGCATATTATTCTATTGCTGCATCCAAGTTGAAAAAAGCTTAACTTAACCCCAACATAGGTTTAAGTTGAGAAGAGGGCTCTGTGAGGATATCATGGTGTGTCCAATTGAAATAAATCAAGCAGAAAAACTCCAAAATATCTAAGTCTGTGCATCAATCACTGATTACACTGTGGCTTTGAAGCCTGAAGTAGATTGTTGTTTTTATGATTTGCATCAAGGCTTTTCTACCTGGCTCTCACATTACACTCCACACAAACTGATGTAAACACGAAAGCATCAAATTCAAAATAAGGGAATATTTGTAAAAACCAATAAAGTTTATCAGTATAAACATTAAATATATTGTCTTTAAAAAGGTTTTCCATACAACAAAAATAAAGACCTCAAAAAATTTAAAACATGTCCGCTCACACTGTTTGTTTTTTTGGGTAGCTGCAAGATTTATTCTCCTAATGATCTTGTTTAAAAGAGTAAGTTCTTAAATTTACTATTGGTTCACTAAATTGTGAGGTAGCTGGCAGCTCTATGCAATATTATTTTGTATGTATTTCCTGTTTTAAAAACACTAAACTAAATGTCATTAAAGGTCTTTATCTCACAGGTGTGTCAGTGAAGAAAGCAGATTTCTGCTTATAAAGTAGTTTAAAGGCACTGCCATGTCTTTACACTACAGAGATGCTGGTGAACTTAAAATAAACTGACACCTTTGACTCTTTCAAAGGCAAGAGGCAAAGTGGAAAAAAAAATTCAATGATTCAGTGATTATTCCATATATATATACATATATACATGTATGTTTGTGTGTGTGTTTGTATGTATGTATTGCTTGACCGAACCCATAGACTGAGCTTAATATCAGCCAGCCAGCAAGTTGCTTTTATCAATAATTGAAGCAGGTCAGTGAGCAGGAGGAAAGCAGAAGCTGAATTTGTGTTTTCAACCACCTCTCTATGCTGACAGCACTGAACTGGCTGCTTCACAGCTTCAACCTTCTGTTATGGCCTAACACTGCAGAGAAGCACTTCATAATGTATACATTTCAAACTTTTCAATTTCAGTCAAAATCTTTTGTGAAGGTTGAAAATGCTCAAACTGCATATGTTTTCCTTTTGAAATGTGGACTTTAGCCAGACTGAAGAAAGCAAACATCTACTTAGCATACAGAAAAATAATCTGCAATTCTTACAATTTAATATGGTACCAAGCTCCTACTATGCACTTTTTCTGTTGTTGCAAAGAAAATAGTGTTGGATGGTAGACAGAGGTAGCTAATGTTGCAAAAATACTGCTGAGTTTCTGATCTGTGCTATAATCCTTAATGAAGCAGAAACAGAAATGCATTGTTCGTGAACTTTTATGTATTACAAATGTTGAACTGAATAAAACTGGTTCCCCTCAGATTATTACATAAATCCACTGGTCAAAACAAAAAAGAGGCCCAGTAAGATGGTGCCTGGCAGGCTTTTATGAAATGAATGTTTCTGTGTGAAAAATAAAAGTTGATATGTGAAGCTCCCCAGCTGCAACCACAAACAAACTAATAAAACAGTAATTAGGACATCTGCTGCATATGAAATGGTATCAGAGATGCAAATGAAAAACAGATGTGAAACATTGGGGTCATTCTCCATTATAGCTTGTGACACAGAGGGTGGCTTAAATACAAGTTAGACAGAAAAATGTGTAACAAAATCATCCGGAAACCAATATCCATGTAAGTTTAAGGGACAGCAATCTGTGTGTAACAGCCACTCTGTTCTACCTCCACAAGAGTGGAGGTAGAACAGAAATGGATAATGGATAGTTCACTGCAGCACAGGTCTGTAAAAAAAATAAAAATCACCTCAACTCATTTTTAATTTGCTGATTGATCTATGTTTCAACCCTCATCTGCACTCATTAGCTGTTGGTAATAACCAAAACATGTACAGCACAAATATTAGAGACTATTAGAGTGAAATGAGCATCCTCAGCAGAGTAGCTGGAGGTGATCAGAGAAGACTTGTGATTAAAAGGAGACACTTGTGGTGGTTTGGTCATCTGGTATGGATGCCTTCTGGACACATTGCAAGAGAGTTGTTTATGGATTTCTCACGAATAGCAGACCAGGGATTGGATGGAGAAACTGTATCTCACAACAGGGTTACAAACAACTCGGAGGCAGAAGCTGGGGAGAGGAAGGCCAGATAACCTCTGCTTAGACGGTTGCCCATGAGATCCACATACCTGGGGTGGATGGATGTATGGATGATATTTATTTCAATAGTTGCCATTCTCTGGGTTTTTCTACCACAGATATTTTCATCCATAAAGCTCCAAGCTCAAGAAATGTGAAGTGTATAACAGACAAGCTGTATAATTGGAATGGTGTATATTTTTCAACAAGCATTTGCCTTCTCATTTAAGATGCAACATTATTTTCTTTCTGCTGTTTTTATTTTCTCCATGTTTCTCTCTGATTGGTTTTATTGTCATTGAACCATTCACAGCTGCGTTGTATTGACTGCTGTTACTTCCAAATCTCTACTCCTAACTGCCATGTAATCAACTGTAAGAGATACTTGGTTTGCAGACCAAAATATTTTGTAAGTGGGCAGCAGACATATTAATGCTGAACACCTAATTTTATATTTTTGGACAATGAAAGGAAAGTGGAGCTAAAAGTAAAAAGCACATATTTAAAGGGAGATGTCCTGAACTCCTTGATGTGAGGCAATATTACAAAACCCCACACCATTGTACCATTCTTTAAAATATTTTAGATTTAGTCTTTGGTTACTAAATAAGTCATAATTTAGGCTAGGTTGTTGTTTTAGCTGTTCATAACCAGGATGGGTTAAAGCTTAGAACTGAGAAAAGAGTGCAGGTCCTGCAAGTCATATATTCTTTGTCAAACTGTCAAAAATAAAATTGAAATTTGTCCATAGTTGCTGACACAGTTTATTAAAACCTTAATAATCAGGCCAGGCCTATGTTGAAAAGCTGAGATGTTCAAAAACTTTTGGTCCCTTTAATTCAGAACTAAAAACTATTTTTGTTTTAATCCAAGAATCTGATTAATGAACTCTTTGGTCAGCTTGAAGCTAGAGACTAGACTTGGATGTGATATAAACTGAAAATTATACTTCAATATAAAGTTAAATTTAAATTTGCTTCCAATTTCTGTATTTTAACCTTTGCTTATTTTATTTCTTTAATATATCTATCTTACTACCTTTGTCTTTTAAGCGATGCTTTTTTTTTTACTTTCGTTCAGTCTTTCCATTGATGTCCTTTAAAGGACTTTATATTGCCTTGTGTGTGAACGATGCTGTATAACTTAATTTGCCTTCCCTTACTATCCTGTACTGAACAATTCACAGAGAGTTCCAGTGCTGGGAGGACTGGCATTACTCTTTAAAGTTTTCCACTTCTAAATTATCTCTTTCCTTAGAAAGATGTACATCAAATTGTTTAAACATTGCTTAATAACACCTTCAAAGATTGATTTGCAGCAACAGTTGGACATTGTGATAAAACATTAGTATGTTTTGCTCCAGAGCAACAAACTGCCAGAATACCTGCTATTACAGAGGTGACTACATTTCCTGATTATTAGTTTATTGAGTGCTCAGCAGCACATGGCTGCTAAATGTCCTGTTAAATCTTTTGGAAGCAGCAGAGGTGTACTTATTTTTCCCTATGACCAGGCAATACATCAGAGAGGGAATACATCTGCTAGCACCTTCAAGTAAAATCTGCTAAAGGAAAAAAAACCTGTCAGAGATCCTGTCAGAAAGCAAGACTCCTGAGGCTCACTCTAAAAAGAGACAAGGACATCTGTGAATGATCAAACTTATTTCTGATTCTTCTCAGTCTCTTTTTGTCTATACCTCATGACTCAGTGTAAAAGCTAAACACCAGATGACACCAGAGTGTGTGTTGACTGGAACGGGAGGTGGTTCCTTCCAGATGGACCATCTTTCATCTCTGCAATTGTCATTCTTTACCATCTTTGCCCTCCATCTATGCTACCAACTTCACATTCTGTCATTCTCACCAGCTACCCATACATCTATCCATCTCTGCCACCCAACACCTTCACCCTACTCATCATCCTCCATTGAATCTGCTTCGCTCCACCCCCACTGTGCTGCTGTTCTGGACACTTAAGGATGGATCAGATATTTTTTGTTAGTGTGCATCAAGATTTAAAATGAACTGATAGGAAAACCAAAGGAATCTTTAAAACATAATCCCCTTATCCTTTTTAACTGCTTTATGTCTTATAAGCATAATGTGTTAATGTAAGGTAGTAAGATGAGGTGGGAGGGTATTTTACACCCCTGCAAAAAAGTAAAAGTGTTTTGTGCAGGTTTACTATGACAAGAGATGCTGACACTGGAAATTAAGGGTTGGATGTAATAAGAAAGTGATGTTACATTTCTCAAATGTTCAAAAGAGGTTCTGGGCAGAACTGCCAAGTGGAAGAAGTGATTAACGGTGGAAACATTTTTGGCCATGAGTCAGAGGATCCGATGACATGTCCACTAAGACGGTCCAGATGGCTTCCAGTGTTACTGGTATGACAGGTCAATCTCACTGGAGATGGTTTCTACATGGCACAGGTTGCTTCATGATCTGGGAGCAGGGGCATTAAAATATATGAAAATGTTACAGTGGGTTGTCCTCTTAACTGGGAGTCTTTGTCTTGCAGGAATGATTGAGTCTGTCAGCAGGACACCACTGCCAACCATTCTGCACATTGCGCTGATCTAAATGTAAATTGACACATTTATGGATGTATGGTAAGGGGTCTACAAAAACAGATGTTAATTCCACACCTTGGATAAAGCCGTCATCACAACTTGGAGAAGACGCAGCTCAGCTTACAACTGCTTTACAATGTAGCGGGGTAAAATGCGAATACTTGTCATTTATTCTCCAGCCAAGATTTTGCATGGGAGTCCACTAGGAAAACATACAAACATAAAACCATAAACAATACTTTGCATTGTCCAAATCAAATATAATGACTAAGACAAAACAACCCATATTCTGTAGATGTTGTTGGTTTTTTCTAACAAGACAAACTCATAATAGTGATGTCTTTGACTTTGCATATATAATTCTACCATTTATTAGTGTAGAAGTAGGGCAGGGCAACAACTTGGCCAATCAGTCTTCCAAACATCACCATCCCTTCCTACTGAGATGCATGTTTAGCACTGACCCACATGTTGTAATTATGCTCAGAGTGCATGCAATGTTTCCTTTCAAATCCCATTGTTGAGCTCTTTTCACATGAACATGTCCATGGAAAGAGGCCAGAAGACACCTTGTTGGAGGCCACTTTCCTGATTTTAATGATCTCACAGTGTTTCTGAAGACAAACCAAACCTTTGATTCATAAGGATAAGTAAATGTTGCCATACATTTTAGCAAGAATGCTGAAATATTGTTGTGTAACTTTCCAAGTGCCAAATAAGATCTCTAAAGCCTTAATTGTGATTAAATTTAATTATCTCTGACTAAATAATAAATAAATGTAGATACGTATATCATGCATCTTCAACAAGAGGTGCAAATATACTCTAAATAACATGCCGCTGTCAATTTCAGGGAGAGAATTAATCCAGGTTTTTGTCACCAGTGAGATTCATCATATCTGCCATGAGTATTTTAATGCATCCAATAATATTTATGTGGCTGAAAGAGAAGCAAAGCACTTTCAAAGTGGAACCACAGTGCACAATATCAAATACATGTGGAGAGGTTCATGGTGAATTGTTGATCAGTACTAATGATTTGCAGTCAAGGGAAGAAGAATGTCAGGACAGCAATGTGGACAAGTAATACACTCTTGCTTCCTCCATGGGATTTAGGAGGGGAAGCATCAGTCTGGTGCTGCTAATCAGATCTATTGATTAACTGATCCAATGTAATTGCCCGTAACCTAAATTAACTTGAAATGAATTGAAGGTATGAAATACTGAACATGGTAAAATTGGTTAAAAACCAACTTGCAATTAATATTGCTTCTGTGAAAATTAGCATCTGTGAATCTGGAGGTTATTAAAATGGTAACATGGTAAATATTAATGTTATAAATGTTAAGGTTATCAAATTTAACTTTACTGTTTTCATTCACTGCCTTGATTTTAGCGCCCCTGTTTTTACTTGAGTTTTATCATTCATCGCGTTCCCAATGTAATTTTTGTTACTTCTGGTAGATCGGAATACGGCAGCAGCACCGGTGCGACCGTGGAGTTTTATATTCCATGACTTACAATTTCCCATGATTCATTGCGGGTCACTGATGCATGTGTGGGTTGACGCCTGGCCCCTGGGGTCTAAAGCAACTGAAGAGCTCCTGTAGCTCAAACTACGGACGTTAATAGGGGTTCTGATGGAGAGGTGTCAGAATAGACATACTACGGTGGCTGGGGGGTGCAAACCAACATTGCAAAATTTAAAACACTTTTACAAACCTAAAGACAAAATGAACATTTCAAAAAACTATTTAACAAGATGCAAAACACTTTTACAAGTACCGAAACAAATTTACATTTCAGAAAACAAATTTACATTTCAGAAAACACTTTTACATGTACTGAAACAAATTTACATTTGACAAAATCAACCGGAAAGGGAATGTACCAACGCCTACATCCTTCGAAGGACCCGGTCTACGTGAGCTGTGTCCTTCGTCGACCGCTAAAACCAGCGCCATAGAAAGAGAAAGGGTCCTTCCCTATGGCTAAAACCACTGAGGCCGGAAGTGAGCAGCTGCGGATTGGGACGGTCCAGCCTTTACCAGCTGTTCCCACCCTCTCCTCAGCGTAACAGCTGTCGCCTGGCAACCGTAGCTTCGAGGAGAAAAAAACAGTTAAAGCAGAATGGAGCCGAACTTCTGGTAGTTTTATTTAAAAGTTTTGAGGAACTTCAGCAGTTTTATCGTCGTCGCAGACATCTCCTTTATTTTATCTCCGGCTGAGAGACAATCATGTTCAGGTAAAAAAGATGTTTGATTTAAGTTAAAACTTCTAGCCAATAAACAAAGAGATAGCAACTTTATGGCTAATGTATGTCGACATATTTTATATATATATATATATATATATATATATATATATATATATATATAAACAACAACTTTCAATTTTAAGATATATGGGAATTATAAAGTATTTGATCCCCTCTGGCTGTTCTTAGATAATTATATAATAATGCAGTGTTTTTGGTGTATTAGTATCTACTTGCTTTGATCACTTAAAATATCCAGAAGCATGCCTTAAAAATAATGCGTTTTTCCATCTCCATTCTTCCCTTTTCTAGACCAGACCTCTTTACTGCAGGATCAACCTGAGTGTCCCAGTCCTGAAACGCTTCGTCAACCAGGAGGACACCAGGCCTGATTTTCAGCTGAGCAGGGAGTCTCTGGCAGTGCTGCTTAATCTTTTGCACCAGGATAGGCAACATGGATGGTTGCTACTATTGAGACCTTGGTTTTTCTTTTCTGGCTGGCAAGTGGCACATCCTACAGAGTGGTCTGCAGAGTGTTTGGGATGCCTCGCTCTACTGTCCATCGCATCGTCCACAGAGTTACAGAGGAGATTGTGGCTATTCGTCACCAGGTCATCTACCTTCTAAAGACCCCTGAGGACTTAAGGCAGTGTCCCGTGAGTTTGCAGGGCTGGACGCCACAGAGCTTTTCTTAAAGCTGTGGGTGCAATTGACGGCTGCCATATCCACTTCAGGTGTCCAAGCAGCCCTGATGGTCAGTGCTACAGGAACAGGAAACTCTTCCCTTCCATAATCCTGCAAGCAGTTTCTGAGAGCCATTTTATTGACACGTATGTGGGCTGGCCTGGGTCAGTGCATGACTCTAGGGTGCTCCGCCACAGCCCACTGTACAGTTTATCCTCCTCCAGGGCATTTTATCCTTGCTGATGGAGGGTACCCATGCCTCCAATATCCACTCCCCCTCATCACTCCCTACAAGAGGACAAGATAAGGTGTGGGAGCCCAGCGCTTTAACAGCCATCATTCCAAAAACAGCTCTATAATAGAGCGTGTTTTTGGAATGATGAAAACCAGATTCAGGGCCATCTTCCTGCAAGTGCTGGAGGTGCACCACACCTTTGTACCTCACGTAAGTTTTGACGTAGATCCATTTTATATATACATTATACATAATATATACACATATATGCACCCTCTTTTAAATTGTTTTCAGGTCATAACAGCATGAGCCATCCTCCACAACATCTGCCTTGGTGGTGGAGGAGTTATGGCCCCAGAGGAGGACCCAGAAGAGGCTGTAGAAGAGGATGAGGGTGAGGTCGGGACTGAGGCAGTCAGCGTTGCTCTCTGGCGGGACCAGCTTTCAGCTGAGGTGTCTGCCCTGGAGGAGGTACCACCAGAACATGACTACTGTGTGCAGCCAAGTATAATATTATAGATGTGATTAATGTTTGAGGGGAATAACTAATTGTCATATTTTGTGAGCACCATCTTCTAATTCTGCATATTCCTGATTACATCTTAGTGATGTGGTCCAGCCAGCCCTTTAAACCCATTTGATGGACGATGACGTGGACAGCGGAGAGAGGCATCACAAACATCTGCAGACCACCTGTGTGATGCTTCGCTCACCATCCAGAAAGACAAACCACAGATCTCAGTTGCAGCATCCAATTCAAGTCTCTGACCTTGTGAAAGATTTAGCCACACCACCAGAGACTTTCTGTTCAGAAAGACATTTGCCTCTTTGTTCTGTTGAAGAGGTTTTTCCAGGAACCGGTCACTCAGGTTGATCCTGCTGTCTCCATTGTAAATACTTGTACATAGTTTTATTTTATGCATTTTGTCTTGTAATCTTGATCTGTTTGAATGTTTTCTTCCCCCATTCTGTTTAAAATGCTATTTGTATTTTTCATAATAAATTCTGTTTAGAACTTTAAATGAAGTTGATGTATTGTTAGATCAAATGTAAATAACATTAGTGAAAACATTTTTTTTGAAATTTATTAGAACACCTTAAAACTTTAAGAAACAATCTGAACAAAACTTAATATTATTTCTTATATAGCACTTTATTTCAGTACCATTTTTTCTAAGATGGAAAACAGTCTGTCCATTCTCTGTAGCCTCATGTCCTCCCTGATTAAATGCATCATCTCTGTTCCTCTTTCTTTTCTGACCTCTTCCTGCTGGCTCACTGTCTTCCTTCTCCATCTGGTTGTCCACCGCTCCGCTTGGCCCTGGAGTGTCCTCAGGGATGGAGGCAATTAGGACAGGAGGTGTTGTGGAAGACCTCTGACCCAACACCTCATCCATAAGGACAAACCAGGGCCAAGTAGCAGCAGTGGGCTTTTCACTGACTCCTGACCCTGAACCTGGATACTTAAAAACCTAAAGTTAGATGGAATAAAAAAAAAAAAAAATGACTAAACAGAGAAACCAACAAGACTTTTAGAAATATTTTTATTTTATTTGTGTGTGACATGAGAACTTCTGAACAAACTCTAAATTCTTTTCTTTTTTTTCAAATTGTCCCACATTGTTTTGGCCTGGAAAGGGGGTGACCTTCCCCTGTTGGACCATCTTCTCCAGAATTGTCCTAAACCAAAAGAAGTATGTTAATCACTGGATGGATATTTATGAAAGTTAGAAAGATAGGAGTTATTGAAACTGGACAGAAACTGACTGTAAAGAATGTAGTTATTGTACCTCCAAGCCATGGTGGCTGAGTTTTTAACTCCAGTAAAAAGGTGGTGGTTCTCACCCCTGAGCTTAATAAACTGACCCGTCTGCTCCTTTGTACCTAAAACAAATATGAAAATACCAACAAAAAAAACATCTTGCTTAATATCAGAGCAAAAATAAAGCCTTTTTTAATTTTACATTTGTCTTAATTTGAAGAACATATTAAAATATTTCTATGCAAATGTCTAAAAGAAGCTCTTTCAAACTTGTCACTTCTTTACTGAGATTTACTTGCATTTGGAGGTGTATTCCTCGTCAAGTTTACCTGGAATCAGAAATTATAATACTAACTGAATTATAAATAAACTTTTAAAACATATAGCACATTTCTTCATTAAAAATTAATATTGAAAACCTTATTTATTCTCAATCACACTCTCCAGCGATACAGTTGGATAACATAAAACTGTCCATTTATTCTGGTTAACCTTAATATCACCTGAAATGTTAAATCGATTTTCAGTAACACTTAAAATAATAACATAAACTGTTAGAAATCACTTGTGTTAAACGTTCACTGTGATGACTGCCAGCGGGAGCTTAGTGCCGATAGTCCGGTCAGATCTCTACCGGGCTAGCTCACCTCACAGCCGGTAGGGCTGGTGAGGTGAGCCAGTTACTACGCCGGGAACGGAAAACTCCAAACACGTCGGAGCACGTTTGACATTAAGCGATGTCTAGATAAATCAAGGAGATATTTAACGTCTACATAGTTATATTCCCGCACTAAAAACATTGTAGAAGTTAATTTGTGTCACAGAAAGTGTAATTTTCCACAATTTACTCACAGCTTTTGTTGCTATGGTCCGCCATGGCTTCCCCTGCTTGACCAATCCGCTTCGACCTGCAATGAATGATGGGAAATGATGGGCCTTGAAGGATACTCATGACCCATCCTTCAAATCGGGCAAAAGAAGGACTCATTTGTCGGCCGCATTTGAGGGAGTCTCGGAATGTTTCATGAATTGGGCTGGATAGCTGCAGATTAGTCTGGGTGCTCAGGCTGACCCCGGTGCACCACTGAAAACACCTACAGTGGAAATGCTGTGCAGCTCCAAACTGGTAATCTGGTAAAAAAAAGCTGCACTGTCAAGTGTCAGCAGTTCATTGAGCAGCATATTATTACTGCTAGCTTTCAGTTTAGCTACATCATAAGGTGACCTCATGAGTCAAGGTTTCTGGACCAATGAAGTAACCAGAAACTGTTTGTTCATGATTGGTCTGGGACAGGAAATGCTGACATGCATAAACAGCCAGTATGGGATATTTATCTCGGTTAAATACTGCTCTTATTTTACATCATTGGTTAGTAATGATTAGCAGGAATACAAGAATTTCAAAAATTGTCATTTGATGATTATATGATTGCATGTTTTTAATCAACCTATATAAATTGAAGGAAGCTGAAAATTAATCATACTTTGATAATTCTGCTGTTTTAAAAAGATATTTGGAAAAAGAAAAATATGTCTGACATATGCTTTCATAACATCACCACGTAGTTCCTGGTAGTTAAAGTTATAATTGAGCTCTTACATTAAAAATTAAAATAGCAAAACATTTTAATTCACAGTTAAATGTTCATGTTTTACAAAGTTCCTGCACAGGTCACCAAAATGATTTATTTTGCAGCTAAACAATTTACTGATAAAACAGGCCTCAGAAACTCAATTTCAACTGATTAAATAAAAATATAAATTAAGTATCAAACCTAATTATTACTGACTCCAAACATAATATTTAAAACAAACTTTACTGTCAGACCTAAGGAAAGCTGGTAAAGTCACACTTAAACCCATCAAGGCTTCCATAGCTGCATTGGAAAAGGAATACCAGACCGCTGGTGTGCCAATGATGCACATACAACAAGATACTCATCTCACTCTCAAGTTTGAAAGGTTTAAACTATGTTAGGGAAACTGGTTAATTTATTTGTTTCATTTAGGCTTGCAGCATTTTGATACAGGAGGTGGTCCAGGCATGTGTAAATGTAATCAACCTAGAATAATGTTATTTGTTCCAGGTTGTTAAATCTATGGAGCTGTGTTTCAGCATGTCAGGCAGAATACATGCACGCCAGCCGCCCAAACAGATGGCTTGCTCACTGAAACAGAGAGATGAGAAGAAGAGTAGCTAAAACATGCAGTGGTACTCTCCATCCATACCTTTTTGGTGGGAGTAACCCTATTAGTCAGGCTGTCTGAGGAAATAACAGTCTTTGCAACAATACAATGTCAGTCTGCTTGTGGTGCTCTACAAATAACACTCCTGAAAATCTACCAACAATAGTATCTGTTGCTGCCATCTCCTGATCATAACAATTGGATGGGACTTGGCTACAGGGCTTAAAGCCAGGAAATCCACAAAGTAATACAGGTCCTTCTCAAAATATTAGCATATTGTGATAAAGTTCATTATTTTCCATAATGTCATGATGAAAATTTAACATTCATATATTTTAGATTCATTGCACACTAACTGAAATATTTCAGGTCTTTTATTGTCTTAATACGGATGATTTTGGCATACAGCTCATGAAAACCCAAAATTCCTATCTCACAAAATTAGCATATTTCATCCGACCAATAAAAGAAAAGTGTTTTTAATACAAAAAACGTCAACCTTCAAATAATCATGTACAGTTATGCACTCAATACTTGGTCTGGAATCCTTTGGCAGAAATGACTGCTTCAATGCGGCGTGGCATGGAGGCAATCAGCCTGTGGCACTGCTGAGGTCTTATGGAGGCCCAGGATGCTTCGATAGCGGCCTTTAGCTCATCCAGAGTGTTGGGTCTTGAGTCTCTCAACGTTCTCTTCACAATATCCCACAGATTCTCTATGGGGTTCAGGTCAGGAGAGTTGGCAGGCCAATTGAGCACAGTGATACCATGGTCAGTAAACCATTTACCAGTGGTTTAGGCACTGTGAGCAGGTGCCAGGTGGTGCTGAAAAATGAAATCTTCATCTCCATAAAGCTTTTCAGCAGATGGAAGCATGAAGTGCTCCAAAATCTCCTGATAGCTAGCTGCATTGACCCTGCCCTTGATAAAACAAAGTGGACCAACACCAGCAGCTGACACGGCACCCCAGACCATCACTGACTGTGGGTACTTGACACTGGACTTCTGGCATTTTGGCATTTCCTTCTCCCCAGTCTTCCTCCAGACTCTGGCACCTTGATTTCTGAATGACATGCAGAATTTGCTTTCATCCGAAAAAAGTACTTTGGACCACTGAGCAACAGTCCAGTGCTGCTTCTCTGTAGCCCAGGTCAGGCGCTTCTGCCGCTGTCTCTGGTTCAAAAGTGGCTTGACCTGGGGAATGCGGAACCTGTAGCCCATTTCCTGCACACGCCTGTGCACGGTGGCTCTGGATGTTTCTACTCCAGACCCAGTCCACTGCTTCCGCAGGTCCCCCAAGGTCTGGAATCGGCCCTTCTCCACAATCTTCCTCAGGGTCCGGTCACCTCTTCTCGTTGTGCAGCGTTTTCTGCCACACCTTTTCCTTCCCACAGACTTCCTTCCCACTGAGGTGCCTTGATACAGTACTCTGGGAACAGCCTATTTGTTCAGAAATTTCTTTCTGTGTCTTACCCTCTTGCTTGAGGGTGTCAATAGTGGCCTTCTGGACAGCAGTCAGGTCGGCAGTCTTACCCATGATTGGGGTTTTGAGTGATGAACCAGGCTGGGAGTTTTAAAGGCCTCAGGAATATTTTGCAGGTGTTTAGAGTTAACTCGTTGATTCAGATGATTAGGTTCACAGCTCGTTTAGAGACCCTTTTAATGATATGCTAATTTTGTGAGATAGGAATTTTGGGTTTTCATGAGCTGTATGCCAAAATCATCCGTATTAAGACAATAAAAGACCTGAAATATTTCAGTTAGTGTGCAATGAATCTAAAATATATGAATGTTAAATTTTCATCATGACATTATGGAAAATAATGAACTTTATCACAATATGCTAATTTTTTGAGAAGGACCTGTAGTACTAAACATTGGAAGAAACTACTAAAGAATAAACTAATAAGGAAAACACCTAATGATAAGAGCACAAGGAAATGAACTAAACGATCTAAAAAGAAAAAAAAAGCAGCAAAGAAATTATCAAAATGAACAAACAAAAGTAAAACAAACCCGAAACACCTAAAGATTTTGACAAAATGGGCCAAATTAGAAACAGCTGAACTGAATTAAACATCCGAACAGATAAAAAACCTATAAAAAACATCACAATACAGAATATCCCTAAAACACACGCTGATTTCCTGACTGACTAGTAGACCTTTACAAAATGACTAAATATAAATCATCTTTGGTAACTAACAGATTTTTGCTTGCATAGCTGACCCATGACCTCCTGGGTCAGACAAAAAAGAACTGATCAGTTTTCATATGTTTGTAGCTGTTATTACATTTTAATAGGGTGTGTTCTCCTAACTTTTATCAAAATAGATTTTCCTTGCTTTATGTGTGTTGGGATAATGATTATTGATTAATTACTATTTATCAAGAATTATAATTAAAAATCATAATTTGAGAAAATAATTTCTTAACCAAAAATCCTCATTTATGAATCGAAACCAGAGATGTCCTCTGGTGTTGTAATTGTGGCCCAAAGCCCTTGATAATTACAATTATTAAATTCTCAGTAATAGTTGATAACTATTATTAGATGTCACTGTTTAATCAACTGTTTCTGTCGAAACGTGGGGAAATTTGACCTTATTTTGACTGACAAATCACTCTTGCACAAAATAAACACAAATGTCTTCTCTTTATCTACGTGAATATTTATTAAATCAACAGCCCTGATACAACTCGCTCTTCCGATTCAATAATCTTCACCTAATCAAACATGCAAAGTCCTACTAAAAAGGGTAAAATATCTAACTAAACAAAATAAAAAACAGCATTAAGTGTGTATGAGATCAAACCGGCAAGATACAAAAGAAATATGGTTGAACGAAGCTCTGGGAGGCCACTCCCAAAGTGTAGCTTAGTTACTGTAAGCCATAAAACATCTTCCACCGCTGGGGAGTCCGCGCAAACAAAGGGTTGTAAAACCTTTGGCGCAACTAATAAACATGAAGTTGAAGACAAAGAAAATGATTGATTTTCACCATGAAGTTATTATAACAGTCCAACTTTAAAATGTGCCCTGAGCTTGCTCTCAGGTGTTAAACAACACAGCAAAACATGCAAAGCTTGAAAAGCACAGCGGCTTTCAGATATCCACAGCAATCAAAGTTTCAATAAAATGTTGCTTGCACATACAATTTGGACTATAAGTGGCGATTCTAAATCGCCTAAAACCCTACTCTATCCTGCCCAAGCTATTTCTAATAAAGAAACAAAATAAAAAAAAAGAACTAAATTACTTGGTGGTGTCTCCTCTGGATCAGAGGAGAGGAGAGAGAAAGGGGGAAAGAGTTTCCACGCCTCCGTG
Organism: Girardinichthys multiradiatus; assembly: GCF_021462225.1. Lineage (NCBI taxonomy): Eukaryota > Metazoa > Chordata > Actinopteri > Cyprinodontiformes > Goodeidae > Girardinichthys > Girardinichthys multiradiatus. The sequence goes on from NC_061811.1 coordinate 2,282,744, forward strand.
GATAACTCAGAGTAGAACGGTCCGTTTTACTTCTGGCTTCCTTGGTAGAAAAGCAGTATCATTGACCGTCAACAGTCGACTGGAACAAAAACAAGGGTGGCGATTCAGTCTCCTTGAAACCTTTGCGGTTTTTTTGGTTACGTGTTAAATACATGTCTTCGATCGGCAAAGTGACATTTCTGGTCTTCTTATCCCAGAAACTTCTTTCATGAATTTCTTCTCGTTGGCCAACTGGGAGAATTAATGAAAGTCCACGTGGGATTTTCTATTTTCTTCTCCAGTTGCGAGGTAACCGCATCTCGGTTCCAAGCTGAAAAGCACCTCATTAAAGGGTTCACCTTACTATATAGCCCACTGTGACGTTAGAACTGGGACACCCCGTCCTATCAGCCGCGGTTCCTGCTGGGATTTGTAGTAGTGGACTATCCTGGGGTACAAAATGGCCGATAACGCCGGAAGGCCTGGTGGCATCCAGCAACGTGCAAATGGTCCAATATTCAGCAAAACATGGTCCAACACGTGGCTTGTCATGTCATGTTATCATCATGGTAATCTATGATGGCTTTGGGTAGAAATTTAGATGACATTTTGATTACAATCAGAGGCAAATAAAATCCAGACACATATTGGCCATGAAGTCAGGCTTGATTACATCTGACAACCCAATGAATGGGAGCTAAACCAATTTGTTTTCCCTATGATGAAAAAGGTGTCCTGTCTGTTACATTTATAAAACTTTTACCAATTTACCCACCCACTACCACATCCACTTTCAGGGAACCAAAGGGGCTGCGCACTGGTTCATAACACCCTAAAAAACTCACCCTAGTTCTTTGTACTGCAATATATATATAATTCTGCAATACTGCACACCTTGATTTAATCGCATATAAATAATCTTCAAAAAACATTAAATATCTAGAGGAAAAAACTGTGAAATCAGTTCACCACAGAGGCCTAAATGTTTCTGATCTGGAGCCGCATGAAACTGGCCAGACCAGACGTCCATGTGTGTCTATGTTTGTCTGTGTGTTTGTGTTATGCATAATTATGTATCTTTCTACAAAATGTCAGTGGACTTCAAAGAATATCAGACAAGTATACAGACACACACTGCACAACCCATTATTCAGAGCAATGGGCCAGAATAACTGTGTCTGCTGTGTGTTTTTGTGGTGTTTCAAAGCATGTGTGTGTGTGTGTGTGTGTGTGTGTGTGTTTCTGGAGAAGAGACTGTATTATCTAGAGACACACTGCATGGCCCCAGGAGTAGATGTTGGTTTTAAAGTAAAACCGAAATGTTTACAGATAAGAAATGCTTTTCTGCGTGTAGGTCATGAAAGTAGGGTTTGACTGAACCTACATTTTCTGAAGTGTTTACATATTATTTTTGAGCAGTAAACAGGGATGAAAGCCAAATTTTTACTTAACCCCTTTAAATCTCACAAGAATGGTTTGAACTTGTTTGTTTAAGAGACAAGGGGTGAAACGGTTTGATACAGTGAGCAAACACAGGGAGAATCCAACTGGGTTGGTGGGGGGGGGGGGGCAATAAAGCTGTCAACTGAAGATGAAGAACCGTGTCAGACTGGTGAGGTTAACATTGGATAAAATGGTATCTGCTAAATCCCTCATTGCTGTAAAACACTTTTTAAGTAAACAGGCATCTCATACATCTTAGTGCATTGATGTGTTGCTCAAACACACAATTGTGTGGTCGTTATCCTTTTCTTCTTTTAATTGTTAATTTAAGGTCACTAAACTGAGAAATTGATGGGCAGTGGATCATATTCATTCAATGCAAAAATCTGCAGATCAGTTTTGTAATAATGTTGCATGTTTCTGACGGTCTTCCTGTTTATGGTGTAACTGTTTTAAGTCATAGAACAGACTGAACTAAACATTTAGAAGATTTTTGCAAATCTCTTAAAATTTCACAGAACTTATTGATATGGTTCATGACTTGGCCAGACTACAACTTGACAACATATTCCAGACATTCTGTGTTGGGGTTATATTCATTGTTCTCCTTTCTTCATTTTCTGTCATTTCTGTCTTTTAATTTAATCATCAGACTGAAGCATTTAACCCTTTTTGTCTTTATAGAGACTCTTTAAAACTGCATTATATCATTGCTTAAAAACAGTCTTTAACTATAAAGGAAAAGAAGAACCTGAAAGACAGACAGTATTGCTACATGTTGTACTACTTATGAAGTGACTCAAAGTGAACACATTCAGTTTGACTTCACTGATTCCCCATTTTCAGAGGAATGGAAAACTAGGATTTTAAAAACTCTTAATTCCATCCCTGAAGTTTTTGCCAGTGGAGAGCTTGATTTTGGACACACAACAGCAGTGAAACATAAGATTTGACTTTCTGATCCAACACCTTTTAAGCACAGACCACAACCTATTCATCCGTCTGATTATGAAGCTGTGCATCTTCATTTAAAGCAACTATATGACAGCAACATTATCAGGGAGTCTGAAAGCCCATTTGCTTCACCAATTGTGGTGGTGAAGAAAAAAAATGGACAGATCTGCCTTTGTGTGGACTATAGAAAGTTGAACAGCCAGACTATTAAGGATACCAATGCCCTGCCAAACATAGAAGAGGCATTTGCTACACTTACAGGATCCAAGTGGTTCTCCGTAATGGATTTAAAGTCAGGCTACTACCAAGTGGACGTTGATGAGGATGATAAGCATAAGACTGTCTTTGTCACACCCATGGGTTTTTGGGAGTTCAACAGGATGCCACAGGGAGTGACTAATGCTCCGATTACATTTCAACACCTTATGGAGAAATGTATGGGCTACATGAACCTCAAAGAGGTCTTAGTTTTTTTGGATGATCTCATAGTCTTCTCTGACAGCCTTGAAGAACATGAGCAAAGACTTTTGAAAGTCTTGAGCAGGCTGAAGGAGTTTGGACTGAAACTATCTCCAGAGAAATGCCATTTTTTTCAAAAGTCAGTGAGATATTTAGGGCACATAGTGTCAGAGGAGGGAGTACAAACAGACCCTGATAAGATCTCAGCACTCACCACATTGCCCAAGCCCCTCAACATATCTGAACTGAAGTCCTTTCTGGGATTTACAGGGTACTACTGTAGATTCATTAAAGATTATGCACAGATTGCAAAACCTCTAAATGATTTAACAGCTGGTGTAGGTTCTGTTAAAAAACCAAAACACCACAGACTAAAGTCAGACTGTGAGTGGAACCGACCCTTTAAGGAAAAGTGGGCCCCCCTATGTGATGAGCCATTTAATACCCTAATACAAAAGCTAACAACTGCACCAATACTTGGATTTGCTAACCCTTGTAAACCATATATTCTACACACGGTTGCCAGTTTACATGGCCTTGGTGCTGCTTTGTATCAAGAAGATGGAGGTCGGTTGAGGGTCATCGCATATGCCAGCAGGGGTCTGTCAAACTGTGAAAGAAGGTACCCCACCCACAAACTAGAATTTCTAGCATTGAAGTGGGCAATTACAGACAAGTTTGCTGATTATCTATACGGTGCTGACTTCACCGTCATGACAGACAACAATTCGTTGACTTATGTTTTGACATCTGCCAAACTTGATGCAACAAGGCATCGGTGGCTTGCTGCCTTATCCAACTTCACTTTCAACATTCAATATTGTGCTGGTAGAAGAAATCAGGATGCTGATGGATTATCAAGACGCCCACATGTCCTTGCAGAAGTTGATGACAGTGCAACAGCTGAAGATGAAAGGATTAAGAAGTTCATTGACAAGTTCAGAAGGGATGAAGGCATTATGTCCTTTCCTGTAGAGGCTGTGCAGGCTGTATGTGACAAACATCAAGTGAACAGTAATTTACCTGTTACAGTGGAGTGCTTAGCAATTGATGCACAAGCAATACCAGCTGAATTTATTGAGGCAGAGGTCATCAGAGGATCTAGTACTCTTCCAAGGATGTCACAGCAAGACTGGACAGCAGAGCAGAGAGAGGATTTTGCTATTAGCAGAGTCATAGATCTTCTCAGTACAGGAAAACGTCTCTCTTACAGATTGAGACAGAAAGAAGAAAGGCAAGTCCAGCTAATGCTGAAAGTTCAAGATCAGTTGTCCTTAATTGACAATGTTCTATACAGGAAGCCCATCTATCAGGGTCAACCCAGTTTCCAGCTGGTTCTCCCTGAGGGATACCGACAGATTGCATTTGAAAGTCTCCATAATGATGTTGGTCATCTGGGAATTGAAAGGACTATGGATCTCATGCAAGCCTGGTTTTATTGGCCAAGGATGTGGTTAGATGTTGAACAGAAGGTCAGACAATGTGACAGATGTGTGCGCCGCAAAGCCAGAGCTGAGATAACAGCACAACTTGTTAACATCAAAACAAGCAGGCCACTTGAGCTAATGTGTATGGACTACCTGTCTCTTGAACCAGATAGTCGAGGGACAAAGAGCATACTAGTAATCACAGATCATTTCACAAAGTTCTCTGTTGCAGTGCCTACTCCTGACCAAAAAGAGAAAATTATAGTAAAAGCCTTGTGGGAAAAGTTCATTGTATTTTATGGTCTACCAGAACGACTGCATAGTGACCAAGGTCGCAATTTTGAATCAGCGGTCATTAAAGGTCTATGCCAGATGTTGGGCATAAAGAAGATGAGAACAATCCCATACGACCCACGTGGAAACCCAGTAGAGAGGTTCAACCATACTCTACTAGGGATGCTGGGAACTCTTCAAGAAGATGAAATGGCGTGATCATGTGCAGCCATTAGTCCATGCTTACAATTGCACTAAAAACGACACAACTGGGTATTCTCCTTATCAGCTTATGTTCGGGAGGCAACCCAACCTACCGATTGATGTTGCATTTGGACTAATTCATCAAGGAAAGCACACAGTGACTCACAGTGAATATGTGAAGAGGCTTAAAGAAACTCTCCAAGAGAGTTACAAACTAGCTGTGGAGCACAGTCAAAAAACTGCTCAGCGCAATAAGGCTAGATATGACCTCAAGGTTAGAGAGTCCATTTTGGAAGAAGGGTATCATGTGCTTATACGAAATGTAGGGATCCAGGGAAAGCACAAACTTGCTGATAAGTGGAGCCAAACTATATACAAGGTTGTGAAGCATGTCAATGACTCACCTTGTGTATGTTGTTGCTCCCCTCAGCTCTGATGGTCCGGAGAAAACTCTCCATCGAGACATGCTTTTGCCTTGTGGATTTCTGTCGTCCTCTGCACTGGAAGATTCTTCATTTCAAGATAATGTGGACAAGCCTAAGTTAGCTCCAATTCAGGATCCATCATTGTCAGAAAATGGAGAAATGCACCTGGCAGACTGTGATGATGGTTCATGTCGTGATTTTTGGCCAGTGATTCATGAGGAAGTCACGTACCCGCCTTTCACTACTGTACATTAAATTCCCATCTCAAATTGTCCTGGCTCAGCAGACCACAACACCAACCTTGGCTCCTCGAGTTTGAATCCCTACGCAGATGGTTTTGCACCAGTACGGGCTGAATCAAGGAAAGAGCAAACTCCAGCTGAATCTGTTGGGTTACAACCTACGGAACTTCCCTTAACTGCAACGGATCAAACGAATAACTCTCCTGAGGCTGAAATTCTACCGCTTGAGGAAGAGCAGGAGTTGGAAGCTAACATCCCGGCTGTAAATGACAATCCACATTTTGAGGTTGAAATTCAGAGTAGGGATACAGCCTTGGATGTGCAAATCAATACTGAAAATATGAATGTGGAGGAAAATGACAATGTTAATGTTGACGATAAAGAAAGAATGCATAAATTAAACCTTGAAGAGAAAGAGGTGGAGAATGTTTTGTCCGAAATAAGGCGATCAGAGAGAAATAGGTCAGAACCAAACCGATTAAAGTACAAGACCCTAGGAAATCCACTATCCCCAGTGATGCATTCTATTCTAAACAGTCTTGATATGGTTGTCGCTCAAACCTCGGATTCAGTTACTCCCCCAGTTTTTGGAAATGTGATTGCCATTTGAATAGATTCCTGTCATGCGAGGATGCATGCCATTTCAGGGGGGGGGGGGGGGGGGGGGGGGGTGTAACCCATGTTATTTTAGCAAATATGAATTAGAGCTTGTAATACACCATATTGCCGATAGGTGTAAGTAAATGGCTTCAAAGTAGTCTAAAGCTACAGTGATATGCTACAGGATGTGAGCTAGAATAACCAGAAGAAGTAAAAAAACCATTTGGTGGTCACTTTATTGACAAAACTCAGTTTTCTTTTCAATATGTTTCAAGAATTAGTTTTCATCTATGTTTAATTTTTGATTCCTGTGTATCTGGATCTGGAAGAAGTTGTTTTATGGAGATTTAATTTATTTTTCTTGCTGCGAATCTCCGGTGAGTTCTGTGCTATAATTAGCTTCGTAACTATCAATTAGCCACAAGTTAATATTTTGCTGTTATGTATTAAAAGTTATATTGTAATTTAATTTTATAGTTTCAATGTTAAAAAGGGAAAAACAAATAATCGGAGATACTTGTGTATGGGTAAGAATGCATGTTCTTTACATGATGTTTTGAATGTGAATTAGCAATGCTTATTATGGCTAACTCACGAAGGCTATTTGGCTAATATTGTGCTTTTTCTTTTTGAAATGCTGATACTGATGAAGTCTTTAGTGACAGTGAGTTATTTATGTCACTGTATGGAATTTAAGAGTGCTGAAACAAAAGATATTGACGTCAATTCAGTGAATATTATTTTGTGATGTTTTGTTGAGCTAAAAGATAAAAGTTATGTATCATAGCTGTAAATAATGTTATCTACACGGAGTAAGGAGATAAAATTTCACTGAAGTGACTTAGAATTTTATATGACACTATAGTGAAAGATGTTTCCGCTACATGCAGGTTGCTTTTTTTTGTGTTGAGAGACAACGCATGAAGAACGGCGAGCCCGGATTCACAAGAGCGTATTCACATTTTGTTCACTACGACGCCAAAGAAGAACCTTCTTCTGTTCCACTAGATCGGTGGGGTTTCACATATTAACACTACCCGGGTAGCTACAACATAACCATTCAGATCTGAAAACTAAACTGAACTGAAAACAAATCATAGGAAAAGGAATTTGTTAACTTGACTAACTTGACTTAGGACTACTAAAAGAAAACATTGACTATTTTGTTCTGTTCGGTTTATTGTCAAAATATGTAATAAATATGTGTTTTGTTCAACACATTGTTTCCCTTGCTCGTCCTGAGTTGAACCTAGTTCTGATAGGCAGGTAACTTACCAGGCTAATAGAACTTACATATAAAATATTTCAAAGTAAGAGCACCTGCTTCTGACTTATAACAGTATTTATATACTTTGGGATGGCACCTTTACTAACAGATGAACTGTTTTACCACAGTTACTGCTTGATGAGAGTTATTTCTCCACATAATGTGTTTTTAATCACTGATGTGATGCAGCTGCTTAGGAGCCCATTTCTCTTTTACTGACTAATTTCCTTAATTTAAACTAAGTTTAATAATCCACAGGCAGCCAACTGGATCTTTTTATTGGTGGGCATCTGCTAGAAAATGTATATCTTCACGGTAGAATGGAAAAAATGGTTAACTGCAGGGCCAAACATCCATTTCAACAAGTCTAATTAGCAGTGAAAGTGCCTCTCCCTAATTTTTCACATGAATTTGCACCCTCCCTAATAAACCACCATATTTTGTACTGGGGAGGGGTGGGGTGCTTGTTTAATCATAATCATTCTGCTACAACTGGAGTGAAATTTGTGAACATTTGTTTAATGGCATAATAAGTTTGTTTATGCTCACAAACTAGAGGAACAGCTGGTGGCAGCAGCGCTTTGAGGTAGAAATTCCTCACTTGTTTCTGATCCTATATGGTGTGAAACCAGTGTGTCGTTCAGCCTGAGCAGGCACCTTCTGAACTATTTAACATCCATATGTGACTTAAACAGTTGTTGAGGCTTCACAACAAGGGAGGGAACAAAAGAGAGTCAAGTCAGTTCTGGGTGATTGCAACTCCAGAAAATCAAACATAATGAACATAAAAGAAACTCATTATATGAAGGGAACTGCTTACATTAATGTGTATTTTCCTCATATTAATGGTAACGTGCCCTAAAATGGTTGATTTAGTACCAAACCCAGTGGACCTGAACCAGCCGTTAAACTGGTCTGAGCTCCTTTTTAGGTCAGTTTTATTCCTGAAACACAATGTACATTTATATTGCTGTCAGTCACCTTAAAGTTCAGTCACTCCTTTAACTTTATGCTCCATTCTAATTTATTTTATGTGCTGTTTCATGTAGCTACTGATGATTCGGCTACATATGCAACTCACTGGTTTGGGATTTATTCTGTTTACAGCACAGGCAGATTTTAGCAACAGTACCACTTGCACACCTGTGCTAAATTGTATGTTGTAATGACTTTATATGCATTAGAGGTAATGGTGTGTAAGTAAAAAAATGAATAAATTACAGATTTTTACTAGAGATAACTGCAATAAGATGATTGAAACACAGAAGCACTTCTGTAATAGCTTGTTATAAAACAGCAGGTTAGAATTGAATTTGGTGTTGCTGTGATTTCCTTTTCTTCTTGTCTGCTCCATTTTTCTCTTGTAAAATGATACTTTGACCGAATTCGTCTTGTTATATTGGGTGAGCAGAGCTGAGCGGCCTGCTAGACGGTGATGTAATTACATTGTTAACAGTCAGACAGTGTGAGCTGTATGCAGGTCTTAGCCTTTAACTTTCTCACTTTCAGAGAAGACATTACACATACTTCACATCCTCCACTCTTAGTCCTGCTGTGTCATCAAGGTGAATAGTGAAGGCTTGCAAGGGGTCAGACATCTTTAAAAATAATTTTGCTTGTGATTTCATTCGCTGTCTGACTAGCGAGTGAAACCAGCGATTTTGTCTTTATTTTGCCTGAAACTTTAACAAACCTTCTCTCTTGCAAATATAATCTGAATTAGTTCCTGGCTTTCTATTTCAAAGTTGTGGTTTACATTTGTTTTATCATTTATAGTGATACACACATCTTAATTTTGACATTTATCTCCAAAGACTCTTTGCACACCTTCTCATATTAGGTGGTCTTGATGGATTTTGTGATTTAGCTGAAACTAATTCTTAGTTTAGCTGCAAGAACCTCTCTCTTAACCCCTTACAACGTAATGTAATTTATAATTTTATAAAAATGTAAATTTTGTTTTGCTTTCAACTGGATGCCAAAATAAGTAAAAATGTTTTATTTGAAGATAGCCAAAATGTATTCATACCCCTGGAAGATTTAGCTTTAAATTAATCTTTTAATTTGACAAACATCTGTCTTCTGACTGGACAGACCAGCAAGAGCCCTGACTTAAATCCAACAGAAAATCTGTGGATGGAATTAAAATAAGGGTAATGACAAACAGGCCTTCCAACCTCAAGGACTTGGAGCTCATCTCCAAAGATAAATAATCAAAACACCAGTAGAAACAGAAAAAGCTGCATAGTATTTATAAGAAGCTGTAATGACAATAGAAATGATTCCACTGATTATTGAGAAGAGGATTTATGTGTCTTTAATAACATTCACATAAAATGTGTCAAAGTATTTGGATTTTTTATTTAGATTTATTTATTATGCCTGTCTCATTTCATATCAGAAACAAACTTCTTGTTTGAATAGGGTATGTCTAAGAGGTATGAATAATTTTGTGCCTCACTGTAGATATAGATAAACTGTTTTTTATTGGCAAAATTAGGCATAATTACATATAACTCTGTCCACTAGATGGTGGCAAATTGCGTTAAATTTGATTCTTGGTATGTGTTGAGTAAGTATCATCCGGCTTTAGTGGGATTGACACTACCTTGGCTGTGTCTAAAGATCAGAAGCAGTTTGAAGCAAGTTTGTACAATAGTCTCCAAGGGGTTAAAGTAAGAAGCTGGTTCCTCAAAATACCAAATGTTCTTCTGATCTTCCAAACTGCTGTCTTGTATTGCTCTCATAAAAACCAACATTATGTATGTATTCTGTTTGATAAAAGATTTCCTTGTGTTACGATTGTGATCGTAAGGGGTGTTATTTTCCTTTTTTTTTTTACTAATTATGTAAATCTGAGTTTGCAGGTGCCTCTCCGTAATTGGTGGATCCAGAAAAAGGATGAACACAGATTAGTTACCTTGGCGGAGATGACGCATAAGATGACGATGCTGTGGGCTGCTCATCATTCATTCTTCTGCTCATCCCAACCAGCCACGCCTTTGTCTGAGATGTCCATTGTCTTCCGCTTATCCGGGGTCAGGTTGCGGGGGCAACAGCCTAAGCAGAGAGACCCAGACGTCCTTCTCCCCAGTTACTTGGGCCAGCTCATCTGGGGGAATCCCAAGGCGTTCCCAGGCCAGCCGAGAACCACAGTCCCTCCAGTGTGTCCTGGGTCTTCCTCTGGGTCTCCTCCTGGTGGGACGTGCCCGGAACACCTCACCGGGGAGGCGTCCAGGAGGTATCCTAACCAGATGCCTGAGCCACCTCAACTGGCTCCTCTTGACTTGGAGAAGCAGTGGATCTACTCAGAGTCCCTCCTGGATGACCAAGCTTCTCACCCTATCTCTAAGGGAGAGCCCACACACCCTGCAAAAGAAACTCATTTCAGCCGCTTGTATCCATAATCTCGTTCTTTCGGTCACGACCCAAAGCTCATGACCATAGAGCAGCGTAGGAACGTAGATTGACCAATAAATCGAGAGTTTCGCTTTTTGACTCAGCTCTCTCTTCAACACAACAGTCCGGTACAGCACCCGCATCACTGCTGATGCAGAACAAATCCGTCTGTCGATCTCCCGCTCCATTTTTCCCTCATTCGTGAACAAGACCCTCATTTGTGAACTGCTCCAGTGAGAGCTGGAGATCACAAGCTGATGAAGCCAACAGGACCACATCATCCGCAAAAAGCAGAGACGAAATCCTACGGCCACCAAAACGGATCCCCTCAACACCTTGGCTGCGCCTAGAAATTCTGTCCATAAAAGTTATGTACAGAATCAGTGACAAAGGGCAACCTTGGCAGGGTCCAACCCTCAAGGAAACGAGTCCGACTTACTGCTGGCAATGCGGACCAAGCTCTGACACCGGTCATACAGGGACCTAACAGCCCGTATCAAAGGGCCTGGTACGCAATATTCCCGGAGTACCCTCCACAGGATTCCCCGAAAGACAGTCGAACACCTTCTCCAAGTCCACAAAGAATGTTGTAGACTGGTCGGGTGAACTCACATGAACCCTCTAGGACCCTGCTGAAGGTGTAGAGCAGGTCCAGTGTTCCACAGCCGGGACAAAAACCACACTGCTCTTCCTGAATCTGAGGTTCAACTGTCCGACGGACCCTCCTCTCCAGAACCCCTTAATAGACCTCACCAGGGAGGCTTAAGAGTGTGACTCCCCTGTAATTGGAACACACTCTACGGTCCCCCTTTTTGAATAGAGGGACCACCACCCCGGTCTGCCAATCCAGTGGAACTGCCCCCGATGTCCACGCGATGCTGCAATGTCGTGTTAGCCAACACAACCCTACAACATCCAGAGCCTTAAGGAACTCCAGGTGAATCTCATCCACCCCCGGGCCTTACCACCGAGGAGCTTTTTAATGACCTCAGTGACCTCGCCACCAGAGATTGGAGAGCCCGCCCCAAGGTCCCCAGGCTCCGCTTCCTCAGTGGAAGATGTGCCGGTGGGATTGAGGAGGTCTTCGAAGTACTCTGCCCACCGACCTGCAACATCTAGAGCTGAGGTCAGCAGTACCCCCTCCCCACAGTGTTGGTGGTGTACCTCCCCCACCCCGAGACACCGGATGTTGGACCAGAATTGCCTCAAATCCTGAAGTTGTTTTCCATGGCCTCTCTGGACTCCTCCCACACCTGAGTTTTTGCTCAGTGAGGTAAAATGTTAAATTATGTCACAAATTCACTTTGTTTATGGTTATTGAGAGTGCCATTGGGTAACTTCTAGGTCCTTAATTTGTTTTTTATTACTACATCTTAAGTGCACCTTTAATCATTATTAGCACTGCTCTAACAGTCTGTAGATTATTTTGTTTGTTTTAGATAATCAGAAGAAATCATCTAAAGAACTAACCTTACATGCAATTAACGTTTTCACACATCCAGCTGTGTTGTTGTCCTTGAAACTGGAAAGTGTTTGGACAAAAATCCAAGTAAATATATAATAGAAGATATAATAAAGGTGATGAAACCCTCAGTTATTGTTTTATGTGAATGCCTCTGCTCCTTCCTAATTCTACATTAGACGTGTTCATTCACAAACTGCTGCAAGTAATTTCTCTCAGGTCACCTGGGCTGACCATGTGTGCACAAGCACCCCTTCTAAGCCCAAAAACATAGACTCTCTCATGACCTTGATGTTGTGGTACCTGAACAAATCCAGCTGTCTTCGAAGGTAGCAACTAATGTCTAAAGCAGCAATAACTGAACAGATGTGAGGCTGGGAAATCACACAATCACAAACTGTAAAATCATTTTTAAAAGGGTCAGCAACAATAGACATAACATTTCTGACTAGGTATAAACTTGACTACATACTATATGATGTCCATGATAATGGAAGCTGAGGGGCTTTGTAATTTCTTTTAAACCGGCCACCGTGACATTGTCTACCCTCTTGAAAATTTAACACTGCAACAGTAAAACCTGAAGACCTAAACAAGAGGAAAGACAGGTCACATGAGCCCTGAGCTGATACGTGTAATTAAGTCGAAGGCAGAGTTCTGAAGTTACATTAAATCTCGTTATCCTATGGACGATGTGGTTAATTATAAACAAGGTGTGCCTGCTCAGTTTACCACAGTTAATGAGCTTTACAATTAATTTACTTTTGAGCTCTAGAAACATATGGAGGGTGCATTATGATAATATGGCTACTGTAACCACACGTGTCCTCACTCTTAAGCAGGCATCGAGAACCTAGAATCACATTTAACGTTCAGTAACTTTGAGTCCAGTTCATAATTCCTCTAGCTCTGTAGCAAAAGAAATATATTGGCTCTAAAAATGCTAAAAATTGCTCAGTGTTCAGCAGATAATCTGTAATTAGCCTGATGGTTATCTCAGGCTATGAGTGGATGCTTAATTCAAAAAATGTTTTACTAGGAAAGAAGGTCAACCTCAATTTATTAAAGCAGCACTTTAAAAACAAAACCAAGGTTGCAAAAAAGTGCAGAAAAACAAATGTACAAAAGCAATAAAACAATTATTTGACAAGTAACGACCTATCTTTTCATGCCTTATATGTATAAATGTAAATACTGACCCTTGACCATTGTAACACATGGTGACATAAGGAATACATCCAGCTTCTGTAAACATTGGAACAAGTGTGTGAATATTTTGACAGTTTTATCTGCTTAGGAATTGATGTTTGCATGTGTTTCCTGTTTTTTAATGATTTTGACTAATTTCTCTGAAATCAAGGTAAAAAGAATATTTTGGAAAACAATAAATCACAGATGGAACAAAAGCTAATTAATAATAAAAGCAATAAAAAATTTAAATAACTTAAAATATAATTGTTGACCTCTACTTTAGCCAAATGCCAGTGAGTCAAAGTACTGATTTCACATAGAAGGAGCAGCAGCACTCACTTATAGACCCTGGAATATTAAATGGTTGTTTGAGCTCAGTGATCGGGATCAAGTCTGACGATGTAAAAATACCCTGCAGCGAAGATGAGAAGGGGAGGGCAACAATAAAAAAAATAAGAAAGAAAGTACTAAATGAATCCAGTAATGGACGGGAAGTTAGAAGAGTGGGGCTGTTAAAAGATGAGCAGCACTTTGTAGGAGCTGCAGATGATTGAGAGATAACTGACTGGTGCCCTCATACAAGAAAACACAATGATCTTTACACAGTACAAACGTAAGAATCACTTTTTATGTCACTCTTGGTTAAAAGGTGAAATCTGAAGAAAGATTGAAAAGCTTGGAATAAAATACAATTTTGTACCAGGTGATAAAAGTACCCAAGCATGTCTACAGCATCTGATTTCCTAAACCAAATGGAGCTTTGATTGACAAGAGGAAATTCATTTCACCCATACGTTAATGTTGCTATGACAGTTTGACAAGTTTTTCAAAAGTTATTTTTTGCAAATCAGTAAGACACTGGATTTGTTATATTTAGATAGAGGCCAAAGAAACATGCATAAAACAAGAAAGTGCCTGAAACATATTCATGCGGTCTGAGAGTTTTGAATGAATTTCTGTGGAACCTTTTAATTCTCCATGGCTGCTTCTTGTGGGTGTTTCCACTGTTTGGTCCAAATCTGAGCCATTCCTGCTAATTATGTCTTTAGATTCTGAGTAATAACTCCTACTGCAGAAGTGTTGCCTGACATCTTTCAAGCAGAAACGCTCCAGTCAGGATTACAACCTATAACTTCACTACACTCTGAAACAGAATACTTCAAAGCTGGAGAAGTTGTATAAAAGTCCCAGATTTGTTATAATTAAATTCTGGGAGAGATGTCCCAAACAAGAATAAATAACAAACACAGCAGTAGCAGCATGCCTCATGTTAACAAACCATAGGGTTGTGTTTGTTTTCATTTGTGCCTCAGAACATAAAGGGCTTAGAACCCTAAAATATTACTTTGACTGGGGGCTCATTCCCTCTTTCAGACAGCTTAAGCCAGACATCAATGATTTCAAATGCGTTACAGTTAACAGAAAATATTAGCTAAGACCTATTTTAAACCAACAGGACCAAATTGCAATGCAGAAAAAATAAGCAAATTTGCATCATGAGCGCTGTAGCTTTCACACTTCATGTAAACCGCACATGTGCAATATTGCTACAGAAACAATGCAACTGCAACTTAAATACTGCAGCCATCATCCAATAATAGCATCACCAAAGGACTCTGGATGCTTGGAACTAAACTTGAAAATTCTGTTATCATTGCTGTCTGATTAATTAGGCTAATATTTATTTGATTTAGCAGCATTCATAGAGCATTTAAAAAAGTAACATACCCAGTGATGATGCAACAGAACATTGGGAATTCTAACCTAGTCTTCTAAGTATCCACAACCTTTTTACAATGGTAGCGAATCAAAGCATTAGCCCTTTATCTCCAACACACTCCATCTACAAGTTCCTGGCAGTCAAAATGTGTTTTGAGAAGCTCCTGGCCGTTAAATATGGCTCAAACCATGGCCATGCCATCCCTCCATGTACATTTTGTATTGCTATTATGATTCAGACCAGAAAATTAGACTTTCTAACCCACATGTTGATTTTTAAAATTAACCTAAATAAAGACACTAAATTCCAGCCTTGGTTAGCCAAAATCACCAACAATAGTGATATATATGTCATGGCTGGTATGGCGGAGGACCCCGGAATGCAAACAAGCAGGTAGCATGACGGTAAGTGAAATGATTTAATTAACAAAGCTTATCACAGACGGTGAAGGCAAAAACAGATATGCGCAGGCTGGCAAGACAGGCTTGGCATGATCAAATGACAAGACTTGAACAGAGGCAGTGATCCAAATTGTTTCCGTGAGGAATGAACAGAACAGTTCTGTATATATGGAGCAAGAACCAGGTGAATGAGGAGACTGAAAGCAAGGTGCAGCTGAACTCAATGAAGATGATTGAAAACAGACAGGAGAGAACAAAACGTGGCTGGAGCAGAACAGAGACTCTCAAATACAAACTAGTAGAAACACAACTAGTAAACTATGAAATTAAAGCATAACCAGATCCAAAAACCTAACTTGACAAAACATGAACTAGAAGACAAAAACTAAAGCATGACCAGGAAAATAATAAAAAGAAGCATGATTCAAAACCTATCGAGAATAATAATAAGAACCCAAAAACACCCACAAATCATGATAATATATTCTCTCAATGGGTCTGCCCCAGAGTCTTCCTCCAGTAGGACCTACCAACAAAATCTCAGAAATAAGAAAAATAGGACACATCCTGATTAGATGCGTGAATCACCTCAATTGACACCTATTAGTGTAGAGGAGGAGTGACTATTTCAAGATCTCCCCAAATGACGATACTCCTCACCCTATTTCTAAGGATTGTCCAGGATCGTATTCTTAAGGTCATGATCCATCTCATGAACATAGGTGAGGATAGACAGACCAGGAAATTGAGAGATTTGAATTTTAGCTCCACAATTTCTTTGTCAAAAGAGACCGGAGCAGCACCCCATTTACTGCAGAGGAGATGATGATCCATCTATACATCTCCCGCTCCAAGACATCAAGATACTTTAACTTTTGTGCTTTTTACAGGTTCTTTATTTCATTATATTGGACACTTTGGATTTATTTGTGTGTGTGTGTGTGTGTGTGTGTGTGTGTGTGTGTGTGTTTGTTTGTGTGTGTGTGTGTGTTGGGGTTGGGGGTCAGACGGGTTGGAGCAACATGGCTTAGCAGAAACATGGTGAAGATGATGAGCTTTATTTAATATGAGGAGGAAAATATTGACCCAATTAAAAAGTCTAACTAAATTTGTTCTGGGGTATGACTTAGTTTGTTGGTCAGCACTCTGTAAAGACAAATGCTATAATTAGGTGTAACAAGGGGATTAGTGATAAATTCGGTCTGTCCCTTTCAGGTACTTAGGTAAAATGTTTAAATTGTTATGCTGATGATACTCTGCTATAATTACCCATAAAGCCTGATTAAATAAATCTGTTAACTAGACTACAAACATTTCATAAAGAATAAAAGCCTCAAGGATTTTCAACTTTATGGCTGTAGACAGAAGTTATTGTTGGACCAGAGTAAGTGAATGGTGGACAGGTGTTTTCATTATCAGGCTCCTGAAAACCACCGGCCAGTTTTTATCCCTGAGGCAGACACCATGTCTAAT